>NC_073259.2:6282500-6882500 GCF_029289425.2 Pan paniscus
CCTTTCCCTACCATCTCAAGAAGTTGGTGATAAAAATTATCAATAATGAATTACAGTTTTTTAATTTTTGCCTTTGATGTGATTGTCTTATTTTATAATATGTTAGCATTTAATATGAATATTTTTGTTGACATTTATTTTTTATTTTTAAAAATAGCATTATTGAAGTATAGTTGACATAATAAAATGTACATATTTAAAAGGTACAAATTTAATAAGTTGTCCACATCCATGAAACCATCACCACAGTCAAGATATTTATTACTATTTTCCTGAAGTCTTCCCTCCTAGTTGTGCAAATCTCCTGTCACTACATTAAAACTTTTAGATATTCTTCTTTTTTGGAGATAACCTCTCTTAAACTTCTAAACTTCACCATTTGTACTGGTTGCATTCTAGGTTGATGCTTAGGTTGGGGATCTTCATTCATTCTCATTTTGGAGATTCTTCTTATATCTAGCTGGTTTTTGATCCTGCTTCCAGAATCCCATTTCTTTCTCTTTCTTGGTCTCCTCATTTGTGAAAGAATAACTTCATAACTCTTTGAGAAAGGTCATTTGGGAGATAAATGTATTTTTGAGAACTTACATGTCTGAAAATATTTTCCTTCATCTTCCTTTCCCTTCCCTCTTTAATAGGTAGTTCGGATAACAAATTCTAGATTGGAAATAATTTATTTCAGAATTTTAAAGACATTTATTCTATTTTCTTCTAGCTTCCAGTATTGCTGTTAAAGTCTGAGGCTAGTAGGATTCTCTGTTCCCTGTAACCTATTGTTTTTTTCCTCTGGAAGTTTTCAGGTTTTTTGTCTTGTCCTCAGCGTTTTGAAATTTCAGCAATGTGCCTTGGTATGGGTCTCTTTTTTCCATTGTGGCTTTTTGTCTGGAAACTCACTGGCCATCAATTCTGAAAATTTACCTTCTACTCATTTCATTTCTTGCCCTCTGTTTTTTATGTTGCCCCTTCCAGAACTCCTGTTACATATATGTTGGTTCTCCTAGACCAATGGCCTAATGTCCATATCATTTTCTCCCCCCCACCCCACCCCCTCGAAATGGAGTCTTGCTCTGTCACCCAGAGCTGGAGTGCAATGGTGTGATCTTGGCTCACTGCAACCTCCATCTCCCAGGTTCAAGCAGTTCTGCCTCAGCCTCCCGAGTAGCTGGGATTACAGGCACCCGCCACCACGCCCAGCTAATTTTTTGTATTTTTAGTAGAGACGGGGTTTCACCGTGTTCGCCAGGGTGATCTGGATCTCCTGACCTCGTGATCCACCCGCCTCAGCCTCCCAAAGTGCTGGGATTACAGGCGTGAGCCACCACATGACCCTGCCTTTTCCAGGTTCCTTTTTTCGGTTGTTGTTATTTGTTACTGATTTTAGTTGCTCTTTAATTTTATTTATTTATTTTTTTGCTTCCCGTGTAGATTGGATGCTCTTTAAAGACTTTTTTCAAGTAATCCCATGAGCCTTGGTTGTCGCATTTGAGTTGGGCACTGAAAACTGATAAATAAATGCGGTTTGCTGATTGTGGGCCCCAGTATAATCTGACTGTACTGTTCTGGCATCTTATGAAATGCAGATGTTGGGATCTTCAGAGCTGTTCATTTATGCTACTCAGATCCCTAGTTTTATATGCCAAAGTATAACTTATGCTTTATGTGATTTCCACTTTAGAGATTTTATTAAAACTTTTTATTTATAGTCTAATGTATGCTGTTGTAAAAATTGAAGTTCTATGTTTATTTGAAAATAGTATTTATTAAGGGAAAAAATCTGTATTTGTTAATTGTATTGCTTAAATTCCATGTATTTTTGTTGCCTTAGACTACTTGATTAGCTGATATTTGATAAACATGTCAGCCCTACAAAATAATTGTGGATTTGTCAATTTCCGTTTGTATTTCTAACAGTTTTTATGTTATATATTCATAGCTTTATATTTAGGCTGGGTTAAGCATGAATGTTATATACGTAAATAATTGTACTTTTTATCAATATAAAATATGCAGCATTTTCTCAAATAATTCTCTTTGCTTAACACATTCCCTTTTTATATTGTCATTCTTTTTTCACATTTGTTTTACTTGTTCCTCTATCTTCCCCCCCCTTTTTTTTTGAGACAGAATTTCACTCTTGTTGCCCAGGCTGGAGTGCAGTGGCACAATCTTGGCTCACTGCAACTTCTGCCTCATGGGTTTAAGTGATTCTCCTGCCTCAGTCTCCTGAGTAACTGAGATTATAGGCTCCCGCCACCAGGCCTGGCTAATTTTTGCATTTTAGTAGCGACGGGGTTTCATCATGTTGGTCAGGCTGGTGTCGAACTCCTTACCTCAGGTGATCCACCCACCTTGGCCTCCCAAAGTACTGGGATTACCAGTGTAAGCCACTGTGCCTGGCCCTTTATCTTCTTTTTTATGTCATTTTAATTTTGATGTGTTTCTTATAAATAAACAGTGTTTAGCTAGACTTTTTTTTAAAGCCTGTTCCACAGGTTTTTTGTAATAGAGAACTTTAACGTACATTTATAGTAATAATTGGTATGTTTGGAGTTGGTCTTCTTCCTGCCTTCTATGTGTTTTATTTCTGCCTTGCCTTTCTTAGATAGATTTATTTTCTTTGCATTTTACACCTAGTAGTCTATCTTTTATGTAATTTTCATTATTTAAGTGACTTAAATGAAATTATGTATTTTTCATTGTTAATTTTTAAAACACCTACATATTAGACTATAAATCTACTTTATAAAAATAAAATTATTTCTCTACTTTCATAGGTGGTATTGTGGAATGGCAAAGCACAGACTCTAGAACAAGGCAGCTTGTGTTTACACCTTGGCTTGGCTTTGCCACTTTTTTATTGTAATCCTCTTGTGCATCCATTTCTTTTTTGGTTAAAATAGAGATGGGGTCTCACTGTTGCTGATCTGAAACTCTGGGCTCAAGTGATCCTCCTGCCTCAGCCTCCCAAAGTGCTAGGATTTCAGGCGTGAGCCACCAAGCCCACGTAGGTACCTACTTCACAGAGGTGTTGTTGAGTTTAAATATGTTAATATATGTAAAGCACCAGAACAGGGTCTGGAAGTCAATAAATGTTAGCTATTATTAGGTGTCAGTTATTAACAAAAGCTTGAAACTACATTATTAGCGTAGTTCTTGTGGGTTCCTGTGTTTAATGCTTGCCTGGTTCTTAACCTATATTAGCTTTCTGTGTGTTTAAAAAAAATCTTTATCTTTTGTGTAAGTCGGTTTTCCTTATTCTTACACACTTTAATGTATGTAGGCTGCTCTATTGTAAAGACCATCTGTCTTCTGCTGGGCTGAGGACCTCTGTGCATTTCCACTCTTTGACCATCTCAGGACAGGCACAACAAAAAAATGTTAAAAACTTGGATGTTGTCATGGATATGTGGATGCTTTACATTGTGTGTGTGTGTGTAATTTTAGTGTGAAAAATGGTATCAGGTTTCTCCAAGGCAACAAAACCATTAGGAGATTTTGTATATAACAGATAGATATTATATGTAATTTCAAGGAATTAGTTTACTTGGTTGTTGGGACTGGCAAGTCTGAAATCTGTCTTCTGGTTGAGCTGGCCATTGGGTTGGGAACTCTAGCACAGGAGCTGATGCTGCAATCTTTAGCCAGGATTTCTCAGGAAATCCCAGTTTACTGCCTTGTAAGTGATTAGATGAGACCCAACCACATAATTGAGGGTAGTCTCCTTTACATAAAGTCAGCTGATTGTAGGTTTAACCATATCTACAAAAATACCTTTGTAGCAACACCTAGTTAGTATTTGATAGAATAATTGAATACTGTAGCAAAATTGTAACATAAAACTAACCATCACAGATGAGTATATTATTTCACAATAGATTGTCCTTCATATCAGCTTCTTGAAATTAAAAAAAAAGCTACTGTGTGTAATACTATATGGAAATTAAACGTCCATATTTTTAGTAAAATAATAATTCATAGTTATACTCTGCTAACATGAGATCAACTTACTAATGGACCATATTTCTAAAAGTTTGTGAGTTGTTTGTTGACTTAAGTGAGAAAGGCCTATAATGCCAGTACCGGAAATGATTGTTCCCAGAATAACCAGCAAAAGCTGATACCCAGACAGTATATCTGAAATATGTTACATATGAAAAATATATTTAAAAATCAAAGTGAGAGGACCGGGTGAGGTGGCTCACGCCTGTAATCCTAGCACTTTGGGAGGCCGAGGCAAGTGGATCACAAAGTCAGGTGTTTGAGACAAGCCTGGCCAAAATGGTGAAACCCCGTCTCTACTAAGAATATAAAAATTAGCCGGGCGTGGTGGCAGGTGCCTGTAATCCCAGCTACCCAGGAGGCTGAGGGAGGAGAATTGCTTGAACCCAGGAGGCGGAGGTTGCAGTGAGCCGAGATCGTGCCACTACACTCCAGTCTGGGTGACAGAGCAAGACTCTGTCTCGGGGGAAAAAAAAAAAAGGAAAGTGAGCAAACATCTGTTTGGTGCCAGTAATATTAATAGTTTAGACTTTAACCTTTGCTTATAACAGTTTTTGTGGGAAGGTTTATTAGTTGGTTCTCAAATGTGAAGGCCACATGCTTCCTTCAATTAAGGCATAATAATGAAAGGACATACTGAGGCTACATTACATCTTTGTTGGTGAAATCAGGAGTAGAGGAAAGGGTAGAAACTAGAACAGATACAGATTGGGAGGTGGAGAGGTAAGATTCTTAGCCCATAATTTTGAGAGAAAGTAGTTGTTTGTTGATGGCACCAAACAGGGCTCCTGATTTATGATAAAGAATCATAAATTTGGTAAAAGTTACAGTCTGAAGTACAAAACCCCAATGATTTTCCATTCTAGTTCTTCAATGAGAAGCTTAACAGTGTACTATGTATAGGTAGATAAGAATAAAGTAAAAGACAGAATTCTTTGCTGTTAAAATGAAAGAATAACTTTTACTTAGCATAGTATGGTAGTATACTAATAAATGGTACACACTGCTAGTCATAAAATTTAGATTTTGTCCCCAGTTCTACCTGTATACCTGTATTATTAGTCCTTTGTTCTCTGTTCAGTGTCCTAGTAGAAACTGTGTGGTTATACTTCTTTTTTTTTTTTTTTTTTTTTTTTTTTTTGAGACAGAGTCTCGCTCTGTCACTCAGACTGGAATGCAGTGATTCAATACTCACTGCAGCCTTGAACTCCTGGGCTCAAGCAGTCCTCCCACTGAGTAGCTGAGACTACAGGTGTATGCCACCAAACGCCAGGCTAAGTTTTTTAAAGAACTTCTGAAAGCATAGAGTTTTCAGGATGTTTTTATAATATTTCATAGACGGTAAGGCAGTGTCAGATTGATTCAGTTATGTCATCAAATGTCTCTCTGCCATTCTCAGCATGTATTTCAGGCTAATGCCCCTTATGGCCCTATTTTCAGCCATCACATGCATCCTGGATAGCATTCAGCAGCAGAAGCAGCAATTTCTTTAACAATGCTTCATATCTTACTGGTCAGAGTTGTGGGTCACATGGCTTCGTCTAGATCAAATACTGAAAATGGAACTTCCATGGTTGGGTTAGGCCAGTTATGACTGTCTTGACAGGAGATGGGGCTTGCTTTTCCTCTAGTACAAGATAGATACTTAAACCAAATAAAGGATTATGGTTAGCAAGGAGGATGGGGTTTGGGAATGACCCAGTAGTAGACTGCCAACAGTGCCTGCTACTTGACTCACTCTTGCGAGATGGGGAAGTAAGGTACTTAACACAGTCTTGAGGGTTGGGGCTATAGTAGACTAGAAGGAAATGACTTTTTGGAGAAAGTGATTTCTTTTTATCTTTTCATGTTTTTATTTTTTATTACATTTTGTTTTTTACTTAGGGATGGGGTCTTGCTATGTTGACCAAGCTGATCTCAAACTCCTGGCCTCAAGCCATCCTGTCATCTCGGCCTCCCAAAATGGTGGGATTACAGGCATGAGTCACCGTGCCGCATCTGGAGAAAGTGGTCTGTAAACTAAGTTTTGTGGACAAATGGAGATTATTAGGGAGAAAGACTTTTCCTTATCCTTCTGAGCCCTTGGTTGTCTATGGGTACTGTTGCTTGTTTTCATTTTTAAGGATAGTAAACATACTTAACATTTCCCAAGGAATCTGTCTTGACCTGTGTATGTGAGTGTAAAAGCTGCATTGTGGACTTTTTGAAAAAGAACATATAATAACCAGTTCAGTTGAATGCAACGTGCTCTGTGAGATTAAGGGCTCACAAGAAACTGCTAATCACAGTTTTAAAAAGACAATCTTTTGATGTCTCATATCTTAGTGTTACTATGAGTTTATAGCCTGTTATTTTGTTTAGTGTTTACTCTGTCTTGCCTTTCTTTTTTCCTTCCTTCCTTTCCTTTTCTTTCTTTTCTTTTGGAAGGGAACTTAAGTACATCTTCTGGTTCTTTCTGCCTGATCTCTTCCTCTTAATTTTAGAAATGAAGATGTAGAAGTCCAAAGAGGATTTACTTGATGATTTGACTAGAAAAGCTAGGTTTAACCAGGTCTTCTATGGAAATGAATTATAGCTGTAGTGAAAAAATAAGGGAAATGTGCTATGTTTGGATTCTAGAGACAGTTCTCTAGAATAGAAAATCTTCTAAACCCAAGACAGCTTGATATTTGAAAAAGGGGGTATAAAACCTTTTTTTAAGGATTGGCAGATCGTAGTAAATATTGTGGATGTCATAGTACCACAATATATAATAATTAAGTAACATACTTAGAATAGAAATCTAGAAATGTCAGTAACAGAATTTTACTGTTTCTCTCACCACACACACACACACACACACATACACACACATACACAAAATTATGAACACATAATAAAGGACTTCCTTATAACTAAGAAAAAGATAATACATGAATAGAGAGGCCTATCTGGAAATTTTCATGTATATGCACAACATTTCAGTGATAACAGAGTGGCTGTTATAAATAATGATCATAAAGTGCTGTTATAAATTATATCATGTATGTGAAAATTATTTTTTGTACAGTATGGTTCTTTATCTAAAACGTAGATCTTCGCTTTTCTATAATAACATTCTCTTCTAGGTTTCAGCTTATACTTGACGCAAGAGGTTCTTTGAGAGAGCTTCTTTTTTTAAAAAAAAACTACATTTCCTATTACATTTTATATCTAGCCTGCCACCCTAAGATGGAAATCCGTTTTAGTTCATCAGGTATTTATTAATGGTTTCACTTTGTGAGAGATATTGAAGAGGGCAGATAAAATTGTCATTTACAGCTTACTTAGCACAGTACATTGTGCTTAAAATATATGACATTAATATAAATGATGCCCTTTCTTGATAATTTTTTTTATCTCTAATCTTAAATTGGGGGATGATGTTTCTTTTTAGCCTTTTTATTTTTATACATATGGTTGTCCAAGAGTCATGTATTAACCCAGGTTTAGAACACATCATAATGTCACTGCCTCCACTTCCCAGACTCCAATAGGGAATAGCAGCTTTATTCTACCCAGGTCCTATCAGAGGGTGCACAACAGATGAGGGGAATTGCAGGATTTCCCAGTACACCAAACTGTTGGTCAGCCTTCCTGCCTTTATTCCCCATGTAGACCTAAATACAGGAACTTTTTAATTATCTTGGTTATACCTAAACATTGCTACTCCCCTACGCTAGCCCCGCAAAAGTGAGAGAGCTTGTCAAGGCAAAGTTTTTTGAAGGAAGAAGCCACATGAAATGAGAGAGGGAAATAATGTCTACTGTGAGCTTAGGAAGAGCAAAGGTCTAAAGGTGAGAGAGAGCTTGGCACAGAACTACAGTAGTATATGTATTAGTTCTGATTAATAAATGTTTCAATTTTTATGATACTGTTATTCTTTTTTTTCTTTTTTTTTTGAGGCGGAGTCTCACTATGTCACCCAGGCTGGAGCGCAGTGGCGCAATCTCGGCTCACTGCAACCTCCGCTTCCCGGCCTCAAGTGATTCTCCCTGCCTCAGCCTCCTGAGTAGCTGAGACTACAGGCACCCACCACCACACCCAGCTAATTTTTTTGTACTTTTAGTAGATGTGGGGTTTCACCATGTTGGCCAGCCTGGTCTAGAACTCCTGACCTCGTGATCCGCCCACCTCAGCCTCCCAAAGTGCTGGGATTACAGGTGTGAGTCACCACGCCCGGCTGATACTGTTATTCTTGTAACGAAAAAGCTTACAATGAGGAATACATTTACATTGTTTTGCTTAAGATTAAAGCCATATAAAAAATTTACAGCAGAACCTGGAAGTTCTTTCTTGACCCTAACCTCCTTTACTCCTTTGCCCAGAGGCAACCATATATTTGTATGTATTTCCAATTCTTCATGCTTTTACACAAATATGTACTCACATTAAAAAAAATATGTAAACATATTATTCTATGACTTTTTTTTCTTTAATTCATAGAGTTCTTATCAGGTCTAGTGAACTCAGGACAAGAGACACAACTTGGATATAAATACCTTTAAGCCTCTGTTTTCTTCATGTGTAAAATGAGGGTAATGTTTTAGTGTTATTACAAGGTTTAAATGAGACTACATGTGGACACCTTAGCCTGGTAACTAAGTCACGGTAGCTGCTATTATTAATAAACAAGGCTAACATACTTCTATATGATCCTCCTGTACCTAAGAAATAAACTTATAGCAATAGAGCACAATCAGCCAGCCATTTAATTTTAGAGAATAACATCTTCATGTGGCCTAGTAAAAATGACTGTTACCAAATAATAGGCTTTTTATGATGAATGAATGAGTCAGACGTTTTCTCTATAGCTTTTAGAATCACTGAGATACCAAATTCTTAGCTGTTTTATGGAAGAACTTTATAAAGTAGAGTTTACTGAAGTTGGGTGACTAGAAAAGCCTATAAAGTTAAAAAGGAGAAAACGTGTTGGTTCTCCTAATTAATGTAAATTAAAACAAGGAGACCGCCCACAAAAGCTAAATAGTAAATTTCGGTCAAAAATAATGATAGTATTTCTTTTTTCAATTGGTAGTAAAACATTGGAAATAATTATTCCAAATGAAAAGACAGGTTGATAACAGTTTTCAAAAGGATCAGGATAATAGAGATTCATATTGGGTGACGGTATGGTTTTAGAACTGTCTTCCCTATTCTTCCTAAATGAAGTGGGCCATTTCTTCTCACTATATGTATATTCTTGTCTGGCCCTGAGACAGAACACTGGATTAGAAGCACTATAGGTTTGACTAAATATGGCAGTTCTTAAATCTATATGATGATAGTTTGCATTATTTTATTGTTAACTTGCCATTTGCATTTTTATAAACAGCTTTATTGAGATAATTCACATACTATACAATTCACTTGGTTAAAATATACAATTCAGTGGTTTTTAAAGTATATTCAGAATTGTGCAACCATCACAGTACTAAGTTTTAGAACA
Organism: Pan paniscus; assembly: GCF_029289425.2. Classification (NCBI taxonomy): domain Eukaryota; kingdom Metazoa; phylum Chordata; class Mammalia; order Primates; family Hominidae; genus Pan; species Pan paniscus. The sequence goes on from NC_073259.2 coordinate 6,291,967, forward strand.
TTTTAATCACTTCCTCCAAAAAAAAAGAAAACCCCATTTCCCCTCAACTCTTCCAGTTGTGTGGATAACCACTAACCTACTATGTCTCTAGATTTGCCTATTCTGGACATTTTATATAAGTGGAACCATATAATATGTGATCTCTTGTGACTGGCTTTTTTCACTCAGTGTAATGTTTTTAATGTTCATCCATGTTATAGCATGGATCAGCACTTCATTTTTATGGTTGAGTAATTAATATTTGATTGTATGGAGATACCATTGTGTTTATTCATCAGTTGATTGACATTTGTGTTGTTTCCCGTTTTGGGTTATTATGAATAATGCTGCTATAAACGTTCATTTATAAGGTTTTATATTAACATATACTTGAATTTCTCTTGAGCAGATACTAAAGAGTGAAATTGCTGGGTTATATGGTAATTCTGTTGAACCTTTTAAGGAACTGCCAACCTGTTTTTCAAGGTGACTACCATTTTACATTCTCTCCAGCAGCGAATGAGGGTTCCAATTTCTTTACATCCTCATCTGCGCTAATAAGGTTAAGCATAATGTTAGCTGTGGGGTTTTCCTAGATGCCCTTTATCCAAGTGAAGATGTTCCTTTTTCCTAGTTGGTTGAATGTTTTTTTTTTTTTTTTTAAATGAAAGGGTGTTGGACTTCGGTGCTTTTTCTGTGTCTATGGAGATAATCGTATGGGCTTTGTACTCTATGGGGTGTACTACACTAATTTTTGGATGCTAAACCTTGGATTCCTGGGATAAATCCCATGTGGCCATGGGAAATAATCCTTTTTAGTTGCTGGATTTGGTTTGCTTGTATTTTGGTGAGGATTTTTGTGTTTGTATTAATAAGGAATATTGTTCTTTTAAAATATTTATGTGTTCATTTATTAGAGACAGTCTTGCTCTGTCATCTTGGCTGGAGTGCAGAGGCACAATCATGGCTCACTGTAACCTCAAACTCCTGAGCTCAAGCAGTTCTCCCACCTCTGTCTCCCAAGTAGCTAAGACTATGGGTGCGTATCATCGTGCCTGGCTAATTTTTTTAAAAAATTGTGTAGAGATGTGGTCTTGCTGTGTTGCCCAAGCTGGTCTTGTTCTAACCTCAAGTGATCCTCCTGCCTTGGCCTCCTGAAGAGCTAGGATTACAGTCATGAGCTACCATGCCTGGCCAAGATACTGTCCTTTAGTTTCCTTGTGATGTTTCTATCTGGCATTGGTGTTAGGTTAATACTGGCCTCATAGAATTCCTCTTATATTTTTTGGAAGAATTTGTGAATAATTGATGTCAATTATTTAAGTGTTTTATAGAACTCATCAGTGAAGTGATCTGGGCCTGGGCTTTTCATTGTGGAAAGTTTGTTAAATTACTAATTCAGTCTCCTTTCTTGTTATAGGTCTATTCAGATTTTCTGGTTTTTTTTTTTTTTTTTCTTGAGTCAGTTTCTGATATGGTTTGGCTCTGTATCCCCCCACCCAAGTCTCACTTTGAAATGTAATAATCTTCATGTGTCAATGGCGGGGCCAGCTGGAGATAATTGAATCATGGGGGCCGTTTCCTCCATACTGTTCTCATGATAGTGAATAAGTCTCAGAGATCTGATGGTTTGATAAGGAGAAACTGTTCTGCTTGGTTGGTTCTCATTCTCTGTCTGCCACCATTGATGTAAGACATGACTTGCTCCTCCTTGCCTTCTGCCACGATTCTGAGGCCTCCCCAGCCACATAGAACTGTGAGTACAGTTAAACCCAGTCTTGGATATGTCTTTATCAGCAGCATGAAAACTGACTAATACAGTTTCTATAGTTCGTGTCTTTCTAGGAATTTCTTTCCATTTTATCTAGATCATCTACTCTCTTGCTATACAGTTTCTTGAAGTTTGCCCGTTATAATACTGATACTGTTGCTTACTGTTTTCTCTTTGTTCCTTTAAAGAAAAAAATTTTTATGCGTTGGGGGTCATTTAACATTTCTCTTTTTATCCATTGGCTTAACAAGTATCTTCTTTTCTCCTTCTTCTTTTTGAGACAGAGTCACACTCTGTCACCCAGGCCAGAGTGCACTGGTGCAAATCTCAGCTGACTGCAACCTCTGCCTCCCGGGTTCAAGTGACCTTCCCACCGCAGCCTCTTGAGTAGCCCTCCACCATGCCCAGCTAATTTTTGTATGCGTTTGTAGAGACAGGGTTTCACCATGTTGTCCAGGCTGGTCTTGAATTCCTGAGCTCAAGTGATCTGCCCTTCCTGGCCTCCCAAAGTGTTGGGATTACAGACGTGAGCCACCACTCCTGACCATGTATCTTATTTTTAATTTTTTTTAGTGGTTGCTCTTGTGCTTATAATATACATTTTAAATTAATCTGCCTTCAAATAATATTCTACCCTTCAAGATTAGTATAAGGACCTTGTAACAGTATATTCTTAATTCCTTTATTCCATCTGTTGTGCTACTTGTCATGTATTTTTCTGAAGTATAGGAACCAGAGAAATTATAAGGCAGAGGAGTAGGAAACACATACTTTCCTGTATTACGCAATAAGGAGCTTGATAATTGGAAAGGGAAATGAATATATGAGAAATTCAGAAAGAATATAATCAGGATTCTTAATGAAATTTGAAACCTCAGGTGATCCACCCACCTTGGCCTCCCAAAGTGCTGGGATTACAGGCATGAGCCACTGCGCCCAGCTGAAATCTCAAATTGGAGTTGAATGATCAATTTGGGATAACTTAAATTTCTTTGTGGCTATAGACAGATCTATTTCAAGAAATCTCCCTACCTAACCATTTTTCCTGCCCCTAAAAAACAAAACCAGAAAGTTCTGAGAATCATCCTAGACTTCTCTTCCTCCTTTATATCTTCATTTTCCATTTCTAATCAGCCACCTTGTCATCTTGATTCTCCCTCATCTGTACCAATATATCAACCAAAAATGATCTTCCTAGGTCTAATTACACTTCTCTCTGTTCCACACCAATGCAAGCATGATCAGTCTTATGAAGATGCAAATCTGATCACATCTTTTAAAATTTTCAGTGGTGCCCTATTCTCCACAGTATAAATTTTAATCTCCTTATTGTTATGTGAAGTTCTCAAGATTTTAGTGTTTATCCAATCTTCTCTCCTACCATCTCTTCTAAAATTATATAAACAATTCCCAGACTTTATTTTAAGTTACTATACATATGCTGATTTTCATTTCCACACCCACGTTCTTCTTTTTGCATTCCTATTAAACTCATATTCATGAAAATAAATAAATGTTTCTTTAAAGAATCCTCTCAGAAATTAATCTCTTTTTTGTCTCCTTGTTGTACTTATACGCTCTTCTCATAATGATTGTGTCATTCTTACTGTGATTACTGTGTTCTTTAAGGCTGTAGCTATAATTGTTGGATGGATATTGTGTTCAATAAAGATGGGCAGAATTTAGCTAGAGTTTAGTAACATTTTTATGATTACCTTCTATATAAGAGAAACATCAGATTAGTGGTTTTGAATCAGTATTGTAATGTAAAATTTCTTTATACCAATAAATTTAAGTTTTATAAAAAGGTAGATTTTGGGGGAATGTTAGATTTTTAAATGATCGTAATAATACAGCAGCAATCCTAATGATAGTATGCAAATTATCGGCGTTCAGTTGGTGTCAATTTCAACTTTAGGTATTCTACCTATGCCATACTTTTATTTATTATTGCATCAAATGCAGACAGGTTCTACTCTCTACTTTGTAAGATGACCATAATACTCTCACTCTCTTAAAATCACTATCTGGCCAGGCAGCTGTGGCTCACACCTGTAATCCCAGCACTTTCGGAGGCCGAGGCAGGTGGATCACTGGAGGTCAAGAGTTCGAGACGAGCCTGGCCAACACCGTGAAACCCCCATCTTTACTAAAAATACAAAAAAATTAGCCGGGCATGGTGGCGGGCGCCTGTAATCTCAGCTACTCAGGAGGCTGAGACAGGATAATCACTTGAACCCGGGAAGTGGAGGTTGCAGTGAGCCGAGATCGCACCACTGCACTCCAGCCTGGGCGACAGAGTGAGACTCTGTGTCAAAAAAAAAAAAAAAAAATCACTGTCTAACCTCTATTCTATGTATTTTACATTGTGAAGATGAGTAATATTAATATCTGCCTTCTGTCTTTTAAAAATGTCTAAAAGTGAAAATCAAGTGTGTCTGGCTGACATTTCTCTAAGGTAACTAGTTATGGATAGAGCTCCTTTTTGTACTTCCTTGTGCTGCTTCCTGTTTTTCCTGTCATTTCAAATTGCCTTGGTTTTTTTCTTATTGCATTTTCTTTTTTTTGTTTGTTTTTGAGACGGAGTCTGGCTCTGTCGCCCAGGCTGGAGTGCAGTGGCCCGATCTCGGCTCACTGCAACCTCCGCCTCCCGGGTTCACGCCATTCTCCCACCTCAGCCGCCTGAGTAGCTGGGATTACAGGCACCCTCCACCACGCCCGGCTAATTTTTTATATTTTTTAGTAGAGACGGAGTTTCACTGTGTTAGCCAGGATGGTCTCAATCTCCTGACCTCGTGATCCGCCCACCTCGGCCTCCCAAAGTGCTGGGATGACAGGCGTGAGCCACCACGCCCAGCCTTACTATTGCATTTTCAAAGTTTTCATTTTCCCATCCAGTATATCGAGTCTTCTGCCTTCCTAGGGAATTCTTCAGACTTTTCTATCCTGCTGATCTGAACTTACTGCTTTCTGAGTATGCTGCACAACTGTCTTTTTTTTCCTTTGTGTTCCTCTTTTTAATAAATTATTTAAAAATCTATGAATACATATTTAAGTGTCTTGCTAGTAAGAAAATATGCATGTATAATAAACTTTGCCTCCACATATGAAAATACTTTTCCTTTTTAAAAAAATCTGGTTTTGTTTAGGATTCTGTTTATTTCATTTTCCTCCTTGACACTCGTGGTATTTCTCCCCATCTCCTAGATATTTTTTTGGTTTCGGAAACTTCTCTGAATTTTTACTTTTTCTCTACCATCTATTGTACGGGGATGTTAAATAGACCCTTGTAAATATGTTTTTCTGTTTTGGGAAGTGTTCTAATTCTTGGATAATTTTCACTCCTTCATTTTTCTCTATTCTCTTTTTTGGGGGGGCATATATTTATATGTTGGAATTCTTGTAACAACCTTCCCCCCGTCCCCAACTACTTGCCTGATATTTTAGGTTGACATTATTTTTGCAAGCTTTCATTGAATTTTTGTTTTGGTGAGCATGTCTTTTTTGAGACAGAGTCTTGCTCTGTTGCCCAGGCTGGAGTGCAGTGGCGCAATTTCAGCTTACTGCAGCCTCAGCCTCCTGGGCTCAAGCAATCCTTCCACCTCACCTCCTGAGTAGCTGAGACCTCAGGCGTGCACCACCATGTCTGTCTAATTTTTGTATTTTTTTTTTTTGTAGAGATGGGGTTTTACCCTGTTTCCCAGGCTGGCCATGAACTCCTGAGCTCAAGCAGTCTGGCTGCCTTGGCCTCCCAAAGTGCTGGGATTACAGGCATGAGCCACCGCACCCAGCCTGCATGTCTTTCATTTTAAGAGTTTCTTCTGATTTTCTCACCCCTAATCATTTTCTCTTCTTGCTTTATAGTACAGTATTTTTATGCCTTCTCTAAAGTAAAAGATTTCTTTTAAAATTATAAAAGTAGATTGGGCAGGGTGGCTTACACCTTGTAATCTCAGCATTTTAGGAGGCTGAAACAGGAGGATAGCTTGAGACCAAGAATTCAGGGCCAACCTGGGCAACATAGTGAGACCCTGACATTACAAAAAGTTTTTATTTATTTATTTTTTGAGACGGAATCTTGCTGTTGCCCAGGCTGGAGTGCAGTGGCACAATCTCGGCTTGCTGCAACCTCTGCCTCCCGGGTTCAAATGATTCTCCTGCTTTAGCCTCCCAAGTAGCTGGGATTACAGGTGCATGCCACCACACGTGCCTACTTTTTGTATTTTTAGTAGAGACGGGGTTTCACCATGTTGGCCAGGCTGTTCTCAAACTCCTGACCTCAAGTGATCCACCTGCCTCGGCCTCCCAAAGTGCTGGGATTATACCGCGCTTGTCCTACAAAAATTTTTAAAGAAAGTTAATTAGGCACAGTGGTGCACACCCATAGTCTCAGCTACTTGGGAGGCTGAGATGGTAGGATTGCTTGAGCCTGGGAGGTTAAGGCTGCAATGGTCTAGGACTGGACTACTGCACTCCAGTCTGGGCAACAGAGTAAGACCCTGTGTCAAAAAAAATTTTTTTTAACTGAATATTTATTTGGACTGAAAGAAGAAATGACAACAAATTATAAAGTTAAAAGAAGTCATATCAAAAAATCACAAAATCCAGAAAAAAACATTTGTTAAGTACCGGACACATCCTACTTTTGCTTTTCCTTCATTTTTTGGCTTCATCTTCTTTGATCACCTTTTTATTTGGCAGTGAGTTTATAATACTTTATATATAGAAAATAAAAAGATCATATAGCTTTCCTCTAGCATTCAGGTTTTTTTGCTATATGGGTGTTAATAATTTTTATTTTAATTGCCTGCTATAATTATTTTTTATTTTGGTAAAATATATAACTTAAAATTTACCATTTTAAAAAGTATATTCTATTTCCTGAATTTTTTGTTTCTCTGAGGCAATTTCCCCTTTTTGATGGGAAGAGTGTTTTATCTTTGTGAGTTCTCAAGTGTGATGATCTGTGGGCCTGCTGATATTTAAGAATGAGGCTTACCATTAGGCAAACTCTGTATTTAGAGTTTGTCTGTATTTAGAGCTCATAGTAAGCCTCATTACTTGTTAATGGTCAGACTTCATTCTCAAGTGAATGGTCAGGGAACCCCCAAAATAACAGATGGTAACTGGTTTTGTTCTGGGATGTTAATTTGCACTCTAATGGCCCTACTAGTTGTTTTGATATCTTTAGAGTAGAACCTTAATTTCCTGCCTACCCAAGGGTAAGCATTGGGTGATCATTTTGCTGTGCGCACAGAAGGTAAGAGGCATTGATTTGTCTGTCCTACAGATTCTTCGTTTTTAAAAATCTCATGTCTCATTTCTGCTTTACTGGATCTCTCATTGTTTTTTGGAGGAAAGGTATTGGTTCCTTTCTCAGGTACCCTCCAACTATATTTTAGGCTGTTACTTCTTGGGCCAGAATTTCGCCATTTGTATCTGCTGATGGCTCCTCTCTCATCCTCTTTATTGTTTGCATTTAATATTTTATTTCTGTAACTCTCTTGAGTTATGTTAATGGAATCTGGAGGGAAAGTGGGTAACAGTAAAGTAAGCTGTTTATACGGTCATTCTGAATTGTAAGCCCCTGCAGACTTCTTGAATGATATTAATGGATGTTGAGTCACCTTTCAATATGGAGGGACAAGCCTGTTCTTTGGTGTCACTTGTATTGCTCTTTGGTTGTTTGCTTAGCAGCGTTGAAAATTGAGGAGGCAGAGGTGTATGTATGTATTTGGTTCAGGATAGTATCTCACTAGCAACTCCCAATATAACCTTTTTTTCTTTTTGTGTGTGTGTGTGTGTGTGTGTGTGTGTGTGTGTGTGTGTGTGTGTGTAGTGGCATGATCACATTCATTGCAGCCTCAACCTCCTGGGCTTAAGGGATCCTCCCACCTCAGCCTACCCAGTAGCTGGGACTACAGCCATGTGCCACCATGCCTGACCTTTTTTTTTTTTTTTTAAGAGACAAGGTCTTGCTCTGTTGCCCAGGCTGGTCTCGAACTCCTGGCCTCAAGTGGTCCTCCTGCCTCGGCCTCCCAAAGTGCTGGGATTATAGGTGTCAGCCATTGTGCCCAGCAAACCATTCCTATTTTCCCACTAAAATAATCATAAAATCAGGAATGAATGAAAGCTCCAATCATTACTACAAATGAAAATTGACAGATATGAAGACAGAACTCTGGGAGTAAGTGGTACTAATGATGAGGCAGATTGAATCAGAGAAATACTTATACATTTCAATTTGTACAATGTGTATTTACTTTGTTTTTTGAGTGATGACCACCAGGAGGAAAAATCCTTGTCTGTCCCAGTTGTTTGTTCAAAAGTCAGACCTGGAGCCCCTGCTAACCAGAAAATTGAGCAGTCATCAACTTCCCCTCACAGTTTTTCTGCATGTAAGAATATTAGTAAAATTAGGGTGATGGGGAAGAGGGCTGTGGAAATGGGAAACTGATAATGTACATGTAGTATAATTGGGCATTATTATCCAAAATATGGTACATATACTTCTAGAAATAGTAGATATTTTGGGTTGTACGTGAATGAACGTTTTAAAGCCCCAAAATTTCTTTTAATAACTAACAGCAATACTAATTAGTTACGAGGATGCTAAAATAGGTAGTAAGTACCTGTTTTATGATGTTAAAAATATCAAGTAAATATTACAGCTGGTTATTAGTTTTGGCATAACATTAATGACAGAAACTTGAGAAACATTTCCTCTAGATAAAAAAGCTTGCTAGAAACTGGCAACAGTACTGCTTTTTACACGTATCACAGTTGTAAATATGAGAAGGGAGTTTGACTTCCACTTGTGTGTCAGACAGCGGGGTCATAAACAGTAGGTTTGGAGGATCTATCCTTGTTCAGTATAGAAGTTCTATTATGATTGATATGGAAATGACTTTGACTTATTGTTGAAGCCCTGATACTAAACAAATCTGATTTCGTTTGAATCTTTTTTTCCCTCTAGAAGTAAAAAAGGACAATTAAAAAAAAAAAACGTCCTTTACTTAATTTTCAGTTTCTTCTTTGAATAACAAAGTTTGGAAGTATAGGGGGTTGGAACTGATCTCTTGTCACAGAGTTTAAAGGTTAAGACTGGGGAATTATATTTGTTTCTAAATGAAAATGTTATGATTTACATAAATGAAACTACAGTGTGAAGATGGGCAGTAAATGAGATAGATATTTTTGAAGCAGCAACTGATTTTCTTTTTGTCAGACTCTGCAGCCAGCCTGAGGCCACAAATAAATGTAGTCAGAACTAGTTTCATAAAGTTAGATGGATATGTTCAATAAATAAGAGACATTTTCCATAGTATTCATATTTTGAACATGATGAACAAGATTTAGCCAAAAAATATGTGCATATTCTTATGACTCAGGGACATCACACAAAAAAGAAAAAAGAATAAAATTGAAAAAATTAATGTGTGTATTCTTTTTTCCCTGGATTGATAAGCAGCTTCTAAAAGTATGCTAATTCAAAGGTTAGTTTTATGTATTGTAAACTGTAGTTAGATAAATAATGGTTACTTTGAAAATCCACAGTAAGTGCTGCTGATTTGACAAGGAAATGTGTTTATTTAGTTATACTCTAAGGATGGCCTTCTTTGTTGGGGTACAAAATTAGTTCATTTTTAAAGATCATAAACAAAATAGCAGAATTGAGCAATGTAAGTACAGAAATAACATTTATATAAAAATCAAAGTGCAAAACAGTATAGTATATCATTCATGAATAAGTAATATGTTGTAAAACTATAAAAATATACAATAGCGTGATAAATACCATATTCCAGATAGTGGCTCTGGGGATGTGGAGAGAAGAATAGTGGTATTATTTCATAGAAAATAATCTAAAAGAAATATGGCGGCTGGGCACAGTGGCTCACGCCTGTAATCCCAGCACTTTGGGAGGCCGAGGCGGGTGGATTACCTGAGGTCAGGAGTTCGAGACTAGCCTGGCCAACATAGTGAAACCCTGTCTACTCCCAGCTACTCAGGAGACTGAGGCAGGAGAATCGCTTGAACCCAGGAAGCAGATGTTGCAGTGAGCCGAGATTGTGCCACTGCACTCCAGCCTGCGTGACAGAGTGAGACTCCCATCTCAAAAAATAAAAATAATAAAAAAAGAAATATGGCAAAACATTAAGAAGTGACAAATATCAGAGGTACATATATATATTCCACATTTCTGTATGCTTGAAAACATTTATGTAAATTTTTCTAATGTGTACAGTGACTTTTTAAAAGTAATATCCTAAAACCAATCCATTGAGTGAAATGACAATTGGATTAAATTATAACAACAATATTAATGCAGACAACTCTATTTTCTAGTTACATTTATCAAGAGGTTAGTATTGAATTATTTACTTGCTTTGCAAATAAGAAAATGTAAAATTTTAAACTTTTCTCTTATTTAAAGACCTAAGATGACCAATAGACACTTTTTCTCATGTACCTCAAGTCCTTACCAAGTATAAGAAGCAGAACAGTATCTGTATCTCCGAAGCTCTCAGTGTACTTCTCCCTAGTAACATCTCCCTGCCTCCCCTGTCCTGAATTTTACATTTCATTTTATTGTCTTAAGTGCCAAGGGCAAGGTTTGTCAAAATCAAGTAATGTTCAGCCTTTTTGGTAGTGAAATATACATAACATAAATTTACTATTGTAACCATTTACAAGTAACTTAGAAGTATACAGTTTTGTGGCATTAAGCACATTTACAATGTTGTGCAATTACTGTCATCCATATCTAGAACTTTTTCAGCATCCCAAACTGAAAGTTTTTTTTTTTTGGCGCGATCTCAGCTCACTGCAACCTATGCGTCCCAGGTTCAAGCGATTCTCCTGCCTCACCCTCCCGAGTAGCTGGGATTACGGGCTCCCGCTGCCACGCCCAGCTAATTTTTGTATTTTTAGTAGAGGCGGGGTTTCACCATGTTGACCATGCTGGTCTCAAACTCCTTACCTCAGGTGATCCACCTGCCTTGGCCTCCCAAAGTGTTGGGATTACAGGCGTGAGCCACCGTGCCTGGCCCCAAACCGAAACTCTTAGCTCTTAAAAACTGAGTCCCCATTGTCCCCTTTCCCTGGTCCCTGGTAACCTTTTTTCTACTTTCTGTCTCTGTGAATTTGCATATGCTAGATGTACCTCATGTAAGTAGACTCAGACATTATTTATCCTGTTGTGTCTGGCTTATTTTACCTAGCTTAATGTTCTCAAGGTTCATTTGAGTTGTACCATGTGTCAAAAATTTCATTCCTTTTTAATATTAAATAATATTCCTTTATATTTATATATTTTGTTTTCTGTTCATTTGTTGATGGACACTTGGGTACCCTTTGACTATTGTAAAAAATGCTGCTGTTAACATTGGTGTTCATGTATCTGTTGGAGTGCCTGCTTTCAGTTTCTTGGGGCATATACTTAGAAGTGAAGTTGCTGAATTGTATGGTAATTCTGTGTTCAACTTTTTGAGGAACTATCATGCTCTTTTCCACATTGTCTATACCATTTTACAATCACAGCAGTGCATGAGGATTTCACTTTGTCCACATCCTTGCCAACACTTTTTTGCTTCCCTACTGGCCCTTTTTTTGGGGGGGGCGGGTAATAGCCATCCTGATTGGTGTGAAGTGGTATCTTACTGCTAGACATGTTTTAAAGGAAAAAAGGACAGTTCTTTAATGTGACTTAAATTGTTAAAACATTGTATGTGTAAATGGAAAAAATACATATACACTGCTTGTGACTTAATGATCTTACACAGCTATAACAGCAAAACCAATTTTTAGTGTAAGTGCTAATTAAAACCTACTAAAATTAATGTTTTTGACAGTGCAAACCAAATTGTGGCTGTCTTCCTTTATAAATAACTTAGTCTTATGTGAGAGTATCTATTTCAGTTACAAATTATAACTGCAGAAACTTTAACTGGTAAAAGAATTCAGAGTATATAGTTAGGAAAGTTTGCTGACATTAGGACGTGCCAAACTACCTATAGTCAAAATTAATTAACAAAATTAATGATTAATGTGTCGAACTTATAAATTGTCATTTAGGTTATCATTTGGTTGGTAATATGATTCGAAAAGCAAACTGCCTAATGAAATCTTGTGGTCACCTACATGAGCCACAATATACATATATTTATTTTTAATTAATTGTCTAAGTTAGAACCCAAAATTCTTTTTTCTGAAATTTAAAGAAGAAAAATTCTTTTCGCCACCTCTGATAATATCGATAGTCCAAAATTAAGAAAATGCTAACTTCTCCTGATGACTTCTTCAACAGCCTATTTCAGCCTGTGAAACATATTCAGGAATACATATGGGAGAATAAATCAATGTGAATGGGGTAGCTGCCATAAAAATAATGTTCTTAATTTGTGTAATTATTTTCAGTTTTCAAAGCACACTTACAATATGTTGAGCCCTCAGAATAATTCTTAGCTATTCAGGAAAGATGGTGTTTTCATTTTACAGGCAAGGAAACTAAAACTCATGGCAGTTACTTTAGAAATAGGAGTGCAAAAGAAGAAATAAGCATGGCATGTGAGAATAACAAGAGTCCTTATCTGTAGTGGGTTGTTTTTGGAAAGTATTGAGAAATAAGCTGGATCCAAGTGACTTTGGAATTTGGATTTGATGTAATGGAGTATTTTCCAAACTTGCTGGTCATAAGAAATCCCTTCCTTGGAGACTGGGGCCAGGGTCCTAGAATCCTTTCTTAACAAGTGCCCCTGAAGATTCTTATACTTAAGCAAAATTGGTTAATTATGCATTTACTATTTTTGAGCAAGGAGCTTGGTGTCATAAAAATAGTGTCTGGGGGAATATCTTTATCTAAAGGGTAGGTTGAAGGGTAAAGAGAGTCATCAGGCAATGTTTATTTTGATATGACGTAGTTGTGGCTTTTATTAGTTTGTGACCATGGAAATGAGATATGGGGAATCATGGAATTATAGAGATTGCCTGGGAAGACAAAGGGAAATAGGGAATGAGTGATTTGTGGAGAGACTTTATAGGCTTGGACATATATTGAGTCTTTGCTCATAAAATGTCGTAGATATTTGGAAATCTAATTTGAATTCCAGAATTAGTAAAACATTACATTTAAGTCAGACCTTGCCAGGCATAAAGATATTGTATATTCTTATGTACATGCTCAATATCGTATATTCTCAATATAAAACTCAGTTGCAGGTTGCATTTGTTGTAGAAATTCTGCTTTCAGGTTTTGTTTTTCCTGACTCTTCAAATCTTCTCGCTGGGCTTCTGGGCTAGATCTCCCTATAAATTTGAAATAGTTATTCCTTATTCCCCAAGTAAGTATGGAAAAGAGGGAAAGAGGGATAGAAAGGTTAAGATTGAGCTGATAAGGAGAAGACCCTTGTGGCGGGGTGGGGGGTTGGTGTGGGGAGTGGGTGGGAAGGTAGTACACAGTATTTAAAGTTAACAAGAGCTGGGTGTGGTGGTTAATGCCTGTAATCCCAGCACTTTGGGAGGCCAAGGCAGAGAATCACTTGAGGCCAGGAATTCTAGACCAGCCTGGGCAACAGAGTGAGACCCTGTCTCTGTTTTTTTTTTTTTTTTTCCAGAGATTAATGAGTCCTCCCTCTTTTGCTTTTATTTCTTTAAGTGAAAGCCACATCAGGCACACTGAAAACCTAACTCTTTGTTTTTATGTACTGGGCTTATTTTTTTTCTTGATTTCTTTCCTGAACAAAATGAAACAATTCTTTGAGATGCTTGTCTTTGTGATGTGCACAACCACTTTTGCTTTCCTGTGGTGGCAGATTCTTACAGGATGACCCACTAAGTTTCAGTGCTAATAACTCCATTTGAGCTTTTCAGTTCTGTTTTGTTGGTTTCCCCTTTGGCAAACCCTCATTACCCTATTCAAAAAACTTTGGGAACTGTTTCTTCCCCATTTGCTTCAGAGTAACATTTGTCTCTGAAGTGTAAGATTTCCTTCCAGTAGGGAGCAATAATTCTTTTTTTTTTTTTTTTTTTGAGACGGAATCTGGCTCTGTCGCCTAGGCTGGAGTGCAGTGGCGCAATCTCGGCTCACTGCAAGCTCCGCCCCCCGGGTTCATGCCATTCTCCGGCCTCAGCCTCCCGAGTAGCTGGGACTACAGGCGCACGCCACTACGCCTGGCTAATTTTTTGTATTTTTAGTAGAGACGGGGTTTCACCGTGTTAGCCAGGATGGTCTTGATCTCCTGACCTCGTGATCCGCCTGCCTCGGCCTCCCAAAGTGCTGGGATTACAGGCGTGAGCCACCGCGCCCGGCTGGGAGCAATAATTCTTCTATTTTTATTCTCATTCACATTTATCTTTCCTTTTTCTCCCCCTCTCAGCCTTCTTGCTTTCTTCAGGAAGAACTCCTGCAAGACCTCACCTATAGTAGTTTGAGTTTAACCCTGTTAGTTAGCTGCTTTCACATTCAAATCAATTTAATCTACTTTAATAAAAAACTTTAAAAATTTATGTGAATGACTAGGTATTGTTCTAAGTTTTGCTATGCAATAGATACTGTAAGTCACTTAGTGAAAGTAGTTTGCCTTTTTTTTTCTTTTTTCTTTTGGAGACGGGGTTTTGCTATGTTGTAGGCTGGTCTCAAGCTCCTGGCCTCAAGCAGTTCTTCTGCCCCAGCCTCCCAAAGTGTGAGCCGCCATGCCCAGCCCTAGTTTGCCATTTTCTGTTTTATTTATTAATGTATTTTTATTTATTGCCTTTGTCCACATGTTCTAAGCCATTTTCTAATAGAACTAAATGTGTTTTTTTTCTTTTTGTGGTTCAGCTATTATATGTATCTGCTACTTTTAGCATTAACCTAAAGCTTCCTGTATATGCCAAGTCCCAGGTATTTTGGAATCCCATGTGGCTTTTGTGCCCTCCAAAGAGAGGTGGAGAGAACCTCTTAGACTCCAACGTTTACATACTCTTGGCCCAGATTTGGGGATTAAGTGAAGGGTGCCTAATTAATAGAACCTATGCATTCGTATACATCTGGCTTGAGAAAACTGTATCTCTCTCTCTTTTTTTTTTTTTTGAGAAGGAGTTCCGCTCTTGTTGCCTAGGCTGGAATGCAATGGCGAGATTTCGACTCACTGCAATCTCTGCTTCCCAGGTTCAAAGCGATTCTCTGGCCTCAGCCTCCCGAGTACCTCGGATTACAGGCGCCTGCCACCACGCCCGGCTAATTTTTGTATTTTTAGTAGAAATGGGGTTTTACCATCTTGGCCAGTCTGGTCTTGAACTCCCGACCTCAGGTGATCTGCCCACCTTGGCCTCCCGAAGTGCTGGGATTACAGGCGTGAGCCACCGCACCTGGCCTCCTATCTCTCTTATAAGTAGACTTTTCTTCTTACTTCTTTGAAACAGAAACTTTTTGTAAATAAATAAAGTGTATAAAGGTGAGCCATATTGGGAAGAAGGGGCTGATAGAGGAGTTAGAACAACCAGGTAACCAGATTTTTTTTTCCTATTCTTTTGAGAAAAAAAAAAAATTTTTTTTTTTTTTTTGGTCTTTCTGAAACTGGTACTATTTCAGAATGTTAGGTAAAAGTCTCCATGGGGAAGCAGGGGATGTGATGCCATGTTTACCTGCCCCTCCCCCCCATAATTATGATATCTTTTCACCCATTGAGGAAGGTTGGGCTCACACAGACTCTCTTCTTTATGGGATAGACCCCAAATTTCATCTCTAAGAGTACCAGACTGGAAGGTCATAAAGAAATCTGCAGTAGGAATTTAATCTGTAGATTTGGCCACATAAAATGCAGGTGTAATTTTTATATTATACTTCAAAACACCTTGAAAGCCATGTTAGTCTTTTTGCTATCTTTAACAGTTAAGAATTTTTGCATGAGAATTATTATTTTGTTTCTAGTTGTAGTTTTTCCAACCTTTCCCAGGCCTTCAATCTCTAATTCTGAAGTTTTTAAGAAGAGTTAGTTACCTACAGTTAATACTTCTGTCATCTTTGAATTGCTGTTATACCATATAGGCCTATGAGAGAGTTGCCAGACTTAAATAATTATTTATATGCTTAATTTCTTTTAACATATAGAATAATTCTTTAAAAAAATTTTTTCTCTGTAAACTGTAACTGAAACCCATGGTGCCCTGGAAAGCAATGTTACAAACTGCTGTACCCTCTGCCTGAAGACAAGTTTTTATTTCTTTATCCTAATACCCAACAACAATTAGTATCACTTTAAAAGATGAAATAGAGGCCGGGCACGGTGGCTCACGTCTGTAATCCCAGCACTTTGGGTGGCTGAGATGGGCAGATCACAAGGTCAGGAGTCCCAGACCAGCCTGACCAACATGGCGAAACCCCGTCTCTACTAAAAATACAAAAATTAGCCAGGTGTGGTGGCACACGCCTGTAATCCCAGCTATTCAGGAGGCTGAGGCAGAATTGCTTGAACCCGGGAGGTGGAGGTTGCAGTGAGCCGAGATTGTGTCACTGCACTCCAGCCTGTGCGACAGAGCAAGACTCCGTCTCAAAAAAAAAAGGTGAAATAGATGCCCATGTCTTTGCTAAGTCAGTGTGGTGCAGAAAATGATAAGGAGGGAGTATTCCAATATTGACCTAAAATATTTTAATCAAGAATTCCAGACACTTTTCTCCACCCATATTTTGATATGTAGAGTTATCATATGTGGTCTTAATTTAGCAGTAAAATTTTGAATATTGCACATATATAATACTAGAGAAATTTAAATGTTAATAAGACTTGAGGACCAGATAATTTTGGGGATACAGTTGTTAGCTGTAAAGTAAAAATTTCAAGTTTAATGGATGAAAACTAGTCTCACTGCTTCATTAACACAATTGGTTTGGAAGGTTTGCTTCTGGGCGAATAAAGTGAACAATAGCAAAAGATGGGATTGCTACTTTAAAAATACTAAAATATGAGGGTAAAGAGAGATGTCTGTCAGAGGATGTTTAAAGTGAAACAGCTTCTTAAAAGCAAGGGACGGAAGATGTGCAAATGGTTATGAGGTCATTGTACTAAACATTAGCATTGTGCTTCTCGCTCCAGAAGAAATTACATCAGTGGATAATCTACTGAGCACTGTAATTTGGGTAGTACTGAGATGAGCAATTGTTTTAGTTGTTGCCTGACCCCCACCCCACCCCCAGCAGCCTGGAACTGTGCATGTTATGAAGAGGTCATGTGACACTGATCCTTGGTTTTGCTCATTTATCCTGTCAAAACAACTTAATGTAGATGGAAAGAAATGAACGAAATGAATAGAATGGGTTAGCTGTATCAGCTTTAGTTTATATTGAAGGTAATGAATGCTGCAATTGGGATAGTATAGTATATTAAGGCCCCAGGAATATCCAGCTCCATAATGGTGAAGAGAAGGTTCTAAAAAGCAACAGTGGCTAATCCATTCTAAGTCTCACTTGATGTTTTAATGCTACTTTTTGATACAGTCTTTTAAAATTTTATCATTGTATTCATGATAATTTGATTGACAGTTGGTAATATTTAAACAATATATGGTTCCTCTTATTTTACCTTCAGCTGTAATTTTAGTATAAAGTTCCTATTTCTTTTCAATAATTATTATATAATAACGTGGATCTTCTGAGAAGAAAATTATTTTAGAAGTTTTGCAAAATATTTAGGGTTTGTTTGTTGTCATTGAAACATGAGCTTTGAATCAAATCTTCATTTGTCTCTTAGTCGTGTTTTTCATGTGAATTTGAGGGAGATAATAACATTTTGTGAGTCAGTTCGTCTCACAACATTTTTCTGAGGATTAAATGAAGTGAAGCAGCCAACTAGTAAATGGCAAATACTTGGCAAAAATTATTTTTAAAACCCCAGGTGTTCCTTCTGATCTGTGTCTTATGTTAGTTTTGATCTACTTTATTATTGTCTTAAAGTCTTTTGGGTGCTAAAATTATGTACTTCTCTAAGATATTTTATGAAATGTTCCTAGATTAAAAAAAAAACAAGATTCAGTTATAGATGGAACAAGTAGACAAATTATTGAAAGAAGCCCCAAATTATTTGTTTAGGTTTCCCCCATTTCCTGCTTTGTTGATGATAATCTGTTGTCATGCATCTGTATTTCTAACTTCAAACATTAAGCAGGGGTTCTCAGATCCCTTAAAATAAATAATACTTTTCAGAAAGGATAAAAACACTTAGCTATGTAAAGTAGCCTGTATTTATAGTATAGATGTCTTCTGGGCAAATTAGAGATAAAATATTCTAAATATTTCTATGGAATTTTTAGATTGTCATTCAGTGTATTCTCAAGGAAAATTAAACACGGATTTTTGATGGCAAAGAAGTCCCCCATTTTTTTCCCTCTATGCTTTGCTATAAATAAGTAGTTGGCAGCTTTTTTACAATAAGCTTTTACAAACCATTTTTAAAAATCAAAAGCTGGGACCTTTGCAAGTTGATCATTCTGTATGGGTTGTGTTGGACTTAACTGAGACTCAGAGGCCCAATTTCAATTCTCATTTTTCTTTTAAGTCACAGGAATTTTTTATCCTTGGGGAAATGCTAACTGCTTATTAAGGACACACACACACTTTTAAAGGGGTATTGAGGGGAAAAGACATTTATGGAATTCATTCAACAAATGGCTGTTGAACAAGTCACTATGCTAGGTTGTCAGGTGCTAAAGATAGAACACAAAAAGGTATTTTGTCACTGCCTTTTCATGACAAAATAAAGCCTCTGAGGGCTTATTCTATGGGGGATAAGAGTCAATATAATGTTGCCTGTGATTAAGTGTTATGTAAGAGGCATGTACATAGTATCCATTGGTTTTAATGCTATTGGGCAGAGTAGAAACAGGAGTAGTAACTTGGTTTCCTTTTATTACATTCCTTATTGGGTACTTTTGGTGACAGAGTGAGAACCTTAAAGTTCAATTAATAATTGATGTAATAACTGAAGAGAAAAATTAATGAACAAGAAGGTAGATCAGAAAACATTGCCCAGAAAGTAGCATACAGAAGGAAATGGAAAATGAGAGAGAAATTAAAGGATATTAAGGATAAACTAAAGTTATACATATACTCACACACATTTAAAAATTGTTTAAAAAGAAAAGAAGAGTTGGAAGGGGAGAAAAAGAGAATGAGAGGAGACAGTGTTTAGAGAGATACTGATAATTTTCCTGACTTGAAGACAAATACTTGAGTATTTAAGTTATTGCTTAAAAGAAAAAAAAAATTAGGCTTCATGCAGTGGCTCACACCTGTAATCCCAGGCTTTGGGATGCCAAAGTAGGAGGATCACCAGAAGTTCAAGACCAGCCAGTGCATCATAGCAAGACCTCATCTCTACAAAAAATTAAAAAATTAGCCGGGCAAGGTGGCACATGCCTGTAGTCCTAGCTACTCTGGAGGCTGAGGTGGGAGGATCCCTTGAGCCCAGGATTTGAGGCTGCAGTGAGCTATGATAGCACCGCTGCATTCCAGCCTTGGTCAAAGAGTGACTTCCTGTCTTTTAAACAAACAAACAAAAATAAAAACAATGTTTTGGTTAAAGATAGATTGATTTTAATCAAGGCAAAGATAGAACTGGAATTTATATTTAGGTCTTTCTGCCTCCAAAGCCTGTGTTCATTTCCTGATATTAAATTGCATGTCTAGCAATTGATGACTTATGTTGGATATGGAAAGTTAACTGCACCTTACAAAAATGAGACTATATCTGAGTTACACATTAACAGTAAAGATACTAAAATGATCTCAAGCATGAATGTATATAATCCAAATCTTATCATTTATAACTTCAGCATTTGCATTTTTTAAACACCATCGATCATGATTTAGTAATGTTTAAGTGTCTAAGATTAACTGTCTGATTTGGTGTTTTATCATTTTAAACCACATTCTGTTTTGGTTTTTGATTTTAGGATCGAAAATTAACAAAGTCTGAGAGGCAGAGATTTAAAGAAGAAGCTGAAATGTTAAAAGGTCTTCAGCATCCCAATATTGTTAGATTTTATGATTCCTGGGAATCCACAGTAAAAGGAAAGAAGTGCATTGTTTTGGTGACTGAACTTATGACATCTGGAACACTTAAAACGTAAGTTCATCAGTATTACAAAAGCTGACCAAGAAGTATGAGAGAATTTGATTTTTTAAATTTCAGCTCTACCAGTTTTACTTTTGTTGTTCAGCCTACTAAGAAGGGAACAGTCCTTCCGACTGTTACTGTATTAGCATATTTCCTTGCCCACAAAGTCCTCTAGTATATAAAGTGATTTGATAATTATTTCTTGGTAAGTATTGAAATGAGAAGTTATGGCCGAGCATGGTGGCTCATTCCTGTAATCCCAGCACTTTGGGAGGCCGGGGCAGGCGGATCACCTGAGGTTGGATCACCTGACCTGAGGTCAGGAGTTCGAGACCAGCCTGGCCAATGTGGTGAAACCCCGTCTCTACTAAAAGTACAAAAATTAGCCGGGCATGGTGGCATGCACCTGTAATCCCAGCTACTCGGGAGGCTGAGGCAGGAGAATCTCTTGAACCCAGGAGGCGGAGGTTGCAGTGAGCTGAGATCACCTCACTTCATTCCAGCCTAGGTGAGACTCTGTCTCAAAAAAAAGAGTGGCTAAGGAATCAGAAATCAAATGTCAAGGTAGCCCTCTAGTGGTTAAAATGAGATTAAGGTTTATTGAGAAACTACCTATTTTTTTCATTTGTATTGTGCTTTGCTATATCCCTGCAACTTTTATATCAGATGCAGATTATATTGTGACAGTTATCACTTAAAAAATACTTTTAGTTCCATTTCCCATAACATCAGAAATTAATCCCCAAATAGCTAGATCTATCATTCCTTTCACAGAAATAGGTTTAATGCAGAAATCTCCCGTTACTTATTGTAAAGAGCTTTTGGTAAGAGTTGGAGTATGCCTTTGTAATCCCAGGTTTCTTAGAGCAGCAGTCCCCAACCTTTTTGGCATCAGGGATTGGTTTCGTGGAAGACAGTTTTTCCATGAACTGGTGTGGGGGTGGGGCTGGGGAAGTTTGGAATGATTCAAGCACATTACATTTATTGTGCACTCTATTTCTATTATTATTACATTAAAATATATAATGAAATAGTTATACAACTCACCATAATGTAGAATCAGTGGGAGCCCTGAGCTTGTTTTCCTGCAACTAAACTGTCCCATCTGGGGGTGATGGGAGACAGGGCAGATCATCAGGCATTAGATTCTCATAACGAACGCTCAACCTAGATCCCTTGCATGCACAGTTCACAGTAGGGTTCATGGTCCTATGAGAAATCTAATGCTGCTGACAGGAGCCAGAGCTCAGGTGGTAATGCGAGCAGTGAGGGAGCAGCTGTAAATACAGATGAAGCTTTGCTTGCTCGCCTGCCACTCACCTCCTGCTGTGTGGCCAGGTTCCTAAAAGGCCATGGACTGATATCGATCTGTGGCCCAGTGGTTGGGGACCCCTGGTATCTTAGAGGATCTGTTTTTACTCAGAGAAGAACCTGTAGTAAGTTACCTTGTATAAATTTTTTATTTGGTGAAACTGGATATTTTTAAATTGTCACTGTGGCATATATTCTTTATTAATTGTTAAAGTTAATACTGCTGAGCTGATTAATTCCAGATCATTCGAATACAGTGTTACAGCACCTGGATATAGTCACTTGCATGTTTTCTGAAATGCTTACGGTTAACATGTTGAAACATGAACAGATCATTTCTGTCCTGCAAATTCTAATTTCTTTATCCAACTTCCACTGTTGTTTATGGCAATACCTTTATCCTAGTTAGTCAGGCTTCTTGATACTCTCTTTTCTTCCATTAGAATGTGCTAACTAGCACTATAGTACTATGAACAAGTGCTAGATATCACATTCTACTGGAAATGTCTAATACTGAATGATAAGTGTTTGAATGAATTAAGGAGAATTATGTGGTAATAATTATGTGTACATCTTGAGATTCTTTCCACTGGTTTGGATACTTACTTGGTTGTCAACAGTTTGTCTGGCATGCCTAAGATTACTCTAAAATACAATGGTTTACTTGTTTTAAAAACTATATTGAGGAGCTTTGGGTAACATAGTGGAGTAATAAGCCCCTGTGGAATGGCTGTCCCACACCAACAAACTGAAATGTGGAATATAATAAAAGCTTTTTCCAATACGTGTCTAAGCTTTAAGGAAAGAAAGGTTAACTTCCAGATAATAAGCAGAGATAACTCAAAGCCAAAACAGGAACTTAGACTCTGGGATTTTAGACCACATATTGGTTGAGGAGTTGATGCTAGTTTTAATGTCCATGCAAGGACAGAAAGCCTTAGAACTAGGTAGAGAGGGGAGCTAGAACTTAGCCTGTGTCAAAAAACTGAACTATCCATGAAAAGAGAGACCTCAGTGCTCTAGCCAGTGAAAGCTGCAAGGAATTTTACCTGTGTGCAGAAGACTGTGGATAAGAGGGGAGACCTATGAAAAATAGAAATTCACATCAAATGCTACCAGTGTTCTTAATTATTCTGTAAACTAATCTTTTCTTTTTCTTTTTTTGGAGACAGGGTCTCACTCGGTTGCCCAGGACAGAGTGCAGCAGCACAATCATAGCTCACTGCAGCCTCAAACTCCTGGGCTCAGGGAATCCTTCCACCTCAGCCTCCCCACTACCTGGGACTATAGTTGCTCACCACCATACCTGTCTAATAAAAAAACAATTTTTTTTTTAGTAGAGACAGTGTCTATTTTGTTGCCCAGGCTGCTCTCAAACTCCTGAGCTCATCCTGATTTGGCCTCATCCCGATTTGACCTCCCAAACGGCTGGGATTACAAGCATGAGCCACGGTGCCCAGCCTGTTTGGTATTCTTCCATCTCATATGTAGATGGCGCTATAACATAAATTTGTACCATCTACTTGGTACAAGAATCCCAAACCGAAGAACATACATGATAATTGATCAGGAACGGAAAGAAAACTCCCGGGGACATTTTCACAGTTCCTTGGTCAGTGTCCAGAGGCAAAACTGTTTCCAAAGAAGATGACCTCACAATTAAATTACAAATCACACCAATGAAGGTGAATAGACACAACCAGAAAATAGCACTGCAACAATTAAAGATATCATGGACAAGTCTGAAAGTGATTACAAACAATTATTTACACAATGATGTCAGTAAAGATATTTGTAAGTGTATATGAAGTGTATAAAGAGAAAAGAAGGAATTGAAGGAATAAGACACCAAAGAAAAAAAAGACAGGCATAATTTAAAAGCTTCTGAAGAACTTCTAGAAATAAGAACATTAAAATTCAAACATAAATGGTCTAACGGTTAAACAGCAGACTGAATTGAATTGACAGGAATATTAACTATGAAGAAATGAGCAACAGAACGCACACAAAAGACAGAAAATATTTAAAGAGGATGACATAGTAGTGAGAAGACCCAGTTAGATTTAATTATCTAAAAGGGGTTTCCCTATAGTCCTAGCTACTCTGGAGGCTGAGGCAGAGAATCACTTGAGCCCAGGAGGTGGAGGTTGCAATGAGCCGAGATCATGCCTCTGCACTCCAGCCTGGGTGACAGAGCGAGACTCCATCTCAAAAATAAAAATGAAAAAGTAGAGAGAATGAGAAAAAGAAAAATTTCAGAATTTAAGAACTCTGATTGAGAATGTATACAGATTCCTAAGCAAGTAGATTGAAAACATTCATATTCATTTCTGGAAGAATGGATAACTAGGACCATTGGCAGCATTTGGAGAGGCAAATTGGGAAGGAATGGGAATTAATTCCAAAATGCATGCTTTTTGGACCTTTTGAGTTTGTATCTTTGTTCTCTATGTATATTTACATTGAAACAGATAAAACACCCATAGCTGAAAAATAAGATGGGAATGTATGAGTCAGAAAATTTGGATTAAGGCCAGGCGTGGTAGTTCACACCTGTAATCCCAGCACTTTGAGAGGCTGAGGCGGATGGATCACCTGAGGTCAGGATCACCTGAGGTCAGTTCGAAACCAGCCTGTCCAACATGGTGAAACCCCATCTCTACTAAAAATACGAAA
The DNA here is from genome assembly GCF_029289425.2 of Pan paniscus. Taxonomy (NCBI): domain Eukaryota; kingdom Metazoa; phylum Chordata; class Mammalia; order Primates; family Hominidae; genus Pan; species Pan paniscus. The sequence goes on from NC_073259.2 coordinate 6,315,796, forward strand.
AATTAGCTGGGCATGATGGCGGGCGCCTGTAATCCCAGCTACCCGGGAGGCTGAGGCAAGAGAATCGCTTGACCCTGGAAGTGGAGGTTGCAGTGAGCCGAGATGGTGCCACTGCACTCTAGCCTGGGTGACAGAGTGAGACTCCATCTCAAAAAAAGAAAAAGAAAAAAAATTTGGATTAAAAGTTGAAATAAATTTAGACGTATTTTTTTAAATAGACATGAAATTCAAATATCATACAATTAACATTTTAGAAAGTACAATTCAGTGGCACTTAGTACATTCACAATGTTTTGTAAGTACCACATCTGTCAAGTTACTAAACATTTTAATCACCTCAGAAGAACACTCTGTGCCCATTAAGCAGTTACTCCACATTTCCCTTCCTCCAGCCAGGCAGCATATTTTTTCTTTAATTGCACATTATCTAAGTTCTTTTTCTTTTTACAATTAAAAAGAAATTTTCAGTTTCTGAGCTTCAGAGGCTTATGCCAACAGGAGGGTTTATTAAGTAGAAAGAGCGTTAGACTTGGAGTAGAAGTTGTGACTACTCCCAGCGCTGCCTCTGACCAGCTGTGATTTTGGGCAAATAGCTAACCTTATTTGGGCTTCAGTTCCCCATGTGTATGTAAAACAAGCGGTTGGACTACCTGATCACTGGGACTAGCCATTCGTGGATGGGATTTTTTTATTGTAAAAAACATAAAATTTACCATCTTAACCATTTTTAAGTGTATAGTTCAGTAGTGTTAATACAAACACATTTCTGTGCAATTTCTAGAATGCTTTTCATGTCACAAACTCTATGCCTGTGGAACAATTTCCCATTTCTCCCAACCCTCAGCTCCTGACAACTACCAACTTTTTACCATCTCTATGGATTTATCTAATCAGGATATGTCCTATAAATAGACTCAAAGTATGTTATGGATCCTTGTGTTTGGCGTCTTTCACTTAGCATGGTGTTTTCGAGGATCATCGTGATTGCACGCATCAGTACTTCATCCCCTTTTATGACTGAATAACATTGCATTGCATGGAAATATCACAGTTTGTTTATACATCCATTGATGAACATTTGGGCTGTATCCACCTTTTGGCTATTATGAGTACTGCTGCTATAAATATTTGTGCAGAAGTATTTTTTTGAGTACCTGTTTTCATTTCTTTTGGCTGTATGCTGGGAATGGAATTGCTGAGTCATGTGGAAATCTTCGTTTAACTTTTTGAGGAGGCATCCTACTGGGAGTGACATGATACCTCATTATGGATTACATTTGCATTCCCCTAATGATTAATAATGTGGAACATCTTTTCATATGCTTATTGGCTATTTGTGTATCTTTGGAGAAATGTTTATTCAAGTTCTTTGCTCATTTTTTATTGGATTGCTTGTTTTTTTGTTGATTTATTAGAGTTCTTTATATATTTTAGAAATTAGACCCTTGTCCAGATCCATGATATGCAGATATTTTCTCCTATAGGTTGCCTTTTTTGCTCCTTGATAATGTTCTATGATGTACAGATTGAGTATAGTATCTCTTATCCGAAATGCTTGGGACCAGAAGGGCTTTGAATTTTTTCAGATATTGGAACTTTGAATTATACTTACCAGTTAAGCCTCCCAAATCTGAACTCCAAAATGTTCAAATGAGCATTTTTGTTGTGTGTCATGTTGGTGCTCAAGTTCAGATTTTCTACTGGAGCATTTTGGATCTTGGATTTTCTGATTGGGATGCTCAAGCCTGTGCCAAGTTTTAAATTTTGATAAAATCCAATGTATCTGCTTTGTCTTTTGATGGTTGGGCTTTTGGTGTCATGTTAAGAGTCCATTGTCATAAATAACCAAGGGCATACAGATGTATCCCTAAGTTTTCTTCTAAGAGTTCTATCAATTTAACTTTTCTATTTAGGTTATTGTTCCATTTTTAAGTTAACTTTTGTATATGCCGTGAGGTAGGGTCTGATTTCATTCTTTTACATTTTGATGTCCAGTTATCCCAGCATCATTTGTTGAAGAGACTTTTACCCATTGAATGGTCTTGGTACTCTTCTCAAAAATTATTTAATCATATGTATAGGTTTATTTCTGGACTCTCAATTCTATTTCATTGGCCTACATGTCTGTTCTTAGGCCAGTACCACATTGCTCTGATTACTGTAGTAATTTTTGTAAATTTTGAAAATTAGAAGTGACTTCTCCAATTTTGTTCTTCTTTTTCACTATTGTTTTTGACAGTTGGGGTCTTCTTGAAATTCCATGTGAATTTGAGGATTAGATTTCCATTTCTACAAGAAAAGGCTGTTGGAATTTTGACAGAAATTATGTTGAATCTGTAGATCACTTTGTATAGTATCACCATCTTTAACTATATTGTCTTCTAATCCGTGAACACAGGGTGTCTGTCCATTTATTTATGTCTTTTTTAATTTCTTTCAGCAATGTTTTGTAGTTTCATTATACAAGTCTTTCACATCCTTGGTTAAATTTATTCCTAGATCCTTTATATGCTATTGCAAATGAAATTGTTTTCTTAATTTCCTTTTCAGATTGTTAATTGCTGGTATATATAAATACAACTGATTTTTGTGTGTCAGTCTTGTACTTTTGCAACTTTACTGAATTCTTGTATTAGCTCGTCTGTGTGTGTGTTCATTCTTTGGGGTTTTTTTTTTTTTTTTAACAGATGGGGTTTCACTCTGTCACCGAGGCTGGAGTGCAGTGGTGCAGTCATAGCTCACTACAGACTTGAACTCTAGGCTTAAAGGATCCTCCCACCTCAGCCTCCTGAGTAGCTGGGACTCCAGGTGTGTACCACCATGCCTGGCTAATTTTTAAATTTTTCATAAAGATAGGGTCTCAATATATTGCTTATGCTAGTCACAAATTCCTGGCCTCAAGTGATCTCCCTTGCCTCTGGCTCCCGAAGTGCTGAGATTACAGGTGTGTGCCACCACACCTAGCCATTCTTTGGGATTTTTATATATTGGATCAAGTCATATGTGAATAGATAGTTCTTTCAGATTTGAATGCCTTTATTTCTTTTTCTTGTCTAACTGTTTTGGCTAGAACTTGAATTATGATTAGCATTGATTATACTTGTCATATTACTGATTTTAAGGAGAAAGCTTTTGGTCTTTCACCATTGAGTATATGTTAGCTGTGAGTTTTTCATAAATGTTCTTTATCATGTTGAGGAAGTTCTCTGCTATTCCTATCCTAGTTTCTTGAGTATTTTTTTTTTTTGGAAAGGTGTTAGATTTTGTCAAATACTCTTCTGCATCAAGTTAGATAATCATGAAACCACTTCATTCTATTAGTGTGATATACTGATTAATTTTCTTATGTTGAATCACCCTTGCATTTCATTGATAAATGGTGTATAATTCTTTTACTATGCAGTTGGGTTTGGCTTGCCAATATTTTGTTGAGAGTTTTTACATCTACATTAATAACGGTGTTAGTCTATAGTTTTCTTGTGGTATCTTCAGTATCAGGGCAATACTGGCCTCACAGAATGATTTAGAAAGTGTTTCCTCCACTTTTGCTTTTTGGAAGAGTAGGATTTGTGTTAATTCTCCTGTAAATGTTTGGTAGAACTCATCAGTGAAGCCATCCAGTCCTAGACTTTTCTTTGGAGATTTCTTGAAGGAATGTTCCATGTACAGTTGAGAATATATATTCACTTGTTGTTGGGCAATGTGTTCTATATATGTCTGTTACCTTTTGGTGGTTTATAATATTGTTCAAGTCTTCTGTTTTCTTACTCATCTTTTGTCTAGATTTTTTATCCATTATTGAAAGTGGAATACTGAAGTCTCCAACTATTACTGTAGTGTCTACTAATTTCCTCCCTTTAATTCTGTGAATGTTTGCTTCATTATTTGGTGGCTTTATTGTTTGATGTATATAATTGTTATTTTTTATGGATTGGCCCTTTTATCAATACATCATGCTCTTCTTTATCTCTTGCATCAGTATTTTTACTTATTTTGCCTGATACTAGTTTTGCTACCTCACCCTCTTTTATTTACTATTAGCATAGAATATCATTTTTCTTTCATCCTTTGAATTTCAACCTATTTCTGTCCTTGGATCTATAATGAGTCTCTTGTAGACAGTATATAGTTGGCTTTTTTTCTTTCTTTTTTAAAAATCCATTCTGCCCATCTCTGTTTTTCGTAGGAGAGTTTATTTACATTTAATTAGTCAAAATGAATGATTTGCCATTTTGCTGTTTGTTTTCTGTATGTCTTGTACCTTTTTTTTTTTTGAGACGGAGCCTCGCTCTGTTGCCCAGACTGGAGTGCAGTGGCACAGTCTCAGCTCACTGCAACCCCCGCCTTCCGGGTTCAAGCGATTCTCCTGCCTCAGCCTCCTGAGTAGCTGGGATTATAGGTACCCACCACCACGCCCAGCTAATTTTTGTATTTTTAGTAGAGACGGGGTTTCACCATGTTGGTCAGGCTGGTCTCAAACTCCTGACCTTGTGGTCCCGCCCACCTCAGCCTCCCAAAGTGCTGGGATTACAGGCGTGAGCCACCGCCCTCAGCCGTAATATATCACATTCCTAGAGACAGTCTTCTACTGTTTTTTGCTCCTTATCTCCTTCATTACTACCTTTTTAAATGTATTTATTTTTCTTTTGTAGTATACCATTTTGATTCCTTTCTCATTTCCTTTTGTGTATATATTTAGATATTTTTTCAGTGGTTACCTTGAGGATCACAGTTAACATCATAAACCTCCAACAGTCCACCCTGAATTGATACCAACTTAGCTTTAATATAGCATATAAATCTCTGATCCTATACAGCCTCACTCCTCCTTCCCATTTTATGTTTTCATTGTCTCAAATTTTATCTTTATACATTGTGTACCCATTAGCATAGTTTTATAATCGTTATTTTACATGCATTTGTCTTTTAAATCATGTAGGAAATAAAAGGAATTATAAACCAAAAATACATTAATACTGGTTTTAATATTTAGATGTGTGGTGGACTTTACCAGAGATTTGATTTGGTTTTATGGCTTCAAGTTATTGTCTAGTGTTCTTTTATTTCCTCTAAGGATTCTCTTTAGCATTTCTTTTAGGGAAGGTGTACTACTGTCAAACTCTTCCAGCTTTTATTTACCTGGGAATATCTTAATTTCTCTTTCATTTCTGCAGTATAGTTTTGCTGATATATAATTCTTGGTTGGCAGTCTTCAGGTTTTTTTGGGGGTTTTGCTTTTGTTTCTTTTAGCACTTTAAATATGTCATCCCACTGCTTTCTGCCCTCTATGGTTTTTGCTGAAAAATCAGCTCATAATCTTATTGAGGATCCCATGGTCATAAGTCACTTCTCCCTTGCTACTTTCAAGATTCTCTCTTTGTCTTTGCCTTTTAACAGTTTGAATATAGTGTTTCTCATTGTGGATCTATTTGCATTTATCCTTAGAGTTTGTTGAACTTTTTGGATGTGTAGATTCATGTCTTTTACTAAGTTTGGGAAATTTGTGGCCATTATTTTCTTAAATATTCTTTCTGCTCTTTTCTGTCTTCTTTATCTAGGACTCCCATTGTGTATATTTTGGTCAACTTGATGGTGTCCCACAGATTTCTTAGACTCTGCTCATTTCTGCTCCTCAGACTGTACAGTTTCACTTGCTATTTTCAAGTTTATTGCCTTTTTCTTCTGTGTGTTCACATATGCTGTTGAAATCTGTTAGTGAATCTTCACAGTATTTTTCAGCACCTCAATTTCTACTTGGTTCCTTTTTAAAGTTTCTGTCTCTGTTGATATTCTCTACTTCAATAGAATATTCTTTGTACTCTTAATATTTAGCAGCCATTGTTCTCAGCATTTAGTCTGCAAAGTTTTGGCATAGGTACTATAATTATCCCCATTTAACCATGAGTTGATTGTTTTTAGTAAATATCTTAGTACTGAAGAACTGATTAAGAGCTCTGCTTATGAGAGTGGAGCTTTTCAGCAATTGGGCTTTGTCTTCAATGTGGTTGGGCAAAAATCAGTCATAATGGAAGACCCTGAAGTGCTTGATATATCAGAGACATCTTTTTTTTTTTTTTTTTCCGAGATGGAGTCTCGCTCTGTGTTGCCCAGGGTGGAGTGCAGTGGCGTGATCTCGGCTCACTGCAACCTCTGCCTCCCGGGTTCAAGCGATTCTCCAACCTCAGCCTCCCGAGTAGCTGGGGCTATAGGCACATGCCACCATGCCCAGCTAATTTTTATGTTTTTAGTAGACACCATGTTTCGCCATATTGGTCAGGCTGGTCTTGAACTCCTGACCTCAGGTGATCCATCCACCTCAGCCTCCCAAAGTGCTGGGAGTGAGCCAGTGTCAGCCACTGCACCTGGCAGAGACATCTTTTTTTTTTGTCCTATCTGCACTGATGGTGCCTAATTGTCACTTTTCTTTCTCAAGATGTGGTTGGTTATGGTGATTTTAATTAATATTCATATTTTTATAACCACTTTTCATTCTCACCAAACTTAGCTTCTCTGAGTTTAGAAATGTTCCATTTGTAATATGGAGCAGATTGGATTCCTTCTTGTCCTTATACTTTCCTTATAAACATTGCTATAATAATCATGTTTGTACACAATTCCCGTAGAATAGGTTCTTAAAATGAAATGTCAATCATAATATATGTGTAATTTTCACTTGAATAGCAATTGAGACAAAGATATGATTCCCTCCTGCTAGCTGAGATAATCTTGAAGGTCTTTACTAAAATGATAGATATAATTTAAGTAGATCTTAAAGGATAAACAGGTTTTCTGTAATTAGGGAGGTGCTATGGGAATAGTTAAAAAAAAAGAGAGAAGTAATATAAAGTTCATAGTAGGATACCCTTTTGTTTAAAAATAGGATGTTTATAAGGAGGACTAACGACAAATAAACTTTCCAATATTTTATTATAAAATTCTAAAAATTATATAGAAAAGGCAAAAGAAGCATACAGTGAGCACACACTCAGCACCAAGATTCTGTTGTTACTTTTTGCATCACTTGCCTTACCATATTATTAATATGTCCATTTATTCATCCTCCATCCATCTATCTTATTCATTCCATAATAAAATAAATTGTAACATAAAATAATTCAATATGCTTCACCCGTAAACCTTTCAGTATGCATTTCGTTAGAGTTCCAGTATTTGTGTACTTTATTTTTCTTTTACCTCCAAACAGCATCAGGATAGAATAAATTATTATTGTACGATTGAATGAGTTTTGACAAGGCATTCATTCGTGTAACCAAAACTCTCAAGATAGAGAACATTTCCATCATATCAGAAAATGCCCTTATGCTGCTTTCCAGGCAGCCTTTTCCTTACCCTCCATCCAGCATGACTGTTTTGATATATTTTTTAAACCATAAAACCCACTTTTGCTATTAGTTTTCTTCAATTAGCCCACCCAAATGAAGTAAAATTTTATTTTAGTTCTGCTATTTGATTTTTAGTTAGATCTGGATCTCTACATGTTTTTCATTTTAAGTAGTTGCCCTGAAGATTACATTTACATTGTTACTTTTCACAATTTATTTAGGACTAATACTGTACAATTTCATGTAAAATACAAGACCTTTGCACAAATAAAGTTTTCATATAACCCCTCTACCGCTTGTTCTGTATGCTGTAATTTTCATATCTTATACAAGTACAAGATTACATAAGTAATTTCATATCTTATACAAGTACATAGATAAGTCATTATTAAATGGGAGTAATTATAGTGCCTATTCAACAAAATTGGAATACTAAATGCAGGAAACAGTGACAGCCAAATGTTAAGAGTATAGAAAATTTTAGCTCAACAAATAGAGAATATCAGTAAAGACATAGAAATTACAAAAATTAAACAAATTCAGGAACTGAAAAACAATAATTATTTAATAGAATATATAAGCATATCATATATATCACAGTATTATAGATTTTCCTTTAACTAATCGTGTGTGTATTTTAAAGATACTGAAAGGAAAATGTAGTCTTTTCTATTTAACATTTTTAGTGCTCTTTTTTTCCTGAATATTTCCAGATAAAATAGGCATTGGAACTCAATCCCCAGATGTATCTTTTCTACAGTGGGTAGCACCAGAGGTCTCTGTTCAGTTCTTTTAGCATACTTGGGCTGCTTGGAATCTTTCCTACATTCATGTATTTCAGAGGTCAACTAGAGATTTGGGCAGAGTGAATACACAGAATTTAGGGCTCTCCTTTGGTTCCTGCTTTCTGAGATTTCCTCCTTTCCTTTCTAGATCTGTGCTGTCCAGTAGAACTTTCTGCCATCATGGAAATGTTGTATAACGTACACCATCCAGAATGGTAGCCATTTGCCTCATGTGGCTGTTCAGCACGTGAAATGTGGCTAGTGCAACTGAGAAATGAAATTTTTTATTTTAGTTAATCTACATTTGAGTAGTCATATTTGGCTAGTGGCAACTTTATTGGACAGACCGTCCTTGCAGAAAGGTCTGTTAGACAGCACTGTTCTTGATGCTGTGGTCATTCCAAACTCAGTCGCCATTTCTATCTGGGGTTTAGCAGACCTGCAGAATCAGAACAGGCCCTTTCCTTAGGTAAAAATGTATTATAAAGAAGGAAACTCAAGTAGTGCTTTCCCTTTGTCCCTTCCAACTATGACTGATTTTGATTGCTCTCCAGAGCCTTCAAGTAATAGTTGTTTTGTATATTTTTTACTAGAGTTTATAAATACATCTGTGTCTGATAGAACTACTCCACTATTTAACAGAAGCAGAACTCTACCTCTTAATCGTTTAAATGGTGACCTAATGTTAAGGAATTCATATTTGGTGCTTTGTTACCATAATTCTCTTACCAATCACTAATTAAAAATTTTTGGCTCTGAAATATTTAGCTGATATAGCCAACTTGATCTCCCATTTCTTTAAGAAAAAACTAGTTACCTAATACTATCATTGTTTAGATGAAAAAGCATTTGGAAGACTTATTTTTCTGTGTCTCTTAATAGAATTTTTATTTTAAACTATCGTAGCCCTGCTTACTAAAAGTATCATTAACCTTTAGTGTTACTGAATCTTAGTATGCTAAATTTGATATTCCCATCTCCAGTCATGTTAGAATTTAATGGAATTCTTCAAAGCAACAAACTCCTATCATTGATAACTTGTTTGGTATACTTTGCTTTTTCTAGGTATCTGAAAAGGTTTAAAGTGATGAAGATCAAAGTTCTAAGAAGCTGGTGCCGTCAGATCCTTAAAGGTCTTCAGTTTCTTCATACTCGAACTCCACCTATCATTCACCGCGATCTTAAATGTGACAACATCTTTATCACCGGCCCTACTGGCTCAGTCAAGATTGGAGACCTCGGTCTGGCAACCCTGAAGCGGGCTTCTTTTGCCAAGAGTGTGATAGGTATGTTTCAGGTGTACCTTGGAGCCTGACTGGCTTTCTGACATTCCTTTTATTTAGAATCCTGGCCCTGTCAGAGTTTTAAGTGATATAAACCTTAAGAAATTCATAGCTTGAACTCAGGAGGTGATCCATTGTACTTATGAGATGTAGGATTCTCTATATTTGTGCTTCTTGGAATCATCTTAGAGACTATTGATAACATTACGTTACAAGAAATAAAGTGAACTTTGTTGATAAAACCTAATGTAACAGCCTTTTTTGTTGTTGTTGTTGTTGTTGTTGTTGAGATGGAGTCTCTCTCTGTCACCCAGGCTAGAGTGCAGTGGCACGAGCTCAGCTCACTGCAACCTCCACCCACCGGGTTCAAGCGATTCTTGTGCCTCAGCCTCCCGAGTAGCTGGGATTACAGGCTTGCATCACCATGCCTGGCTAATTTTTGTATTTTTAGTAGAAATGGAGTTTCACCATGTTGGCCAGGCTGGTCTCGAACTCCTGGCCTCAAGTGATCCACCTGCCTTGGCCTCCTAAAGTGTTGGGATTACAGGCGTGAGCCACCCCGCCCAGCCAGCCATCTTTTCATTACACACTGTTGATACTTAACATTATACACTATTTATGTAATACATACAGTATGTCACTTCATGAAAGAAATGGAATTTATATTTAGTTTTACTTTCTAAAATTAAAAGATAAAAATTAAATTTTTAAACATATAAAATGTCTGTTGGATAGATATGTATATTCAAGAATATTGGCAAAGCGCAATGGCTCATGCCTGTAATCCCAGCACTTTGGGAGGCTGAGGTGGGAGGGTCACTTGAGGTCAGGAGTTTGAGACCAGTCTGGCTAAGATGGAGAAACCCCATCTCTATTAAAAATATAAAAACAAAAAAATTAGCCGGGTGTGGTGGCGGGTGCCTGTAGTCCCAGCTAGGGCAGGAGAATCACTTGAACCCAGGAGGTGGAGGTTGCAGTGAGCTGAGATTGCGCCACTGCACTCTAGCCTGGGCAACAGAGCAAGACTCCATCTCCAAAATAAAAAAAATAAAAAGAATAGCCTCCTAACATTTTGTGAAAATAAATATGACAATTCATTCTGAAAAGTTGGTTTTATCAACTTTTTTCTTAGTCTCACTCTTCAGAACTTATGATCTATCTAAAAGAGTGTTTCTCAACCTCAATACTACTGAGATTTGGGGTTGGACAATTCTTTGTTGCAAGGGGCTGTCTTGTACGTTGTAAGACTCTGGGGCAACATTCCCAGCCTCTACCCACTAGATACCAGTAGCACGCTCCCTGTGTACCTGCCTTCTAGTTGTTATAACCAAAAGTGTGTCCAGACATTGCTATATATGGCCCCTAGAAGACAAAATTGCCCCCTGTTGAGAATCACTTATCTAAAGAACAAGGCTGTCCCTTTCAGACTTTATATGTTAGAAACTCAAAGCTGGAAAAATAATTTAATGCCTATTTTGATAAGCTTTCACTCTATGAAGAGGATATCACAATTTAAAAACTTGAGGTCTTCATAAACATTCTATTTACTCCCTCCAAAAGGTGACAATAACAAAAGAAATCCATTAATTTTTAAGTGAACTTGGATACTAAGTATTACTAGGAAAAACACAGAACACCAGTTATTTGTACATCTTTCAAAAACAGTGTTCTCCTTGGAATATTATGTGACTAGGGTTAGGAATGCTCTCGCATTTTCTTACAATACATTCACAAGAAGAATGGGAAAAGTGTCATTTAAAGCTGAATTTCTTTTTTTGCCTTCTTCACAGGAAACATTTCTTTGATTGTCTTTGGCATCCTGAAATCTCTGGCCCAATAGAGTTTTTATTTTCTTTGTTGATTAAATCATAGTGTGCATGCCTGTTTCTTGGAAATGCCTAATAATTTGAGGTATGCAGACCTAATTTTCTGGAAGCATTACAAAACCTAGTCTTGTGGGATCACACACTGTGCTCATAAATCAGTCTGTATTTGGGTTCTATATTTGTGTGTGTGTTTGTCTTTTTGCCTGTAGGATGTCCCTCACTACATTTCTTGTGTCTATAGTAGGCTTATTTGTGTACTGCAGGTGGGATGGTAAGTATGTGAAGAAAAGGGCTCTGGTGAGTGGCCTTTGGAGACAATTACGTTTTATTTCATTTTTTGAAAAATGTATTGAATATCGGGTTTTTCACTGCAAGGCCTTCTTAAAAAGTGAAACTAATTAGATTGAGTGTTAATGCCAAGAGTGTAGCTGTAAATATTAACCCTACAGCTACCATACATTAGTGGGCACACAAGTATTTTGATCTTTTTAAACCCATCATCTTATCTTACAGATGTACCATTATATCTGCTTTGTTCCTTGCATAGTGTCTTTCCTTTTCCTTCTATTTGTTTTCAATATGAATTATATTAGTTTATTATCTTAGCCAAGGCTTTATTTTGACATATTGTATAAAGAAATTCATTTTACACAGTAAATCAATAAATAGATCCTTGACCTTATTCCAGTTTCATATAAAGGCCTTGCAGTGGAAGATCTTTTATGAGATATTTGATGGAACAGACTGACTGAGAAGATTTCCTTCCTCTTTTCTCCCCCTTTCCTTTTTTCTCCCCATTCCAATTTCTTCTCTCTCACAGGTCAACCCCTCTGCTTCTCACCCCGGTGAGTAACGTCTGAAGCTTCTGCTCGCATTGAGTCTGAATCGTTCTTTTAATTTAAGGTACCCCAGAGTTCATGGCCCCTGAGATGTATGAGGAGAAATATGATGAATCCGTTGACGTTTATGCTTTTGGGATGTGCATGCTTGAGATGGCTACATCTGAATATCCTTACTCGGAGTGCCAAAATGCTGCGCAGATCTACCGTCGCGTGACCAGTGTAAGTATTCCCCTAACTGATTGTTGAACTTGGGGCATATCTAACAAAGAATCCCAAGGTGGATGACATCAAACCATGTAAAAGAGGACAATAGTGGAAGGCATACTGAGTGAACTGTTGGGGTTCGGGGGGTGGTATTGAGGTATGTGTAAGGCTATTGCTCATGATACAGTGAAAGATAAAGATCAAAGAACCACTAGTTTATCCTGTACCCACCTTGCATTCATTTAAATCTTTATTATGTTTAAAAACACACCCTCATTACCTACTTTTTCACCCCCTATTAATTCGGCTAAACTCCTATTGTCTCCCACCACATAGGTCAGAGTTAAAAGTAATGTTTTTAATTCAAGATGCTTTGTCAAATTAATTTGTTCACTGACTTTTCTCTGAATGACTTGAGTTGATTTATTAAATCTTATATATTAGTACCTACCATATTTAAGGCATAAATAAATACCTTATTGTAGTTTAAATTACCCATGGTAGTTCATGTCTGCTGACAGAGATATTTTCTACAGCTGTCTAATTGAAACCTGAAAGGTAGTTGTTATGATTCATTTTACTTTATCACTACATGCTTCATTATGCTACTCTAAAATACATTTTCTTACATAACCATATTATGCCTGAAAAAATTAACAATCATTTCTGCATCATCCAATACCCTGAACCTGTTCAGATATTCTCTCCATTGTTTCAAAAACGTCCGTTGACAGTGTTCAAAACAGGCTCCATCAAGGTCCACAAAATATATTTTATTGTTGTAGTTCTTAATCTAGAACTATTGCTTTTACTTTCTTTTTCTGCATGTCAGAGATTTATTGAGAAAATTAGATTATTTCGAGGAATGTTCCGCATTCTGAATTTTCCTTGTGGTGTCATTTAACTGGTTTATTCTTCTATATTTCTGTAAAGAGAAGTTTACCTTAAAATGGTTGGGGTAGGTTAACAATGTAAAAATAATTTTGTCTTTTTTACTCGCATTCACCCAAGAGTGTACGTTGTCGTTTTCCAGAGGCTATATGATACTGCACATATGATATTGCAGCAGAGTACATACAGAAGCATATAAAAGAATTCATTTGTAGGGCCGGGCGTTGTGGCTTATGCCTGTAATCTCAGCACTTTGGGAGGCCGAGGCGGGTGGATCCCTTGAGGTCAGGAGTATGAGACTAGACTGGCCAACATGGTGAAACCCCATCTCTACTAAAAATACAAAAATTAGCCGGGCGTGGTGGTGCACCCCTGTAATCCTAGCTACTTTGGAGGCTGAGGCCCGAGAATCTCTGGAACCCGGGAGGTGGAGGTTGCAGTGAGCCAAGATTGTGCCACTGCACTCCAGCCTGGGTGACAGAGTGTAAGACTCTGTCTCAAAAAAAAAAAAAAAAAAAAATTCATTTGTCTTCCATTAAACCATATATTTAAAAAGATTACAAAAATGTAAAACAATACCAGTCTTATCACTAAATTTTTCTTGTTTTGGAAAATACTGACTTTTTAATTTTAAATATATATATTTGTAACATAATGAGTTATAATTTTTAATGAATTAATAAATATTTTTAAACTTTCTCAGCTTTACCATCTGCCACGGTAAATATTAATAGATGTAACACACATAGACAAAATCCCTCTGAGGTCCCCAATAACGTTAATTTTAAGAGTATAAAGGGGTCCTGAGACAAAAGTTTGAGAACCACTGTTCAAAAGTCTTGATAAAATTTAGGCTAAACATTTTTTGCAAGGATACTTAATATGTGGTGCTGTATATGTTATATTGCACCGAGAGGCTCATAGTATCCCATTATTTCATTTTTAGTGATGTAATTTAGTTGAATTTTGATATAGAAGATGTAATTATAAATTGCTTATTTAGATTTTGATAGCTGAACAGAATGGAAATGTTTATTTTTAATTATTTATTTATTTATTTATTTTTTGAGACGGAGTCTCGCTCTGTCGCCCAGGCTGGAGTGCAGTGGCGCCATCTCGGCTCACTGCAAGCTCCGCCTCCCGGGTTCACGCTATTCTCCTGCCTCAGCCTCCCAAGTAGCTGGGACTACAGGTGCCCGCCACCACACCTGGCTAATTTTTTGTATTTTTAGTAGAGATGGGGTTTCACCGTGTTAGCCAGGTTGGTCTCGATCTCCTGACCTTGTGATCCGCCCACCTCTGCCTCCCAAAGTGCTGGAATTACAGGCATGAGCCAGAAATGTTTATTATTAAAAACTGATAGGAAACATTTTGCTTTAGGTAGACCAAATCTTACCTCTTCATAAAGGCTTGGGAGAAATCTTTGGAGTCAAAGATTAATTATAATTATTTATTGCTGTGAATATTCCTTCAATATCCTTGTTGTATATTTGTATGTGATTCTGTTGTTGATGGATATGGAGCTACTTTGGACAATTAGTTTAATTTCATATGAAGTTTGAGGTTTCATACCCAGTAAAAATGACAGCTATTGTTTATGGAGAAAGCGCGTAACTCTCAAGTTACTTCTGGCTTTGTAATTGAGATGGTATTTTGTCAGTTAGTATTATTAGGTGTATGTCTACAAGTGTCTGGCCTGAGGCCTTACTGTTAAATTTATTAACTTCTTCTTAATACTCACCCAGATTCTAATACACAATATAATTGTAATCCCTGAAGCACTGACTCTCAATTTGGGCTGAATGGGGGCAGGAGAAATTTTTTTGTGCCTTCAGATGATTCTGATAAGTACCCTAATCATTATTCTACATTTATGCCCTTAGAAAGCTCATCTGCTTTGCCTTTCAGAGTTCTGTATCATCATTCCCAGTTCATGTCTCTTATTATTCCCCTTTCTTCCCCTGATGCGTTGTAATTTACATTCTCTCTTTTTTTTTTTCCTTTGAGCATAGGGTCGACTGTTTATTGGGTAATTTCCTCCTTTATTTTGTTTAAAATTGTAGAAAACTTAAGAGGTATATTTGATGTCTTGTTTTTTACTCGCTGCTTCTACGACTTCCAGTTTATAAGGTTCTTGCTTCAGAATACCTCTTAGATGCAAGCCTTCTTCATTCCCATTGCCACAACTCTGATTTCACATCTTCCTTACTGCACACCTTGCATTATATTCCAGAAGTAATTTACATTGTGAATTTATTTTTTTATTTCACTTAAACTTGTTGAGCTTTCTTGCTATCCTTTCTTGGTATAAGGAACTTAAGATACCAGTTTGCTTATATCAGAGCAAGTACAAATTCTTAATCTTTGCTATTCTTCATCTTCATCCAAGCACTCTATTTTAGTTAAATGAGTTCTCTTCATTATCTCGCACATATGCCACATCCTTTCCTGTATTCCTATCCATTTGTAAATGTTATATAATACTATACCTCCACTATAAGCTTTTCTGCTATCCAGTCAATCCATATACTTAACGGTCTTCCTCCATGACATTTTATCTGATTGGTTTCACTGTATAATGATCTTTGCCTTTTCTGAGCTGATTCTTCTCAATTGATATGAATTATAAAATTTTGTTTATTAGTGGTTATTCTACTTGTAAATTCATAAATTCAATGTACTTGCTTATTATTTTTATTGCTTTATATTCCTTAAAATATTTTAATCTAGTACATCTGTATAATTTCATCCTTATCTGTAGCACTATCCTAAATACAAAATAAATCTCAGTGCCAGTAAATGCAACATTTTCTGAATCCCTGCTATGTCCCATGCCCAGAGCTTGATACTAAGTAAAGGTGAATAATCATATTCCCTGTCTTCAGAAAACTACCTCTAATATAGAAGATTAATATGTAAACAAAGAATTATAATTACATTATGGTGAGTATTGTAATGGAGACAAGCACTAAGGAGAGTGGAGGAACAATGGATAACCCTGCTATGGATTAGGGAAGATTTCACAAAAAGAGCTGTTGTATGAACTGTCAAAAAGAGAAGGTAGAAGAATGGTGAGAGGCCATTCTAAGAAACAGGAATAGGATTTACATGAATGCTGAGATGCCAAACACCGTAGTACAATGGAAGGAAAGGCAAATTGATCAAATAGAGTGAAGCTGTTGTCTTGGACAAATCAATTTTTGATCCAAGGACAAATCAATTGCTACTTAGTTTCTCCTGCTCCCAAATCCTGTCTCATCTCAGAGCAGAGAGTTTGGGGTTGGTAATTAAGAGGCAAACTTCTGACTCCTGATATGTGTTTTTGCTGCTATTATATTGTTGTATTTTAATGGTGAAAGAGACTTTATCTGTTTATAGGCTTTTGGAAGGAGCAAGAGGAAGAGAGAGAGAAGTAGAAATCATGGTGGGTGGTGGTGGATGGGGTAGAGTAATATCCAGGATTCAATGGGCTTGTGACATGGTATAGTGGTAAGTCTTGATAGGGAAGGTTTTCTCCTGAGGTAAGGGAAGCAAGATGGGTTTTGGAAGCAAAGTCTTGGGTTCACATCCTTGCCCTAGTTATTGCCGTACGATCTTGAGCAATTCACTTAATTTCTCTGTACTTCAATTATTTTGTTCTCTGTAAAAGAGATACTATTACCCTCTTACAGATTGCTTAGCACAGTAGATGGTACTGGTACTGATAGTAGGCTGTGGTTATCGTCTATGAAATATGAGTTGTCATCTTCTTGGGGGTGTGTGTAGAATGAAAGATGGCCTTTAAGGATGATAAAGGCTTAAAATAACATCTATGAAACTTTGAACTGATTAGGAAATAATAATTGTGAAGCAGCACCAGGCATCCAGAATCTTCCTTTTTAGTATTGATAAACACTATTATGTAAACAATGAATATATTGTTTGTACGCGTGTCTATGTGTATGCAAGTGGAAAAGGGCAAATTTTTACCTATTACATACTTCTTTCTTGTGAATAACCAATAATAGGCTGGGCCTGTAGGCTCACGCCTGTAATCCCAGCACTTTGGGAAGCCAAGGTAGGCAGATTGCTTGAGCTCAGGAGTTCAAGACTAGCCTGGGCAACATGATGAAACATTATCTCTACAAAAAATACAAAAATTAGTTGGCCGTGGTGGTGCATAGTTGGCTGTGGTGATGCATGCCTGTAGTCCCAGCCACTGGGAGGCTAAGGTAGAAGGATCACCTGAGCCAGGGAGGTGGAGGTTGCAGTGAGCCTAGATTGTGCCATTGCACTCGAGCCTGGACAATAGAGTGAAAGCCTGTCTTAAAAAAACAACAAAAAAACCCACAATAGCTTAGATTGCTAAAGTAGTCCTCAGTTTTCTATATTCTGAATTCTGTGTATCAGGGTTTGAAGAATAGAATAGAAGTTATTGACATAAATGAGTTAGGTTTCATAGGAGAAAAGTTAATTTTACTTGGTGTATTTTCTACTTAATAAGTTTCATCTGTGTATTTGTGAATATTTATTAATTATAAACTGTGACCAAACACTATACTAGGTATTGGGGATATACCAAGTCAAAAAGTTGTGCCTCACCTGGAGTTTACATTCAGTTTTGTTAAAAAAAAAAAAATGTTGATAGAAGTCAGTAAATTGGCTGGGCGTGATAGCTCACGCCTGTAATCCCAGCACTTTGGGAGGCCAAGACTGGGGGATCACTTGAGGTCAGGAGTTTGAGACCAGCCTGGCCAACATGGTGAAACCCCAGTCTCTACTAAACATACAAAAATTAGCTGGGCATGATGGCATGTGCCTGTAGTTGCAGCTACTTGGGAGGCTGAGGTAGGAGAATCACTTGAACCCAGGAGACAGAAATTGCAGTGAGCTGAGATAGCGCCATTGCACTCCAGCCTGGGTGACAGCAAGACTTGGTCTAAAAAAAAAAAAAAAATTGATAACTCTATTAGAGTGATAAGGTTTGTGTCTAGAATAGATGGGAGATAGAGGGTGAGAAGCTGAACTAGGTTTATTGTTACAGCACAGCAAATTCAATCATTTCTTTTTGCCCGAAATGTATGATCTGATTTTTTTATTAAAACATGTAATGAAGTAATTAGGGAGGAAATATAAGCCAGTAGATTCAAAACTGAGGGGAAAAATAACAAAAGTTGTAGTGGATCAAAGTAGATTTGTAGATCAACATGCTATATGAGTGAGATTGCTAAACAGTAACAGGTGTTTCTGTTATGTGACTCCTGAGCCTTAATTTCCTCATATGATTATGGTAGTCATAACTGCCAGGCCTACTAAGGTTGCGAAAAACAAATCTGTTGAAATAATATAAGAAAGTACATTTGAAAAAGTTGAGAAATATATTTGTTGTATTTGACATATAACTAGATTGACTCTGAAATGTCTTCTATCTCAATAGATTCTTGATGTTTCAGAAGGGTTTGACAGGCTTTCTGCTACAAAAGATTGGGAGGATAGTAGCACTAACTGGCTTTCTTAAGTGTAATGAGGCTCATATTTGCACAGTAGTTACAAAATCTGTGATTGTGATATATTCAAGAAATTTTATTTTTAAAAATGCCTCCAACTTTTCAATAAAAAAGTAAATAGATGGCAAATTATTCTGTGTAGAGATGAATATCTAGATATTAAAACTTAAAAGTATGATTCTGATTACATAATCAAGTCATAGGCTTTCAGTAGTCCTTAAAGTCTGCTTTCTATCCTTCAGTGAATTTTTGAAGTTTGTTTATAGGATATTTTGTGCTTATCATATTAAATATTAGAAGACCTTTGGGGACTTGATTGATTCTCTGCATGGCATAATGTGCCAAGTCAGAGTATTAATCAGAAATAATTTTTTTTTGTATGTGCATACTAAAAATGTACATTTAGGTTTTTTTCTATCAGTGTTACTGAATATATTATATAATTAACCCATTTAAAGTGTATAATTCACTGGTTTTAGCATCTTCACAGTGTTAAAAGAAAAACTTCAGCCAAATTAAATTTAAAGGCGTTTAATTGAGCAATGAACGATTCGTGAATTGAGCAGCCCCCAGAATCACAGCAGATTCAGAGAGACTCCAGGGATGCCTCATGGTCAGAACAGATTTATAGACAAGAAAAAGGGATGTGACATACAGAAACCAGAAGTGAGGTACAGAAACAACTGGATTGGTTACAGCTTGCTGTTTGCCTTATTTGAACACAGTTTGAACACTCAGCAATGTATGAGTGGTTGAAATACAGCCGTGAGGGCTGGGCGCAGTGGCTCACGCCTGTAATCCCAGCACTTTGGGAGGCTGAGGCAGGCAGATCACCTGAGGCCAGGAGTTTGAGACCAGCCTGGCCGACACGGTGAAACCCCGTCTCTACTAAAAATACAAAAATTAGCCATGCGTGGTGGCAGGCGCCTGTAATCCCAGCTACTTGGGAGGCTGAGGCAGGAGAGTCGCTTGAACCCGGGAGGCAGAGGTTGCAGTGAGCCGAGATCACGCCATTGCACTCCTGCCTGTGTGACAGAGTGAGACCCTGTCTAAAAAAAAAAAAGAAAAGAAAAGAAAAAAGATAGAAATTTGGCTGTTGGGATTGGCCAAGACTCAGCAGTTGTTACGGGCATACTCCTAAGTTAAGTTTTCAGTCTTGTCTACCTGTTAAGTTAGGTTGCAGTTAGTCCACACAGACTCAAAATAGAAGTACAAAGTCCTTCTGGGGCCGTATTTAGTTTGCTTTAACAACAGGTATGTGCAGCCATCACCACAGTCAACTTTAGAATAATTTTATCACATGATAAAGATATTCTGCACCCTGTAGCAATCACTTTTCTATACAAACATTCCCCCCACTCCTGTGCAACCCCTAATCTGTTTATGTCACTATAGGTTTTTCTATTCTGGACATTTCATCTAAATAGAGTCATTTAATATGTGGTCTTTTGTGACTAGCTTCTTTCACTTAGTATAGTGTTCTCAAGGTTCGTCCATGTTGTAGCAAATGTTCATGCTTCATTCCTCTTTAAGTCTGAGTAGTAATATTCCAGTGTGTGTGTGTGTGTGTGTGTGTGTGTGTGTGTGTGTGTATAAACACAATTGTTTAGCCATTTATCCATTGGTAGACATTTGGACTGTTCCTACCATTGGCTGTTGTGAATAGAGCTGCTACGAAGAATATTCATTTACAAGTTTTTGTTTGAATATCTGTTTTTACTTCCTTTAGATATATACCTGGAAGTGAAATTACCATGTGTATATGCTAATCCTATGTTTAACCATTTGAAGAACTGCCAGCCTATTTTCCAATAGCTGTACCATATTACATTCCCACCATCAGTGTAAGAGAATTCTGATCTCTTCATATTCTTGCCAATCCTTGTTATTGTTATTATTATTATTATTATTATTATTATTTTGAGACAGAATCTCACTCTGTCACCCAGACTGGAGTGCAGTGGCACAATCTCGGCTCACTGCAGTTTCCATCTCCTGGGCTCAAGTGATTCTCCCGCCTCAGCCTCCTGAGTATCTGGGACCATGGACACACACCACCATGCTGGCTAATTTTTTTGTATTTTTTGTAGAAACGAGGTTTTGCCATGTTGCCCAGGCTGGTCTAGAACTCCTCAGATCAAGCGGTCTGCCTGCTTTGGCCTCCCAAAGTGCTGGGATTACAGGTGTGAGCCACTGTGCCAGCCTGTGTCTTCTGTTCTTAAAAGGACAGCAGTCATTGGGTTAAGGACCCACACTGCTCCTGGATGACTTCATCTTAACTAATTACTTAACTAATTTTTTTTCCAAAAAAATTCATATTGTAAGGTACTAGAGATTAGAACCACAACATATCTTTTTGAGGGACACAGTTCAACCCCATAACAATTCATGGGTTCATTCAACAAATATTCAAGTCTCTTCTATGTTCCAGACTGTTTTCTAGATCCTAGATATTGAATATTATTGTTATGTCAAACACAGTCCCTGTCTCTAAAGAACTTACCAAGGGAAGGGGAACAAACAAATAAAGCAAACAGTTACAATACAATAGAAAACACTTATTTTAGGGATAGGTACTTAATGAAAGCATGTAAATCAAGTTTGGACAGGTTTGGGATATGGTGTTAAAGAATTAGGGAAAGACTAAGATAGTGTTATATATGAAGATGCATAATTTTGAGTATCTTGTCAAGTTTAGAAGTAGGAAAAGGACAAGGCAAGGGATAAGGGACAAAAGGAAAGCTTAGACTTTAATGTAGAGCACTGACGGGACTGTTTTAAAAGTGGGTAACTATCATGTATGTGAACACCTACAGACTTAAATTTTAGAAAGATTATTTCTGACTGCAGAATGGAGAATGGATTTCTGAGGAAAGACTAAATGTTGAAAACTCAGTTAAAAAGGTATTGGAGTAATCTAAGGGAAATGACTAATAGTCCGAAATAAGGAGTTGTAAGAGAGAAGGCCAAAGTGGATGGATTAGAGAGATTTTGTTTGTGAATTAGATTTGAGCTAACCTCATTTGTTTTTTTCCACTTAACATTTATGAAAATAAATGCTCATGTACATATATATACTTAAGATCAAACAATATCAAACCTGATTGTGAGGTTAAATATATAACTTCAGATTTGGGGACTATAAAATTTATAATTTGTATATGAAATGTTTTATATATTTTATTTACTAACTTATCAATCATTACTTTTTTTGAGACAGAGTCTTACTCTGTCTTTCAGGCAGGAGTGCATGGCTCAGTCTCGTCTCACTGCAACCTCCGCCTCCCAGATTCAAGTGATTTTCCTGCCTCAAGCTTCCTGAGTAGCTGGGATTGCAGGCTCCCACCACCATGCCTGGCTAATTTTTTTTTTTTTTTTTTTTAAGTAGAGATGGAGTTTCACCATGTTGGCCATGCTGCTCTCGAACTCCTGACCTCAAGTGATCCGCCCGCCTCGGCCCCCAAAGTGCTGGGATTACAGGTGTGAGCCACCACACCTGGCCCATTCTGTCATATCCTAAATGGAGTAGCAAACTATGCTTCTTGGCCAAATTCAGCCTGGTGCCCATTTTTGTACAGCCCATGACATAAGTATGGTTTTTGGTTTGGTTTTTAATTTTTTGAGAGAAAGTCTCACTCTGTCACCGAGGCTTGAGTGCAGTGGTACAATCATAGCTCTCTGTAGCCTTGAACTTCTGGGCTCAAGTGATCCTCTTGCCTCAGCTTTCTGAATCGCTAGGACTACAGACATGTGCCACCATGTCCAGCTTTTTTTTTTTTTTTTTTTTTGTAGAGGTGGGGTCTCACTATGTTGCCCATGCTGGTCTCAAACTCCTGGCCTCAAGTGATCCTCCTACTTTAGCCTCCCAAAATGCTGGGATTACAGTTATGAGTACCATGACTGGCTGGTTTTTATATTTTTTAATGTTTGGGGAAAATGTCAAAAGAAGACTATTTTGTATGATATGAAAACTACATGAAATTCAAATTTCAGTGTCCATAAATAAGTTTTTCTGGCATACAACCACACTCATTTGCTTCCATATTATTTATGGCTGTTTTCACACTATAATGGCAGAGTTGAGTAATTGCAACAGACTGTATGATACATACAGCCTACAATATTTACTATTAGGCCCTTAACAGGAAAAGTTACTTACTCCTGTGTTAAACATATGTCACCAGAACTTTGTAAAACATGTTCCCCTGTAGAGTCCTGTAAGAAATTACTGATCTACGAAAGTAGTGGTGATGTTCTTCTATAAGAATGCGTTAGCCTCTGTATTTGTAAAGACATGAGAATCTTGGGGCAAACAAGTAGCTACTTAACAGGTCAGAAAATGTGTAGGCAGTCTTTTCTCTCTGTTAAGAGTGAACTAAAACTTTAACATTTTTATTTGCCAAATGCAAACTCAAAAGCTCAGTTGAGAAGAAAATCTTCTTAAATGAAAGATATCTTTGATAGTAAGTTTAACAGAACCTGAAAGACTGGTGTCACTGTTTCTGTATTCTCAGTATAGTGTTTAACCTGTTTTCAGTTGTTCAGCAGCTTTTGTTTTTTATTAAACTGAGACAAAAATCATATATCATAAAATTAACCATTTTAACCATTTTTAAGTATACTGTTCACTGGTTTTTAGTATATCCACAATGTTAATGCAGTTATCACTACTAATTCCAGAACCTTCCCATCATCCCCAAAATGAAGCCCCATACCAGTTAGCAGTCATTTCCCATTCTCCTCTCCAACCCATCCCTTAGCGACCACTAATCTGCTTTCTGTCTCTGGATTTGATTTTCCTATTCTAGGTATTTCATGTAAATGGAATTATACAATAAGTGGCATTTTGTGTCTGGCTTCTTTCACTTAGCAAAATGTTTGCAAGGTACATCCATGTGGTAGCATGTATCAGTACTTTTTAATAGTTAAATAATATTCCATTGCATATATATACTACATTTTGTTCTATTCAGCAGGTTTTATTTCTCTTTAGTTCTTTAGTTTCTTCCTCTTTTTCTCAATGTTAAACTGCTTGACTATATAGCTGCCTCTTAATCTGGAGAGAGATTGAGAACAATGTTTTAGTCCATTTGGGCTGCTATATCAAAAATGCCATAAACTAGGTGGCATATAAACAATAACCATTTATTTCTCACAGTTCTGAAGGCTGGAAAGCCCAAGATCAGGTGCCATCAGATTTGGTATCTAGTGAGGTTCTGTTCCTCATAGACCGGACTTTCTCGTGTCATTTTCACATGGTGAAAGAGTCACAAAGCTCCTTCCGGACTCGTATTATAAGGGCAGTAATCCATTTCACGGTTCTGCCCTCATGACCTGATCTGCTCTCATGACCTGATCACCTCCCAAAGACCTTCACCTCTTAATACTATCTCATTGGACGTTAGATTTCAACATAAAAATTTTAGGGGGACACAAACATTCAGACTATAGCATACATGAATGTGGAAATATATAGTGTCTTAAAAGGTATTGTCCTAGAGCTAGGTTTATTATATCATTGTATTCATTGTGCACAGCACACCGTAGGCACTCATTAATATTTTGAAGAATAAATGATTCAAAGTAATGTCAAATATAGTCAAAATCAGACATTATGTATATTTGGGAGAGTTGTATTTACTCTGTGAAAGAGAAGTGAAATTTGAGGTGACCTTCAGAATTATCCTACTAAAATGAAGTTGAATAGCAGCAAGTAGAAACTGGTGTACCTATAAAAGCAATATATTTTATATTAATGGCAAAAAACACAATTACTTTTGCATGAACCTAGTAGAATAGGAAAAACTATTTGGTGCAAATAAAGCAGAAAACAATAATAGGTAGAAAGGCTATCCCAGGACTAGAAAGGCTCTTCTGTAGGTTCTCAAATCTCAGTTGTAATTTCTGAACAACTAGTTTAACTCTTTCCATTATGGGGCTAGGTCTGTATTTTATTTTATTTTATTTTTTTAGGTATTTCCCCTTAATTTTTACCCTATAATTACTCTCCTTTGTTCTTTCTTCCCTGAGACTTCATAGGGCAGACCAAATTGTAATTTCCCTTGGTGTAGTCCCTACAATGTTTCAAGACAGTTTTTCTAATGTTAGGAGTCCTTTTTTGTCAAGACCCATCATTGTCAATTTGTAAAACTTGTTCCTTTGAATTTCTTGAGGGAAGGGGCTTATATGCGTTATTGGAAGAGGGAGATGCTCAGCAACTGTTTTCTTGATCTTCAGGAGGTTACATAAGAAGGAAGAGAAACTGTAATTGAACATAAGAACTTGGCAACATTGTATAATATTGCAGAGGCCTTGGTGGTAAAGGTTTGAGATTCTGTCATCTGAGAATTTTTGAGAAGAGATCAAGACAGCTAACAGACTCAAGTGATTTGATTGATTTATTTATTTTTGGAGACGGAGTCTCTCACTGTCGCCCAGGTTGGAATGTAGTGGCATGATCCCAGCTCACTGCAACCTCTGCCTCCTGGATTCAAGCAATTCTTCTGCCTCAGCCTCCCAGGTAGCTGGGATTACAGGCACCCGCCACCATGCCCAACTAATTTTTGTATTTTTAGTTAAAACGGGGGTTTCATCATGTTAGCCAGGCTGTTCTGGAACTCCTGAGGTCAAGTGATCCACCCACCTCGGCCTCCCAAAGTGCTGGGATTACAGGTGTGAGCGACCACGCCTGGCCCAGGCTTGAGTGATTAGTTCAGCATGGTATCAGTAATCCTTTACACTCTTAAAAGTTATTGAGGACCCCAAAGAGCTTTTATTTACTTGTGTTCTATCTACTTTACCGTATTATAAATTAAAATAGAATTTGCAAAAGCATTTTAAAATGATAAATAACATAAGCCCTGTATATGTTGGTATCAATAACATTTTTATGACAAATAACTATTTTCCAAAACAAATTTTAAAAACTTATTGAGAAGAGGGGCATTTCCACATTTTTGCAAATCTAATGTCTAGTCTAAAAGAAGATTGCTAAATTCTCATATCTGCTTTTCTGTTCAGTCTGTTACAATATGCTGTTTGGGTTGAAATATATGAAGAAAATCTGGCCTCATGCAGATATGTAGTTGCAAAAGGAAATACTTTATAGACCACAAGAAAGGATATTGAGGACCCTGAAGGGTCTTTATACCACACCTTTGAGAACCACAGTTTTAGCAAACCAACCATGCACAGTGGTCCTCAGACCGACAGAATCAGCATCTCAGGGTGTTTGTATTTAATGTAAAATTTTGGCCCCATTCCAGGCCTGTTAAAATCTGCATTTTACATAGTCCAAGGGTGATTCATATGTACATTAAAGTTTGAGAAGTATGAGCTGGGTCAGTAATCCCTTAAGGTCTTTTTCAGTTCCATGTACCTTTATTTGGTTAATTAAATAAAAAGTAGGCTATATAGTATAATACCAAAATGTTATTTAAATAAACGATTGTTCAGTCATTCATGTAAACTTTTAAGTAGCATTATAAGTAACCAATTTGACTTAAAAATTATATTATTATAGCATTTATATGCAATTTTGCATTTTTTCTGCCTTTTTGGTTGTTGCTTTTTAAAATTTTTCTTTATTTTATTTTATTTTTTTTTGAGATGGGGTCTTGCTCTGTCACCCAGGCTGGAGTGCAGTGGTGCGATCTTGGCTCCCTGCAACCTACGCCTCCTGGGTTCAAGTGATTCTCCCGCTTCAACCTCCCAAGTAACTGGGAGGGACAACAGGCATGTGCCACCACAGCCGGCTAACATGTATTTTCTGGTAGAGATGGGGGTTTCACCATGTTGGCCAGGCTGGTCTCGAACTCCTGACCTCTAGCAATCCACCAGCCCCGGCCTCCCAAAGTTCTGGGATTACAGGCGTGAACGACCACGCCAGGCCTGGTTGTTGCTTTTTAAAAAGGAAAACCGGTAAATCAAGCTGTAGAAAATGTGGAATAAAAAACTTGAAGAGTAAGTCCATTGGAACTGTGCTAGAATCCGTAGTTTCTAAGGATGCCGCAGGTGGCATGCATTTGTGCTTTATTTTTCCTCTAAGCTATGAAAATTTAGTTGTGTATGCTCTACAGTCCTTAATTCTGCACTGTCCATTACCATACTTCTTGCCTAGGAAATACTGTCTAGATTTTACCAATCTCCATTCCCATCTTCTGGCTTCTAGTAAAGAATAAAAAGGGCTGTGGTCTTTGTTACTTTCCTAAAAGTTTTCTTATGTTTTGGGTGCTGAGATAAATGTGGAGGGTTTAAATAAGTTCTTAGATAATATAATTTATATAATTATATAAGCAATCATGATGATTCTGTGTTGAAATAGGCCTTGAAATATTGTACCTTCTCTTAAAATCAGCTTGCAATTTAAATTTTTAGTTAGTAAATTTAACTAATTTTAAAATATGTTAGTGTCTGTCTGCTTAACTATTGCATACTTATTAAAGAAACATGCGTGGTTATCCATTGGAAGAGATCCTAGGGCTTCCTGATACAAACACACCCACAGACCCCAGCCACTCTAGATTTCTGGTTTTCATCCCAGGTCTGTTGTGTATACCCTGGCTATTAGTAACCAGTAAACCACTCTCCCCCTTCTGTAGATTTAGTACTAACTTAGAAAAAGGATACAAAGAAGAGTTTGTATTTAACAGCTCAGGATTGCCTTTTTAGGTGGAAGAAATAGGCTCTGGAGTTGGATCTGCTTCCTTTCAAATTCCGGCAATGTCATTGCCTAGCTGTGAGACCTTGAGCAAATTATTTACTTCTCTGAGCCTAAAGTATTTGTGAAGATTAAATGAGAAAGGCAAAGTGCCTGGCATACAGTTATCAATCAGTACCTAATAGGTATCACCATTATCATCAACATCATTATTATTAATACATATTTAGTAGTGAATAAGGTGTCTCTTTTTATGTTATTTTAACCAGTGACATTCAGCAAATTGCATTAATTTAAATGTGCTTCGTAAGTGTCACATAAAATCAAGCTTTAAATGGGAGAACAAGCTAACATTTATTTGTAATCTTGTCGATCACCTTGCAAAGTGCTTTACATATACTGTTTTAATCTTTTATATCATGATAAGTAGATAATGTCTTCATTTCACAGGTAAGAAAATAGACTCAGTTTAAGCATTTTGCCTAAGGACATGCAGGAGAAATAATAGTAGTCAGAAACCAAGGTTCTGTTAACATGATACTAATACAAACATTAACATTATTTTCCTTTACCTCTTTTTTGTTTTGTTTTTAACCTGTTTTCTAGACCGCAAGGAAAACTGAGGGTAAAAAGTTTAGGAGATGTGAGTAACAAAAGTCTGGTACTGCAGTTTTGAGCTCTGAGTAAAGGTTCATTCCCCCTGTTTAACAGAGAAAAACTTATTAATTGTATGCTATACTTGTAGTCTTGACCCAGTTATCATGAAAATCTATGCCACTGATAATGAGAAGATCCAAGTAAAAGTAGGAATATATTTAACACAACTTTGGTGTGCTTTTAAAATAATAAAAACCGTAGCAAGCAATGATATCAACTTTTTATATGAAGGATAGTGCGTTTGAACTGGAGCAGTACACAAGCTTTCATGTATTCAGAGAGTAACGAGCCTTGGGGAATCGTGAGTAAGTTAATTTCTTTGATAGAGCTAGCTTGATTTGGTAGGGAGTTCGAAGAGGCTTGTTTTCCAATGGGATCATAAGGTATGTTCAAATTCCTGTAAACTAATGGTTCATAACTGTAAGAATCTGGCTGAATCCAGCCCTATAACAACCAAGTTAGAAATAATGGGGATTTTTAATTACTTTGTTTGTGTAATTTGACTTTGTCACTGATTCCATTAGCTTTTGGATTGCAAGGTTTGAACATTTTGTATGGGAAAAAACAGAACTAAAGCCATTAGGGTAAAATTCCTTTTAGTTTTTATATAACAGATTGCAATTCACCCTACCTTTTTACTGAAACAAGTGAGACTGATTCCTGATTAGATGGTGTTTGAAAAGTTGAAGGAAACTTTGTATTTATTTCTTTAGCAGCTAGAATTTGTTGTGCTATCAGTGAAAATCTATTGGAATTAGCTGAACTGGTTCCTTAAATTTCGTTTCTATGTCCATCCAGCAAATTTAGGTTATAACTATAAAAGAAAAGTTCCAGTACTGGGGGGCTATATCTTAGGAACATTTTGCATGATTTTCAGAAGCATTTCATTATTCTACTGTGATTTGATTAAGATTAAAGGTGGTAACATTCCCAGTGTTTTAGGTACTAAATAATAATTA
This sequence comes from Pan paniscus, assembly GCF_029289425.2. Classification (NCBI taxonomy): domain Eukaryota; kingdom Metazoa; phylum Chordata; class Mammalia; order Primates; family Hominidae; genus Pan; species Pan paniscus. Next base: position 6,344,731 of record NC_073259.2, read on the forward strand.
TTAAATCATTATTTCAGAATTCCTCAAAAAAGCTGACCTTACTTACCTACCCTGAATATTGATCTGTAATTCACAAGGCGGTAGACTACAGAATAAAAACAAAGGATATAGAAAGATTGTTTTCCATATTTAAATACAGCAGTACTGAGTTTTCTGGTATACTGTAAATAACCTAAATGCTAAAGGATTCACATAGATACTTTGTAATTGCTACTTTCTCTAATGGATTGTATGTATATATGATTTGAGGTATACCTTGAAAGAAGCATAAGACTCAGTTGACTGAAAAAAGGGGGCAGAATAGGAAAAGTATTCTTGTTGGTAGAAGTGTTCACTAAAGTATTCAGTGAACAAGTAACCAGTTTGACTGAACTTACTTTGGGGAGATTGGGTAAAGATGTGGGTGGAAGTTAGATTATGATTTTCACACCACTTTTAAAAGCACAATAACATGGACCAGAAATAACATTAAACTAGATGCTGGAAAATCTGGATTCTAGTTTTTGTTTTACCATTGATTCGGCCCGTACTTAACTGGAGTATAAATTATATTTATCTTCTAGGTGGTGAAGGTGGTGCAGTGTATCTAGCAGATTGCCTGATAGCTGTTAGACTAGATGAGACACTCCATAGTCAACTAGTTGAATTAATGGATTAATTCTCTTTTTTTTTTTTTTTTTTTTTTTTTTTGAGATATAGTCTCACTCTGTCGTCAGGCTGGAGTGCAGTGGCATGATCTTGGCTCACTGCAACCTCCGCCTCCCAGGTTTAAGTGATAACTCCTGACTCAGCCTCCCGAGTAGCTGGGACCACAGGCATGTGCCAACATGCCCCGCTAATGTTTGTGTTTTTAGTAGAGACGGGGTTTCACCATGTTGGCTAGGATGGTCTTTCTTGACCTCCTCGTGATCTGCCCACTTCGGCCCCCCAAAGTGTTGGGATTACAGGCGTGAGCCACCGCGCCTGGCTGGCTAATGGATTAATTCTAACTTTGACATAGAATTAACATTTCTGTCATTTGAACAAGGAAGGACTCTTAATCTGGTTCATTCTAGATCTGTGATCCTGTGATCATTTAGTAGGTGTGGAGAACTATTAACCGTTTTTGAGCAGTGTGATTATGAGTTAAATGATACCAGATGATTGGAAATGGTTAAATGTCAGATGCTTAAATGGAGTCAGATGGTTGGAGCTAGCCACAATGTAAAACACAAATTGGAGATGAAGAGAATGGAAATATGAGGCCCATCTTAAATTGGTCTAGGCTTAAAGAGATGAGGTATTAGAAATCAGAACTTTGAAATGGTTACTTTTGTAATACAAAAACAATGACTTGTGAGGCAGCAAAGAAGCCAGTGAAAACCTTTTTTTTTTTTTTTTTTGCTTGGTCAGAGATCTTTGGCTGTTGGAGAAGAGTAAGAATACTAGTCACAAAACCATTTCCCAGTTGTTTTTAACTTTATCTTTGTGTAAAGAGCCCATAGAGAATAATAGTATTACTTAAATATTGTGGGGGAAGAAGCATCCAATGATGACTAAGGTTTCTTCTCTGGACTATGGAAATAATGACACGATTGAAAGAAATAGGGGAAATCCAGAGAAAGGCACTGACTTTGAGAGAAAGAGGAATAAGTTTAGATATGTAAACTGTTATCTGTGAATGGTATTTTTGTTGTATATATTGAAAACTCTTATTTTGATTTATAGAAAAGGTTGCTCTTTATAGAATCTAGATATTTGTGCCTACATCATACCTTTGTCTCCTCAAGCCCCCAAAAGCCCCCTGAGTTTGGTTTATTTGTTGCCTAATAGAGTTTTAAAACTACCCACATCTTTATATCTGATGGACCTTTGAGGCAGGACATGTGGCACTTGTTTTCTAGCTCTTTCATTTAGCCAAGCATGGTCCTACACAGGCTTGCTCATACAGTTAAGTTAGAGGTAGGCTGCACTTTTGCAGCACACATTGCTGCATTTCTGAGCAATACCTGACATCCTAGACTACTTAGTAGTAACAAATTGTGTTGAGCCAGAGATTAGTGGTAGTTGCTTTGAGATAGCTTGTTAGAATTAGTAGCATTTCTAACCTTTAGATGTATTACTTCCAAACAGCTTCCAAGCCATTATCTTATGTACTGTTGGTAATTGAAGCCTTAGCATTCACTGTCTTGATCAGGATTCAAGCTTACAAAATTACAAGGGAGAGAGGACTTTAATCTGTTACCCATTACAACAAAGCAATGAGCAATGCTGTTTCTACAATCTTTGTTAATGCCCTGAAGAAAAACTTTCCCTTAATCACTAAAATTAAAGTAGTTTTTATTTGGGTCTATGAGATCTTCCTGGCAAATGGAATGTCTTAATTTTGAGACTTTTATAGGAGGGAGAAGAAGAGGCAAAAAATTTGTACCACTTGTGTACATAAATACTGTTGATTTTTTAAAATTATACTTTAAGTTCTAGGGTACATGTGCACAACATGCAGGTTAGTTACATATGTATACATGTGCCATGTTGGTGTGCTGCACCCATTAACTCATCATTTAACATTAGGTATATCTCCTAATGCTATCCCTCCCCCCTACCCCCACCCCACAACAGGCCCCGGTGTGTGATGTTCCCCTTCCTGTGTCCATGTGTTCTCATTGTTCAATTCCCACCTATGAGTGAGAACATGTGGTGTTTGGTTTTTTGTCCTTGCAATAGTTTGCTGAGAATGATGGTTTCCAGCTTCATCCATGTCCCTACAAAGGACATGAACTCATCCTTTTTTATGGCTGCATAGTATTCCATGGTGTATATGTGCCACATTTTCTTAATCCAGTCTATCATTGTTGGACATTTGGATTAGTTCCAAGTCTTTGCTATTGTGAATACTGCCACAATAAACATACGTGTGCATGTGTCTTTATAGCAGCATGATTTATAGTCCTTTGGGTATATACCCAGTAATGGGATGGCTGGGTCAAATGGTATTTCTAGTTCTAGATCCCTGAGGAATCGCCACACTGACTTCCACAATGGTTGAACTAGTTTACACTCCCTCCAACAGTGTAAAAGTGTTCCTATTTCTCCACATCCTGTCCAGCACCTGTTGTTTCCTGACTTTTTAATGATCGCCATTCTAACTGGTGTAAGATGGTATCTCATTGTGGTTTTGATTTGCATTTCTCTGATGGCCAGTGATGATGAGCATTTTTTCATGTGTCTTTTGGCTGCATAAATGTCTTCTTTTGAGAAGTGTCTGTTCCTAACCTTTGCCCACTTTTTGATGGGGTTGTTTGATTTTTTTTCTTGTAAATTTGTTTGAGTTCATTATAGATTCTGGATATTAGCCCTTTGTCAGATGAGTAGATTGCAAAAATTTTCTCCCATTGTGTAGGTTGCCTGTTCACTCTGATGGTAGTTTCTTTTGCTGTGCAGAAGCTCTTTAGTTTAATTAGATCCCATTTGTCAATTTTGGCTTTTGTTGCCATTGCTTTTGGTGTTTTAGACATGAAGTCCTTACCCATGCCTACGTCCTGAATGGTACTGCCTAGGTTTTCTTCTAGGGTTTTTATGGTTTTAGGTCTAACGTTTAAGTCTTTAATCCATCTTGAATTAATTTTTGTATAAGGTGTAAGGAAGGGATCCAGTTTCAGCTTTCTACATATGGCTAGCCAGTTTTCCCAGCACCATTTATTAGATAGGGAATCCTTTCCCTATTTCTTGTTTTTGTCAGGTTTGTCAAAGATCAGATGGTTGTAGATATATGTGGTGTTATTTCTGAGGGCTCTGTTCTGTTCCATTGGTCTATATCTCTGTTTTGGTACCAGTACCATGCTGTTTTGGTTACTGTAGCCTTGTAGTAATACTGTTGATTTTTTAAAAATGTTCTGTGAAAGAGTAGTAAAGTAGTCTACCTTAATATCACTGCCTTTTAAATTAGGTGGACAGAGGAACTATTATCTCCACTTTAAAAACGAATTTAAGGGATATGGTCCAGGTCATGCAAACATAGTATGTGATGGATTGAACTGAGAACCCAGCCCCAGTATTGTGATTCCCTGTCCAGTGTTCGTTTGGCTACATATTCTGAGTTTACGCTTTGTTCATTGAACTCAATCCCTTTTTTCTTTTAAAGTACACTTTCAAAATGATTGGAGGAAGGGAGTGTTTTTGGTAAATGGGTTTCTAGTGTACATAGAGTTAAGCATCCAAGAAAGGTTTTGATAGGTCCAGGAGATAGAAACTGTGCGCAAAGTAGGTGGAGCATTGAGCAAGTAAAAATCCCATTTTGCTTGTCCAGGATCTATTACTGTTGGCAGAGAAGCAGAAGGAATATTAACAGAATAGTTTTCCTGCTGTTGGGCATGCAGTTTTGTCCATCTAGAATAAATCTGTTGTTGGCTGAGTAGAGCAAATTCCTGTCTGAGAGTTGGGGAAGCATGGCTAGTGTTAAACAAGAAACTGTGTTTCAGTCTGACTTTGATGTCTGCCTTCCTTATGCTGTGGGCTGATGTACATCAGAGACATTTTTTCCTTCATTTTCCTCCAATAAGAAATCTGTTTTGCCTTTTCTGATGGATATTAAAAAGAAAGATTTTTGCTCAGTATTTGTCATCATAAATTCTTATTGCTGCTGCTGCCCTCAAAAGGATTGTATAAATGAGGTAGGTAAGAATTTCCAGTATATGTAACAGTTTATATTGTAGCCTTTTTGGTGATATTGGTAGAAAGTTTCCAATATTGAAATTGTTAACTTGAGAATGCTTTAAAAATATTTAGAGTTCTATAATTTAGTGAATTTATGGTGTATTCTGTGTGAGGAGGGGGTAGGCTTTTGTTAATTCTGAATGGTTAGGGAAAAGTTTACCTTTATTAAGAGTTAATGTTAATGTTACCCTACCACATTTGAAGCATAAGCTTTTAAGAAGCAAGTGCTGGCAATTTTTAGGATCTGAAAGATTGAGTCAGAGAATTCTGTATTATGACTCACTTTTATTTTTCTAGCAGATTAGTTGGCAAAACATAGTATATAGAATTCAAATGAGAAGTCAGCCTATAAAATGTGCATATGTTTTTGTGGGGTTTTTTTAGTTCAAATAATACAACATAAAATTTGATAAACATTTGTCTTATATCGGACTCTCAATGTGCTATTATAGAGTTACAGTTGTTCATTTTTTTGTACTCCTTTTAAAATTGTGCAGAAGTGGCCTTTGTGTTTTGTAATGAGTGTACAGTAGATATTCAAGAAATACCTATATTTAATGAAGAAAAATAAGCTACTGTCCCATGTCAAAAAACATATGACACTACTGCCTAAAGATAACTCTTGTGAATTAGAAAAGTAAGAGAAAAATATCTGTAGAGCCAGTGAGTTGTTGGCTCTGGAGGAGCGGAATGAGAGGGGTCTGTGTCCTTAACAAACTCTAGTTTTGTTCTGTGTAAGATAGTAACCCAATTTATCTAGCTTAGTTCTTTTTTTCTTCTTTTATCATGAAAACATCTTGTTATCATTACTTTGTTCTGTCTGGTGCTTAAAATCGTGTTTAAGAATAATCTAGTTCACCTTTCAAAAATTATCAGTTATAAAAATTACATTGAGTTCTCATGTCTTAAGAACGAGAAACCTATGAGTATATTTTAAAAACTGTAATTTTGTATTTATTTTAAACAGCTTTCTATTACATGTCCCAGATGACTTTTCTCTGGGTCACTTTTAGGATCAGTGAGGTTTCATAATCATTCCATGTACACATTTACTTTTAATATACAATACCTGTATATGCTTGCTTCTTAAATGATTCAGAATACCTCAGCTAGGTATTTTAATAATCCTGGCTTATTGATGGTTGCTGACTGGTAAAATTCCTTGTTATATTTTTCAGTATTTAAGTGGGTAGCATTAAGCAGTCTTAATCTTTTAATACCAGCTACTGGACTGGTAAGGTGTGTCTCAGTTTTATTGGCTAACTTGGCACCTATGGTACATTTTTTAAGGCAGTAGTAGTATCTAAATATGTGGTATAGCATTGGTATGGAATTTTCTATACAAAACTCTTGGCTATAGGTTGAAAAAGCAGCATAACCTACCAAATTTAAGGTTGTATTATGCACAGTTATTGGTTTTGCTATATCTTAATATCTTTTGCTCAGTAAGTATTCCTATTTGTAAAGTCATGAATTCATATATGTTTGCAGGGATAGGATTAACAAGAGGATTATTATTAAGGATAATCAAGGATGAAAGCAGCTTCAAGAAAAGATTTTCCTTCCTTTATTATCTTTGGTGATTGCCTTTATACTCAGAGGTAGCCTTGGGTCAGCAAACTTAATACTTCAAAGAGCTTTGAACCCAGATACGACATTTGAATTCAGTTGGACAGGTGTTATCATTATTGGCTAGACAGGAAACCTGAAGCTCAGAACTACTTCTACTTGTCCAGTTCACACTGAATGTCTTTTATTGTTAAATGTTTTTGTCCTTTCAATGTGCCTATGCTAGATTAAAACAGAAGAATCAGTATACATTTGCTTTGTTAAATTAATACATAGTTTTATTGCCAGTAGGCTACATACATTCCCCTGAAATGTATGTGCTTATGGAAGAAGGAACTTTTTTTTTGAGACAGGGTCTCACTGTGTCACCCAGGCTAGAGTGCAGTGGCATGATCATGGCTCACTGCAGCCTTTACCTCCCGGGCTGAAATGATCCTCTGGCCCAGCCTCCTGAGTAGGTGGACTACAGGTGTATGTGCCGCCACGCCCCACTAGTTTTTTGTCTCTTTGGAGAGACAGGGTCTTGCTTTGTGCCCATGCTGGTCTCAAACAGCTGGGCTCAAACGATCCTCCTGCCTCAGCCTCCCAAAGTGCTGGGACTACAGATTTGGGCCACCACACCTGGCCCTAGACTTTTAAAATGCTATCAAAATAATCAGAAGGGCCAATTGTGTTAGCTCATGCCAGTAATCCCAGCACTTTGGGAGGCCAAGGTAGGAGGATTGGTTGAGCCCAGCAGTTCAAGATTAGCCTGGGCAACATAGCAAGACTTTGTTTCTCCAAAAAGACAAAAAATTAGCTGGGCATGGTGGCACACACCTGTAGTCCCAGCTACTTGGGAGGCTGAGGCAGGAGGAGTTTGAGGCTGCAGTAAGCCACAATCCCACCACTGCACTCCAGCCTGGGCAACAGAGTAAGAACTTATCATTATCTTTTTTTTTTTTTTTTTTTGAGACAGAGGTTTGCTCAGTCACCCAGGCTGGAGTGCAGTGGCACTATCTGGGCTCACTGCAACCTCTGCCTCCTGGGTTCAAGCGATTCTCCTGCCTCAGCCTCCCAAGTAGCTGGGATTACAGGCACCCGCCATCATGCCCAGCTAATTTTTGTAGAGACAGGGTTTCACCATGTTGGCCAGGCTGTCTTACACTCCTGACCTCAGGTGATCCACCTGCCTCGGCCTCCCAAAGTGCTGGGATTATAGGTGTGAGCCACCATGCCTGGCCAAGAACTTATCTTTACAAAAAGAAAGTTTATGCAGTTTTTATATGTTTATTGTAGAAAACTAAAACCAAATGTAAACCAAAATACAGTTGTTCCTCCCTGTCTGGGGAGTTGGTTCCAGGACCCCACACTCCTGTGGATACCAAAATTTGAAGATGCTCAAGTTCCAGAAATATAAAATGACCCATAGTATTTACATGTAAAAATTATTTACAATAGCTAATACACCGTGAGTGCTATGTAAGCAGTTGTTATACTGTATTGTTTAGATAATAATGACAGGGAAAAGCCTGTATGTGTTCAGTACAGATACAGTTTTCTCTTTTGAATTTTCAATATACAGTTCGTTGAATCCACAGACGTGGAAACCATGAATAAGGAGGGCCAACTGTACTCAGTTTTTCTACTATCAGAGAATTTTTAGTGTGTGGCATTCATTTTTTTCTTGCATTTCCTATTTTCATAAGTCTTAAGTTTGAAATACCAGCTTGCTCAATTAAAGCAGCCTTTTGCTTCAGCAGCATTATTTTGTTTTCACTAGAATTATATGAAGATAAAAACAAGCTGGGAAAAACTTAGGTGGAGTTGGAAAAATAAGATTGAGGAAAATACAAATAGTGATCTTTGTAGTCATTCTCATAAATGAAGCTTTTAAATACATGAATTTAACTTTAGGGTCAGCCCTGCTACACAGTTCCTTGCTGTGAAAAGTTAGCCCTGGGAGTAGAATTCTCCAAATTGGGTCTTTGGAATAATATAATGAGTAATTGAGCATTATCCAGCTTTGGATATAACTCTTCTACTTAAAAGACTTTAGAGCTTATCATTTTATGTATTTCATTTATTTCATTTAGATCTATGAGAGGTTACATGCATTTCTGTGATTTATTAGTCACTAATTTTGTTTTACCATATCTGTCATTGACACTATAGATAATCAGAATTTATGTATATTTAATAACTTAACTTTTCTGACCACCCCACCCCAACTCCATTCCCTTTGTTTTATGTGTCTGTTGACTTACAGTGCCACTTGAACAGCATATCAGTGCTTCAACTCTTGATCCGTGTGGTGACTTAGATGAGGTCAGAATAGATGAGATCTTTTTCTCTTTCACCCCACCTCTTAGACAGTAGCATTTTGTTCTTACATCTTATGTATATTTTCCACACATTGCTCTTTTTTTTTGTTTTTGTTTTTTTTAAAGATGGAGTCTTGCTCTGTCACCAGGCTGGAGTGCAGTGGCTTGATCTCAGCTCACTGCAACCTCTGCCTCCCGGGTTCAAGAGATTCTCCTGCCTCAGCCTCCCGAGTAGCTGGGACTACAGGCATGCGCCACCACGCCCATCTAATTTTTGTATTTTTAGTAGAGACGGGGTTTCACCATGTTGGCCAGGATGGTCTCGATCTCTTGACCTCGTGATCTGCCCACCTCAGCCTCCCCAAAGTGCTGGGATTACAGGTGTGAGCCACGGCGCCCAACCTGAAAATGTATTTTTAAAGAATTTATTGGCTGGGTATGGTGGCTCACGCCTGTAATCCCGGCACTTTGGGAGGCTGAGGAGGGCGGATCACCTGAGGTCAGGTGTTCGAGACCAGCCTGGCCAACATGGAGAAACCCCCATCCCATCTGTACTAAAAATACAAAAATTAGCTGGGCATGGTGGCGTATACCTGTACTCCCGGCTACTCAGGAGGCTGAGGCAGGAGAATCACGTGAACCCAGGAGGCAGAGGTTGTAGTGAGCCAAGGTCACACCACTGCACTCCATACTGGGCAACAGAGCAAGACTCCATCTCGAGGAAAAAAAAAAAAAGAAACAATTTATTTATACTTTATAAAGATTCTAAACTATTACTGTGATGACTACTATGTAGTATCACATGTAATAGTGGTAATGAGCTTTCTTCTGAGATTAATTGCAGAGCTTGTCTTTCGTATGGGTCCAATATATTACTTTTCATTGTGTTTTATTTGTGCAGGACAATTTGCTCTTCAGTTATCATACCAAAACAATATAAATCCTCAACTCCTTTGAGTTTGTTAAAGATTACTATAATAATATAATCCCTGCCAAACTAAGCATGTGAATTCATGCCCACACATGGGTTCAGTGTTCAAAATAGTTAAATGCTGTATTGATTGATGTGTTTAGGGAACAAGGTTGAACAAAAGATCTTCTAACCAATTAGAACATTTAGCTTTCTTTTTTAGGCAATAAATTCCTTTACTTGAAACACAGCAGAAGATATTAACATCTGCCTAAATTTTTTCATTGTCACATACAGAAGTAAGTGACCCCACTGTCACTGTTCCATGTTTTCTTGTGAAGAGCTAAGTTGTCACTACCCAACTGTGACACTGCATGACCAACTCCTGCAGGCGAGTCAGAAAAAAAGCCGGGATAGTAAGAAAGGAACCTAAAAGAACCTTAATTGGAAATTTAAAAAACAAAGTTCAAAGGCCCTGCTTTTATTAATGTATTTCTGTTTATGGTTTTCAGGGGGTGAAGCCAGCCAGTTTTGACAAAGTAGCAATTCCTGAAGTGAAGGAAATTATTGAAGGATGCATACGACAAAACAAAGATGAAAGGTAAGTTGCCTCTTTTGATCTGGGTGATACTTGAACAAAACCTAAAAAGTAATGTGCTTTGAGTACAACACTCATTCTACAGTGTATTTAATATTTGTGATTGGTTTCTCTATTTGTGCCTGTAACATTTTTAAAGGTAGGGTTTTGTTCATTGTGGTTATTCAGATTTGATATACTGGAACACTGTAAAAATATGGTTTGGTAGAGTTTCAGTAAACCAGAACCACCATAAACATAGCTACATTCCATGAGAACTGCTTCTTAAAACATCAGCATGATTTATAAAACTCAAAAAAGAGTTTAATATCTAACACAGGAAATCTTTTCTTAGTCCTTTACCATTGAATTCTAAGTGGTGAAATAAAACTTTGGCTCTTTAAAGTCAGCTCAGCTATCACAGGTCTGATTTGCCATCCTTACGCCAGAATTGAAGAAGAGCAAAACATCAAAATTCCTTGAGTAAAAAGAGAAGACTTGGCCCAGGGGTTGGAAGGAGATGTGGCTTAGTCATCTGTGCTAACAGAGGGCTTCTCTTAGAGGAGTGGCAAGTATCTGATCTGCCATATAGCTGATTCATCACCCGTTAGGCATGGCGAAGGTCCAGCGTCTGTTTCTGAAAAACAGTCTATCTTTGCCAACCCCTTCCATCCTCCAAAAAAGAAAAAGGAGACCAGCTAGTACAAATATAAATTGCAAATTGAGCATAATCTACCACTTGAAGAATGAGAGCTATCAGATATATCAACCGAATTAAAGAATTCCATCTTTTCACCTCTCCAGTCTCATTCTTTTTATAACATCATTATTTAGAAGAGCTTAACTTCATGGTTTTTAAGCCTTTATTAAGTAAAAATTTAGTTTGAGTTTTCATTTTTATATATGCTGGGTACTAAATCTCTTTAAGAACTTTTTACTATAAACAAAGGAATGTTTGTTTCAACTCTTTTTTTTTTTTTTTTTTTTTGACACAGTCTTGTCACGTCGCCTAGGCTGGAGTACAGTGGCATAGTCTCAGCTTACTGCAACCTCTGCCTTCCAGGTTCAAGCAATTCTCCTGTCTCAGCCTCCTGAGTAGCTGGGACTACAGACGCACATCACCGCACCTGGCTAATTTTTGTATTTTTAGTAGAGACAGGGTTTCACCATATTGGTCAGGCGGGTTGCGGACTCCTGACCTGAGGTGAACCACCCACCTTGGCCTCCCAAAGTACTGGGATTACAGGTGTGAGCCACTGCGCCCAGCCTGTTTCAACTCTTGATGGAGCAGTTTATTAGATGATTGGCATATTGACACCATTTTATCTTAAGATTGTTTCACAATCAGACTTCTGCTTGCCCAGTACACAAATTATTGAACAAGGAATTAAGAGAACTTACTGGTGTAAATAAAGCTTGCTGTGGTAGAAAGTACCAAACTAGAAACAAAAATATTTATTTTCTAGTTTCTGTTTCAGCATTTACAGCTTTATAACTGTGAGCAAGATTCTCAACCTTTCTGGGCCTCCATTTCCTAATAATCAGGAGATGATATCGAATTGGGTGTTGGTCAGACAAGATCATAAATATGAAGATCTGTGTTACTTATAAAATGCTATATAAATGATCATGTGGTATTTTGAAGCTTTAATAGAGCCAACTGTGTTAGCTCACCATTACTAGTATACTATTACTAATGAGATCATTGGATTTAAAAATTATCACTATCAGCTCTTATTCATGAATGAGATTGTTATGATGTTTTATAACTTCAGAGTAAACCTCTGTAGGCACCCTTCAAATTCAGCAATGTAAAAATGAGTTATACTTTCCCCTGTATTTTTTCCTATTTTTTTCTTCTACGAATAACAATAATTGGCCACATTTGAAAATTATTTTTTCAAACTAATGGTATTTTATTTTTGTTCCTTTTCTTTTCCCTCTGTTTGGAAGATATTCCATCAAAGACCTTTTGAACCATGCCTTCTTCCAAGAGGAAACAGGAGTACGGGTAGAATTAGCAGAAGAAGACGATGGAGAAAAAATAGCCATAAAATTATGGCTACGTATTGAAGATATTAAGAAATTAAAGGGAAAATACAAAGATAATGAAGCTATTGAGTTTTCTTTTGATTTAGAGAGAGATGTCCCAGAAGATGTTGCACAAGAAATGGTAAATTGACATTAACTAGCCATTTTAAAATTGATTTAGACTTATATATATCAATACTATCATTAAGCAAAAAAGCAGTTGATGAAGTGCCGTGTGTGGCATATCCCATTGGCATAAAATTGTGATGGCCCTAAAAGTTATCTTTGATTAGTGGGATTTTCCTTTGTGTGTGTGTGTGTGTGTGTGTGTGTGTGTGTGTGTTTTTAAACTTCTTTGTATTGCTTTTATAATGGGTGTTAGATTTTATAGTCCTTTTTAAAAGTAAATTTTTTTTTTTTTTTTTTTTTTTTATGGAGAGAGAGACAGGGTCTTGCTCTGTCACCAGGCTGGAGTGCAGTGGCCTGATAATCATAGCTTACTGCAGCCTTAAACTCCTGAACTCAAGCAATCCTTCTGCCTTAGCCTGCTGAGAAGCTGGGACCATAGGGACATGCCACCACACCTGACTAATTTTTGTATTTTTAGTATAGACAGGGTTTCACCATGTTGGCCAGGCTTGTCTCGAACTCCGTATCTCAAGTGATCATCCCACCTCAGCCTCCCAAAGTGCTGGGAGTACAGGTGTGAGCCACTTCGCCCGGCCAAAAGTTATTTTTGAGAAAATATGTAGATATATATATATACATAGGGATAGATAGATGAGATAGATAGGTAGAACTAGTAGAATGCGTTCCGAAGTCATTTTGAAAAGTCTGTAAGATTGAGTGGCTCCCAGTTTGTATAAGCATCATTCATTAAGAATGACAAGTTATGTTTCTACATAGTGGTACATTAGCCTTTGATCAGTTATCTGGATGAACTCTATAAACAGACATAGGACCATGAATTGTTTTTACTTTGAAGAGAGTTTTCCTGATCAAATACTAGTAGGAAGCCTTTGATGTATTATTATTTGAAGTATGTCTAAAAGATCACTCTTCCATAAGGAAACCCTTCCCCAAATTTATGCTTGCCATAGTGCCCAAAATAGCTGATTATTATGGAAAGATAACTCAGAATATCTCTACTCGGATTTATAAGAACCATTCAAAAGTGGTAGTTGCCTCTGAGAAGAGATCAGATATGAGTTACTTATGTTTAATTGTTAGCTGTTTGTATTGTCTGAGCTTTTTTGCTTTTTTGGAGGGGAGGAGCAGTGTTAAATCTTCATATTCGTACCACAGTTGTTTTACCAGATTAAGTAGTTGCCTTGTAAAAGAAAGTTAAATCAACACAGGTTAATGTTAGTGGTTACGTGTGAGGGGGAAATACAGTGAATAGAACAGAGTACCTTACTTGGTTTAGGAACTGAGGTTTTAGTTGCCCTATTGTTTCGTTGTTTGTTATAAGGAGTGAAGGTATACCTACCCTTCGAGTTTCTGCAGAAATGGTGGTACCCACCCCTCAAGTATCTACAAAGATGGTAGGGAAATGCATAATGCAGATTTTACAGTTTGGTTAAGGCCAGTCCTGAGAGAATTCTTTCTTCCTCCTCTTCTCTACTTTTTTTAACAATGCCTTTTTTTTTTTTGGCGGGGGGTGGTGGTGGGGGGTGTTGTTTTCTTTCAATATACTACTGCTTAATTTACCTTTTTATTCTGTAGGTAGAGTCTGGGTATGTCTGTGAAGGTGATCACAAGACCATGGCTAAAGCTATCAAAGACAGAGTATCATTAATTAAGAGGAAACGAGAGCAGCGGCAGTTGGTACGGGAGGAGCAAGAAAAAAAAAGGCAGGAAGAGAGCAGTCTCAAACAGCAGGTAGAACAATCCAGTGCTTCCCAGACAGGAATCAAGCAGCTCCCTTCTGCTAGCACCGGCATACCTACTGCTTCTACCACTTCAGCTTCAGTTTCTACACAAGTAGAACCTGAAGAACCTGAGGCAGATCAACATCAACAACTACAGTACCAGCAACCCAGTATATCTGTGTTATGTACGTATCTTGGGAAGTGGATAGATAGGCTAATGATTCTCCTAATTGGTTTTTTTAGCTTCTTGTTATTTTGCACTGGCTTTTTGGTTTTGAATTATGAATCCTACTATTATACAAAATTTGAAATGGTTGTCGTCTAGCTTCTCTTTATTCTTATATCTGTGACTAGGAGAATAGAAGGATGGGGTGGTAAGGAAATGTGATTAGGATACAAAATAATTTTATAAGCTTCAACATCTTGGAGGTTTCAATTTGTAGATTTCTACTTTTCACAATTTATTTAAATAAAATAGAATTAATAATGAAGAATGAACAAGCTTGGCTACTGAAATTGAACCCATCAGTCTGGTTGAGCTCTTTTAGCAAAGCTGAATGGTATATAGACTAAAAACTAATGAGAACACTGGTTATTAATTTAATTACTTGTTTAATACTGAGAACCTCCTGGCCTCCATAATTAAGACTTTGAAAGCTGTGTCAAATTTAAGGCTTATAGTGTTTCATGCTGTTTCCCTTACTCCTCAGGTGGTAAGATTCTGTGATAGCCATATGGATTCCTCATTTAAATATAGAAATCTACTGAATATGGCTACAATTCATTTTTTATTTAGTTCAAATCTGTGCAAGGAATAACTAGTTACCCCTAATATAATGGGTCTAAATATGAGAAAATGTGAACCTCCATTTTGTGATTTGTCTTTCTCTCTCTCTTTTTTTTGGTGATTCATTTTTCCTTCAGCTGATGGGACGGTTGACAGTGGTCAGGGATCCTCTGTCTTCACAGAATCTCGAGTGAGCAGCCAACAGACAGTTTCATATGGTTCCCAACATGAACAGGCACATTCTACAGGCACAGTCCCAGGGCATATACCTTCTACTGTCCAAGCACAATCTCAGCCCCATGGGGTATATCCACCCTCAAGTGTGGTAAGTAAATGCTTAAGAGCATGTAATACTACAATGAGAGCCAGTGGATAGTCTGCTAAATTAAAATTCTTTGTACAAACCAAGTAGCAGTATGAGTCTGAAGTAGAAAATATAAAATGCTGTATCTCTAAAGCCTTATTATAGAGTTAGAGTAGTCCTGGTAGAGTAGGATATAGACATTAATGTGTGGGCATTAGCTGAACTGCCTACATGAAGCAGCTATGTGCAAGATTTAGATTAGTCTGCATTTTTACTAAAGGGAACGCTCTCTTTAGCACTTAAGATGTTGAAACTATTCACAGCAACAAAAGCTGGACATACAAATGTTTTGCGGGTGGGGCAAGGAGAGTTTTTCAAAAGCTTGTTAAAATGATTACTAAGTATTTCCTGTAAGATTCCCTATTGTACAAAACACAGGTAAGACCTTCAAACCATTACAGAATGCTGCATGTGAGTACTCTAGATTGAGGGAATCCTTTATTTGAATGACTGTTTAATTTAGCGCTTGTGTTGAGTTAATCATCAGTTGCTGTGTGTGTTCCTGCCTTTTAAAGTCTGTGTTGGACACAAGTTCCTTCCCCAGTATATGTTCTTTTGCTTTTTCCCTTTAGTTGGTAACTGTTTTATTACTGATTTATTTTCAGAATCAACTTATAGAAATTATTTCCTGAAACATTTTATGCTTGTATACACATACACACACACAATTATCCTATGTTTTACATTAGACACTCTTGTTTCTCATGTAGAGAATGTTAAAGTAGATCATCAGATAATACCCCATTTCTTTTGTTGACCTCAGAGGAAAATAAAATACGTCATCTGCCTCTGAAAGGTATTAGAAAATAAGTAACTTGTCACTGTACAGCACTTGTTTAGTGAGATCTTTAAGCAGACAGATTTTCCCCTTCTCAGAAAGCTTTTAATCTAAACTTTGTGGAATTCTTGCTCTTCTTTAAATGAAAATCTTTCTCTGTTAAGAAAATATTTCTGCTTGTTCTGATTTTTTATCCTACAGCTTGGAATAAAAGATGTTCATTTGTTTCAGAGTCCGTTTAATCCTGCTTTGGCTAGGTCTCAAAATGGATGGCCACAGTAACACAAATAAAAAACAACTAATATGCTAACTTTTTAAAACAATCTACTTTCTGTCTTTAAAATAATTAAGTGAGGGTAGAATAGAAGAACTTTATAAAGACTGCACAGAAAATATATTTCTGTGTTCTGACAAATATTACTTGTCAGCATTTCTTGTCAGTTTCTACCTTTAATTGATTTTTTTCTGGATTATTATAACTAGATTTTGCTAAAACTTTTTTTTTTTAATTTTCTCTTGTCTATACTCATCATGGGGGAGCATTAGGTCTCTATTTTAGAAAGCAAGCAGAATGACATGAAGATATTATCTGAGCCATTAATCTAGCTATATTTATTGATGCTCTAAAAGCAGACGTTCTTGCTTTTTAATGACAATATTCTATGGAGGTATTATGAAGAATTATTAAATATTGAGAATTTAAAAATTTGTCTAATTCTATTCTTGTCTCATTTCAGGAATGTGGCTTACAATAATATGGACAAATTATAAGTGAAATTTTAAAAATTAGAATAAAAGAAATAAGGCTAGAGAGAAATCAAAACAGGAATGAAACTAAATAATCATATGATGATATGTAAATACTTGCTATTGGTGGGCCACAGATTTGGCCCAAAGCATTCTACACAGCCAAGTTTTGGAAATGAAAACATAGTTTCATAGTTCACAACATCTAAAAGGAAAATAACAGTCTTATTCAAGACAACCTTTATAGTATTGATCATACTGCCTTATAGCTATATTAAACCCTGTGCCTGAACATTTTTTTAAGTTTTTTGTTTTTGTTTTTGTTTTTGTTTTTTGACAGCGTCTCACTCTGTCTCCCAGGTGGGAATACAGTGGCGTGATCTTGGCTTACTGCAACTTTCACCTCCTGGGTTCAAGTGATTCTCCTGCCTCAGCCTCCCCAATAGCTAAGATTACAGGCACCCATCACCACGCCCAGCTAATTTTTGTATTTTTTTTAGTAGAGACACAGTTTCACCGTGTTGGCTAGGCTGGTCTTGAACTCTTGACCTCAAGTGATCCACCTGCCTCGGCCTCCCAAAGTGCCGGGATTACAGGTGTGAGCCACCATGCCCGGCCTAAATTATTATTTAGAGATTCAGATTGAAGATATTCTCCCATTGATTACTTTGTAAAAGTACAAAATATTTCCTATATCCAGTTGTGAATTTCTTCTAGAAAGCTAAACTTTTTCCTAGTAGATCATGACTTTTTTACCTTTAAAAATAAAGAGTGGCAAGTATAAGAAATACTGTGAGCCAACAACTTTCCATCTCATGTCTTCTAAAATAGAAATGAGAATCTTTTTCTGAGGTTTCCAGAGCTCTTGCAAAATAATCCAATCTTAAAATTCTCTGTATCTTTTAATGTACTTTAAACTAATAGAATTCATTCTTGTTGAATCTTAAGTTTGCCAAAGTTGCAAGCTAATATTCATTGTTTTCCCTGTCTGCACCCTTCAGTCAGTTGGTCATTCTTAAATTCATACACTTGTAACACTTGGTGTTATTTCAGAATATTTAGCATGATAATTGATCATTATCATGATTATTCATTAAAAAAACTTGTACTTGACTGACAACGCAGAATAGTTGTGAATAGTTGTGATCTGTCAGATGTGCTATGTTGAGTTATAGCTCTCCTCAAAAAAAAACTGACTTTGTGGAATTGGGAGAGGATGGAACATTTCTTCATGCAACTATGCCCTGTTATCATTGTACTTTTGTTTATTTTGTTTTCAAAGTACTGTGTTTTTCATGTGTGTGTTTGTTTTCTGTTTAGCCTCGTCGTGGCCGTAGCATGTCGGTTTGTGTTCCCCATCTTTCTGCTGTTCCCTCTCTGTCCCGCATCTCTCCCAGTGCTCCTTCCACCCCACCACCAGTGCTGTCTGCACCTCTTTCTCCTTCCCTCCTTCGGACTGCCCCTGAGGAAACTTTTGCCGAAAAGCTTTCTAAAGCATTGGAGAGTGTCCTGCCTATGCACTCTGCCTCTCAGCGCAAGCACCGACGCTCCAGCCTGCCTTCCCTCTTTGTCAGTACTGTATGTAACTGTAAACTTCTGACAAATGAACAATTATTACCAATGAATACATCCAGGCAACAAGAATTTTAATTAAAATTGAATAAAGAACAGGACTAAACTTGGTTATATTATGCTTCTAGGATACCAGTTATTCCTATAGGAAACTTTTTTGTAATAAGGCTTTAAGGGGGAATAAAAAGCAAGGAGGTAATGAGAGAGAATACCTATAATGTCCTTGGCACATACCAGCATGTGTCCAATAAAATTTACCTTTTATTATATCTTCCTGTTTCCTATCGACATAAAATTCTTTCATTTTCATATTCTAGTTTTAAAAGCATTAATTTTAAAGTTATTGCCTTAATCAAAAGCAAATTTTATCAAACATTACCCAAACATTTTTTCTCCTCACTTTATTCTAAGGAGACACTAATAAAACTGGATGAGTCCTTTTTTTTTTTTTTAATAACCTTAGTCAGCAAAGAATAACCTTGGAGTGAACATTTATTTTAATTTAATCATTTATGTAAGATGATGTATCAGCAAACCAAAGAACTGCATAATGTTCCCCCATGGAAGTATTTTTTCCTTAGGTTTCAACCTAAGGTGGGACTGTAGCTCTAATGAATGCATTAGATGCATATATAGTATGTATGACTTTCTTTGGCTCCATTAATGTTTATAAAAGATCTATCTTATAAAATTATTTTAAGCATGTGGGTCCTTGCTGCTGCTTTTCCAAATAAAGAATATAGTTAACTTTCTGAACTAGCAACCCCAGAATTTTCAGATTTTTACTTAGGAGAATGAAGAACTGTACAGTGTTATGGCTTTGAGACATACCGTGAGTAAATAACAATAAAATGAGCATTCTGACTGAAAATAGAAATCCTCGTTTAGCTGTTGTGAACAGTTGATCTGCTTTGCCAGCTCGATAAGGATCTTCCCTATGGAAGAATGAAACTGAATTCTTTTAAAAAGGGGAGGCTGTGATAGTGAATTCTTACTATTATTTACTTATTTATTTATGTTTTGGAGATGGAATCTCGCTCTGTCGCCAGGCTGGAGTGCAGTGGCACGATCTCGACTCACGGCAACCTCCGCCTCCTGGGTTCAAGTGATTCTCCTGCCTCAGCCTCCCGAGTAGCTAGGACTACAGGCGCGTGCCACCACACCCAGCTAATTTTTGTATTTTAGTAGAGATGGGTTTCACCATGTTTGGCCAGGATGGTCTCGATCTCCTGACCTTGTGATCCACCCCCTTCAGCCTCCCACAGTGCTGGGATTACAGGCGTGAGCCACCGCGCCCAGCGGGTAGTGAATTATTATAGTGTATATTGTTTGCATTTGGCAAGCTGTGTTTCTAAATTTAGTCTTAAATCTAGAACTGCTTCTAGAATAAAAAGTGCTATCAAATAAAATTGGCTGTCATTTATATTACCCTTTTCAGTTGATTAGAACACCAGGATGTCAGAATCAGAAAATTCATGGTTACGGCCGGGCTCAGTGGCTCACGCCTGTAATCCTAGCACTTTGGGAGGCCGAAGTGAGCAGATCACCTGAGGTCAGGAGTTCGAGACCAGCCTGGCCAACATGGCGAAATGTGTCTCTACTAAAAATACAAAAATTAGCTGGGCGTGGTGGCGCACGCGTGTAGTCCCAGCTACTTGGGAGGCTGAGGCAGGAGAATCCCTTGAACCCAGGAAGCGGAGGTTGCAGTAAGCCAAGATTGTCACTGCACTCCAGCCTGGGCGAAAGAGGAAGACTCCATCTCAAAAAAAAGAAAAAAGAAATTTCATGGTTATTTATGAACTCTTAATAACTTATTTATGATCAGAAAAATGGACATGTTGTGATTTAACTCTGTAACATGTTTCATGTAGTAAAAATATAATAAAACTATTAATCATCTAGTTTGGGAGAGATAGGAGAAAGACATTACTGTCAGTAGTCAAATTATATATCTTTTACTATCCATCAAAAATCTCTTCTGATTTCTGGTTAGAAGGCATACTATTAATTGATAAGAAAATAAAACTGAAGGCCTCTAACATATCACAGGGTAATAAGAATATAGGGAAAGTTAGCTCAATAGTTTAAATTAAAGCACATTTCTTACAGTATAGAACTAGTCGGGCTTTTATGCCTTGTTTTAGTTCTTACTCTTCCTTTAACTCTTTTTCTGTTGATGTAATTTACATTAATGCTTAAGAGTGAACTTTTTAAGTGTGGGTAAAAACGAAATAATTACTTACAAAGTTTAATTCTTCCATTTCCTTTGAGAGAGGAAAGTTATGGAAAAGCAGCTCTTATCTAAAGCAAAGAGCCCACAGATTGATTTCATTGGCCCTGGATGTATTTAATGGGTTTTTACTATGCACATAATTTCAAGAAGCATTGTTATTTATTTATTAATTATAAATTTAGTGTAACCATTTCATAGGGTTACACAGAACTACCCAGTTGTGCATGTCTGATGTAATTTCACATATGAATGTATGAATTACTTGTCTTATTCATGTTGATACAGCCTCAGTCCATGGCGCATCCGTGTGGGGGGACCCCAACATACCCAGAATCACAGATATTTTTCCCAACTATTCATGAACGTCCAGTTTCTTTTTCACCACCTCCCACCTGCCCACCGAAAGTAGCCATTTCCCAGCGGCGTAAGAGCACCTCCTTCCTGGAAGCCCAAACTCACCACTTCCAACCCCTGCTGAGGACTGTTGGCCAAAGTCTTCTTCCACCTGGTGGCAGCCCAACTAACTGGACACCAGAGGCCGTAGTTATGTTGGGTACTACAGCCAGTAGAGTAACTGGAGAGTCATGTGAGATACAGGTCCATCCTATGTTTGAACCATCTCAAGTTTACAGTGACTATAGACCTGGACTAGTACTTCCAGAAGAAGCTCACTATTTTATTCCTCAGGAAGCAGTGTATGTAGCTGGGGTACATTACCAGGCCCGGGTGGCAGAACAGTATGAGGGCATTCCATACAACTCATCAGTACTGTCAAGTCCTATGAAACAGATACCTGAACAGAAGCCAGCACAAGGGGGCCCTACTTCAAGTTCTGTCTTTGAATTTCCATCTGGACAGGCTTTCCTGGTAGGACACCTTCAGAATCTAAGATTAGATTCTGGATTGAGTCCGGGATCTCCCCTCTCTAGTATTTCTGCACCTATCAGTACAGATGCTACACGTTTGAAATTTCACCCTGTCTTTGTTCCTCATTCTGCGCCTGCTGTGTTAACTCATAACAATGAGAGCAGAAGCAACTGTGTATTTGAATTTCATGTTCACACACCAAGCTCCTCTTCAGGAGAAGGAGGTGGAATTTTACCTCAGCGTGTTTACCGAAATCGGCAGGTTGCAGTGGACTTGAATCAAGAAGAACTGCCTCCTCAATCAGTTGGATTACATGGCTACTTGCAGCCTGTGACTGAAGAAAAGCATAATTACCATGCCCCAGAATTGACCGTTTCTGTGGTAGAGCCTATCGGACAGAACTGGCCAATAGGAAGCCCAGAATATTCCAGTGATTCCTCACAAATCACTTCTTCAGACCCCAGTGATTTTCAGTCACCTCCCCCTACAGGGGGAGCAGCTGCACCTTTTGGCTCTGACGTCTCAATGCCCTTTATCCATCTGCCTCAGACAGTGTTACAAGAATCCCCACTTTTCTTCTGTTTCCCCCAAGGAACCACATCTCAGCAGGTCTTAACTGCCTCATTTTCTTCAGGAGGATCTGCACTTCATCCACAGGTTATAGGAAAACTTCCACAATTATTTTAAACTACCCTACTTTGCACCATAACATTTAAGTTTTCTATTCCTCATTTCCCTGAATCATGGATTTTGGAGAAATATTGTTTAATTTTATCAGTAGAGTTTCCCCATCTTTGGGGGGTTGTGAACTACATATATGTATTTAAAAACAAAATATGAGAGAAGCTACCTGATTTACCTATTATATGTGAAAACCGGTGGAAAAAACACAAAAACTAGAATTTTAGTCGTTCATCACAATCACGACTTCTATCCTATGCACGTTATTTTCAACCAGTAGTGAAAATGCAAGTGTATGTAATGTATGGTTGACCCAGCATTATTTAGGAATACAAATCTTAACTATTACTTTCTTCCTCCAAACAAGTTTTTAAAAAATAGGATAAATTTTTTTTCTATAAAATATAAAACATGGAAAATAGGGAATGCTGTTTTTGGAGTAATATTAATAATACACAGAATTTTCATTAGTGTCGAAGGATCTAAAAAGACAAAGTATATCATGGGAATAAAAAAAGATAGAAAAGGAAACAGTTTAGGAATTTGCCTTAACAAATGAAAATGCCTTTTTAAAATGGCATCAGTCAAGCAAGTTGCTGTGTATTATTATATGTCCAAATAAAATGCTAATTCATAAAATTAAGGACTGGTTCTAATTTTTAGCAACTAACAATCTAGTGAGTGGTGGGCTTTTTTTTTTGTTATAAGAATTTGTGATATGTTGCAAGCTAAGGAACAGTAGACATCTTAGGCCTTGTATTTTCCTCAACAAATTTAATTTTAGTTATTTATGTGTATGAGCATATACACACTTAGCAAATAAAGACAATGTAATGAATGTAATAGAATTCAAAAGTACAGTCAGTGTTTACTGTTTCATATATTCATTTGGTATATTTTATCAAATGTGTACATCTTATAAAATCTACATAGAAGACTATGCAGTTATATATTGAAGACATTTGGATATCCTACATAAAGTACTATGTGTTGTTCTTCCTACTTTCTTCCTATGTTCTTCCCTCATCAGGAGCATAAACAACTCCCAAAATGTGCACAAATTATCAATTATTTAGAGTTGTACTAAGACACAAAAAGATCCAGAAGCTTGACAGCTATACATGGGCATGCAGTATATTCACATCAGTATTCAAGTTGCAGCCCCTATTGTAAATATTAATGTATTGCCAGTAATTATCCTTTAGACTTTCCAAAGTAAAAAATACCAGGTAGTTAATTTATAGACATACTACAGAAGGAATCAATACTTATAATAGTTAAGCTGCAGTGGAATGTGATATTATATCCATGTAAGCTTTAAGGAACCCCTTGTAAACTGAAATGGAATGACAAAAGTGGTAGCCTTTTCATTTCGTTAACATACCTTTATATAGTCCTGCATCATTTCTCACTTTCTAGTGAGAAACACTGTAGTTGGGGTTTCTCAGACTCAACACTGTTGACATCTGAGGTTGGATAATTCTTTGTTGTGGTGGGCTGTTCTGTGTATTGTAGGCTATTTAGAACATCCTTGGTTTATACCTCCTAAATACTAGTAGCAGCAATCTCCCTCAGTTGTGA
Organism: Pan paniscus; assembly: GCF_029289425.2. Classification (NCBI taxonomy): domain Eukaryota; kingdom Metazoa; phylum Chordata; class Mammalia; order Primates; family Hominidae; genus Pan; species Pan paniscus. The sequence goes on from NC_073259.2 coordinate 6,368,297, forward strand.
CAACCAGAAATGTCTCCACATATTGCCAGGTGCCCCCCTGGGGGTGGCAGGATTGCTCCTGGATAGCAATGATCGCCCTAGGTACTTGGCGGTTGATGATAACAGATTTTTTGATACTTTTGATAAAAGTCATTGTGGCACTACAAGAAGTATTACCAAATTAGCATTACCAAATACCTTTAATTCTTCAGATAAATTTCAGATTGATAGTATTAATACTTTGTTCCTGATTATTGTATTTCTAATAACAAATTTTATTATGAATCTGACTATTCTAGCCAGCTAAAATTACAGCCTGAGCAGCATTGACAGCTTAGGTTTTCACTGTCAGTGGGTTTTGCATGGGTTGGGATCAGAACATGTTGTGTGGTATGATCCTTCTCTAAATTTTTCTTACAAAAGATGACCCAGAGGCCTCTCCCATACATAATCAGGTTAATGTTTCATTTTGATCAAGCAAACTCTGAGGAGATTAAATATTCATTGCAAAAGCCTGACCTCTATACACTTACTTTAGGCCTTCTCTAATTTGTTGTGTTCACTTCTTTCCTTCAGGCACAGGGGCAGAGCCAGGGTCAGCCATCCTCAAGTAGCTTAACAGGGGTTTCATCTTCCCAACCCATACAACATCCTCAGCAGGTGAGAACAATGCATTGCAACATTTTATGAATTAGCAGTGGCCAGAACACTATTTTAACTTTTGTGATTTGTTATATAAATGGCCTGCTAAGTTTTTGAAAGGAAAATTAAGAGGCATACCATGTCTTGTGTTCAGTAACAAAGAAAAAAAAAGAGACTTTTCTGTGTTTCAGAAAAATCTCTTTTGTTTAATATACTTTTGAACAATTTAGTAGACATACATTATTACTGATATAATTATCTTTTTAAAAGAGGATTCTACACCTTTTTTTTGAGACAAAGTCTCACTCTGTCACCCAGGCTGGAGTGCAGTGGTGCAATCTTAGCTCACTGCAACCACCGCCTCCCAGGTTCAAGCAATCCTCCTGCCTCAGCTTTCCATGTAGCTGGGACTACAGGTGCCTGCCACCACACTCAGCTAATTTTTGTATTTTTAGTAGAGACGGGGTTTCACCTTGCTGGCCAGGCTGGTCTCAAACTCCTGACCTCAGGTAATCCACCCTCCTCGGCTTCCCAAAGTGCTGGGATTACAGGCATGCGCCACCTCACCCAGCCTGGATTCTACACATAATTTACGGTACAAAGAATATGTCATTCCTTTTCTTTTTTTTTTTTTCCACTGCTTACAGCAGTGATTTGTCATTACCTTCATTGTGCTTGCCTCTACTAATCCTGCACTTCTTTTTAATTATTTCTAATCTGTAGAATGATGTGTCAGATTTTACGCTAAGAAGCATCTAATGAAAACCTAAGAACAATTACTTCAAGAACATTTACTTATTTATTTATTTTTATTTATTTATTTTGAGACAGCCTTGCTCTGTTGCCCAGGCTGGAGTGCAGTGGTGCAATCTTGGCTCACTGCAACTTCCATCTCCCAGGTTCAAGCTATTCTCACGCCTCAGCTGCCCGAGTAGCTGGGACTACAGGCGCGTGCCACTATGCCCAGCTAATTTTTGTATTATGTTCTACTTATGCCTGGCTAATTTAGTAGAGATGGGGTTTCACCATGTTGGCCAGGCTGGTCTTGAACTCCTGACCTCAAGTGATCCACCCACTTTGGCCTCCCAAAGTGCTGGGAGCCACTGTGCCCAGCCAGAATATTTTAACTTTTGTTTTGGGGGGCTTGTTCCAGAAAGTTCAAGTAATTCAAGAGATCAGTGTAATCCTGATACATCCAACAGTAAAACTGGTAATTCTAAAATTAAATATTTATAGTGCATCACTGGTATTAGTTAATAGTAATTATTTGCAAGGGAATAATGCATTTTTGGCATAACTGAATACTGATTAGCTAGTCTACATAAAATTTGTAGCCACTATGTGTGTAATGCAAACTTTCTAATGTTAGTTCCCCATGTGGGTTTTTTAATCAGCAAACTCTAAACTGGCTTCTGTTTCTATTAGTTTTTGGTTTTGAAACAAAGTTTTCAGTTCTTAATTACAAATGGCCCTTTTTCAGTCCGACATATGGTCATGTAGTCATTCGATACTGGTTTAAGATCAGGAGTTGCTTGTACAAGATGAAAATCACTTAAAGGCACTTTCTACAGAAACAGTTGATTAGTTTGTTTATACATGCATTCACTCCGTGAACTGAAGGGCTGGGACTTATATGCTTTGTTTTGCACCTGTCCTTTCTTCCAAACAAGACTGGTTAAATTCAAGTAAACATATTTTTGCCAACCTTAACAAAATCTGTTTTATTCTATTAACAGTTCCTAATTAGAATGCAAATTACAAGTCACATAAAGCTGGTTGAGAATGCAAGTACTGAGTACTAATCTCCTAACTTGCTTATCTTTGGATGTAGACGAACACCAATGAACTGAGCAAATTGTATGTGCTCTGTTTTTTCTTTTCCAAAGGAATTGGTTATCTGTCTTGTATTTGGGGATATGTATGTATACTTACTATCAAATGAAGAAGATAATAAAATAATTCATTGAGTTTCATGTTAAGAAAGAGTGTGAGAAAAGAAGAGAGCAGTACCATAAATGTCAGATTAAAAGAATTAGGTAGCTACCTCTCCAGGAGAAAAAAATATGGCTAAATGCTATCTCTACAGCAGAAACAAAAATTAATTTTTGTTTCAGTGATGTTTTTGTTTCAGATACTTTTATAGCATGTGTTGTAGAATCACAAAATTGAGCCCTCGATATATACAGGAAGTGTATTCAGTCTAGAATAATTAACTTCTCCAAAGTCACTTAGATAATAAGGGAGCTACAAATTATAACCCAGAATTCAAGATTCCTAGAATAGTATTGTTTCTTCCATTTTAAATAAAGTTCTACAGGGACTTAATGATTCTGCAAATGTACCTCAGAAGCTGTCTTTATTTGTTTTAATTATTGGAGTTCCACATTTGAAAAAAGAAAGGTTGAAAACTTTTTGTACTATATGGATAGTCTATTTTTAGACATGATTTTTGTTTTACGTACTTTCAGGTCCCAATCCCACCTTAGAGAACCATAGCTCTTGTTTTATTTTAGTGAGGAAAGAAATATACTTTTGCTAAAATTTACTTTATTTCATGTGTTTCTTGAACATAGTAAATGAGGAATTGCTTTTTTGTGTGTTTTTATAGGGTCTCGTATAGTGATATGCTAGATCTTAGCAAGGTACCAAAAATAGCTGCCTCCTGCTGAAAAGCTTTGTGACCACAAACAAAGTTGTGAACTTTGTCAGACACAGTGCCAGCTACTTGGAAGGCTGAGGCAGGAAGATCACTTGAGCCCAGGAGTTCAAGGCTACAGTGAACTATGATAGTGCCACCACACTCCAGCCTGGGCAACAGAGCATGACTCATCTCAAAAAAAAAAAGCACCGAAGTTGTGAACTACCTACCCTACTATCCATAAAGTCTGTTTGAACTGGTTTCATGAGGCAAGCTTGGGCAAAGCATGATGCTAAACTGTTAAGCTAGACCACCCCTGCCTGGCTGAAGTGCTGATTATTAGTCAGTGGGACTGCGCACAGCAGATCATCATGTACTTCTGGCATATCCAGAGGTGACACTTCTCCCCAGATGCTCTAAGATATAACATTAACCGTTAGCCATTGTAAACAACTGGTTTAGAGATCTCTTTAAGATGTTAATACAAGGGTTACTGTCATAGATGCTTCTCAGTTGTCTTAAGCAAAGAAATAATTTGTCCATAAAACTGCTCATTTTTGACAGTCCTTTCAGCTTTTTTTCCTAATTGAGTTCAGATACTGAAGGTCTACCGAGCTGGACCAGGTATGACTACTTTGAAAGAGTCTAAATAATATAGTAAATATATATGTAAATTTCTAAAAAACAAATAAGGATAATAGCTAATATTAAAGTGCTTTGTACATTGTACCTACATTCTCATTTAATCGTTTTAAGAACCCTATAAGTATAGATGCTATAATTATTTCCATTTTACTAATGGGAAAGCTGAGATCTGGAGAAGGTGAGTAGTTTACCCAAACTTACAGCTTATAAGAGGTAAAAACAGAATTTAAATCCAAATAATCTAATTCCACAGCTCACCATTTGACTACTACCCAATTATGTCCAAAAAAAGGGAAGAAATTAACATCTCTCCCCAGCAGGAAAGGGAATATCAGGAAGACCTTAGGAAAAAGGAGGCATTTGAAATGGACTTTGATTATAAGTTAGATGTAGAAATAAAGAATATTCCAGGCCAGAAGATAAAAAAATTATATTGTGAGCAATGTGAAAGGCCCTAAGATAGAAAAATAGGGGACAAAAACAAATGTGCCTTTAGTTTGGTTTAACTAGAGCATAGATATGTGAAGGTATAAGTTCAGGAAAGAGTTGATAGAGTCTAAATTTTGATATGAGCATAATTTTGAATTAAGGAGGATGTATTGGGGGCTGGGAGCATATGATTACCATATGCCCAAAGATAACATGGGAATTCTTCCTCAAATTTATCTGTTAGAAAAGAGGGGAATCACCATGTATTCAGACCTTTATCGTACTCTCATATTACAGGGTTTTCACTGTCCTTTACTTTGAACAACAACAAACCAAAAAAGGTTAATGAAATAAAATGAAACAGGTGAGAACAAATGTGCCTGCAAAGACTTTAGCTCATGTAGTTAGAAATGTTTATTGAGAACATCAGACAGAATTTTTTTTAAGCAATAAACATAAATTTAGTCCTTATTCTCAGCAATATGACTTCACTATTCTGAGGACTGTATGTGGTTTTAAACAACTGGCTTAAAGATCTCTTTAAGATGTCAATATAAGGGTTACATGAATAAAAACCTAAAAGAGAAAGGAAAAAAAAATCTAGTTTTATTTTAATGTTATGTAAATAGGTGCTTTTCGCTGCACATTTTACCTGAAGACACAACTTAGAGGGAATGTGTTATGTTATGCCAGAAAACTGCAGGAGCGTTCATAATTTAGCTTCAGTGAAGGTAAAGATGCTGGTGTCTTTACCTATGTAGAGTTTGGGGGAGAGGGAGCAGTATTTCTGAATTAATATATTTAATATGCAATCTTATTTAGGTGTGTAAATTAATGAGTTAGATAATTATAGATATTCACATTCCTTAAAGTTAAATATGTTCAAGTTGGCAAATAAAAAAGGTTTTCTGGTTTTTTAGTTCCTTTTTCTCAGGTGGGAAATTAACAAATTTGTCTTATATTCAGAGCACCTTTAGAATTGGCTGCATGTGATTTATCTTAGTTTGCAGAAAATAAATTTCATGTAATTCAGCAGCCATTTCTGCTTTTTTAAAAGTTAAAATAAGAATACATTATCAGAGGCCGGGGCGCGGTGGCTCACGCCTGTAATCCCAGCACTTTGGGAGGCCGACGTGCGCGGATCACAAGGTCAGGAGATCAAGACCATCCTGGCTAACATGGTGAAACCCTGTCTCTACTAAAAACACAAAAAATTAGCCGGGCGTGGTGGCAGGCGCCTGTAGTCCCAGCTACTCAGGAGGCTGAGGCAGGAAATGGCATGAACCTGGGAGGCGGAACTTGCAGTGAGCCAAGATCGCGCCACTGCACTCCAGCCTGGGCAACGGAGCGAGACTCCGTGTCAAAAAAAAAAGAATACATTATCAGAAATAATTAAATAGGAATAAACCAAACATGACTGCTGTTGCCATTATATTTTAGCATTCTTTTGGTGATTTTAATTGATATAAATATAAGAAGAGCAAAAATATTATTTGTAGATTATCACCTAACAAAATCTAAGACACTTATCAAGGTGGCAAGATACATAATAATGTACAAATAAATAGCTTATCTTTATACCAGCAGTAACCAATTAGTCGTATGGGTATACCAGCACATACGTAAAAGGCTGTTGGTTGCAGCATTATTTTAAGTAGCAAAAATGAAACAACCAAAGTGTTTATCATTAGGAGACTGATGACATTTAGAAATTAAAGTAGTATGCTATAGAACACTATGTATAGGAAAGGCATGTTTTTGTTTTGTTTATTTTAACAAAAAAAGAAAACTATGTGAAAATGGCCACTTACGCATAGAAAAAAATCCATGAAGGTTATGCACCAAACGACTAATAGTGGTTACCTCTGGAGAATAGGATTAGGGGTATTTTCATTAACTTTATAATATGATGTACTAGTTAAAATTTTTATTACAAGCAGATGTTGTATTAAAGAAAAAATATAAATTAGGTATTAGAAGATCTTGAAAGTCAGTCCTAAACTTCAATTTTTTTTTTTTTTTTGGAGACAGAGTTTCGATCTTGTTGCCCATGCTGGAGTGCAATGGCACAATCTCGGCTCACTGCAACCTCCGCCTCCCAGGTTCAAGCAATTCTCCTGCCTCAGCCTGCTGAGTAGCTGGGATTATAGATATGTGCCACCACGCCCGGCTAATTTTTTGCAATTTTAGTAGAGATGGGGTTTCTCCATGTTGGTCAGGCTGGTCTTGAACTCTGGACTGCAGGTGATCTGCCCACCTCGGCCTCCCAAAGTGCTGGGATTACAGGCGTGAGCCACTGCGCCCAGCCTCAAGTTTTTATTTGTTAGACAGAAGGGGCAGTACTCTAGGGGTCATAGTCCTGTTTTGTTTGGTTTTGTTTGCTTGATTTATTACAGAATTTAGTATTTGAGTACAGTTATGTTCCATGCATTAAATTAGGTGTATAATTACGCACCATGCATTAAATTATACTTGAGTCCCTAGTACATAGTAGATTCCCAGGTGTCATTCCCTTTGCCCCACTTTGAGTTAAAAAATAATGTCCTTGTTTCAAAAAGAGAAACTTCATTTTTGTAATAAAATAAGCAATCTAAGGCATTAACAGCTAGTGAATATTAAAGCTAAAATTTGAAAATGTCTGTTATTCCAAATCCAGTGCTTTCCTCACTATTTTGTAGCTATAATCAAAGCTATTCTTCAAACATATTAATTATACAGTTGATAAAATAGGGTAAGGAAAAAAGATTAAAGGAAGCCATTGGATCTATCTGATATAGGTGCCAAAGTGAGAGCTGATGCCAAGAGATAGGGAAAAGGGAATGGCAGGGATGGGATGGGGAAAGGAACTGTCTGGATATGTTATGTAAATGTCTTTGTAAAGCCCTGTTGTTGGGGTGAGGGAGATAATTGGGTGAAGAGCCAATGGTAACTCGAGTATTAAAAGATTGGTTAATTTTTCCTGGTGGCACCATCACAAAGAACATCAGAGGGAAAACAAATATATAATGGAAATTGATGAATTTGGGTTTGTGCATGTCTTGATTACTAAAATCATCATTATTTACAGACACTGAAGGCTTTAGGTAGACATGCTTCCCTAGAAACATGCTGTTATTGATTTGAAATAAAACTGAATCATTGTATTTTATTCTTAGCAGCAGGGAATACAGCAGACAGCCCCTCCTCAACAGACAGTGCAGTATTCACTTTCACAGACATCAACCTCCAGTGAGGCCACTACTGCACAGCCAGTGAGTCAACCTCAAGCTCCACAAGTCTTGCCTCAAGTATCAGCTGGAAAACAGGTAAACTTTTTTTTTTTTTTAAACAGGTAAACTCTTAATTTCTGAAAGGGTGCTAAAAGGGATTTCCATGTAACTTGTCCTTTCATGTGGATAGACTTCTACCTTTTCTTCTAAGGGTAACCAACCCTTGAAGTAGGTTAATCTCATTGCAGAAATGAAGTGAAGATCACCTCATTGGTGCATATGCATTATTTAATGTAAATGGGTACGTTACTGACAGCAGTGACAATCCAAAGTTTCACTTCTAGTCTTACCAGTCCAAAATCGATTTAACAGGTATTAGAAATAACAGGTTAAATAAAGGTGCTCTGGTAACTGAACCTATGACATTCCCTAGAATTGTGTCAGCTATGTCTGATATTCTAGGTTTGAAACTATGCTTTATTTTCATGTAGATTTCTGCACTGTTTACTGTGTGGAATGTTTTTTTTTCTTAAGTAGTCCTCCTAATCACTTGAGAAGTACCCTGTAGAAGTTATGCTTTTCTGAATGACCTTTGTTCAACTTTATTTTTGAGCACTGTTGTGCATGTATGTGCACAGTGTATTGTTACCCTAATATTTCATCACATCTGAGATGCTATCAACTTTAAAATGTACCACATTATCAGTTATAAGGTAGATCCCAATTTCTCACATGTTAAAATGATCAGGTAGTGGAGAGGGATGATTGCATCCTAGAATGAGTGAAATATGTGAATTATACCAATTTTTATTGAGCCATGTTGGACTTAAGAATTTTAGAAATAATATGAATGAAATCTTAATTCCACTGGGAAGGAATTCATTTGAATTTCAGTAACTACTGTAATAGCAGTCATAACTTTAGTGATAGCATTATGGTATATAAAATATATTCCAATAAGGCTGTAAAAAAAAAAAAAGCCAACCCCTTGTCTATGGAAGGGTCCTCTTCTATTGCCAAATGCTGAAGCATTAGCAAATATTTCTATGACAAAAGGTGTAGAACAGTAATAGTCTATTTAGCCTCTTTCTCTCCTGCTCTCCTTTCCATATTCTTATGTGGCATATTAACTTAACACTAATGTATGCAGGGTTTTGTTGGTTTGGTGTTTTTTTTGTTTTGTTTTTTCCTTCTTTTTGGCTAATACATAAATCTTGCTTTTGGCAGCCTTGCTATTTTTTTTTTTTTTTTTTTTTTAAAGCCTGTCTGTTTTGTTTTTCTTTACCTTCCCAGCTTCCAGTTTCCCAGCCAGTACCAACTATCCAAGGCGAACCTCAGATCCCAGTTGCGACACAACCCTCGGTTGTTCCAGTCCACTCTGGTGCTCATTTCCTTCCAGTGGGACAGCCGCTCCCTACTCCCTTGCTCCCTCAGTACCCTGTCTCTCAAATTCCCATATCAACTCCTCATGTGTCTACGGCTCAGACAGGTTTCTCATCCCTTCCCATCACAATGGCAGCTGGCATTACTCAGCCTCTGCTCACGTTGGCTTCATCTGCTACAACAGCTGCGATCCCGGGGGTATCAACTGTGGTTCCTAGTCAGCTTCCAACCCTTCTGCAGCCTGTGACTCAGCTGCCAAGTCAGGTTCACCCACAGCTCCTACAACCAGCAGTTCAGTCCATGGGAATACCAGCTAACCTTGGACAAGCTGCTGAGGTTCCACTTTCCTCTGGAGATGTTCTGTACCAGGTATTGTGTTAGTTAGCAAAAGAGGGCACCACAGAGTTTGATCCTAGTAGATCATCAGGAACATGGAAATCTAATAGTTGAGTGTCAGAATAACTAGCAATAACATGTCAACTAGAGAAGCAAAATAGTAAAATTCTGAGAAAGGATTGGATAATGATGTTCAGTGATTCCTGATCCATTTTTCTCAAGACACTTCTTCAGAGAAAAATGGTTCTCTCAGTATTCACTGTAAGCTGATTGAATGCTAGATGTGGTTAATAGTACACCTGGCAACTTTTACATATATGGGTAGAATAAATAGAATAGCCAACATGGTATCAACAAAAAGCTTCAGGGTTTAGATTGGGAAAATTAGCATTTCATGATATGACTGTTATGTGGAAGAATTTTTGCATTTTTCCATTTAAGATTGGCTAGGAAGAAATTGTGTTCCTCCTATTTAAATCATCTCTAGGTGAAGATAACCAACAATAAAGTAGTATTGTAGAGTCCTGTCTCTTCTGTTGGAACCAGTCTACTACTTCATTTCAAGAATGTGGTCTTTATATGCCCTTTAGATTATTAGAAAGAGATTGGCTACTATTCTTTGCTGTGTGCTTCTTTTTTTTTTTTTTGCATGTCTTGCTGTTTTGCTAATTTATTGACCCCCAACCTGCTCTAACTCACCTTCCTCATTTCTGTCACAGGGCTTCCCACCTCGACTGCCACCACAGTACCCAGGAGATTCAAATATTGCTCCCTCTTCCAACGTGGCTTCTGTTTGCATCCATTCTACAGTCCTATCCCCTCCCATGCCGACAGAAGTACTGGCTACACCTGGGTACTTTCCCACAGTGGTGCAGCCTTATGTGGAATCAAATCTTTTAGTTCCTATGGGTGGTGTAGGAGGACAGGTTCAAGTGTCCCAGCCAGGAGGGAGTTTAGCACAAGCCCCCACTACATCCTCCCAGCAAGCAGTTTTGGAGGTAAATAGAGTTACTGCATGTTTATATGTAAAACATATATATGTAATTGGACAACAATGATAAAGGAGAAAGAAACATAGGCTCCCCTGGTTTAGAACTTATTTGGAGACCATGTCAAACTAACTTCTGCATGACTTTTTCTTACAGCAGAATGAAATGCCAATGTGGGGTCCTTGTTTCCACTGGCTGTTCTGTTGGGAAGTGAGTGTGCCTTGGAGAAGATGAACCCTATTAGCACTTCACTTCTCTAGCTAGTCCTTTAGCCATTATTCTTGTCGTTTCACAAACTTTTTCCATTGGCAGTCATAAGAGTATCTTACCCTCCTGTGCTCTCAGCAATCATTTTTGCCCTGCTAGGAGAAGATCTGAATTCATCTTTGTACTATGCTCTGTCTGCGCTATTGCACACTCTTGGTAAGATGCTGGCTGCATGGCAAGTTGTAGGTTCACACTGCCTAGCAGATATGTTGGCTGACCTCATACCATGCAGTCTATACCAGAGACTAGCTTTAGAAACTTCCTTTGGAATTTTAAGACCATTATCTCTAGATGCTGAATATTGAGAATTTACTAGTAAATTTAGTGCTTCTAGGACTTAGTGGGGAGGGATAAGGAAAAAAATAAGTAGATTATTGGGGATAGTGAATGATAAATCTATTACTACTGAGATTTGAGTTATCTTTTCGATTCACAGAGTACTCAGGGAGTCTCTCAGGTTGCTCCTGCAGAGCCAGTTGCAGTAGCACAGCCACAACCTACCCAGCCGACCACTTTGGCTTCCTCTGTAGACAGGTACGTAAAACTAGAATTCTCCTTCCTTGACTGGTAAATAAGATGGTATGAAACGCCAAACTGTCAGACCTTTAAATCTCATATTATAAACTGCACTTTTTTTTCTTTTTAAATTTCAAAGTGCACATTCAGATGTTGCTTCAGGTATGAGTGATGGCAATGAGAATGTCCCATCTTCCAGTGGAAGGCATGAAGGAAGAACTACAAAACGGCATTACCGAAAATCTGTAAGGAGTCGCTCTCGACATGAAAAAACTTCACGCCCAAAATTAAGAATTCTGAATGTAAGTATTCCTAATTTGTGAGTTTCATGTTGTTAAAGGAATTTGACACTGAAAAAGATTTTAGAGGTCATCAAATCCAAACCACTCACTTCATAAAATAAAGATAACTATCTGTGTGATAGATAATTTCTTTTTTTTGTTTTAGACGGAGTCTCGCTCTGTCACCCAGGCTGGAGTGCAGTGGCATGATCTCTTCTCATTGTGATTGCAGTGCCTCCTGGGTTCAAGCGATTCTCCTGCCTCAGCCTCCCAAGTAGCTGGGACTACAGACACGTGCCACCACGCACGGCTAGTTTTTGTATTTTTAGTAGAGACAGGGTTTCACCATATTGGTCAGGCTGGTTTCAAACTCCTGACCTCAGGTGACTCACCTGCCTCGGCCTCCCAAAGCACTGGGATTACAGGCACCCAGCCAGATAATTTATATAAGTACTCTTCTCATTTAATGCCCACAGTCTCTTTGACTTAAATATCACATTTTTAGAAAAATGAAAAGGTAGTTCATAAAGCTATGATAGGGCCAGCAGTTAATATCATTTAAATATTTCTTAAGGCTTAGATGAATTGATGAATGTATAGGATCTTATAATTAGCCAAATTATATTCTTACATTCCATATTTCTATGATAAAGCACTACTTATCTTTTAGAAAAAGAATAGAGAGTTTTAGTAAGTAGCTCAAAGGCTAACGTCTTCTCAAAGATTTTTCTTGCTACCAGTTTAAGAGACAAAGTACTAGTGCTCCAAGGAACAGCGATAACACTATGCTTCCTTAGACATGAAGTCAAGTGCTAATCTGCATTGCTTTTCTGAAATTCAGTAATAAAGCTGAATATGGTCTTTGGAGATGATGTACCTTTTTTCTTTTTAGGTTTCAAATAAAGGAGACCGAGTAGTAGAATGTCAATTAGAGACTCATAATAGGAAAATGGTTACATTCAAATTTGACCTAGATGGTGACAACCCCGAGGAGATAGCAACAATTATGGTACGTCTGCATTTGGAGTTCTAGGTTTTTCCTTAGTACTTGATCTTAATAGCCATTGCTCTAGGCAAATATGCCATATTTTATAATCCATGTTTTTTTAAAGTTATGCATTTACTTCAATGTGAATAAAACTAGCACACCCAACCTGTGATTTAGTGATGTTTTTGTCTAGGCTATGTCTAACTAGATATTGAAGTTCTTAAAAAGAGAAGAGCTAACTTGAGTACAAAATAAATAAAAATATAGGTAAGTATGCAGATAGGACAGAAGTCATAAAAGTGACATAAAGTTTGAGAAATGACACTAATTAGACTGACATCACATTTCTTTTACAGGTGAACAATGACTTTATTCTAGCAATAGAGAGAGAGTCATTTGTGGATCAAGTGCGAGAAATTATTGAAAAAGCTGATGAAATGCTCAGTGAGGATGTCAGTGTGGAACCAGAGGGTGATCAGGGATTGGAGAGTCTACAAGGAAAGGATGACTATGGCTTTTCAGGTTCTCAGGTAGGTTCACCACTCCCATAATGAAACTTTGTTGATTTAAAATATTTTCATAGTTCTAAATTTGCTATGCAAAATGTCCAGTGATATCACCTGACACCCATGACCGACAACAAACTTTTATGTTCTCTTCACATGTGGCAGTTTGCTTTGCCTAGTCATTGAGATTGCATTTGAGAATGTATTTAATCACTTTTGTTTGTTGTAGAAATTGGAAGGAGAGTTCAAACAACCAACTCCTGCGTCTTCCATGCCACAGCAAATAGGTGAATTTATTTTCTTTCCTTGTTTTTACCTTTGACTTAAGAAGCCATTAGCTGAGCGTGGTGGCAGGCTTCTGTAGTCCCAGCTACTCAGGAGGCTGAGGCACGAGAATTGCTTGAACCCAGGAGGCGGAGGTTGCAGTGAGCTGAGATCGCGCCACTGCACTCCAGCCTGGGTGACAGAGTGAGACTGTGCCTCAAAAAGCAGTTGTGTGTGCCAATAATGAAGTCTAACAATATTTATAATAATAATGCTATTAAGTTACGTTTGTTTGTTTGTTTTTGACCAGGCATTCCTACCAGTTCTTTAACTCAAGTTGTTCATTCTGCGGGAAGGCGGTTTATAGTGAGTCCTGTGCCAGAAAGCCGATTACGAGAATCAAAAGTTTTCCCCAGTGAAATAACAGATACAGGTAAGGGATTGATTCTGCCACATTGTTATGTAAATTCTACAGTGCCTCTGCTATGTTGAAAGCTTAATCATAAAGCAGTAATTTATGATGACACAGATAATAAAAAAGAATAGAAAACTGAAGTTATAACCAACAGATAAACATATGGGAGAGGGAAATAGATGAAGAATACAGAGAATTACAGAAAAAGCCAAGAAGCATGGCCATACCAAGATATAGCCTGTATAATAGATATTGTAGTATGTGTTTATTTCTGCACTTAGTACTGTTGTCTATGTTTTAAGATTACTCCATATTTTTTATCAGAAACAGATATTTATAGGAGCTGACTTAGGCTAGCAGACAATCTTTTGAATCCATCCTTTTAAAATCGGCTGATTCTTATCTTTTTGTATTCCTTTGCAGTTGCTGCCTCTACAGCTCAGAGCCCTGGAATGAACTTGTCTCACTCTGCATCATCCCTTAGTCTACAACAGGCCTTTTCTGAACTTAGACGTGCCCAAATGACAGAAGGACCCAATACAGCACCTCCAAACTTTAGTCATACAGGACCAACATTTCCAGTAGTACCTCCTTTCTTAAGTAGCATTGCTGGAGTCCCAACCACAGCAGCAGCCACAGCACCAGTCCCTGCAACAAGCAGCCCTCCTAATGACATTTCCACATCAGTAATTCAGTCTGAGGTTACAGGGCCCACTGAAGAGGGGATTGCTGGAGTTGCCTCCAGCACAGGTGTGGTAACTTCAGGTGGTCTCCCCATACCACCTGTGTCTGAATCACCAGTACTTTCCAGCGTAGTTTCAAGTATCACAGTACCTGCAGTTGTCTCAATATCTACTACATCCCCGTCACTTCAAGTCCCCACATCCACATCTGAGAGCGTTGTTTCTAGTACAGCACTGTATCCTTCAGTAACAGTTTCAGCAACTTCAGCCTCTGCAGGGGGCAGTACTGCTACCCCAGGTCCTAAGCCTCCAGCTGTAGTATCTCAGCAGGCAGCAGGCAGCACTACTGTGGGAGCCACATTAACATCAGTTTCTACCACCACTTCATTCCCAAGCACAGCTTCACAGCTGTCCATTCAGCTTAGCAGCAGTACTTCTCCTCCTACTTTAGCTGAAACCGTGGTAGTTAGCGCACACTCACTAGATAAGACATCTCATAGCAGTACAACTGGATTGGCTTTCTCCCTCTCTGCACCATCTTCCTCTTCCTCTCCTGGAGCAGGAGTGTCTAGTTCTATTTCTCAGCCTGGTGGGCTGCATCCTTTGGTCATTCCATCAGTGATAGCTTCTACTCCTATTCTTCCCCAAGCAGCAGGTCCTACTTCTACACCTTTATTACCCCAAGTACCTAGTATCCCACCCTTGGTACAGCCTGTTGCCAATGTGCCTGCTGTACAGCAGACACTAATTCATAGTCAGCCTCAACCAGCTTTGCTTCCCAACCAGCCCCATACTCATTGTCCTGAAATAGATTCTGATACACAACCCAAAGCTCCTGGAATTGATGACATAAAGACTCTAGAAGAAAAGCTGCGGTCTCTCTTCAGTGAACACAGCTCCTCTGGAGCTCAGCATGCCTCTGTCTCACTGGAGACCTCACTAGTCATAGAGAGCACTGTCACACCAGGCATCCCAACTACTGCTGTTGCACCAAGCAAACTCCTGACTTCTACCACAAGTACTTGCTTACCACCAACCAATTTACCACTAGGAACAGTTGCTTTGCCAGTTACACCAGTGGTCACACCTGGGCAAGTTTCTACCCCAGTCAGCACTACTACATCAGGAGTGAAACCTGGAACTGCTCCCTCCAAGCCACCTCTAACTAAGGCTCCGGTAAAATTATTGTTATAAAATAATTAGATAAATATGATCAGTTTTTTTTTCTCCCTAATGAGTACATTTTTCACTTCAGCCTTGTAAGTTAGAAACATAGTTATAAAGGTACCTGGCTTATAGTATTTATTAAATTGACAGCAGTTTGAGGGTATGTCTACAATTAACATGAGATTTTTTTTTTCAAGTGTGGCAGGATTTTGGGGTTAATTATGCTGCACAGTTTTCCAAGATTGTATAATTATCGGGTAAAATACAGGTATTTCTTCTGAATTGGTACAAACTGAAGAAGTCTGTATTCCAAAAGGGCGCTAAATGCATCTGTCAGCAAAATGTACGTAAATAACAGCAGTTCATAATCTTTGTTTCAGTGAGAATGAAGCAAATTTTTGGTTTTGTTGTAGATTCCACAGTTGTACAGTTTGGGGGTTATAAAAAATTGGAAGTTAGTAAGGAAATTGATACAGAGGAGAAATAAATAATCTAATCCTAGGACTGAAGTAACTAAAATTTATTATCTAATTATGCTGTGGTGGATTTCCTCTTGTTCTGCCACCTTCTCCAAATAACAAGGCTGTGTTATGTCTACTGTATTGTATGCTTCAGCCTCTTTCTGCATTGCCATTGATGTGAGGTTCTTTTTGTAGTAGGATAATGCAGAATCTTCACTCAGATAAAATAGAAATTCTTGATAATAGTATTAGATTTCTGATGCCTTTTGTTATCAGACCTGCCTATTGGTTATTTCTTAACCAGTTACTGTTTTCTTTTCTCAGAAAATCTTGTTTTACATGGCAAAAGTCTGATACATACTGTACCAAATAAGTAGCTCAAGAACATCTGGACGCTGCCACTTATGTACATATAGCCTTTGTTCTGTTCTCCCTAGGGGACAACTTTTTACTGTATTTTACTATTCATTTTATAGGTATATCATAGTAACCCCTATAATAACATCATTGGTTGTCACACCCTTTTTTGAAGACAGATACCAGAGAGTAACCTCAGTGATAAACATGTCTTAACTATATATATTTTATTCTTATGTTTGTGCATTCAAATTAGTTGATTTGCTCTTCAGTACACAGTCTTTATATTTAGCGTCTGACGGACTTGATTTTCCCTTTGTTGTCTGTAGGTGCTGCCAGTGGGTACTGAACTTCCAGCAGGTACTCTACCCAGCGAGCAGCTGCCACCTTTTCCAGGACCTTCTCTAACCCAGGTGCCTCAAGACTTGACAAATTTCTTCCTGTGCCCTACTTTCTTTGACAAAGCTTGCTGAAGTTCTCCACTACGTGGTCTTGGCTTTTGCCTATTTGGCTTTGACTTAGTAACACCTTTCTTTTAAAACGTTACAACCAATGACCCAGTTCCTACTTAAGTAAGAAGCTTCATAGCTCTTTTGTTTGTAATGTTGCTTCCGGTTATCCAAAAACACTTGATACTAATTTTTTTTTTATATCTTATGAAGGAAGAAAACAGCAAAGCAAACATTTTGCCAGACCCATATAGCTCCCTTTATCATTCACACTTCTGTAGAATAGCGAAATTGCATATATAATGAAAATTAACTTTGAGAGTGCCCTAGAAAGGAGAAGCACAATATGGCAACTGAGAAACTTTTTCCGCGAGTCCAGAGCAACCAGTCTCTTCTTGAATATTGATCATTTCTTTCACTAGCCACCTAATGAAGGAATTAGCTTACTTATAGGTAGGTATAGGGGTGATGTTTCATGAAAACTATGTGTGCTGTCTCTTAAAATAAAAGCCACCGAGCTCAGTGAGATGCTAACATTATGAGATCACTCATGGAGGAACTGAGACCAGCCTCATGAACTTGAGATTCCCATCTCACAGTCAGTTCTGCTCACTGGAGTGCAGTGGTGGACAGAATTACCTGTAATATTTATTATTTCTCTTTCCCACCCCAGCCCACCGCCAACACATTTGTTGAATTTCCATAAGAAAAGTACTAATTGTGAATCTGTTGTGACCAGGAAAAATCTTCTGACATGAGACAAGCCAGTAAACTTTTAAACTAAATTAGGAATTTATTTTTGAATCATATATAAGAAATAAGAAAAACATGGTAAATTGCTTACTTGAGAAGCTGAGTTGGAATTTATCCCTATTTCTTTGGTCCCAATGTACAGGGGAACACTATTTGAGGAACTTGCCACAATGAAGTAAAAACCCCAACAGAGAAAGCACTCCATCAGCCACCACATTTGGGGGAAAGTGCATTGTGAAAGTCCGTAAATCAGGAGTTAGAAAATTAGTTTTAAACTTATTTTCCCATTTAAAAACATGGATTCAGATTTCTAAGGGAGTATAAAGTGTGACGAAAAATAGCAAGTGAGACATGTGGAGGGGTAAGGGTAAATAGCTAGTGCCTAGATAGAGGGAAAGGCCTAAGCAAAGACTGTGCAAGAATAGATTGATAGAAGCCAAGACAGATGTAGGATTAGACTGTGGAAGGGTAGAAGGAAGCTGTGTGCTTGCGGTGGATGGAATGGTTAACAGGATGGAATACCCAGACCTTCCTGCCACCATCTGTAGGGAAGAAGTATACATGTAAGAAAGAAGAAGAAAATGATACCCTGTGATAGTGACAGAATATGTTAATGCCATCTTTTATTCATAGGGGCACCTTCCCAGAAAGATGCATAAAACTGAGAAAGAAGAGAGGGAACATGAGACATAGTGAATCTACCAGTAGATCTTTGTACATTTTTCACAATATATTTTAAAGATCGCACAAATAAATAACTCTTTCTACCATTTTGAGTAACATCAAACATAGAATGTAATAAGACTTCTCTTAAACTGCAAAAACATGAACTACTCTGAGCCTTGAGAATCTGACATACAATCTTGAGAAACTGGCAAAATAATCAAAGCAGTATACTAAATTTGAGTATAGTTTTGTATGTTCCATAAAGACAAATGTCATGTTGTGCCAATATAAAGCATAAAACAGTGTGTCCTATCTAAATTGGCTATATATCGTGACTCTGAAGGTGCCAAGGAACTGTATTTACTGTGATTGTTTTCATTCAGTCCCAGCAACCTCTAGAGGATCTTGATGCTCAATTGAGAAGAACACTTAGTCCAGAGATTATCACAGTGACTTCTGCGGTTGGTGTAAGTTTTGAAAATCTTGATAAAATCTACTCATAACCCTAATATATTATATGCCTGGGACACAAACTGTAACCTAAACCATTATTAATACCTTTAACATGTATTCAGAGTTCCTGCTTATTCTAGCCAAAAGAAATGAGACTGATTAATGAAAGATTCATGCTGACTCAGGAGTATCACTATGGAAAAGATTTTATTTGAAAGGTGCTTTTTTAGTTGTACGTCTGGTCAGATTGTGCCATAGATCAATTCTATGGATTTCGTATTTTTGTTTTAGAGGAGGCTAAATTTTGTCAGATAAAATAATGTTTTGGGCCAGGTGCAGTGGCTCACGCCTGTAATCCCAGCACTTGGGGAGGCCGAGGAGGGCGGATCACAAGGTCAGGAGATCGAGACTGTCCTGGCTAACACGGTGAAACCCCATCTCTACTAAAAATACAAAAAATTATCCAGGTGTGGTGGTGCACGCCTGTAGTCCCAGCTACTCGGGAGGCTGAGGCAGGACAATGGCGTAAAACCCAGGAGGCAGAGCTTGCAGTGAGCCAAGATTGCACCACTGCAGTCCAGCCTGTGCGACAGAGCGAGACTCCGTCTCAAAAATAATAATAATGTTTTGATTGAAACTGTTTTTCTGTGAATATCCAAGTTATACCCTTAAGCATCCTATGAGAAAAATTAAGAAAGCAATCAAGAATTAAGAGTAGAAATTCATTCTTTCAAAATGTACCTTTTTTTTTTTTTTTTTTTTTTGAGACAAGAGTCTTGCGCTGTTACCCAGGCTGTAGTGCAGTGGCACGATCTTGGCTCACTGCAACCACCGCCTCCCAGGTTCAAGTGATTCTTCTACCTCAGCCTCCCGAGTAGCTGGGATTACAGGTGCCCGCCACCACACCCGGCTAATTTTTGTGTTTTTATTAGAGACGGGGTTTCGCCATGTTGGCCAGGCTGGCCTCGAACTCCTGACCTCAAATGATCTGCCCACCTTGACCTCCCAAAATGCTGGGATTACAGGTGTGAGCCACCATGCCTGGCCCTAAAAGGTGCCTTTCTTTACATCAGACTTTTAGACTTTAAAAGAAAAAGGAAAAGAAGATAAAATTTTCTCAGACATAAGTGTTTCATCACATATACTGTCATTCTGCCCTTTTACAAAGACCATAGGAAAGGCAATGAGGCAAAAGTTTGAGTGACTGAAGCTAAAGATTTGTGGTGTCTGTCTGTGTATGTTTTACAGCCTGTGTCCGTGGTGGCTCCAGCAGCAATTACAGAAGCAGGAGCACAGCCTCAGAAGGATGGTGAGAAACATCCTTCCTCCTTTTATGTTACTAATTCCAGCCCTACCTGTAGTTGATTCAGGAGGTTTACTGTTTCAAAGACACATTTCCATGTATTTGATAACTGAGGAGCATTGGTAGTAATATCTAAAGCTTGAAAGATTAGCAAATTAATAAATCTGTTCTGTTATTATTTGTCAGAGGAAAGGTTATACAGGAGGTAATGATAAGACCCTTCATTATTAGCTATGCCAGATCCTTGCTATTAGAGATTAGGAAATTAAAGCATACCGTATTTAGAAAAGTAAATTTACTGATAACCTCTTAGCTTTTGTGACACTGGATATATAGGGATAGAAGCTTGAATAGTCTGGACATATATTTGTATGGAAATACAAATTTAAGATTTCAGTTAATCAATTTAAACATTTTTATTTTCAAGGCAATTATATTCTCAATTGGCTCTCATTTTAAAAGTGATTTGCAAATCATTAGAATAGTCTAGAAATGGAAAAATGAAAGGGGAATGTAGATTATCAACATATGTAGAGTATCAAGTATGTACAATGAAAATAATAAAGATTACTACCAATAAAAAGAGAATGTAGAATATGAAAAAGGTAGCTTTTCAAATCATTGGAAGATGGAATATTTCTTTTTTTTTGAAGTGGAGTTTGCTCTTGTTGCCCAGGCTGGAGTGCAGTGGCATCATCTCGACTTATTGCAACCTCCACCTCCCAGGTTCAAGCGATTTTCCTGCCTCAGCCTCCCAAGTATCTGGGATTACAGGCATGCACCACCACACCTGGATAATTTTGTATTTTTAGTAGAGACAAGGTTTCTCCATGTTGGTCAGGCTGGTCGCAAACTCCTGACCTCAGGTGATCTGCCCGCCTCGGCCTCCCAGAGTGCTGGGATTACAGGCGTGAGCCACCACGCCTGGCTGAAAGATGGAATATTTTTATAAGTGGTTTAGAACAACTTGAAAGCCATCTGGAAAAAAGCAAAGGTGGATCACTAGCCTAGACATAAGTAAAGTCCACGTGGGCCAAAGATGAAATATTACATCATAAAATAGTACTATATGAAATCATAAGGGGATTTTTTCTTTTTTTTTTTTTAGTTTTTTAATTTATTAGTAATAACAACTTGAGAATTGCATAGTATTAAGGCATCAGTTCTTGGAGTGTGGGCTGAGGACCCTTTTGGGGTGCCTATGAGGGCAACACTATTTTACAGTAAAACTAAGACATTATTTTCCTTTTTCACTATAGACAAAAATTTAGCCAGCTGTGGTGGTGTATGCCTGTAGTCCTAGCTAATCGGGAGGCTGAGACGAGAGGATTGCCTGAGCCCAGGAGTTCCAGGCTACAGTGAGCTATGGTTTTGCCACTGCACTCCAGCCTGGGTGGCAGAGTGAGACCCTGTCTCAAAAAAAAAATTCATGCATGAACAAAAAAATTTATAGGTCAATGGATTTTAATGGCCACAGTTATGAATATCTTATTACTATTATTTCAGATCCCACATTATAACTAACTTTTTTGTGTGTGTGTGGCTTGGAAATCTTTTTTTTTTTTTTAATTTTATTATTATTAAATTACTTTTAAGTTTTAGGGTACATGTGCACAACGTGCAGGTTTGTTACATATGTATACATGTGCCATGTTGGTGTGCTGCACCCATTAACTCGTCATTTAGCATTAGGTATATATCCTAATGCTATCCCTCCCCCGTCCCAAGGGGATTTTTTTCAACTATCTAAAGCAGGGTTGACAAACTCTTTTTCTGTAAAGGGCAAGATGGTACAAATTTTAGGCTTTCTAGACCATATAGTCTCTTGCAACTTACTCAGATCTCACAAGTAGCAATGGACAATACATAAATAAATGAGTTTGTGTTTCAATAGAATTTATTTACAAAAACAGGCAGTAGGCTGAATTTGGTCCATGGATCAGTTTGGAGTTCTCAGATAAGTTTAATAGAGGTGTTAAGTTCAATGTCTAATCCAGAAGCAAGTAGTAATAGATATAAAATTTTCTTCATGGAAGAAAAGTGCCACTGATTGCAAATATAAATGAAAAACTGGGGAAATATATATATATTTGTGGGAGGGGGAGGGGTATGTGTAGTCATATCACAAAAAGAACTCGTTTTGCTAGTACAAGGAGTTCCTAAAATTCAACATGAACCAAAAAACAATCAAAAGATAACAGAAAAGGAAACTTAGACATGAAAATATTTAACGTCCATAATGATAGAAATACAAAGTAAGGCTACAAGTGATAGCAATTCTCACCTCTCATTGGTAAATTCAGGGGTCTAATAGCCACCAGTGACTTGGTACAGCCTCTGGGGGGATCAATTTATAATAGTGATGTCTACTACAGTCTTAAATGGAAATAATTCAGCACTTTCATTGTGATATATTTATTGTACAGATCTATAAGAGAATATTTATTTCTAAAATAGCAAGAAATTCTGGGCCGGGCATGGTGGCTCACACCTCTAATTCCAGCACTTTGGGAGGCCAAAGCAGGTGGATTGCTTGAGCCCAGGATTTCGAGACCAGCGTGGGCAATATAGTGAGACCCCCATCTCTGCAAGAAATTTTAAAAATTAGCCGGATGTGGTGGTATGCACCTGTTGTTCTAGCTTCCCTGGAGGCTGAGGAGGAAGGATCACCTGAGCCTGGGAAGTCGAGATTGTGGTGAGCTGTGATGGCATCACTGTACTCCAGCCTGGGTGACAGAGTGAGACCCTGTCTCAGGGAAAAAAGAAAAGAAATTCTGAATAATTTAAATGCTCATCAGTAGAAGCCTGATTAAATATGAAATATATATATGGTATATACATAGGGTATGACACTATGCAATCATTAAAAAGAATGAGGCATTGATATGGAATGATCTCAAAGATATAGAATTACATGAAAACATGAAAATCGCTCAATGTTCTACTAGCTGTATAAAATAAATATATCTCTAGAAAGAAACTCAAAGCATTGTTCCCCGGAAAGGTTTTTAAATTGCCCAAAACTAAATAATTCTGAGGGCTGGGTGCAATGGCTCACGCCTGTAATCCCAGCACTTTGGGAGGCTGAGGCGGGCAGATCACGAGGTCAGGAGATCGAGACCATCCTGACTAACACGGTGAAACCCCGTCTCTACTAAAAATACAAAAAATTAGTCGGGTGTGGTGGTGGGCACCTGTGGTCCCAGCTACTCGAGAGGCTGAGGCAGGAGAATGGCATGAACCCGGGAGGTGTAGCTTGCAATGAGCCAAGATCGCACCACTGCACTGCAACCTGGGCAACAGAGTGAGACTCCGTCTCAAATAATAATAATAATAATTCTGAGAACTGTACTATCCTATTCTAGAATTTGCCAGTGTTACATTGAGAAAATAAAATTAGCTGGTTTTCATTTAACAATGGATCTTGGCTGGACATGGTGATTCACACCTGTAATCCCAGCACTTTGGGAGGCTGAGGCAGGCATATTACCTGAGGTCAGGAGTTCAAGACCAGCCTGGACAACATGGTGAAACTCCGTCTCTACTAAAAATACAAAAATTAGCCGGGTGTGGTGGCACACGCCTGTAATCCCAGCTACTCAGGAGGCTGAGGCAGGAGGATCACCTGAACCCAGTAGGTGGAGGTTGCAATGAGCTGAGATCGCACCACTGCACTCCAGCCTGGCCAACAGAGCAAAACTCTATCTCAATAAAATAAAGATGGGTCCTTAATGTCCTCAGTAAAATCTCATCCTTCATTTCACTTACTTATATATCTGAATTAAAGAATGAGTCATTGAGTTTTTAAAGCCTGTTAACCTTTGTTTTTATAGTATATGTTAATGTTGTAGTTGGTATCTAGTAGTAGAGCAAACAATAACTCTTTCCCCTGTTGGACAAAGCCTCATGGAGGGAGGAGATGAGGAAGTTCTCTTTGCCTCTAACAGCTTTCCTCATGTGTAGTTTGATTTTGCTGTATTTCTAGCTAAAGGGAAAAGAAGTTAACTGGAAAGAGACACTTATGTTTTCCTCATCCATGTATTTGTTTCAGTTTCTCAAGTCAAAGAAGGCCCTGTCCTAGCAACTAGTTCAGGAGCTGGTGTTTTTAAGATGGGACGATTTCAGGTAAGACAGTCACCTTGTGTTGCCTTGATTCTTTCCTTTGGAGGAGTTGTCTATATAATAAAATTACTGCCTACCTATTTGGGACACAATTGCCAGTCTAGTGATTTCTGTCACATAGTACTTTATAGCTCTTTTTAGCATTTTCCTAATAAAAGTAATATATACTAAATAAAATATAGAAATACTTAGAACAGTAGAGACACGGTAGATAGTCGTACTATCTATCCACCCACCTCCCAAGATGACTTTTTGGGGTGTATTTCCTTCCACTCCTTGTTTTCTGTACAAGTGTTTATCTAAAATTGACTACCATTTCTCCTGTTCCAAATGTTACAGCTTTTTTTTCCCATCCAGTAATTGGTTTACCTAACCAGTCTCTATCGTCATTTCTCATTTTTCCAACATAATGAGTTAAGTAACAGCAAACATCTTTGTGTATAAAAATGTTTTCCACGTTTAAAATAATTGTCCTAAGATTAATTCTTTAAATTAAAACACATGATACCATATCACTTTATTTTACCAGCTTGTCCAACATGTGAGCATTTTCTGGCTGGGGAGAGTAGGTGATATTTTTCTCATTTGTAAACAGGTCCTGAGCGTTTATAGGTGGGCTGAGTTTGTATTTGTAAATACATGGACAAACCAGAACAAGGATCTGGATCCTCTTTTTTAGTTACCAGTTAGTTGTGTTGATTCTTGAGGCATAGCAGGCATTTAACATTTACCTTGTAGTTTTTCTTATTCACAGGCAACCCTAAAAATTCTACAATGCCTTGCTAATTTATTTATTTACTTTTATTTATTTATTTTTATTTATTTTTTTTTGAGACGGAGTCTCACTCTGTCACCCAGGCTGGAATGCAGTGGCATGATCTCAGCCCACTGCAGCCTCTGCCTCCCGGGTTTAAGTGATTCTCCTGCCTCAGCCTCCCAAGTAGCTGGGATTACAGGCACACGCTACCATGCCTGGCTAATTTTTGTATTTTTAGTAGAGACAGGGTTTCACCATGTTGGTCAGGCTGATCTGAAACTCCTGACCTCACGTGATCCACCTGCTTCAGCCTCCCAAAATGCTGGGATTACAGGCATGAGCCACTATGCCTGGCCCTGAGCTTTTGTTATTTATATGTTGACTAAGACATAAATCTGAATTCTGTGTATGACATCAAATACGAAAGTAAATTATTTACTTTATAAGCGTAGCCAGCCACACAGAATCTGCATCTCAGTACCCATGTGTTCTCTATGATGGTATTCAATTTTTCTTCCTAGTCAAAGATGGAGGCACTATGTAAAGAGATAATCAGCCTACTCTTTGACAGGGAAATAAAGTGATTCTTTTTTTTCCTTTTTAAAATTGTCTGTGATAGAAATTGGATATTGAGAACTTAAGTTTTTAATCTTTGTCCTTTTTTTTATCAGGTTTCAGTTGCTTCAGACGATGCCCAGAAAGAGGGTAAAAATAAGTCAGAAGATGCAAAGTCTGTTCATTTTGAATCCAGCACTTCAGAGTCCTCAGTGCTATCAAGTAGTAGTCCAGAGAGTACCTTGGTGAAACCAGAGCCGAATGGGATAACCATCCCTGGTATCTCTTCAGATGTGCCAGAGAGTGCCCACAAAACTACTGCCTCAGAGGCAAAGTCAGACACTGGGCAGCCTACCAAGGTTGGACGTTTTCAGGTGACAACTACAGCAAACAAAGTGGGTCGTTTCTCTGTATCAAAAACTGAGGACAAGATCACTGACACAAAGAAAGAAGGACCAGTGGCATCTCCTCCTTTTATGGATTTGGAACAAGCTGTTCTTCCTGCTGTGATACCAAAGAAAGAAAAGCCTGAACTGTCAGAGCCTTCACATCTAAATGGGCCGTCTTCTGACCCGGAGGCCGCTTTTTTAAGTAGGGATGTGGATGATGGTTCCGGTAGTCCACACTCCCCCCATCAGCTGAGCTCAAAGAGCCTTCCTAGCCAGAATCTAAGTCAAAGCCTTAGTAATTCATTTAACTCCTCTTACATGAGTAGCGACAATGAGTCAGATATCGAAGATGAAGACTTAAAGTTAGAGCTGCGACGACTACGAGATAAGTAAGTATATTTTCTCTTGTGAAAGAATGTCAGATAAGGTTTTCAGACCTAGATCCTAGGGCCAAGATTAATAATATTTTTCACCACAATATGCTAATGTCTCATTTCTTTTAAAGAGACAGTGCCACAGAAGCCCCACCCCATACCTCCCCACCCCACCACACACACACACACACACACACACACGATTCCCAACCACTCACAGGCACAGGCAGCTTCTCTTGCACTCATACAGACCCATAGCATTTCTAGTTCTAGAACTTCTTCATTGTTACTATATTATTACTGTATTATTGTTACTGTATTGTATTATTATTTTTATTAATAGCATATTGTATCACTATTAACTGCTCTTTATTTATTAGTCCACTAAATGAATCTGGCACTGGGATGTATGATTATGTTGGCACGTTTTGTTTGGCAGATTGGGTCAGAGTAGCAAATTCAGCTATTGTGCGCATGGCCTCAAAAGTCAGGAAATGTTTTTCTCCTAAAACATTATGAACCATTTGTTGTTGGCTAGGAGCTTGTTGGAACATGGCTTGGGTAACGCAGGCCAGCAAGGTGAGTTGACAAACTAGAATCTCGTGGTAGTACATTTGGGGAAAAGGTTCATTAATAACTACTACATACTTGAAAGCAGGTTTAGGAATATGCTGTTAATTCTTGTTTGAATGAAGAGGATTATGGTATTTTGAATTATGTTTGGTTATCTTTCACAGACATCTCAAAGAGATTCAGGACCTGCAGAGTCGCCAGAAGCATGAAATTGAATCTTTGTATACCAAACTGGGCAAGGTGCCCCCTGCTGTTATTATTCCCCCAGCTGCTCCCCTTTCAGGGAGAAGACGACGACCCACTAAAAGCAAAGGCAGCAAATCTAGTCGAAGCAGTTCCTTGGGGAATAAAAGCCCCCAGCTTTCAGGTAAAAAGCCCTGGACTAGGTCAGCCACAGCTGTCCTATCTTTTGTTTCTGTCTCCAACTGTATGTGACCTGCTGAACATTTGTTGTTTTCGTTAAATTTCAAAGGAATTTGGCTCTCCTGATATTTTTGCTTCCTTGACTGCTGTACTTACATTTATTGTACCTCTTTTTGAGTCTATAGAAGTAGACTTAGGGAATACAATGGCTTATTCCATTGTAATCCATATTGCTATCTACTGGTAATCTTTATTTATAGTTATTCTTAAGGATAGACATTTAGCTTTGCCTGTTAACTCATATAACTCACATTTAACCAAACTCTTGGGCAGTTGGAAGAAAATACATTATTCTCTGTTTAGTAAAACTTGGGTAGATTCTTTGTTTTAATGGATGACTTAGTCATAATTGCAACTTAGATGAATGTAATCGTCATATAGATATTTGTGTGTATGTCTAAGTGGTAACTTCTTGATTAAGGTTTTTATTTCATTTATATTGGGTTAAAGAACTTGCTAGTCATTGGTCAGGCATGGTGGTTCACGCCTGTAATCCCAGAACTTTGGGAGGCTGAGGCAGGCAGATCACGAGGTCAGGAGATCAAGACCATCCTGACTAACACAGTGAAACCCTGTCTCTACTAAAAATAAAAAAATTAGGTGGGCGTGGTGGCAGGCGCCTATAGTCCCAGCTACTCGGGAGGCTGAGGCAGGAGAATGGCATGAGCCCGGGAGGCGGAGCTTGCAGTGAGCTGAGATTGCACCACTGCACTCCATCCTCAGCAACAGAGCGAGACTGTGTCTCAAAAAAAAAAAAAAAAAGAAGAAGAACTTGCTAGTCATTAAAATCAAAGAAATAGTTAAGTGATACTCTTTTGTAATGTAGTGTGTGTGTGTGTGTGTGTGTGTATATATATATATATATATATACACACACACACATTTATTTATTTATTTATTTTAAGAGACAGGGCCTCACTCTGTTGCCCAGACTGGAGTGCAGTGGTGTGATCATAGCACACAACACAACAGCCTCAAACTCCTAGGCTCAGGTGGTCCTCCTACCTTAGCTTCCTGGGTAGCTGGGATTACAGGCACACACTACCATGCCCTGCTAACTTTGAATTTTTTTTCGAGACGGAATCCCGCTCTGTTGCCCAGGCTGGAGTGCAGTGGCACCATCTCGGCTCACTGCATTCTCCACCTCCCAGTTTCAAGTGATCCTCCTGCCTCAGCCCCGCATAGTAGCTGGGATTACAGGCACACGTCACCATGCCTGGCTAATTTTTGTATTTTTAGTAGAGATGGGGTTTCACTATGTTGGCCAGGCTGCTCTCAAACTCCTGGCTCAGGTGATCCACCCGCCTTGGCCTCCCAAAGTGCTGGGATTACAGGCGTGAGCCACCGTGCCCGGCCCTGGACTATATTTTAATTGGGATAGATAGTTTCTAATCCTTTCGTGAAATTATGGTAGTGTTAACACAATTAGTTGAAAAGTAAAAGAAGGTTAAAATATGTTAAAAAGCAGTTGCAAACTTCTTAGCAGTTCCATTCTCTGGAAGGGTTCACAGATATCCAAATGTAGCACATTAGGGCCAGTTCATGCAGCCCATTAGTAGAGATGTGATTGTAAGAGAAATCAGCTAATTTCTGATCTGATCCAAATCAGATCTTTTTTGTTTTTTTTGTTTGTTTGTTTGTTTTTTGAGGCAGAATCGGCAGTGGCTCAACCTCCAACTCCCAGGTTCAAGCAATTCTCATGCCTCAGCCTCCCAAGTAGCTGGGATTACAAGCGTGTAATCCCAAACCAAATGTATAAGAACACCTGGCTAATTTTCGTATTTTTGTATTTTTAGTTGCACTATGTTGGCCAGACTGGTCTCAAACTTCTGGCCTCAGGTGATCCGCCCGCCTCAGCCTCCCAAAGTGCGGATTACAGGCATGAGCCACTATGCCCAGCTATGATCCTAATCAAATTCTAATCCCAATTTTGACATACTTTTTGAGTGGACTTGAATTCAACTGGGAACCGGGGAACAGAGAGTCAATTTTAGGACAACCGACCTATTGAAAGCAACCTACCAAAAATAATTTTAAACACCCATTGGTCTGTAGTGATCTCCATCATTTTTGGACACCTCTTTTGTATTTGCTCTGATGCATGTTTATAGGAAAGTCTAAGCAGAGACTGCCTAGCAAACCTTTTTGTATAATGATTCAACACATTTTCTAATAGGGTAAAAAAAAAAAGCAATCATGGAATTGCAGAATGGAATCTGGGTATCCACTACGTACTCTGGTCTTCTTACTCTGCTCAGACATGTGGCCCATCTAGGTTTTCTAAAGCTAAAAAGCTTCTGGAGTAGTACATATGGCCCTAATACCTATGGATTCTTTTCTTTTTTTTTTTTTGAGTGCAGTGGCATGATGTCGGCTCACTGCAGCCTCTGCCTCTGGGTTCAAGCAATTCTCCTTCCTCAGCCTCCTGAGTAGCTGGGATTACAGGCACCCTCCACCACGCCTGGCTAATTTTTGTATTTTTAGTAGAGACAGGGTTTCATCATGTTAGCCAGGCTGGTCTCGAACTCCTGACCTCAGGTGATCCGCCCACCTTGGCCTCCCAAAGTGCTGGGATTATAGGCGTGAGCCACAACACCCAGCCTATCTATTGATTCTTAGTGTCATTCCTCACTTCTCCCGTTAGTGAGGACTTTGTTCTTCTCATCAGTTTGTAGCTTTTGACCCATCATTCATCACTCAGTGGAACAAACCAAATGTATAAGAACAGTGCCTGATGAGTACATGGGAAGAGCTGGACATGTTTCCTCATGCCACTTTGTCTTTTGGCAGGTAACCTGTCTGGTCAGAGTGCAGCTTCAGTCTTGCACCCCCAGCAGACCCTCCACCCTCCTGGCAACATCCCAGAGTCCGGGCAGAATCAGCTGTTACAGCCCCTTAAGCCATCTCCCTCCAGTGACAACCTCTATTCAGCCTTCACCAGTGATGGTGCCATTTCAGTACCAAGCCTTTCTGCTCCAGGTCAAGGTAATAAAGCAACCGTCATCATCCAAAAACAATAAAATGGAGATGTTGCCATACCTGGGACAAAAGCCTGTTAAGGCGGGTTGGGAGACTAGCTGACCAGAACACAGCCTGTGTGTTGTACACTGAAGAATCTGGGTGAAAAGGGAAGTGGAGTGATAATGAGAATCGGTGGGCTCGCTGCTCCCATTAGGTGAAATTACTTTTTTTCAAGGAATTACAGTGAAAAGTTACATCTGTGTGGCCTATATGACTTGCTCATTTGGGATTTGGAACTTACACTTTAATATTAGGCTGAGATTTCCTGGATGAAATTCTAAGGTGTTTTAGCAGTTTCTGAAAGCTAATACATTTTCTTAGCCATTGTAGAATTTTATTACTTTTAAGTATGGGAGTGGCATACTAAAATGAATAACCTTACAATTCAGTTTTTTATCCATAATCTACTTTCCAAATATAGCTCTGTTTATTAATGATTGCTGAAAAAATTCCCGCAGAGGAAAGAGCTTTTAGTCATATTGGAACAAGAATTGAAAAGACTTGGGCATCTGGGTGAGAAGAATGAAAAAAATATAGGTACTGGCTTATGTGCCTTTGCCACAGTTTCACAGAAATTAGAGATTAGTCTCTTCACAGGAAGAATGCACTTGATTGGTAAGGAGGGCAAACTAGCTAGCATTATTCCAACTAAGAAAAGCTTCTGCATTTTGCAGATGGGTAGAATTAAGACCTAATATTTCATCTCTTACATATCTGACCTTCCCCCAGAAGCTTGTTCTTCTGTGTGCCATCTTAGTGCATTTCACCACTCCAGCCTCAAGTTTCTAACATCTTGTAGTTGTGTTCTGTCTCTTCTCCTCTCTCTGTTCTACCCTGTTTTTCCCCTCTCACAGGCTGTGCGAAGTTTAACTGTGCATCTGAACAGGTGACATTCAAACCTGGTGGCAGGAGGACCCGATTTCTGAGTACGCCCTGCTTGGCTCTTTGTGTGTAACACCTTTACTCCTTCCTTGTCCTTGTGTTTCTGCTGCTTGGATCTGATGTTTCACGCAGTCCATTTTCATTTGTCTCTTTTTGTATATCATCTACTCGGTGGCTTGGCTGAATTACTGTTACCCTCAGAAGTTTGGGCCCCCACATTAATTATGATAAAAAATGTCAAAATAACAAGTTATCTACAAATTTCAATGTAACTTTCTGGTAGAAGTGCTTCTGGATCTGTGACAGAGAGTGGATATGGTATCTAGGCAGTAGATTGCTGGGTCATTTAGAATAATGAAGACTGAACTCCACAGTCATAGTGCTGTCTGTCTGCCCTAGCATTAGAAATGAGAGAAATCAGCCAGACACGGTGGCTTACACCTGTAATCCCAGCACTTTGGGAGGCCGAGGCGGGAAGATTGCTTGAGGCCAGGAGCTTGAGACCAACCCTGGGCAACATGGTGATACCCCATCTCTAAAAAAAAAAAAAGTTAGCCTGGCGTGGTGGTGTGCACCTATAGTCCCAGCTGCCCAGGAGGCTGAGGCGGGAGGATTACCACCTTAAGACCAGGAGGTTGAGACTGCAGTGAACCATGATTGCACCACTGCACCCCAGCCTGAGCGACAGAGTGAGACTCTATCTCAAAAAAAAGAAACAAAATGACAGAAAGCATTTTGACCAATGATGCTCTTAGATCCTGGCAGCAGGTAAAAATTATGTACCATTTTTTTCCATTCTTTGTCAGAGTAGATTGAAATCTTATTTTTCTTCTCTATTAAGCCTAAGCATCTACCAGTTGAAAAGATGCTAGAATCTCTTCACTGGATCATTCCACCACTACTGTCCTCTAACCCCATAAAATCAAAAGCGGTTTTTAGTTTGGTTATTCCGATAAAGCACTTAGTCTAATAAAGATCAAAGCCCAGCATCTGCAAGTGAAAATTCTCCTTCTAACATGATTTCTGGGATTTTGCAGCTTTCTACTTAAAAACAAGGCACAATAGCAAGTCACCCCATCTTCCCCATATGTGAAATGAAGATGATGCCAGTGTCCTAGGGCCATCGTACAAATCAAGCTAAGATCATGTACAGAGAAACAGGTGGCACTTGAAAAGCACTCATGGTTTCTCTCTGATGAGTCGGTGCCTACCTGGCACAGAATAGGTAGTCAATAACGGTTCGTTGAAGAACAGTTTAAAACAAACAAAAACATAGTTCAAGTAGAAAAACCTTTGTTATAATTTGAATAAAGATCTTCTCTGTTAAGGCCTCAAACTTCTGATGTGATTATTGAAGTGCTTTTTACATGCATGTGCTCAGGCCATCACTGTTTCTGAGTATGGGTCAGAGGCCCTTGGGCCTCTTCACAGTGGGAAGAATTTACACCTCCCTTTGTTCTCTGTAGCGACTAGATTTAAAGCGAAGCACATAACACATTTAACTGCCATTTCCCTCACACATACCCCTGTTATTTTTACCTGCATTAGAAATGGATTGGCTCCTTCCAGCACCCCTATTATTCGTACCTGTATTAGTAATGGGTTAGCTGTACTTGAGAGGCAGTCTTTACTGACTTTCCCCACATGCACTAGTCCCAGGCTATTTAACAAAGAAGCGGGTGGAAGGCATTACCCAATTCGATCGTTTTCCAGGCTTGTGTGATTTTTTTTTTTGAGGACTCAGATCAATAATTTTTCTGGTCAGACTTTCCTGGACTGTGCATATTAGCACTTTGACAGTTGAATAAGCATTTAATTTGCATGTCCACCTAGAAAGTTGCAAGGGGGGTGTTTTTGAAGTAGAATGTGACATGTCAGGCCTATGGTCTACAGCCTGAAGTGTCTGAGAGGGAAGAAAGAGAACCAAAGCTTCTGTTTCTGAAATATAATGTGACAAATACCACTTTAATTAAATTCCATAAATTCTCATCCCACTTTTAAAGGTAGGTGGTATTACCCCTGTTGTTCAAGTGAAAGTGGTCAGAAATATTGAATCTTGTCACTTCCCTTTGGGTGCAAAACGAAAGGCCCTACATCCTTTGAAGTCACATCAGGATACATCATGTAAGCCTGGTGAACAAATCCCAAGAGACAGACTTGAAATATGGAAAGGAAACAGGTACTTGAAAGAGTAGGGCACCTTACTAGCTTGAGATGTATTATTCTATGCTCTCAAAATAGATAATGGTTTGGAAGCACGGCTTGGCTTACTGCTATATTTATGTTCAGAGGTTGCTTGTTTTCCACGTACTTTTAAAAACTATTCTGGAAGGGAAGGGGTTAGTATATATATGTGGGATGTGGAAATATGATAGCCAATTTAAATGAACTTAAAACTGTTAACAGTGATACTATCCGTCTACTGTGGTGGGGTTGCTAATGCATTTAATTGAGTGCTTTTTAACAGCCCAGCTGGAGAACCAGGAAGTGGGACAGGATCAGTGGAAACGCTGCTTGGGTATTTGAAATTCAAGCAGTGAGACCTGAGAGACTGGAGTTCCTCGCCGATTCCAGAACCTCAGTGCAGGGCATTACTCCTTTAGATACAAAGATTGGGTGTAGAAACTCCGCATCTGTCAGCCAGGTAACACAGCCCATCAGATAATCATGTTAAGGCTAACAGCCAGTTCGAAACATTCTGTAGAACTATATCTGTTCAAGGGCTACCAGGTCCTACCTATCTGTCTCCCCTCCTGCTTTCTCTTGCTGGGCGTTTGTGTGCTGTTTGGAGATTCTAAATATTTTACACTGATGTTTCTTTAACACATTGCTTCTCTCTTTGTGCTTCAGGGAAGATGGTGAAAAAAGTCTGTCCTTGCAACCAGCTCTGTAGTAATTATCTTTTCTGTTATTTTTGGTCCTTGATTGCAAAGCCTGTTAACCATGAGTTCTTTCAACTCTGCAGTCTCATAGCTCCCTGATTCCTAACTTCCATCTATCTCTGTATCCTATTCTAATAAATATTTAACATGCTTAATTGAGAAATCATCTCCTAGTCGGTGCCCTCAGTGATAACCCCATGTGAGCCTAGCTTGTGACAGACATGGATTGGTAATGGCCATATATAGGGAGGTCAGGGATGCCCAGTTCCTATAGGAGAGCGATCCTTTGGTCAGCAAATATGTGCCGGGCAGTGTTATTACCCCAACTGGAAACTCAGCAGTGACGAAAGCATACAAAAGTCCATGCCCTCCCATGTTCACACTGAAGTGGGAGATGTGTGCTAGATTGACGAGGAGAAAAACACCACTTTCTAGAGTTTGTCTTCTTAGACTGTGGCTTCTCATACTTTAATGAGAAGGCCACTTACAGTGTTGTAAGGTAGGGTCAACGGGGAAATTCTGTACTGGGGATGCTGGGCTGTAAGTTATGGTTCATAATAGGTTATTGTTAGTAGGATCTGGTGATGTGGGAATAGGGGAAATGTATTATAATGGCAGGAGGAGATTTAAAAATGAATCTTGGGGGTAAGTCTAGTACTTATTAGGGCTTTTCAGAAGAACTAAAAAAGGTTAAGAAGTTAGCATATTCTCTCAAAGGCCTTTCTACATCTTTTATAGTCAAGTCTCCTTTTCTTAGGAGTTAATTTCTGGTCAGAAAATGATAGGTTTGTTTCATTCTTTAATGGGAGGCCTGTATACAGAAGCCAGAACGTGAAGGTTTAGCTGTATGGTTGACTCTTCCTCATGGTTTCTCTTTCCTCATAGAGAATCCTGTATTAGGTAATGTAGGGTAAAATGAAAAGTGAAATTTCGTTCTAAAGGGGCCTCGCAGCATCAGGGGCGACAGACTAGAGAGGTGTGTCTCCCAGCATGAGCTCTGTGTGGATAAGCAATGGTCACGTCTCCTCAGCTTCTTGTATTTAGCTTTTGACAGCTCTGCTCCCGTGATTATTTCTGTTTTTTGTTTTGATTGTCTCTCACATCAAGCTCACCAAGCAATAATTGTTCAAACAGGATGACAATCCCCATGCATGTGATATGCTTGCTTTCTAGATTGAGTCACTCACTGTCATGACTGCCCATCCTCATTGCCTGTGCTTCCCACTTCACCACTCTCTCACATTTGCTGTTCATGGAAGGCTGTTTTCTGTGCTCTCATGCTTCTCCCCTTGGGTTTCCTGTACTGTAGGGGAACTTACTCTTCCCTTCACACTGTATGTGCAATAGCAATCCCCTTGTGGCTCCAGCAGGCACCAAGAAGTGAGCTGACACTCACACTGCAGTAGTTCCGTGTCTTGCCATAGTGGTAAGAAGCATGTGACCTTCCTCACTGCAGCTTCACCTCAGAATTAGCTGTTACTGCAGCACAGACATGCTTGTGTGTGCCATTCCCCAGGTGGTAGGATATAAGCTTGACTTGAGACCAGCGATGGTCAGTAACAGGCTTTTAAGTGGCAGGATTGCGTTAGGTGTGCTGCTGTGATCTGGTGCGGCTTTGACCTTGAAAGCAGGAAAACGCATGCACTTACTTACCCCCAGCATTACTTGGGTACCTTAAGGACTAGTGGTTCACAACTTACTTTAGGAGCTTTTATTTATTCTGTAACACGTGAGATCTGGTAAGACAGTGGGGGGTAAGGAAAACAGACAAGACCATGACTCTTCTTTCCCTCTTCCCCAAAACGTGCCTCTTGGAATAATCTTCAGTGTGCCCTCCAGCAGAGCCGAAATCAGGCAGGCATAGACTCCCTCCTCTCTCATCAAACCGCAGAAATAGAGTTCCGTCATCATAACCGCAAAGCTTCCTCCTCCCCTTTGCACCCTGCCTCAGCTGCATTTTCTTGTCGCTTCTACATGGGAGTGCTTGCTGTTCTGGGAAGAGTGGGGAGAAGCGGTGGGAATCCTTGAGCCAATTGAAACTGAGGTCATCTTCAGGAAAACCATGTCTTCCTGAAGTTGAAAGATTCAGGCACACCATACAGTCCTTTCCTCATGAATAATCTTGTTCTTTACTCATGGGAAATTGGGAGAGGTTAACCCCTCCCAAGTTTATGTTTGCAAATTCATGTTTATGGGTCCAGGTGAAAAACTTTTCTGAACACAGCATGCTACTTCTCTTATTACCTCTCTCTATTTAAAGAATGGCTAGGCTGAGCATGGTGGCTCATACCTGTAATCCCAGCACTTTGGGAGACTGACATGGCAGGATTGCCTGAGCCCAGCAGTTCATGACTAAGCAACATATGGAGATTCTGTCTATATAAAAAAGTAGAAAATTAACTGGGTGTGGAAGTGCATACGTCTAGTCCCAAGCTACTTGGGAGGCTGAGGCAGGAGGAGTTGGAGGCTGCAGTGAGACGTGATTGTGCCGCTGTATCCAGCCTGGGTGACAGAAAAAGAAGAGACCCTTCCTTTAAAAAAAAAAAAAAAAAAAAAGCCGGGCGTGGTGGCTCACGTCTGTAATCCCAGCACTTTGGGAGGCCAAGGCAGGCGGATCACTTGAGGGTCAGGAGTTCTTGAGACCAGCCTGGCCAACATGGCAAAACCCTGTCTCTACTAAAATACAAAAATTAACTGAGCATGGTGGTGCACACCTACAATCCCAGCTACTCTGGAGGCTGAGACAGGAGAATCGCTTGAACCCAGGAGGCAGGGGTTGCAGTTAGGTGGGATCGTACCACTGCACTCCAGCCTGGGTAATAGAGTGAGACTCCATCTCAAAAAAAAAAAAGGACTAAAGAATGTGGCAGTGTCCAGTGGTTTGGAAACCCACCTTCTCCTTAGCCAAGCATCTTTTCCTACTCCTACTTTAACTGCGCCCAATGCACAAGAAAACCTCTTTTTCCCTGCATTCTGCAAAATTCCAGAGCAACTAGCCTTGCTGATCGTATCACACCTCCATCAGCAACGTGATGCTGGGAATAGCGTACTGGCGAGCAGTTCCAATACTCTTAGGTGCTTTGTGAATGGACTGAAAGAGGCCCCTGCCTGTGTACCTACCGTCATCCTGAGTTGTTCAGGCTTAGCAGCAGCTACTGAAGAGAAACTTTTCATCACCCTGTTATACCAAAACAAACGGCTAAATAAAACCTTGGAATCTTCCCTTCTTGCATGGCTTCCCAGTTCATCCTCTCCCCATTCTGTGGCTTGCCATTCATCATCCCGTGAAGTTTTCCCTCTTCCTGAAATTGTAACCTAGGCTTCTTTTAATGCTCGTATTCTGTTGCTTATAATAGGGACCAGCAGCACAAACACTGTTGGGGCAACAGTGAACAGCCAAGCCGCCCAAGCTCAGCCTCCTGCCATGACGTCCAGCAGGAAGGGCACATTCACAGATGACTTGCACAAGTTGGTAGACAATTGGGCCCGAGATGCCATGAATCTCTCAGGCAGGAGAGGAAGCAAAGGGCACATGAATTATGAGGTAAGTCTCTCTTTGGCCACAGAGAATCCGTAACACACATCTGAGTCAGGGTGATAGAAACAACTAAGCTGCTGCTTAACGTCTTACACCACGACCTTCTTCAATTTTAACACTTCAGAAAAACAAGGCAAAAATCCCCCAGGTACCCTTTTATTTTTCCTTCCCTGAATTCCTAACCTCTTATTGGTCAGCTCAACTTTTTCTTCTTCGTTTTTCCTTCATCATCCTCAACTACACACACACAGACACACACACACACACACGTCATCCCTCCCCTCTCATCAGGATTATTTTCACCCTTACTTGGTAAATATAAAGAGCCAATAAATACTACAGAAGACTGTTTTGCTGTATCTTACAGGATTATACTAGAAGTATATGTTAGCGCCACACATTTTATACCCATGGCCCACACCAGACATGACACGTGGTGGTTTTGTTTTCAGGGCCCTGGAATGGCAAGGAAGTTCTCTGCACCTGGGCAACTGTGCATCTCCATGACCTCGAACCTGGGTGGCTCTGCCCCCATCTCTGCAGCATCAGCTACCTCTCTAGGTCACTTCACCAAGTCTATGTGCCCCCCACAGCAGTATGGCTTTCCAGCTACCCCATTTGGCACTCAATGGAGTGGGACGGGTGGCCCAGCACCACAGCCACTTGGCCAGTTCCAACCTGTGGGAACTGCCTCCTTGCAGAATTTCAACATCAGCAATTTGCAGAAATCCATCAGCAACCCCCCAGGCTCCAACCTGCGGACCACTTAGACCTAGAGACATTAACTGAATAGATCTGGGGGCAGGAGATGGAATGCTGAGGGGGTGGGTGGGGGGTGGGAAGTAGCCTATATACTAACTACTAGTGCTGCATTTAACTGGTTATTTCTTGCCAGAGGGGAATGTTTTTAATACTGCATTGAGCCCTCAGAATGGAGAGTCTCCCCCGCTCCAGTTATTGGAGTGGGAGAGGAAGGAAAGAACAGCTTTTTTGTCAAGGGGCAGCTTCAGACCATGCTTTCCTGTTTATCTATACTCAGTAATGAGGATGAGGGCTAGGAAAGTCTTGTTCATAAGGAAGCTGGAGAACTCAATGTAAAATCAAACCCATCTGTAATTTTGAGTGGGTGGAGCTCTTGCTTTTGGTACATGCCCTGAATCCCTTACTCCCTCAAGAATCCGAACCACAGGACAAAAACCACCTACTGGGCTCTCTCCTACCCTGCCCTCCTCCCTTTTTTTTAACCCCTCTCTTTTTTATTTTTTCTTTGCTCTTTAGAACCCAGTGAAAAATACCAGGGTACTGGGGTGCAACTCTTTCTTATGATAGGTCATTAGTGCTTTAAGCAAAAGATATTAGCAGCTTTGACTGCAGCATTAGCAATTAGGAAAAAAAAAAATTAAGTTCCCTGCGGACATGTAACTTTGCCATCAGTTTTGATGTGGAAACACTGTGATATATAAAATGTTGTTGGACAACAGTAGTTTTAAGAGTAAAATATGAAACGTTTAAAAAGTTCCAAAAAAAGCTAGCTCTGTCCTTTACTTATTGAGACACTTTAACTTTTTCCTTTGTATTTCCATTGTATTAGATAAATAAATGTGAATGTAAAATTGTATAAATTACTGTACTTGAATACTTCTGTTTCCCAGTGTTGCTTGCTGGACATTTTAGTGCCTTGGACTTCTATTGCTTCTGCCATTAGCATCAACTTATCAGACCCCAGATCAATAAAGGGCATGTGGAAGGAAATCTTAGGTCCATGTGACCCCAGCAGTCCAGCAGTGGTTATGCCAAAGGGAAATTGAAAAAGTATTTTTTTAAGAAGTCATTCAACAACTTTGTCTAGAGCAGGTGTAAGATGAGTAGGGTGGGAAGTTAAGTTGGCATCAGTGGTTAAAAACAGAAAGTTCTGTTTCAGGAATAGTGAGGAGGGGGTGTTGTAACAAAATTGGGCAACTTAAAAGAATGGTGTGTGCTGGGTGAAAGACAAAGACTAAAGAATGAGGAAACAAACGTGCTGCCTGGCCAGGGACTGTCATATAAACCTTTCTTATTTGAGCTAGGCTTGAACAGACGTGACCTAGAAGAAATTGAACATAAAGAGAAGGGGGTGGGGGCTAGTTTTCAAGTTGGGGAACCTGATAGTGAAAAGTCACAGATGGAGAAAGTTGCTCTCAGAAAAACTGTTTGGATTGCTTTCCTCTTGTTGCACATGTACCATGCATTTCTCAGCTTGGGGTACTACATTTTGTGGAAAGTGAATCTATCTTTCCACATCTGAATTAATCATTCTAGGAAAGAATACTTATTCCTACTCATTTCCTTTATGATGTCCAAATGGTTGCAGGATCATAATCTATTGTGCCACCTTTATTTCTAGAAGGACAACTAATATGTTCACATTTTCAAATAAATACTCCCCGTAAGTAATAACTGCAACCAATCAGTGTTATTTAGTGCTATGCCTCCTTGTAATGGGTAGTTATTAATTATTTTCAGAGCTTTCCGGAAATACTGTCCTAACTGGCTATGTTTAGGATCTTTGTTATCTCTGAAGACAAAAAGAAAGAAGCTAGGACTCTTAATTTTGGGGTGCTTCTTGACTCTTAGTTGGGAAACTGAAAATATTTCCAACCTTTTACCCACGTCAATGGCATATTCTGGGAATCACCACCACCACCACTACCACAGAAAGAGGCTGGAGGCTCCTGTACCCTGTTCATTCCTTAAGGGCCCTGCTTCCCTTAATAAGTAAGTAAGTTGGTCTACGGCCCTAAATATGCAAATGAGAGCTGAAGGTTTTTAAAAGGTAGAAAGGAAAAGGGCAAGGGCTTCCACCCCTGCTTTAAAATGATTTATTTAGTCTCTGCTTATATTTCTTGTGGAGAGAGTAAGGATAGAACCAACAAGGGGCTGAGTAGCTGAGAAAGGGGCCACCCAAGAGTGAAACATACTTTATACCAGAGGAGCAGTGGAGCCTCATGCAGCACATTATCATCTGTTATTTGGGTTTAATAATAATTTTGACATCTTTTCACTCATACACAAAAAAAGTCAGAACTGGTGTTATTTACTGTTGATTTCATCCTCCTGTGTATGAAATAACAAGCCTAGAGGAATGAACTAGTGCTACTGAACTGTTTGTTTAAATTATTTTTGTGTTAATAGTACACTTTGAGTATCTTTTTCCACATTAAAAACTTTCTGAATTATAAATGTTTTCCTTACATTATTTAACAATGTACACTGTTAAAAATAAAAATAAAAATTCAAACTTACTTTGGGGGTTTCTCAGCAGCCGTTAATTGTACATTTTGCACTAACTCGGTGTTGCGCTTCTTGTAAGATTGCGCTTTGTGCTTCAGTTTGTTACCTTTGTAGACTTATTTAATGAAACCATTCAAATAAACCAAACTTGCTTTTGTTGAGCTGTGGGGTTTCATTTCCAGAAGATTCCTTCACATTCTCATTGGCACTATTTTGAGTTAAGTGCAATTTATAACTGGATTCCTAATTCCTGGGAGCTCCTTTGCTGCCTCCTTAACTTCCAAAGGAATAGAAACGGTCGGCTGCCGGCTAGTACTTTCAGACTTCCTTATCTCAGGTTCACAGCTTCCCAAATGGGTCTGAGCCAAAAAATAGGAAGTCACTGCTTCAAGATTAGCCACAGCCCAGCCCAAAATAATACGTCTAAAAAAATTAAATTGGCTGGGCGCAATGGCTCATGCCTATAATTCTAGTACTTTTTACTTTGGGAGGCCGAGGTGGGCAGATCACTTGAGGTCAGTTTGAGACCAGCCTGGCCAACATGGAGAAACCCCGTCTCCTCTACTAAAAATACAAAAATTAGTCGGGCGTCGTGGTGGGTGTCTGTAATCCCAGCTACTCGGGAGCCTGAGGCAGGAGAATCGCTTGAATCCTGGCAGGCGGAGGCTGCAATGAGTCAAGATGGCACCGCTGCACTCCAGCCTGCGCTACAGAGCCAGACCCCCCTCTCAAAAAAAAAGTTAAACTGCAAACTTCATTATTTTGGGGGAAGAATTGTGAAACATCTGAGCACTATGAAAAGCCAATTTATGGTCAAGGTGGGTTACATCTCACACCTGAAATGGGGAAGTAGAAACAGTTGCGTTTGAGCATCCCTAATTGAAGAAATGCTCTGAGATCAGAAAATTTCTGAGCACTGATGTGATGCCAGAAGTGGAAAATTCCACACGTGACCTTGTGTGACAAGTCGCAAAGCACCAGGCATACAACAGTTTATGCAGCGACCCTAAGAGAAAAAAAGGCCCAGCCCCCTTCAGCTGCAGTGTATCTTCTTATACAAAAACTTTGTTTCATGCACAAAATTATGTGTATGAGGCATATACACGAAACACAGGTGAATTCCACGTTCAGACTTGGGTCCCATCCCCAAGGTCTCATTATGTGTATATAAATATTCAAAAAATGCAAAACAATTCTGGTTTCAAGCATTTCAGATAAGCAATATATATATATTCTATTTTGTTAATAAGGTATACGATTTGCTTTCTCAAAAATGCCTTTTCTGGCCAGACAGACACAGTGGCTCACACCAGTAATCCCTGTATTTTGTAAGGCAGAGGTGGGAGTATCACTTGAGCCCAGGAGGTTGTGGAGAGAGCTGTGTTTGCACCACTGAACTCCAGTCAGGGCAACACAGCCAGACCCCGTCTCAAAAAAAAAAAAAAAAACAGCTTTTTTCGTGGTCTTGATTATTTCCTTCCTTAGGAAAAAATGTCCATCTTGAAACAATGCAGGATTGTAATGTCATAAATCCATAAATTATTTATATTAAATGAAGATTGTAGCCTGGATTGATACAAAGTAGTGAAAAGCACTGCTCCAACCTTTTTCCTGTCGTGATCCACAGTGCTTAATGTGGACAACATTAAAGGCATGGACCGTAAAGGAAAGAAGGCAGACGTTATGCAAAACAGCCGAATGTAGACAATTGCTGAGGCAGGTGCTTAGGACCAAGTCTGGCCTATATTGCTCGAGGGCAAGGAGCCATTGGTGATTCCTAAAATGTCCATCTTTATTAACATAATAGTTCAGTAATAAATAGTGGGAAGCCTCACAAGCCGAAGAAAAGGTATTCATCTGTCCAGAGCCTCTCCCTACTAGAGTGATGGACAAGCTTTTCAAAAGTGCTCAGCTCTAACTGCAGTGGGCTCTCAGTCAGATCCTCTTGATAAGGTTCAGAATGAAGCAAGATAAATCGCAATGACGTTCATTCTCCAGGAGCGATGAACAATTTCATGACCAAAAAGTAGTTTTCCAAAGTCCCTTTGTGACAGAGTCCAATCATGTGGCCTGAGCCTCAGTTAAGATGGATCATATTTCCTTTTCTTCATGTCCTGGCTCTTCCTATGAGATTCCCAGTTTCCTATGGAAGACAAAATGGCTTAAATGTAGCTGCCATAATTTTAAAATAAACTGACAGCTAATGATTTCTGGATTATATTAATGATCCTAATTTAGACTAAGCCCAAGAATGAGAATTACTGTTAGGAGGAAGGCAGATGATTCTCCTAGACCGAGTGGCCTCGTGCTCATGACAGACCTGCTGCTGGGAGGGACAGCTCTCCATGCAGTCGTTTCCGCTTCCTGCTATTATCAGGAGCTGAAAAGGGCTGCACCTGAAGTCAGGAGCCCAAAGGAAAAGTTCTGGCTCTTAAATCAATTCTGTTCTACTTGCAGTGCCATTCCCTAATAGAAGTTCCCGATTCTATCAAACTTTAAATGAAATGTCATCCTTCCTCAAAAATTCCCAGAATTAAAGCTAGGATCTCCCTTTAATTTTTGTGCCTAAACACCTCTCTGCTACCTGTTGTGCGTTGGTCGGCGCTATAAGTTTGGAGGTCCCAAGATCCAGATTTTGCTTGTGGTTTCTGGTGGCAAAGGCTGTGTGGAGTCCTGTTCTGGGTCACCATCTGGTTGTTCAAGGCTAGTGTGTCAGAGGCCTGGGCTGGGTCTGCTGTAGACGAGGGCCTGACCACACCATCCCCTGCATCGGGAGCCACAGCCCACTTTTCAGAGTTGTCTTCAAGAGTCTCTACAGAGGTCAAGGAAAAGTGCGTCATCAGCAAATAATGAAGTATTCTCACAGAAAGCACTGGAAAAACTGGCCCTCAGAAATTCCATGTCTTCAGTACCTTCTGAAAGTTTTTGGAATTTCTCTCCCCTCCCCCTAAAAGTACACTTCCCTTTGGTTAGGACCAAAGAGGAACTGGACATATGCTATCAGCCAGAACCCCCTCAACAAAACCACACGAAAATGAGGATTTTTATGTCGCCTAAAAGGTATTCTGTGGCTACTAGAAACATACAGCACAGTAGCTTACAAGCATTTCAAGGTATTTACTGATTAATTCTTGAGTCACTCCTGCAAGGAAGTCTTTCTCCGGGAGTGGTTCTGAGACGGTTACAGGAGTGCTGTGCGTCAGAGGAGGGGCCGGAGGCGCTGCCACGGTTCACAGAGGAGAGAA
This sequence comes from Pan paniscus, assembly GCF_029289425.2. Lineage (NCBI taxonomy): Eukaryota > Metazoa > Chordata > Mammalia > Primates > Hominidae > Pan > Pan paniscus. Next base: position 6,412,107 of record NC_073259.2, read on the forward strand.
AGGACAAGTCACAATCACATCACTGCATGGGATTTCAGAGCGTGGGTCCACTCCCCTCCTGTTAGAGGGAACACTCTCAGAAGCACAACACCGCTTAGGGCTACGCTGCTTCAGCCAGTAAAAAGAACTTCAGATTCCCGAGTCCCAGTCCTACCTACAGATCTGTCTGTGGTTTGAATTCTTCTCACCAGTGGGAAAAACAAGTTTCTTTCTCCTTTCACAGCAAAAGTAAAAGGTTTCTCACAGGCCATCTAATCCAGTGTCTGGCTTGCTTGTTACAGCCATAACCCTTGCTCAAACAAAATCTTAAACTAAAATCTGACCAGGCACAGTGGCTCACACCTGTAAGCCCAGCACTTTGGGAGGCCAAGGTGGGAGGATCGCTTGAAACCAGGAATTCGAGACGCCACCTCTACAAAAAATAAAATATCAGCGGGTGTGGTAGCATGCACCTGTAGTCCCAGCCACTCAGGAGGCTGAGGAAGGAGGATCACTTGAGCTCAGGAAGGTCAAAGCTGCAGTGAACCCTCATCCCGCCACTGCACTCCAGGCTGGGTGACAGAGCAAGACCCTGTCTGAAAACAAACCAACAAACAAAATCTTCAGCCAAAATCTGATGCGTGAAATGGATTAAAATAACAATGGCTCGGGTTGTCTGCCAAGGGGCAGGAAAGGCCTGGAGGGCAGCTTCCTCCACAATCTACCCGGGAGCTTCTGCAATGGTTAAGAAGCTAAACACCTGCAATAACTCAACAGTAAGGACATCCACAGGACAGGAAGTGGTTCTGTTTTGGTTTTTATGTTAATTTCAGCCTGTCAGTGCTGAGGGGCATATGAATGAACCAACCATGAAGCAAGTCCTCTGTGAATCTTCTTCACAATTTGTAGGGAAAAACTGGGCAAAAGCTCGATGGGTCTGAGACAAGCCCTTTCTCTGTTTCCACTCTCTGAGTAAGGACTACCTACCGCTGGATGAGCAGGAGAGAACAGGTGGGGAGACAGAGAAGAAAGAGAAGAAGGCGTCTGTATCACTATTCCCACTCAATCTGGACTCTGAAATAAACTAAAGTTGATAAATAATCTGCCAAAAGTTCCCGTTATTCTCAATCCCAATTTTGCCTTGTATTCGAAGATATCTCAGAAACACAAGGCTTGTTTTTTTTGTTTTTGTTTTTGAGACAGGGTCTCACTCTGTTGCCCAGGCTGGAGTGCAGTGGCACGATCTTGGTTCACTGCAACCTCTGCCTTCTGGATTCAAGCAATTCTGCCTCAGCCTCCCGAGTAGGGGGGACCACAGGCATGCACCACCACACCTGGCTAATTTTTATGTATTTTTAATAGAGACGGGGTTTCGCCATGATGGCCAGGCTGGTCTCAAACTCCTGACCTCAAGTGATCCGCCCACCTTGGCCTCCCAAAGTGCTGGGATTACGGACATGAGCCACCGTGCCTGGCCAAGGCTTTCTAATGTAGAGATGGCCAAAGCATTTGAAGCAAAAAAAAGTTCTCTACCCTGAAATTTCTAATTCTAGAAGATTTTATCAAGGCCCACTTAGTTCCACGGGGAAAAAAAAAATCATTGTCTTTAGAAACGGGAAAGTGTACAGCAGATTTAAATATCTGAATTTCCTGGGCTCATCTCTCCTGCGTGTAGCTTGAGAGAAGTCCCAGCGAGGCCTGGTTTGGAGCCGGCCCAGGGTTACCGCAGAGAATCAGAAGACCCTGCGACTACACTTCTTCCTGCAGACACCTCCCAGGGCTCTGCTCCCACCCCTCACTCACCCTCACTCTTCTCAGCTGACGGCGTGGAGACTCGAACGTGCTGCTTCTCCATCCGCTCCCGGAACTGCTGCTGCAGCTGCTTCTGCCGGAGCTTCCGCTGGTGCGTGGCCTCGCTCTCCACGGCGGATGAGGTCAGGCTTCTGCATGAGAGGACAGCGGGGACGAGGGCTCCTGAGCAACAGCCACGGCTGCTGGGAGCACATGCACGGCTGGCTGGCTCCGAAGGCCTGAGTGGAGGCAGCCCCCGTGACATAGGAAGGGGCCGCAGAGGAAAGGAAGGGGACTTAGGCCGCATACCGGGAGCTGCAGTCCTTGTCCGCCTGTATCACAGCATGGCTTGGTCTGGAAGGGGAGGTCGCCTCCTGTAGTTGTGGGTGTCCCAGGGCCATGTTCGGTCGGCAGCTGTTGTATCTTGCCTCTTCCACAGACGGTTCAAAATCTTGTCTCTTCGCTTTAGTTAAATCCACTTCAAGAGGCAACTAGAAGGAAAGAAGAAAAACAAATTCCTTCAACTGGCTCTTGCCCTCCGCTTCTTCTCCCTGACTCGCAGATTTCGATTCCTGGAAAATCGCATTTGACATCCTCCATCCATCACGCCTTCTAGGTCCTGTAACTCCATGAGAAGGAGGAGCCAAACAATTTCATGTTCTGTGTTAGTGAAGTTTTGATAAAAAGGAATCCTTCTTTGGTTTTGACTTAGGGCAGATGTTCTGTAAAATCGCATTTGAATCTTTCCTGGGCTGCTGGGTCTGTCTTTGCTGCCTCCTTGTCCTTTTTCCACGGAAATGAGCACACACAGTCTCTGTGGAGGTCTGCACCTTCTCACCCCTTTCTGCCAGGGCCACCCCTGCAAATCGCGCGCGTCACTGAGGGAGCGCGCGCTGTGGCATCACGAAGAACCCTTCAAAGGACAGAGGGAAGAACCCCTGGGAGGCACGGACGTCGGCTGGCCGAGGCTGCGAGGAATCTTCCAGAACGGGGCTGCTCTGCATCTCATCAACATGAGAAAGGACAGTCCTGTGCTGCGTGGCACAGGGCAAATGGTTTCATTTCCACACGGATTCCTACAGAAATCCAGAACATTTTTACTTGGGAAAACATCTCTCAATTCATAAAACTGATGCTGATGGAATAATTGTTTGAATATGAGGGATTAAGATGATTACATTTTGACCTGAAAATGAAAATTATAGTGCAGATTTCATATCTACATTGAAAGATAAATGAGTAGTTTAAAAAGAAATGAGCTTTGGCCAGGCACGTTGGCTCATGCCTGTAATCCCAGCACTTTGGCAAGCCGAAGCAGATCACTTGAGTCCAGGGGTTCAAGACCAGCCTGGCCAAAATGGCAAAAATACAAAAATACAAAAAAAAAATCGAAGGAACTCCTGAGTAGCAGCCTGTCTCTACTAAAAATACAAAAAAAAAAAAAAAAAATTAGCTGGGCATGGTGGCACACACCAACAATCCCAGCTACTCGGGAGGCTGAGGCAGGAGAATCACTTAAACCCGGGAGGCAGAGGTTGCAGTGGGCGGAGATCGCACCACCGCACTCCAGCCTGGGCGACAGAGCAAGACTGTGTCTCAAAAAAAAGAAACGAGCTTTGAAAAATATGAAAGACTGGGGGACCGACTCATATTCAGAGAAGGACTGTGTGGTAGATAGAGCTCCCTCTCCCCTCTCCCCTCTCCCCTCCCCCCTCCCCCATCTCCCCTCTCCCCTCTCCCCTCTCCCCTCTTTCCACGGTCTCCCTCTGATGCCGAGCCGAAGCTGGACGGTACTGCTGCCATCTCAGCTCACTGCAACCTCCCTGCCCGATTCTCCTGCCTCAGCCTGCCGAGTGCCTGCGATTGCAGGCGTGCGCCGCCACGCCTGACTGGTTTTCGTATTTTTTTTTGGTGGAGACGGGGTTTCGATGTGTCGGCTGGGCTGGTCTCCAGCTCCTGACCGCGAGTGATCCGCCAGCCTCGGCCTCCCGAGGTGCCGGGATTGCAGACGGAGTCTCGTTAACTCAGTGCTCAATGGCGCCCAGGCTGGAGTGCAGTGGCGTGATCTCGGCTCGCTACAACCACCTCCCAGCCGCCTGCCTTGGCCTCCCTAAGTGCCGAGATTGCAGCCTCTGCCTGGCAGCCACCCCGTCTGGGAAGTGAGGAGCGTCTCCGCCTGACCGCCCATCGTCTGGGATGTGAGGAGCCCCTCTGCCTGGCTGCCCAGTCTGGAAAGTGAGGAGCGTCTCTGCCCGGCCGCCATCCCATCTAGGAAGTGAGGAGCGCCTCTTCCCGGCCGCCATCACATCTGGGAAGTGAGGAGCGTCTCTGCCCGGCCGCCCATCGTCTGAGATGTGGGGAGCACCTCTGCCCGGCCGCCCATCGTCTGAGATGTGGGGAGCACCTCTGCCCTGCCGCCCCGTCTGGGATGTGAGGAGTGTCTCTGCCCGGCCGCCCTGTCTGAGAAGTGAGGAGACCCTCTGCCTGGCAACCGCCCCGTCTGAGAAGTGAGGAGCCCCTCCGCCCGGCAGCCACCCCGTCTGAGAAGTGAGGAGCGTCCTCCCTCCTCATCTGGGAGGGAGGTGGGGGGGTCAGCCCCCCGCCTGGCCAGCCGCCCCGTCCGGGAGGTGAGGGGCACCTCTGCCCGGCTGCCCCTACCGGAAAGTGAGGAGCCCCTCTGCCCGGCCAGCCGCCTCGTCCAGGAGGGAGGTGGGGGGGTCAGCCCCCCGCCTGGCCAGCCGCCCCGTCCGGGAGGCGAGGGGTGCCTCTGCCCGGCCGCGCCTACTGGGAAGTGAGGAGCCCCTCTGCCCGGCCAGCCGCCCCGTCCGGGAGGGAGGTGGGGGAGTCAGCCCCCCTCCCGGCCAGCCGCCCCATCCGGGAGGGAGGTGGGGGGGTCAGCCCCCCGCCCGGCCAGCCGCCCCGTCCGGGAGGGAGGTGGGGGGATCAGCCCCCCGCCTGGCCAGCCGCCCCGTCCGGGAGGGAGGTGGGGGGATCAGCCCCCTGCCCGGCCAGCCGCCCTGTCCAGGAGGTGGGGGGGGGCGCCTCTGCCCGGCCGCCCCTACTGGGAAGTGAGGAGCCCCTCTGCCCGGCCAGCCGCTCTGTCTGGGAGGGAGGTGGGGGGGTCAGCCCCCAGCCCGGCCAGCCGCCCCGTCCGGGAGGGAGGTGGGGGGGTTAGCCCCCCGCCTGGCCAGCCGCCCTGTCCGGGAGGTGAGGGGCGCCTCTGCCCGGCCGCCCCTTCTGGGAAGTGAGGAGCCCCTCTGCCTGGCCAGCCGCCCGGTCCGGGAGGGAGGTGGGGGTCAGCCCCCCGCCCGGCCAGCCGCCCCGTCCGGGAGGGAGGTGGGGGGTCAGCCCCCCGCCCGGCCAGCCGCCCCGTCCGGGAGGGAGGTGGGGGGGTCAGCCCCCCGCCCGGCCAGCCGCCCCGTCCGGGAGGGAGGTGGGGGGGTCAGCCCCCCGCCCGGCCAGCCGCCCCGTCCGGGAGGGAGGTGGGGGGGTCAGCCCCCCGCCCGGCCAGCCGCCCCGTCCGGGAGGGAGGTGGGGGGGTCAGCCCCCCGCCCGGCCAGCCGCCCCGTCCGGGAGGGAGGTGGGGGGATCAGCCCCCCGCCCGGCCAGCCGCCCTGTCCGGGAGGTGAGGGGCGCCTCTGCCCGGCCGCCCCTACAGGGAAGTGAGGAGCCCCTCTGCCCGGCCAGCCGCCCCCTCCGGGAGGGAGGTGGGGGGGTCAGCCCCCCGCCGGGCCAGCCGCCCCGTCGGGGAAGTGAGGGGCACCTCTGCCCGGCCGCCCCTACTGGGAAGTGAGGAGCCCCTCTGCCCGGCCAGCCGCCCTGTCCGGGAGGGAGGTGGGGGGTCAGCCCCCCGCCCGGCCAGCCGCCCCGTCCGGGAGGGAGGTGGGGGGGGTCAGCCCCCTGCCCGGCCAGCCGCCCCGTCCGGGAGGTGAGGGGCGCTTCTGCCCGGCCGCCCCTACTGGGAAGTGAGGAGCTCCTCTGCCTGGCCACCACCCCATCTGGGAGGTGTACTCAACAGCTCATTGAGAACGGGCCATGAAGACAATGGCGGTTTTGTGGAATAGAAAGGGGGGAAAGGTGGGGAAAAGATTGAGAAATTGGATGGTTGCTGTGTCTGTGTAGAAAGAGGTAGACATGGGAGACTTTTCATTTTGTTCTGTACTAAAAAAATTCTTCTGCCTTGGGATCCTGTTGATCTGTGACCTTACCCCCAACCCTGTGCTCTCTGAAACATGTGCTGTATCCACTCAGGGTTGAATGGATTAAGGGCGGTGCAAGATGTGCTTTGTTAAACAGATGCTTGAAGGCAGCATGTTCGTTAAGAGTCATCACCACTCCTTAATCTCAAGTACCCAGGGACACAAACACTGCGGAAGGCCGCAGGGTCCTCTGCCTAGGAAAACCAGAGAACTTTGTTCACTTGTTTATCTGCTGACCTTCCCTCCACTATTGTCCTGTGACCCTGCCAAATCCCCCTCTGCGAGAAACACCCAAGAATGATCAATAAAAAAGAAAAAAAAAAAAAAAAAAAAAAAAAAAAAAGAAAAATATGAAAGACTGGCGATACCAAGTGCTGTCAAAGATACGGAACAATTGGAACTTACGCAATGCCACGTGGGGTGTGAATTAATACAACCATACAGGAAAACGGGAAGAACCTACTAAAACTAAACACGTACCTATCTTCTCCCCCAATAATTCCCAACAAAAATGAGTGCACGTGTACAGCAAAAGAATGCTAACAGCAGCTCTAATCGAAACAGCCACAAGCTACAAAAACCAAAATGTCTACTAAGAAAAGACTAGAAAAATAAATTGCCACATACTCATGCAAAAGAAAATTATACAGCAATGAAACTGCTGCTCGTACCATGAATGAATCTCACAACCATGCTGAATTCAAGTAAGATACAAAGAGTTCAAACTGTAGGATTCCAAAAAAGTACATAACAATAAAAACAAATTGGTGGCTTTCTTTGTTTTTTGTTTTGTTTTTTGAGAGAGGGTCTCGCTCTGTGGCCCAGGCTGGAGTGCAGTGGCGTAATCACAGCTCACTGCAGCCTGGGCCTCCTAGGCTCAAATGATTCTCCCAGCCCAGCCTCCCAAGCAGCTGGGACTACAGGCGCCACCACCAGGCCCAGCTAATTTTTATTTTTATTTCGTACAGGCAGGGTCCCACTATGTTGTCCTGGCTGGTCTCCAACTCTTGGGCTCAAGCAATCCTTCTTCCTTGGCCTCTCAAGTGGTGGGATTACAGGAGTGAGCCACCACACCCGGCCAATCTGTGTTGTTAAAAGCGGTTTGCTCAGAGTGGGAAGGAGGGCAGGGGATCGCAGTGACTGCAAGGAACACAGCTGGGCCTTCTCGGTACTGGCAGTGTCTTGATTCAGATGTTGGCTGTGTGGATGTGTTTGGTTGGAAAATTCATCAAGCTGAGCATGGATGATACGTGCACTCGTCTACCTGTCTATATGTTCTTTTTCATACTTCGGTCAATTTTCTTAAAATATGAACTGTACAATTCCACTTACAGTACAATTCCATTTGTGAACTTTACATATATAAAGTTCAAAAACAGGAAAAAATAATCCATGGAAGTCAGAATAGAAGACAGGATAGTAGTTACTTTTGAAAAAAGGAAAGCAAGGCAGTGACTGGAAGAGGGCAGAATGGGGCTTCTGGGCTGCTGGTAAAGGTCTGATTCCCTATCTGGGAGGTGAACGGCTCTGCTCACTTAGGAAATGGTGGCTCATGCCTGTAATCCCAACACTTTGGGAGGCTGAGGCAAGTGGATCACTTGAGGTCAGGAGTTTGAGATCACCCTGGCCAACATGGCGAAACCCCGTTTCTACTAAAAGTATAAAAATTAGCCGGGCATGGTGGCGGGCGCCTGTAATCCCAGTTACTTGGGAGGCTGAGGCTGGAGAATCGCTTGAACCCACGAGGCAGAGGTTGCAGTGATCACAACATTGCACTCCAGCCTCGGTGACAAGAGTGAAACTCTGTCTCAACAACAAAAAAAGAGAAATTTGGGGCCAGGCTCAGTGGCTCACACCTGTAATCCCAGAACTTTGGGAGGCCAAGGCAGGTGGATTGATCACTTAAAGCCCAGGAGTTTGAGACCAGCCTGGCCAACACAGCAAAACCCCGCTCTACTAAAAAATACGAAACATTAGTTGGGTGTGGTGGCGGGCGCCTGTAGTCCCAGCTACTCAGGAGGCTGAAGCACGAGAATCGCTTGAACCCGGGAGGCGGAGGTTGCAGTGAGCCAAGATAGCGCCACTGCACTCCAGCCTGGGCGACAGAGCAAGACTCTGTCTAAAAAAAAAAAAAAAAAAAATCTGGGCTCGGTGTGGTGGCTCACGCCTGTAATCCCAACACCCTGGGAAGCCAAGGTGGGCGGATCACCTGAGGTTAAGAGTTCAAGATCAGCCTGACCAACATGGTGAAACCCCCTCTCTACAAAATACAAAAGATTAGCTGGGTGTGGTGGCACACACCTGTAGTCCTAGCTAGTTGGGAGGCTGAGGTAGAAGAATCGCCTGAACCTGGGAGGCAGAGATGGCAGTGAGCCGAGATCACACAATTGCACCCCAGCCTGGGCAACAAGAGCAAAAGCTCTGTCTCAAAAAAAAAAAAAAATTAGCCGGGCATGGTAGCACGCACCTGTAGTTCCAGCTACTCAGGAGGCTGAGGCAGGAGAACTGCTTGAACCCGGGAGGCGAAGGATGCAGTGAGCCAAGATCACACCACTGCACTCTAGCCTGGGCGGCAGAGCAAGACTCCGTCTCAAAAAAAAAAAAAATTGTTATAGGAGACGAGAGTATTATATAATGATAAGAATGTCAGCCAGGTGCAGTGGCTCACACCTATAATCCCAGCACTTTGGGAGGCCGAGGTGGGCAGATCATGAGGTCAGGATATCGAGACCATCCTGGCTAACATGGTGAAACCCCGTCTCTACTAAAAATACAAAAAATTAGCCGGGTGTAGGTGGCAGGCGCCTGTAGTCCCAGCTACTCAGGAGGCTGAGGCAGGAGAATGGTGTGAACCCAGGAGGCAGAGCCTGCAGTGAGCTGAGATTGCACCGCCACTGCACTCCAGCCTGGGCGACAGAGTGAGACTCCGTCTCAAAAAAAAAAAAAGAATGTCAAGTCACCAAGAAGATATAACAATTATAAATATTTATGCACCAAACACCAGAGGTCCTAAATATATGAAGCAAACTTTGAGAGGATTGTAAGGTGAAATAAAAGCAACACAATAATAGTAGGAGACTTCACTACTCAACTTTCAATAATAGATAAAACAACCAAACAAAAGATGAATAAGGCGATAGAGTATTTGAACAATACTATAGGCCAACTGGACCTAACAGTCATATACATAACATTCCACCCACCAACAGCAGAAAATACATTCTTCTCAAGTACACATGGAACGTTCTCCAAGACAGACTACATGTTAGGCCACAAAACAAGTCCTAACAAATTCAAGATTGAAATCATATAAAGTCTCTTTTCAATCACAATGGAATGAAACTAGAAATCAACAGCAAAAAGAAAACTGGAAAATCCACAAATCAGTAGAAATTAAACATCACACTCTTAAAGTCAAAGGAAATGTAACAAGACAACTTAGAAGAATTCCCGGAGACAAATGATACTACAACACAACCTACCAAACTTCTGGGGTGCAGGGAAAGAAGTCGTAAGAGGGAAGTTACACACACAGTTAAGAAAAAAGATCTCAAATCTACGCTATACCTCAAAGAACTAGAAAAAAAAAGTTACACCCAAAGCTAGAAGAAAGGAAATTCTAAAAAGATGACAGCAAACGTAAGTGAAAGAGAGAATACAAAAACAATACAAAAAAGCTCAATAAAAGTAGGAGTTGGGCCATATGGGTTTCTCACGCCTGTTATCCCAGCATTTTGGGAGGCCAAGGCAGGTGGATCACTTGAGGCCAGGAGTTTGAGACCAGCCTGGGCAACACGGTAAAATTTTTTGTATTCTGTACAAAAAATAAAAAAATTAGCCTGGCATGGTGGCAAATGCCTGTAGTCCCAGCTACTTGGGAGGCTAAGGCAGGAGGATCATTTGAGTCTGGGATATAGAGGCTGCAGTGAGCCGAGATCATACGACTGCCCTCCAGCCTGCGTGGGAGGATCACTCAAGCCCAGGATGTCGAGGCTCCAGGGAGCCAAGCCATGATCAGACCACTGCATTCCAGCCTGGGTGACAGGGCGAGATCTTGTCATGAGATGAGATGAGATGAATAAAAGAAATTAAATTAAAATAATAAAACAAAATAAAATGACAAAGGACTTGAATAGACATTTCTCCAAAGACGATAAACAGATGGCCAACAAGCATATGAAAATATGGTTGGCTGGGTACGGGGGCTCACACCTGTAATCCCATCACTTTGGGAGGCCAAGGCAGGCGGATCACCTGAGGTCAGGGGTTCGAGACCAGCCTGACCAACATGGTGAAACCCCGTCTCTACTAAAAATACAAAAATTAGCCCGGCATGGTGGCAGGCGCCTATAGTCCCAGCTACTTGGGAGGCTGAGACAGGAGAATTGTTTGAACCCAGAGGCGGAGGTTGCAGTGAACCAAGATTGTGCCACTGCACTCCAGCCTGGGTAACAGAGTGAGATTCTGTCTCAAAAAAGAAAATATGGTCAACATCACTAATCATCAGGGGGTATGCAAATCATAACCCCAATAAAATATCACGCCCATTAGGTTGGCTAAAAAAAAAAAAAAACCTCAGAAAATAACAAGTGCTGGTTAGGATTTAGAAAAATCTGAACTCATGTGCCCTGTTTGGTGGAATTGGTAAAATGGGGCAACTGCTATGAAAATCAGTGTGGCAGCTCCTCGAAAAATTAAAAGTAGGATCACCATGACCCAGCAATCCCCTTCAGAATATGTCTAAAAGAATTGAAAGCAAGATCTCAAAGAGAGTTACACACCCTCGTTCATAGCAGCATTATTCACAATAGCCAAGAGGTTGAAAGCAACCCAAATGCCCATCACCAAATGAATGCATAAACAAAATGTGGTCTATATATACAATGGAATATTCAGCCACAAAAAGAAGGGAATTCTGATACACACTACTACATGGATGAATCTTAAAGGCATTAATGCTAAGTGAAATAAGCCAGTCACAAAAAGCAAAAATTATGTGATTCCATTTATATGAGGTATCCAGAGTAGACAAATTCACAGAAACAGAAAGTAGACACATATACCTATAATCTCAGCACTTAAGGAGGCTGAGTGGGAGGATCGCTTGTAGCCAGGAGTTTGAGACTAGCCTGGGCAACAGCAAAACTCCGTGTCCACACACAAAAAAGTATTTTATTTTTATTTTATTATTATTATTTTGAGACAGAATCTCACTCTGTCTCCCAGGCTGGAGTGCAGTAGTGCGATCTTGGCTCACTGCAGCCTCCACCTCCCAGGTTCAAGCGATTCTCATGCCTCAGCCTCCAGAAGAGCTGGGATTACAGGCAGGCTGACCACCATGCCCAGCTGATTTTTGTATTTTTAGTAGAGACAGGGTTTCACTATGTTGGCCAGGGTGGTCTCAAACTCCTAGGCTCAAGTGATCTAACCACCTCAGCCTCCCAAAGTGCTAGGATGACAGGCAGGAGCCACAGCGCCCAACCTAATTTTTTAAAAAAGAAAAAAAGATCAAGACCAGCCTCGGCAACATAGCAAGAACTCATCTCTTAAAAAAAAAAAAGCCCCCCAAAAAAGTTAATTAGCTGGCTCCAGGTGCAGTGGCCCACGCTGCAATCCCAGCGCTTTGGGAGGCCGAGGCAGGAGGATCACATGAGCCCAGCAGTTCATGACCAGCCCTGAGAAATTCTGTCTCTACAAAAAAAATAGTGGCCGGGTGCGGTGGCTCACGCCTGTAATCCCAGCACTTTGGGAGGCCGAGGCGGGCTGATCACGAAGTCAGGAGATCGAGACCATCCTGGCTAACATGGTGAAACCCTGTCTCTACTAAAAATACAAAAACAAAATTAGCTGGGCGTGGTGGCAGGCGCCTATAGTCCCAGCTACTCGGGAGGCTGAGGCGGGAGAATGGCGTGAACCCGGGAGGCGGAGCTTGCAGTGAGCCGAGATTGCGCCACTGCACTCTGGCCTGGGTGACAGAGTGAGACTCCGTCTCAAAAAAAAAAAAAAAAAAAAAATAGTAATAATTGTTTAAAAAATAAATTAGCTAGGTGCGCTGGCACATACCTGTAGTCCCAGCCACTTGAGAGGCTGAGGCAGGAGGATCCAGGAGGATCCCTTGGGCCCAGGAGTGCAAGGATGCTGTGAATTATGATGGCACTCCTGCATTCCAGCCTGGCTGATAGAGCAAGACCTCATCTTTCATAAAATAAATTTAAAAAAAAAAAGGAAAGAAAGTGGAAGTAGTTACAAGGGTCTGGGAAAGGGGGAAATGCGGAGTTCTTGTTTTACGGGTGCAGGGTCTTAGTTCTGCAGATCAATTTCACAACAATGGGAATACACTTAACACTACTCAACCACACACTAAAAATAGTTAAAATGTGATGTGTTTTACTACAATTTAAAAAAAGAAAAGGCCGGGTGCGGTGGCTCACGCCTGTCATCCCAGAACTTTGGGAGGCCAAGGCAGGCGGATCACTTGAGGTCAGGAGTTCAAGACCAGCCTGGCCAACAGGACGAAACCCAATCTACTAAAAATAAAAAAATTAGCTGGGCATGGTGGTGGCTGGCACCTGTAGTCCCAGCGACTTGGGAGGCTGAGGCAGGAGAATGGCATGAACCCGGGAGGCGGAGGTTGCAGTGAGCTGAGATCACACCACTGCACTCCAGCCTGGGCGACAGAGTGAGACCATCTCAAAAAAAAAAAAAGAAAAAGAAAACTTGACTAATATCTCTCATAAACATAGATGCAAAAATGCCTAACAAAGGCCGGGCGCGGGGGCTCACGCCTGTAATCTCAGCACTTTGGGAGGCCGAGGCAGGCGAATCATGAGGTCAGGAATTCGAGACCAGCCTGACCAAGATGGTGAAACCCCGTCTCTACTAAAAAAATACAAAAATTAGCCAGGCGTGGTGGTACACACCTGTAATCCCAGCTACTCAGGAGGCTGAGGCAGGAGCATCGCTGGAACCCAGGAGGCAGAGGTTGCAGTGAGCCAAGATCACACCACTGCACTTCAGCCTGGGCGACAGAGCGAGACTCCATCTCAAAAAAAAAAAAAAAAAAAAAAAAGTCTAACAAAATATTAGCAAACTGAATCCAATAATGTTTAAAAATGATTTTTTTAAAGGAGTTTTTACAGATGCCCAGTGACACACACCTTGTGGGGCTCCATGAGGACAAGAATCCCTCAGGCACAGGATGGGAATGCTGCCCTGGGGAGCGACATGGCAGGGACCTCGGAGAGCAGATGAGGCAGGAGGAACACTCCAGAAGCCACTCATGGCAAGGCAGTGTGACTCCAGGGCTGCCCAGCCACAGACCCCATTCTCCAAAGGCAAAGGCTCAGATCACGTTATAGGTATTGACAGAAATAATGGACATGTAAATGACATTGTAATGACACCAGACATGAACTAAGGAAAAGAAAGAAGGCTCAACAGCGAGGCTGGAGTGTCTGGGAAGGACAGCGGTGCTGCAGAGGGCTGTGTGCTCGCTTTGAGGCTCCACAGACTACCCCCAAGCACAGTTCTCTACGGTACACGCACACAAATTCTCTAGACCTCACATTCCTGTCAAATGGTGTGATTTTTTTTTTTTTGAGACGAAGTCTCACTCCTGTCGCCCAGGCTGGAGTGCAGTGGCGCCATCTCAGCTCACTGCAAGCTCCGCCTCCCGGGTTCACGCCATTCTCCTGTCTCAGCCTCCCGAGTAGCTGGGACTACAGGCGCCCGCCACCTCGCCCAGCTAATTTTTTGTATTTTTAGTAGAGACGGGGTTTCACCGTGTTGGCCAGGATGGTCTCGATCTCCTGACCTCGTGATCCACCCGCCTCGGCCTCCCAAAGTGCTGGGATTCCAGGCGTGAGCCACGGTCCCCGGCCCACATGATGTGACTTTAGAAAAAAGGAAAATGTTGGGATTAGTTCCTGCTGTCTCTAACATTCGAAATCTGAAATCAACATTGCCGACCCTCTAAAGAGCTGAGTCCTCACTTTTTCTCCTTGCATCCTCCAAATACTCAACCCATGACACACAAGAGTTTGCCGCATTATCTTCACTCCACTCATCCATGTCTGATATACCTGGCATGGAAGCTTATTTAGTGATCTCAGGTAGTCTTTGTCCAGAATACAGTTTCCAAGTGCATTCCCAAAACTCCTAAGGGCAAGAGAAAAAAAGGTGAAACAGGGTTAAGAATTGTTACACATGAATATCAGAGAATAGAATTACAACTTTTGTACAGGTTACTTCTCAGGAGCAGCAGAGGAAATGGACCCTAACATGCATTCCCCATTGATGTCTGGTAAGCATCTAGCATGTTCCCGCACTGTGTTAGTTTCTGAGAATACTGCAGTGAGAACAAGACACAAATCCCTGCCCTCACAGAGAAGATGAGTATGAAAAGATTAAGGTGCCATTCACAAAACCCACCAGCCACCTCCTGACATGGAGAACAAACTGCAGAGAGTTTTTCTTTTTTTTCCCCCCCAAAGGCTGCTCCAATTTCCCAGCAGGAGTAGGCAACACACACTTGGGGACTGGGGGCTCAAGGGCACAACCTCCCATGACCAAAGTTCTTAACTTGGGATCTATGGACTCCCCCACAGAACTCATAGGTTTTTCTGGTTCAATTCACTTCAATTCTCAAAGACACGGATATGGTTTGGATGTTTATCCCCTCCAAATTTCATGTTGAAACGTGACCTCCAATGCCGGGGGTGCGGCCTGGTGGGAGGTACTGGATCCTGGGGCTGGATTCCTCATAAACAGCTTAGTGCCATCCCCTTGGTGTTGAGTGAGTTCTCACTCAGCTCATGAGAGATCTGGTGGTTTTGAGTGTGGGGGCTGGGCACGATGGCTCATGCCTGTGATCCCGGCACTTTGGGAGGCACAAGGCAGGAGGATGACTTGAGCCCAGGAGTTTGAGACCAGCCTAGGCAACAAAGGGAGACCCTGTCTCTCCAAAAAAAAAAAAATTTTTTTTTAATTAACTGGGGGTGGTGTCATGTGCCTGTGATCCCAGCTACTCGGGAGGCTGAGGCGGGAAGATCACTTCAGCCCAGGAGTTCAAGGCTGCACTGAGTGATGACGGCACCACTGCGCCCCAGCCTGTGCAACAGAGCAAGACCCTGTCTCAAAAAATGAAAAACAACAATAAAATAAATAAATAAGCCTGGGACCCCTTCCTTCTCTCTCTTGCTCCCTCTCTCTCCACGTTCCCTCTTCGCCTTCTGCCATGATTAGAAGCTTCCTGAGGCCTCACCAGAAGTGGATGCTGGCACCAGGCTTCCAGTACAGTCCACAGAATCATAAGCCAATCAAACCTCCTTTATTTATAAATTACCCAGCCTCTGGTATTCCTGTATAGCAACATAAATGGACTAACACGGACATCTGCGTGACTGTGTAACTGAGTTAACTATGCTACCTGTGCGTAGCGGAGGACTGCTGAGGAGCACGGAGAGGAGGGTGCTGTCTGTGCACTCGCAGTAGGAGTGGGAAGGCCTCCGGCACACATGACTGAGTGCACGGAGAAGAGAGAGTACAGGATTCTACCACTTACTCCCAGCAAGGGAAGCCTGAAACAGAAACATTGAAAAAATACTAACGAAAGTGGGAAAACGGCAGACAGGACCCAGGGCAGGGGTGAGAATTATCTTCCACGCTGCTTGGATTTTTGAACCATGTGCATGTATTACCTCTTCCAAAAAAAATCGAAACCTGCTCTGAAGCAAGAGCTGAAATGACGCAGGTTAGACTCCCAGCCCCGCGCTCACCTGAGGGCTCGCTTCAGCCCGTCTGTCACCGCCTCCTTCCTTGCCTTCTCCAAAGATAAAGCCTTGGACTTGAGGCCCTCACTAACACCATAACCAACATCTTCATGATATGAACCATCCTGGGGGCAGAAAAGGAGTTTGAACTCAAACACGAGAGCGGCAGGCGCGCCACAACTCCCCTGTTCCTCAAGCAGCAGGGTTCAAAGCCGGACTCTCCCACCTGGCGGCCTTGCTACAGGGGCACGGGCAGAAGGCTGGGTGAGAATCCATCGCGAGTGCTGCTTCCTAGACCTGGGCTGCCTGGACATGTGCCTGTGGTCAAGGTGTGAAGACAATCCTCCCTTCCCAACTTCCCAACACACAAAGGGCACATTAGAAACTCACCCCAAATCCTATCAGTGTGCATCACCCTAAGGTAAAAAACCTCTGGGATGGCCGGGCCGGGCGTGGTGGCTCACACTGTAATCCCAGCCCTTTGGAAGGTCAAGGGAGGTGGATCACTTGAGGTCAGGAGTTCAAGACCAGCCTGGTCAACATGGTGAAACCCCATCTCTACTAAAAATACAAAAATTAGCCGGGTGTGGTGGCAGGCGCCTGTAATCCCAGCTACTCAGGAGACTGAGACAGGAGAATCACTTGAACCTGGGAGGCAGAGGTTGCAGCGAGCCGAGATTGCACCACTGCACTCCAGCCTGGGTGACAGAATGAGACTACGTCTTGGAAAAAAAAAACCTCTGGGATATGAAACAAAGGGATGATTTGAACATTGGATCTAAAGGTCTGTAAGGACGGGAGAGCAAACCCTTTGTAAATCAGGTGGCGTCCAGCTCCTGCCTCTCACCAAAAGAGAAGGTGGACCTGAGCACATCATTCGCTGATTGAGAATTAAATACAATGTTTGATGACAGCGCTCTGTGATTTTTAAAAAATAACTCAGAAAGCACTCAAATAAATGAGTGACACTATAACACAATTCTTTCCATTCTCAGCTACTCACTCATAGACACAAGATTTTTTAGTACTATTTAGAAAAATAAGTCAGAATAGAATTAATGCTGAATTGTTCATTCAAGAAATAAGTAGGCCGGGTGCGGTGGCTCACGCCTGTAATCCTAGCACTTTTGGAGGCCGAGGCGGGTGGATCACCTGAGGTTGTGAGTTCCAGACCAGCCTGACCAACATGGAGAAACTGCGTCTCTACTGAAAACACACACAAAAAATTAGGCAGGCGGGGTGGCGCATGCCTGTAATCCCAGCTACTCGGGAGGCTGAGTCAGGAGAATCACTTGAACCCAGGAGGTGGAGGTTGCGGTGAGCTGAGATTGAACCATCACCCTCCAGCCTGGACAACAAGAGCAAAACTCCATCTCAAAAAAAAAAAAAGAAGTAAGTAATATTCAATTATGGATATATGGATATATAAACTAACTGAAAAAAAACAGCACCATCCATCTCATTAAGATATACATTTTCCATAAATTTTATATTTTAAATTTTTTATTTTTGTGGCAAGATTTCATATCTTTAATTTTTCTAAGTATCAAAATTTTGCTGTATTTATGTTTTCTCTTCACCATAAACACAACTGTCTGGTCAATTGTGTGTTAACAGTAGCTATAATATAACTAAATCCAAAAGAAATATTTTAATATTTAGAGCCTTAAGTGCACTAAAAATTTACCAAAAATTTTTATTTTTATACACAGGCAAAGGCAGAGAAGCACAGCAAGGCTACTGATAAAACTTTTCTTTTTTTCCACCCAGGAGTTCAGTGGCGCAATCACAGCTCACCACAGCCTCGACTTCCTGGGCTCAGGTGATCCTCCCACCTCAGCCTCTTGAGTAGCTAGGACTACAAGCATACACCACCATGCCCAGCTAATTTTTTGTATTTTTAGTAGAGACGGGCTTTCGCTATGTTGCCCAGGCTGGTCTCAAATCCCTGGGCTCAAGCAGTCCTTCCACCTGGGCCTCCCAAAGTGCTGGGGTTACACGAATGAGCCACCCCGCCTAGCCAAACTTTCAACCATAAATATGTATTAGGATTAAAACCAGTGGGGAAATGGAATAGAAATATGAGTTCAGATAAAGAAAGAACAATGTAAAATTTCTAATGATGAAAAAAAAGCTTGTTCATTGTATTTCTTCAAATAAATGATAGATCTTATCCTCTATAGTATTTAGAGTCCACTGGAATATTTAACAAGATCTAACAGATTTACGGTAAGTCCTCACTTAACACCTTAGACTTGAAGCGAAACAACTTATTAACAAAACCAATTTTTGTTTTCATCAATGTTATAACAAAAGGACCTGCTTTGCCTAAAGTTGAGTTTCCAAACACTTATCAGTGATGGTAAAATTATTGTATTTTAGAATGTCAGATTTTACCATATGCCAAAAAATACACCCTTTGCAACAATTTTTATATATGGTGAAAACTTTTAGGTGTCAGCTTGAACATGTGCAAGAGAACAGTTTTTCCATTCTTTTAGGGAGCACATGAGCAAGAGTATTTGAATTCCACCATTCTAGGGAACGCTGGCTGAGACACAACTCTGGAGCCTGGGTCCCCGTCCAGCTACCTACTTCCCTACCTGCTCACCTTCTCCTACCACCCACTGATCCTTCCGGGCAGCAGGTCTACTCCATCCCCCTCACCTTCAGCTGGACCCTCACAAATGCACAGACTCCCACGTAGAACTTGCCATTGTTGAGGTCAACAAAATCTAGGAGTGGGAAAGAGAGCAAGTTGAAGAGGACACTGACCGCTGGGCCACAACCATTCCTCCTGCTGGCAGCTGAGTCCACCTACCTTACCTCCTCACCCACAGCAGACTTTCAGCAGGAGCTGGACAGTGCAGAAGTCCCCACTGCTGGAGAGCATACTCACCCACATTCTGCTGCGTGATGGAGTGTGCCCAGCCATTGTAACCAAACATCTCATTGGCCAGATTAATTACCCGATGACCCTCAATGTAGCACACCTAGAAAAACAAATGGTTTTAAGGAAAAGCTGTGCTAATTCCTTACCACACTTAAATGTGAATCAAAATTGACATAATTTATTCCTCATCTACTTTTTTGGATAAACTGTCCTTAAACATTCTACTCGGGAGGCTGAGGTGGGAGGATCACTTGAGCCCAGGAGCTCAAGGCTGCAGTAAGCTAGGATCGTGCCGCTGCACTCCAGCCTAAGCAACAGAGTGAGACCCAGTCTCTTAAAAAAAAAAAATTTTTTTTTCAAGAAAATTCTCAATGAATTTATTTCAAAAATCTTCTACATGGAGCCCGCGAGAACGAATGGTCTGTTGGGAGGAGGAACTCACCCAGCAGTTGCTAAAATTCAGTTTGCAAAAAGTACAAATCTGTTTGACATATTTTATGGAAGACCAAAAATATACACAGAAGTTAAAATTAGAAGCAAATGATATGCTATTATTATGTGTCAATCATAAGTTCTTTAAAAAGTGTTTAATTCAAAAAAAAAAGAAGCAAATGGCAAAAGGAACATTTTTTTTTAATGGTATAAAGGCTGGGCATGGTGGCCCACACCTGTAATCCCAGCACTTTGGGAGGCCGAGGTGGGAGGATCACTTGAGCCCAGCAGTTCGAGATCAGCCTGGGCAACATGGCGAGATGTCGTCTCTACAGAACATTAAAAAATTAACCAGGCGTGGTGGCGTGTGCCTGTAGTCCCAGCTGGTCAGGAAGCTGAGGCAGGAGGATCGCTTGAGCCTGGGAGGTGGAGGCTGCAGTGAGCCGAGATGACACCACTGGTCGGACTCCAGCCTAGGTGACAGAGCAAGACCCTGTCTTTAAAAATAAAAAAAAAAAAGATGATGTAAAAATCTTAAGATGGCGGCTACGCGAGTGTCAAGACCATGCCCGGGCCCCTTCAGATGAGAATGAAGTCTGGAACCCATCCCCTCCCAGGGGCACTGGGAGACCTCCAGGAACAGTTAACAGCAGACTTCCGAATCCCTGAGGACCCAGAGAGGGAACTGGCAAGACCATCAGAGTCTGCGGTATGGATGCCTGCTTTCCAGGAACATGAATTCTCCTACCTTCTGGCCTCCGCCAGCCATGCGGCTACTTATGTATTCTGGGCCCAGCCTCTGCCTCAGGGCCTTCTGGATGGCCTGGTACTCTTCTGCTGTGTACTGGCACTGCAACCCCAAAAAAGAAAATTAAATTCACACTTCCACCATTCCTCACATCACTGAGTCTCCATCCTTTATGGAGACTTTATACTCTTAAAAAGACCCCCAGAACCTTTGTTTATGTGGGTTCTATGTATCCTATTAGGAATCAAAACTGAGAAACTTTTAAGGCATGCATGCCGTTAGGCATCATAGCAGTGACATCACCACATATCATGCACTCTCTGAAAACTCTACCGTTCACTCATGAAAGAATGAGTGTGAAAGAGGCAAATAGTATTATTATGAAGATAATTTTGACCTTCTGGACTCTGAAAGATCTTCAGAAACCCCAGGGTTTTTGAGAACTGCATTTTGAGAACTGCTGCCTTAGCTGCTGCTACCATCCTTATAAATGTTTCTGAAGCTTAGGAAGCTAAAATGTTCTGCCTCCAGATCTGTAAATGACGTCAGCACAGGAAGCAAGCACGGAAAGAGCACAGGGGTAGGAAGCCTTGCTTTCATTTGTCCTTTCCAGAGATTGACGCCTTCTCCAATACAACAATTTCCCATCCTGCACAAACAGCAACACACTACTGCTTGCTGATTTGGGTTTTGTCCCCCTTGCCCTGCTCGGATGAGATGAATACTCACAACTCTCTGCTAAAGACAAAGATGGAGTTTGGGTGGACAAAGCAAGAAACTCTTTTCTGTGCACACAATGTCCCTACAAGGAACAGGACCCCCAGTAACTTTCCATGCCTCCAAGACAACTGGAGCCAGGCGCGGTGGCTCATGCATGTAATCCCAGCATTTAGGAGGCCGAGGCAGGCAGATCACGAGGTCAGGAGTTCAAGACTACCCTGGCCAACATGGTGAAACCACATCTCTACTAAAAATACAAAAAAATTAAGCCCGGGCGTGGTGGCTCACGCCTGTAATCCAAACACTTTGGGAAGCCAAGGCAGGCGGATCACCTGAGGTCAGGAGTTCGAGACCAGCCTGGCCAACATGGTTAAACCCCATCTCTACTAAAAATATAAAAATTAGCTGGCCATGGTGGTGCATGCCTGTTATCCCAGCTACTTGGGAGGCTGAGGCAGGAGAATTGCTTGAATCCAGAGGGTGGAGGTTGCAGTGAGCTGAGCTCGCACCACTGCACTGCAGCCTGGGTGACAAAGCAAGACTCAGTCTCGAAAAAAAAAAAAGAAATAGAACTGGGTGGCATGCACACAGGGGCAATAGGAAATAGGGAGATTTTCACAGTTTCATTTTGAATTTGATGTCATACAAATGTTATCTATCCCCCCCACAAAAAATTTAAAATCTAAATCTAATCCCCAGTACTATCAGTCTTTTGATAGCTAACATTCCAAAATGCCCTCCAGAGTTCACAAGACTCCCAAAAAATGCATCTAAAGGAAAAACCAATAACAAATAGCTCACACATGTACTATGTAAACGTACTAGGTACTGCCCACGCACGCACCGCGTCAACGTACTAGCTACTGCCCACGCACGCACCGCGTAAACGTTCTAGGTACTGCCCCCGCACGCACCGCGTGAACGTACTAGCTACTGCCCCCGCACGCACCGCGTCAACGTACTAGGTACTGCCCCCGCACGTACCGCGTCAACGTTCTAGGTACTGCCCCCGCACGTACCGCGTCAACGTTCTAGGTACTGCCCCCGCACGTACCGCGTCAACGTACTAGCTACTGCCCCCGCACGTACCGCGTCAACGTTCTAGGTACTGCCCCCGCACGTACCGCGTCAACGTACCAGGTACTGCCCACGCACGTACCACGTCAACGTTCTAGGTACTGCTCCCGCACGTACTAGGTAAACGTACTAGGTACTGCTCACACATGTACTACGATGCTCTATAAACTGCCTTGCCCTAACTTTACTCACTTCACCTCATTCTTTCCCGGCATGAAGGAACCACAGTTACCTGTCCAAAGCATAACACCGAGCCGCCGCCAGCAGCAGGATGGCTGTCACGTCCTCCAAGAATTGCTTCCTCAGTCCCAGACATCTTGATTCTGGTTGACCTCTATATAAATAAAAGGCGGAAAAAAAAACAACAACCCTCAAAGAATGTTTAAAGTAAAAGGCAAGAGCCTCTACTGAAAAATCACATAAAGAATCCTTATGTGGCCAGGCACAGTGGCTCAGGCCTGTAATCCCAGCACTTTGGGAGGCCGAGGTGGATGGATCACAAGGTCAGGAGATGGAGACCATCCTGGCTAACATGGTGAAACCCCCTCTCTACTAAAAATCCAAAAAAATTAGCTGGGCATGGTGGCAGGCGCCTGTAATCCCAGCTACTCGGGAGGCTGAGGCAAAGAATTGCTTGAACCCAGGAGGCGGAGGTTGCAGTGATCTGAGATCACACCCTGCACTCCAGCCTGGGCGACAGAGCGAGACTCCATTTCAGGAAAAAAAAAAAAAAAAAAAAAAAAAAAAGAATCCGTATGCAATACCCTAAGAGTTATTTATAAGCTTCTAAGCACTGCTCCAATCCAGAACAGAGTTCCTCAGTGGTTAGCTGTGGTCTCTCAAGCTGCTGAAGATTCTTTAAGGTCTACTTCTACCTTTCTGTTAACATGTTTGCTATTCTGGCGGTGCTATTAAAGGTGATTTTTACAATAAGAATATATTACATTTAGAACTATAAAATCAAAATTACAAAAAATTCTTTATGGGAAAGCAAACAAAAAATGTACTATAGGTGGAACATTGCTAATCCAAAAATCCAAAATTCAAAATGCTCCAAAATCCAAAACGTTTTGAGTGCCAACATGATGTGTTATAGTCAAAACACAGGTAATGGCCAGGCATGGTGGCTCAAACCTATAATCCTACCACCTTGGGAGGCCAAGGCAGAAGGACTGCTTGAGCCCAGGAGTTTGAGACTAGCCTAGACAGCAAAACCCCATCACTACAAAAAATTTAAAAATTAGCCAGGCGTGGTGCTATGCTACTTAGGAGGCCGATGTGGGAGGATCGCTTGAGCTCAGGAGTTTGAGGCTGCAGTGAGCTATGACCACCCCATCGCATTCCAGCCTGGGTGACAGAGTGTCTGACTCTGTCTCAAAAAAAAAAAAAAAACAAAAAAAAGGCAGGCACACAACACACAGTTTATTCAGCTTCTCCAAGAGAAAAATTCAATTATCAGCCAGACGCAGTCACTGACACCTATAATCCCAGCACTTTGGGAGGCTGAGGCGGGCGGATCACCTGAGGTCAGGAGTTCGAGACCAGCCTGGCCAACATGGTGCAATGTCTTTATAAAAATACAAAAATTAGCTAGGTGTGGTAGTGCGAGCCTGTAATTCCAGCTACTCGGGAGGCTGAGGTAGGAGAATCGCTTGAACCCGGGAGGCAGAGGTGGGAGAATCGCTTGAACCCGGGAGGCAGAGGTTGCAGTGAGCCGAGATTGTGCCACGGCACTCCAGCCTGGGCGACAGAGTGAGCCTCCATCTCAAAAAAAAAAAAAAAATCATCTTTAGGCTCTGAAAACAAATGAATTTCATGTTTAGACTTGGGTCCCCTTCCCAAGATATCTGATTATATATATTCAAATATTCCAAAATCTGAAGTCCAAAACACTTCTGGTCCCAAAGCATTTCAGTGAAGCAATACCCAACCTGTACTAGCTAAGAGGGTAACTGGGAGGTGGTGGATATGTGAATTACCTTGACTGTGGTAATCATTTCACAGTGCATTCACATATCAAATCATCACATTGTACACCCTAAATATATACAATTTTTGTCAGTCATATCTCAAAAAAGCTGGGGGGTAGGGAAGAAAAATCAAGTGAATCTGTTTTAAAGTTTAAAAAAACCGGCCAGGTGTGGTGGCTCACACCTGTAACCCTAACACTTTGGGAAGCCAAAGCAGGCGGATCACCTGAGGTCAGGAGTTTGAGATCAGCCTGACCAACATAGTGAAACCCCATCT
This sequence comes from Pan paniscus, assembly GCF_029289425.2. Lineage (NCBI taxonomy): Eukaryota > Metazoa > Chordata > Mammalia > Primates > Hominidae > Pan > Pan paniscus. Next base: position 6,435,963 of record NC_073259.2, read on the forward strand.
GTACTAAAAATACAAAAAAATTAGCCGGATGTGGTGGCAGGCGCCTGTAGTCCCAGCTACTCGGGAGGCTGAGGCAGGAGAATCACTTGAACTTGGGAGGCAGAGGTTGCAGTGAACTGAGATTGTGCCACTGCACTCCAGCCTGGGTGACAGAACAAGACTCCATCTCAAAAATAATAATAATAAAGTTTTTAAAAACCTCAACTTACTGCTCACTACTATATAGGCAGCATGACCCTGGACACTGTGGGGTCAAAAAGAAATAGAAGCCACAATCACTGAAATGCTTTCCAGGAGCTAACAAGATAGCTGGAGGGAGGAGACTTAATAGAAATGAAACAAATGAAGAGCAGGAGGCCCCAACATTCAGGAAGGCTACAGAGCAAAAAGCCACTTCACTTCCTTAACCAGCAGCATCACCATCACCTGTGAATCATTTTTTTTTTTTTTTTTTTTTTTGCAAGCGTTTCGCTCTTGTCGCCTAGGCTGCCCTGCAGTGGTGTGGTCTCAGCTCACTGCAACCTTCACCTCCTGGGTTCAAGCGAATCTGCTGCTTCAGTCTCTGAGTAGCTGAGATTACAGGTGTGCGCCACCATGCCCGGCTAAATTTTGCATTTTTAGTAGAGACAGGGCCGGGCGTGGTGGCTCACGCCTGTAATCCCAGCACTTTTTTTTTTCTGAGACGGAGTCTCGCTCTGTCACCCAGGCTGGAGTGCAGAGTGGTGTGATCTCAGCTCACTGCAACCTACACCTCCCAGATTCAAGCAATTCTCCTGCCTCAGCCTACTGAATAGCTGGGATTACAGGCATCCACCACCACACCTGGCTAATTTTTGTATTTTTAGTAGAGACGGGGTTTTGTCATGTTGGCCAGGCTGCTCTCGAACTTCTGACCTCAGGTGATCCGCCCACCTCATCCTCCCACAGTGCTGGGATTACAGGTGTGAGCCACCGCGCCCAGCCATCCCTTCAGCTCTTACCACAATAGTGCACCCTATTCTGACTTCCAAATGCCAACATCTGCATCTTGTTACCTGAGAGCTTTCTTTGGTATCCAGACTACTTTGCACCTGTTTATGGCAAGCTGTAAGCACCAGAAAATTGAACCACCCTGGCAGCAGCCCTCAAATGGTGCCTGACAGGAGCTGGTGTTGAAATACGCTAAATTTCTGACCCCTCTGTGGAACATCACCAAGCCATGAGCTTCCCCAGTGGAATTAGGTTCCCCCGTGGCAACAGGCTTGAAAACTCGCCCTTTGTTGTCAAACTTTCCTTTCCTGTCTCCCTTCCCCGCTCCTCTACTGTGTAAAGGACTAATCTCCAAATAAACTACTTGGGAATAAAAAGGAGGGCAGCAAAAGATGCCTTTACAATGTAGAAACCTGGGAGTTACCACCTTAATTATTAAGGAATCAAACTTAATGTCACCAATTACAGTCACATCATGTGCTTCCTGATGGACGCACTAAGAAGGTCCCATCACTGAGGTAGTATTTCTACCAACCTAATCATCAGGAAACAATCAAACAAGTTGAAATCTACAAAGCAACTGGCCTGGACTCTCCAAAGCATCAGTGTCTCAAAAAGCAAAACAAAATAGAAGGGCTGGTGAACTCTTCTATGTTAAAAGAGGCTTAAGGCTGGGTGTGGTGGCCCACGCCTGTAATCCCAGCACTTTGGGAGGCCAAGGCGGGTGGATCATCTGAGCTCAGGAGTTCAAGACCAGCCTGGCCAACATGGTACAATTCCAGTCTCTACTAAAAATATAAAAAGTAGCCGGGCATGGTGGCACACACCTGTAGTCCCAGCAATGCGGGAGGCTGAAGCAGGATAATCACTTGAACCCAGTGGGTGGAGGTTGCATGAGCCAAGATCATGCCACTGCACTCCAGTCTGGGTAACAGAGCAAGACTCCATCTCAAAAAATAAATAATAAATAAATAAAGACTTAAGAGGCATGACAACTAAATGCACTGTGTGATCTTCAATGAAATTTCGGATCAGGGATAAAGAAAAGCTATAAAGAATATTATTAGGACAATGGGAGAAATCTGATGATGGGATGAATATGAGACTGCAGCCACAACCTCCTGGGCTCAAGTGATCCTTCTGCCTCAGCCTCCCGAGTAGCATAGACTACAGGTGTGCACCACCACAGCTGGTTAGTGTGATGATTATATCATGATTCTGTAGGACAATGGCCTATCACTAGATGTATGATTTTGTATGATGCAGTATTGGAGTAAAGTGTCATGTTTTCTGCAACTTACTCTCAATTCATTCAACTAATTGTGTGTGTGTGTGTGTGTGTGTGTGTGTGTAGAGAGAGAGAAAAAGGCAAGTAGATAAAGCAAAAGTACAAATTTATGAACCTAGGTGAAGGATATGCAGACATTAATCATAAATTTTTTTTTTTTTTGAGACAGTCTCGCTGTGCCACCCAGTGCAGTGAGGCGATCATGGCTCACCGTACCCTCAAACTCCTTGGCTCGTGATCTTCCCACCTCAGCCTCCTGAGTAGCTGGGACTACAGTTGTATAATGCCACACACAGCATATTTTTTATTTTTTGTAGAGACACGGGTCTCACTATGTTGTCCAGGCTGGTCTCAAACTCCTGGGCTCAGGCAATCTTCCTGCCCAGCCTCCCAAAGCACTGGGATTACAGACGTGAGCCACTGCACCCAGCCCATTGTAAAATTTGTCCAAAGGCTTCAAATCTTTCAGGATGAAGTGTCAGGAAAGACTACCTGCATAGCCAAGATTATGGCAGCTATATAAATCCAAATATCCAAACACATCCTCCAAAAACTACACAGACCAACCAACTGGAGAAACAAAGAAAATCACCAACATCTCATATCTTCAACATACTTAGAAGACTGAAAATACACAAGCTTCTAATTACCCGTAAGTAGAAAAACATCAATTTCTTATAGAGATGTTTCTCAACCTCTCATCCCAGCTCTTTAAGGACAGCAAAGAGGGATCCAGATAGGAAGACAGATGCAAAGAAGAGAGAAGAGGGCTGGGCGCACTGGGCGCAGTGGCTCATGCCTGTAATCCCAGCACTCTGGGAAGCTGAGGCAGGCGAATCACGAGGTCAGGAGTTCGAGACCAGCCTGGCCAAGATGGTGAAACCCTGTCTCTACTGAAAATACAAAAATTAGGTGGGCGTGGTTGAGTGCGCCTGTAATCCCAGCTACTCTGGAGGCTGAGGCAGGAGAATCGCTTGAACCTGGGAGGCAGAGGTTGCAGTGAGCCGAGATTGCGCCACTGCACTCCAGCCTGGAGACAGAGCAAGTCTCCGTCAAAAAAAAAAAAAAACAAAACCAAACCAAAGAGAGAGGGTACCCTCTGAAAACTGTGCTATGAAAGACACAAAAGAGAATTTAAGAGCCGAAGGACATAGAACCACCTCCCTGACAACAAAAGCCTTCTAGTAGAATTAGAAGCCATACTTGACTACACCTACAAAACTACTCTTGAACTAGGAATCTCAAAAATCATCCTGAATGACTGTCACTCCTGCTCACGAAATGCAAACTTAGAGGAAAAAAAAGATTGAAAAGAATGAAAGAACCTCAGGATCCTGTGGGCTAATATCCAAATGTCTAACTCACATATAATTGAAGTCCCAGAAGTGAAAGAGAATGGAACAGAAGAAATATTTTTAAAACTAATAGCTCCAAATTTCCCAAATTGGCTGACAGACATAAATTTACAGATTTAAGAAGCTCTGCAAATCTCAAGAATAAATCTCTGGATAAATACAAATAAAATGACACCTAGATACACCACAGACAAACTGCTAAAAAACAAAAATAAAGAGAAAATCTTGAAAGCAGGCAGAGAATGATAACACATTACACACAGAGTAATGAATGATGCAAATGATGGCTCCATTTTACAATAAAGGTAAGAAACATATCTAGAAATAAATTTAACAAAATATGTATAAGACTTCTGAATTGAAAACCATAAAACAGAACTAAAAAGAATTTTTTTTTTTTTGAGACAGAGTTTCACTCGTTGCCCAGGCTGGAGTGCAATGGCACCATCTCGGCTCACTGCAACCTCTGCCTCCCAGGTTCAAGTGATTCTCCTGCCTCAGCCTCCAGAGTAGCTGGGATTACAGGCATGCGCCACCACGCCTGGCAAATTTTGTATTTTTCGTAGAGACAGGGTTTCTCCATGTTGGTCAGGCTGGTCTCAAACTCCCGACCTCAGGTGATCCACCCGGCTCAGCCTCCCAAATTGCTGGGATTACAGGTGTGAGCCACCACACCTGGCCCGAAATTTTTATTTTTATTATTATTATTTTTTGAGACAGAGTTTTGCTCTTGTTGCCCAGGCTGGAGTGCAATGGCAGTATCTCAGCTCACTGCAACCTCCACCTCCTGAGCAAGTTCAAGCAGTTCTCCTGCCTCACCCTCCCAAGTAGCTGAGACTACAGGCACCTGCCACCATACCTGGCTAATTTTTGTATTTTTAGTAGAGACGGGGTTTCACCATGTTGGCCAGGCTGGTCTCGAACTCCTGACCTCAGCTGATCTGCCCGCTGCAGACTCCCAAAGTGCTGGGATTACAGGCATAAGCCACCGTGCCTGGCCTAAAAAGAAATTTTAAAAGGCTTAAATAAGAAGGAAAATGCACCAAGTTCATATATTTGAAGACTCAATACTGTTTAGGTGTCATTTCTTTCCAAATTGATCCATAGATTCAATGCAATCCCAATCACAACTTTACCAGACTTTTCTGTAAAACTGGTAAAGATAATTCTGATATTTATATGGAAATGCAGAGGATTTAGAATATTCACATCAAGCTTTAAAACAACAAAATTGGAAGACCTACAACTACATGACTTCAAGACTTACTAAAAAGCTACAGTAATTAAAAGTGTGGTACTAACACAAGGATTGAACAATGGAACAGAAAAGGGAGTGCAGACATCAATTACCATTTGTACAGTCATCTTAATTTCGAAAATGCAATACAATAGCATTTTCAACAAATGGTGCTGGAATGACTGGATATCTATATGGAAAAAAAAATTAATATTTAATTATATCTCACACCATTCACCTAAACTAGAGATGGGTGATAGGCTTAAACATAAAACTAAAACTATAAAATTTATAGGCCGGGCACGGTGGCTCACGCCTATAATCCCAGCATGTTGGGAGGCCAAGGCGGGTGGATCACAAGGTCAAGAGCTCAAGACCAACCTGGCCAACCTGGTGAAACCCTGTCTCTAATAAAAATACAAAAATTAGTTGGGCGTGGTGGCGCATGTCTGTAATCCCAGCTACTCGGGAGGCTGGGGCAGGAGAATCGCTTGAACCTGGGAGGCAGAGGTTGCAGTGAGTGGAGATCGCATCACCGCACTCCAGCCTGGACGACAGAGCAAGACTCTGTCTCGAAAAAAAAAAACTTACAGAAGAAAACATGAAAGATTATCTTCACAGCCTGAAGGTAGCCAGGATTTCCTAGGACTCAGAAAGCAATAACTATAAAAGAAAATATAAGAGAAAACTGATTACATCAAAATGTAAAACTTCTGTTCATCAGACAACTCTAAGAAAATGAATAGGCAACCAGACAGAGGACAGGTAACCAGCATATAAAGGTTATATAAATAACTGCTACAACTCAATAATAAAAAGACACACAACCCAATGTAAAATGGGCAAAAGATTTGAGCAGGCACTTCACAAAGGAAGACGTACATTGTCATGGGTACAGGAAAAAGTCCTCAACACCATTAGTGACTGAGGACTAAAATTATGACCATGACACACCACACCCATCAGAATAACTCAAAAGACTGACAACACCAAACGCTGGCAAGGATGTAAAGCAACTGGAACTCTCATACACTGTTGGCAGGAAACAGGCTGATAAAACCACTCAGCTGTTAATGCACACTACTCTTCATGAAAACCAAAGGCCTACTCCAAGGACGGAGCCACACGTCCAGGGAGTAGAGCAGCAGAGGCCCAATCCCAGGCCTGGAGCCCTACTGGTTTTTTTGAGATGAAGTCTTGTTCAGTCGCCCAGGCTGGAGTGCGGTGGCACAATCTCGGCTCACTGCAACCTCCATCTTCCTGATTGAAGCAATTCTCCAGCCTCAGCCTCCCGAGTAACTGGGACTACAGGCATGTGCCATCACGCCCAGCTAATTCTAATTCTTGTATTTTTAGTAGAGATGGGGTTTCACTATGTTGCTCAGGCTGGTCTCGAACTCCTGAGCTCAAGTGATTCCCCCGCCTCGGCCTCCCAAAGTGCCAGGATTACAGACGTGAGCCACCGCGCCTGGCCTATTGGTTCTTTATATATCTTGAATATCAGTCTTTTGTCAAATAGGTCCCTGTGTTTCCCCATTCATTTTCTTAGAGTAGTCTGTGATTACATTTTGATGTAATCAATCATATTTATCTTTGTGTGTGTTTGGGGTTTTTTTTGCTTTTTTAAGTGACTCTATGGCATCCTGAGCCCTAAGAAACCTTTGCACACACTCAGGTCATGAAGATATTCTTCTCATCTTCTTCCAGAAGCCTCACGGTTTTCTAATTTTGAAAATAGGTCTGGGCGGGGCCCGCTGGGTGCAGTTGCTCACACCTGTAATCCCAGCACTTTGGGAGGCTGAGGCAGGCAGATTGCATGAGGTGAGGAGTTCAAGACCAGCCTGGCCAACATCATGAAACTCCATCTCTACAAAAAATACAAAAATTAGCTGGGCCTGGTGGCATGTTCCCGTAGTCCTAGCTACTCAGGGGGCTGCGGTGGAAGGCTTGCTTCAGCCTGGAAGGTAGAGGCTGCAGTGAGAAGAGATCACCCCACTGCACTCCAGCCTGGGTGACAGAACGAGACTGTCTCAAAAAAAAAGAAAGAAAGAAATTAAGTAGCCAGGAGTGGTGGCTCACGCCTGTAATCCCAGCACTTGAGGCTGAAGTGGAAGGATCGCTTGAGGCTCAGGAGTTCAAGACAAGCCTAGGGAACATGGCTGTCTCTACAAGCAGCAAAACGTTAGTCGGGCATGGTGGAGCATGCCGGCAGTCCCAGCTACTCAGGAAGCTGTGGTGGGAGGATCACTTGAGCGGGGGTGAGGAAGGGGTCAAGGCTGCAGACAGCCATGATCATACACCACTACACTCCAGCCTGGGCAACAGAGGAAGACCCTGTCTCAAAAAAGAAAGAAATAAATAAAATATATATCTGTCATATGATCCCAAAATTCTGATAGGTGTTTTCCCAGAGGAAATAAAAACATGGTAAAAAAAAAAAAACAACAAGTCAGGGGTAGAAGGGAGAGAGCCTGGACTAGGATAGTGGCTATGGCAAGAAATCATGAATTCAAGATATTAAAAAGGTAAAGACTGGCAAAGATGTTTTATTCTTCTCCATTTCCTTATCACCGAAAAGCATTTTTTTTTCTTTTTTTTTTTTGAGGAGTCTCACACTGTTGCCCAAGCTGCAGTGCAATGGCACAATCTCGGCTCACAAAAGCATTTATTATTATATGTGGAGGGCTGAAGAAGCGTGTCAGGTGGACTCTGGATATACAGATCAAGAGGGAGATGTGACAAGGTGATGGGTGAGATTCTGACTGCGAAGGTCAAGAACGGCTTGATGAACAAGACTGGAGCAAGTTTCTTTTATTTTCATTTATGAACACAGTACTATAATGTTCATGATACTTTAAAAAAATTAGCAAAAGTAGAAAAAAAGTGGCCAGGCACGGTGGCTCACATCTGTAATCTCAGCACTTTGGAAGGCCAATGCAGACAGATCACCTGAGGTCAGGAGTTCAAGACCAGCCTGGCTAACATGGTGAAACCTCTTCTCTACTAAAGATACAAAAATTAGCCGGGAATGGTGGCAGGTGCCTGTAATCTCAGCTCCTCAGGAGGCTAAGGCACAAGAATCGCTTGAATCCAGGAGGCGAAGGTTGCAGTGAGCCAAGATCGCACCACTGCACTCTAGCCTGAGCAAGAGTGAGACTCTGTCTCAAAAAAAAAAAGTAGAAAAAAAATTTTTAATTGAAATCTCAAAATGTCATTACCTCTAAAGCCTTATGCAGCTCATCACACTCTGAAGTATGTCTTTTTTTTTTGAGGGGGAGACGCTCTGTTGCCCAGGCTGGAGTACAGTGGCGCAATCTCAGCTCACTGCAACCTCCACCTCCCAGGTTCAAGTGATTCTGGTGCCTCAGCCTCCTGAGTAGCTGGAACTACAGGCATGCGCGACCACACCCAGCTAATTTTCTGTATTTTTAGTAGAGGCAGGGGTTTCACCATGTTGGCCAGGCTGGTCTTGAACTCCCGACCTCAGGTGTTCTGCCCACCTCAGCCTCCCAAAATGCTGGGATTACAGGCATAAGCCACCACACCTGGCCTGAAGTAAGTCTTAAAATTTGTGGGAACCCAGTAATCCCAGCACTTTGGGAGGCCGAGGCAGGCAGATCATGAGGTCAGGAGTTCGAGACCAGCCCGGCCAACATGGTGAAACTCCGTCTCTACTAAAAATACAAAAATTAGCTGGGCACGGTGTACCTGTAATCCCAGCTACTCGGGAGGTTGAGGCAGGAGAATCGCTTGAACCTGGGAGACGGAGGTTGCAGTGAGCCGAGATCACGCCACCGCACTCCAGCCTGGGCGACAAGAGTGAAACTCCGTCTCAAAAAAAAAAAAAAAAAAAATCTGTGGGAACATAGGATTAATTCCCTCACACTGATCATTTCTCTGCACTCCCACACTCAGCCATTAGAGAACTGCGGGGCCATACACTAATCACTGAATCCCCAACACTCAGCACAGTCCCCACTCAGCACATAGTATGAAGAGCATTTTAGCCTTATTTTAGCTTCTCTCCACATCAAAACTGCCAGTTCAATATTAAAAATGAGTGCCTTGAGTGAAGAAATGCTAAAAGCTGCAGAGATGGAAAAATATCCACTAGGCTTTCTGCCCTTGAAGCACTACTGAGACAGTCAGTTCTCATTATTCAGGGTAGTTATGTCCTGTAAAGCCATCATGAACACTGAACTAGCAAATACTGAGCCACTGCTCCCAGGGGAAATACAGGGTTACTCAACAGGCCAATACATAACCTTGTTTTATGCGTGCTTCTGTTTAAAGATATCTTATTTAATATATATTGTTGATGCAGTAACATGAACTCACAGCCAACAACAAAAGTGATGCCTGAACAAAGCTAACCTAAAAGCTTATCTTTTCTCTGTAAGATATATCACAGCCTTCAACTTGGAAATGCTAGACAGCACTCTATTCTTGGAGGCCACTATAAACAGCAAAATCACCAAAAGCACAAAAATACAAAAAAACATGGCACTACGTATACAGCCAAAAGAACACTTATGAACAGTTTTAGAGCTGAAACAGAAAGGCAGAGTGTCACCTTATTTGAACATAGCTGGGAAAGCATACAGTGGGTGACTCAAAATTTTTCACAACTACTCTCTCCCACAGCTAGCTCAGTTACATTTTTCATACACTCATCTCCAACTACACCGTTTATACTACAAGATAACACGTTTTGGTGTACATTACACAACAGCAATCTCTGATGGTTTCTGCCTCCCTGAGAAGACCAGCACACAAACATTTCTCTGCTTGATACCACTATAATTAACGACCTGGTAAGTGGTGAACTGAGAATAGAACATTTTAAAAAACACTCCCAGAGGGGCGCAGTGGCTCACGCCTGTAATCCCAACACTTTGGGAGGCCAAGGTGGGAGGATCACCTGAGGTAGGGAGTTCGAGACCAGCGTGACCAACATGGAGAAACCCCTTCTCTACTAAAAATACAAAATTAGCCGGGTGTGGTGGTGCACACCTGTAATCCCAGCTACTCGGGAGGCTGAGGCAGGAGAATCGCTTGAATCCGGGAGGCAGAAGTGGCAGTGAGTCAACATCTCGCCACTGCACTCCAGCCTGGGCAACAAGAGCGAAACTCTGTCCCCCCAAAAAACAACAGACAAACAAAAAAACAAAACTCCCACCCAGGTGTGGTGGCTCACACCTGTAATCCCAGCACTTTGGGAGGCCGAGGTGGGTGGATCACCTGAGGTCAGGAGTTCGAGACCAGCATGGCCAACATGGTGAAACCCTGTCTCTACTAAAAATACCAAAAATTAGCCGGGCATAGTGGCATGCGCCTGTAAGCCCAGTTACCGAGGAGGCTGAGAGAAACTCTGTCCCCCCAAAAAACAACAGACAAAAAAACTCCCACCCAGGCGCGGTGGCTCACACCTGTAATCCCAGCACTTTGGGAGGCCGAGGTGGGTGGATCACCTGAGGTCAGGAGTTCGAGACCAGCATGGCCAACATGGTGAAACCCTGTCTCTACTAAAAATACCAAAAATTAGCCGGGCATAGTGGCATGCGCCTGTAAGCCCAGTTACCGAGGAGGCTGAGATAGGAGAAGCGCTTGAACCCAGGAGGTGAGGTTGCAGTGAGCCCAGATACGCCATTGCACTCCACCCTGGGCAACAAGAGTGAAACTTCATCTCAAAAAAAAAAACAACAACAAAAAAACTGCCCTAAACGATACCAGACCTGAGGCCACTGAATTACCTGACTCAACCCAAGAGTTAAATGCTAGTTTCCAAAAACTTAAGTTTTAAATGTCTGTGCCTCAGACTGCGAGTTCTGTGGAGGACTAGATCTAGAAAGCCTAGAAAACCACCAGTATCCATCAAAAATGGAGAAACAAAATGTGGTATATCCACACAATAAATAATTCAGTTATTTAAAAAATGAAGTTGATACATGCTACATACAACATAGATGGACTTTGAATCATGAAGTGAAATAAACCAAACACAAAAGAACAAATATTGTATAATACAGTACTGAGAATGGGTAAATTCATAGATTAGTGCTGCTGGGAGTAGGAGGAAATAATGGGTGTCTGCTAATGGTTTTAACGTTTCTTTTAGGGATGATAAAAATGTTCTGGAATTAGATAATAGTGGTGATTGCGCAACCTTGTGAATATATTAAAACCACTGAATTGCACACTTTAAAAGGGTGAATTTAGACTGGGTGTGGTGGCTCACACCTGTAATCCCTGAACTTTGGAAGGGCGAGGAGTTCGAGACCAGCCTAACCAACATGGTGAAAAATACAAAGTAGCTGGGTGTGGTGGCATGCGCCTGTAATTCCAGCTACTTGGGAGGCTGAAGCAAAGAATCGCTTGAACCCAGGAGGCGGAGGTTGCAGTGAGCCGAGACGGCGCCACTGTACTCCAGCCTGGGCAACAGAGCGAGACTACGTCTCCACTTTTTTTTAAAGAAGGGAGTGAATTTAATTGTACGTGAATTATAACTTTTTTTTTTTGGATGGATTCTCGCTCTGTCCCCCAGGCTGGAGTGCAGTGGTGCGATGTCGGCTTACCGGCACACCTGCCTACTGGGTTCAAGCGATTCTCATGCCTCCGCCTCCCGAGTAGCGGGGATTACAGGCGCCCGCCACCAGGCCTGCCTAGTTTTGTATTTTTAGTAGAGACGGGGTTTCGCTATGTTAGCCAGGCTGGCGTAGAACTGCTGGCCTCAAGCGATCCTCCCGCATCGGCCTTCCAAAGTTCTGGGATTACAGGTGTGAGACGCCGCGCCAGACCTCTATCTCAATGTTATAACAAGGCTCAATACTCAGCTAAAGTGAGCGTCAAATTTTTATTTTTATTTTTTCCCCCGTGACAGGGTCTCGCTCTGTCGCCCGGGACGGAGTGTCGTGGTACGGGTGCGATCTCGGCTCACTGCAGGCTTGACCTCCCGGGAACATGGAGGCATGCCGCCACCATGCCCGGCGTCAAATTCCTTTTAAATCAATCGTTTCTTCCCAGCGTCCCCCGCTCCCTGCAACTCAACTTCGTTTAGCTATTAACACAAACTTCAGATTCCCCACGCCTGTCTGCAGGCAGCATCTCCAAGGAAGCGCCACCACGGACACCTGGCTGTCCGCACCGCGGTGGGGTCCCGGCGCGTCGGTGCCAAGCTTCCTGTACCCCGCCTTCCTACCCACCTCTCGGGAAGCCCGGATACTGAGCCCCTCACTGCACTGGCGAACTAGAACAGGCCTCTGGACGCATCTCTACGCTGAGACCTCAGGATCAGGTCCACCGCAGCCCCAGGTTCTCGACCCGGAAGCTGAGCCTTCCCACGCTCCACACCCACGGCTAGAACCACCCCGGGGGAAGCCGCTCTCCTCCCCCACTTACGCGCCTCGGGCAGCGCGCGGTGCACACAGGGAGCTCGATCTAGGCTATGGACAAGGGGAAGAGAGCTTAGATGGAGGCCGCGCAGAGGAGAATGGGAAGGATGTGCGAGCGTCTCTGGGAAGAAGGTCCGAACCCACGCCCAGCGCCGGAGGGGGAAAAAAAAAACAGACCAGAGAAGGAACCGTAAATCAAGTCGGAGGGGAAAAGAGCCGCAAAGCCTTCTGCGGCAGCCGTAAAGCAACCTGGAGGCGCGGTGCTGGCTTTTACGTTCTGAGCCGCTCGCCCTGCCGCTTCCCTGCGCGCCCTCTGCCTCCTACTTCCCTCCAGCTTCCCTCGGTCCGCGGCCGTCGGATCTCTGCTGCCCCCTGGTGGGCTTGGCGGTTTCGTCAGGCCTTCAGGGGCTAGTTAGGCCCGGGTGGTTCACACTTCACATGCCCAGTGCCCATTAGGATGCGGGGCCCGCCCACCCATGCACAATTGGGAAAATCTTAGGATGAATGGTTGTCAGAGACCTTCCCAGATTCCGCCCGGGCCGAGGCAGCGGTGGACCTGGTGGTTCTCCAGGCCCCTCACCACCGCCGCGCACATCCAGTCGTCACCGGATGGCGCCTTCGGTTAGCGACGACCGCAGGGAAATGGAGAAGTGCGGCTTGGGGGGCGAAGTCCCCTCTAGAATGTCCCCTGAGGCCGGGCGTGGTGGCTCAGGCCTGTAATCCCACCACTTTTGGACGCCGAGGCGGGCTGATCACGAGGTCAGGAGTTCGAGACCAGCCTGGGCAACATGGGGAAACCCCTGCCTCTACTAAAAATACAAAAAATTAGCCGGGCGTGGTGGTGGGCGCCTGTAGTCCCAGCTACTCGGGAGGCTGAGGCAGGAGAATGGCGTGAACCCCGGGGGACGGAGCCTGCAGTGAGCCGAGATCAGGCCACTGCACTCCAGCCTGGGCGACAGCGAGACTCCGTCTCAAAAAAAAAAAAAAAAAAAAAAAGTTTTTGTAGCGACAGGGTCTTGCTATGTTGCCCAGGCTGGTCTTGAACTCCTCGCCTCAAGTGATCCTCTTGCCTCAGCCTCCCAAAGTGCTAGGATTACGGGTATGAGCCACTGCACCTAGCCCACTTATCATTGTTTTTGTGGCAAGATATTTTCAACTTACTCTCTTAGAAATTTTGAAATATACAATAAATTATTATTAACTATAGTCACCATGCTGTGCAATAAATCTCAAAACTGTATTCCTCCTGTTTAACTGTGACTTTGTACCCTGAGGCCAACATCTTCATCTCCCCATTCTCTCCCCCAGCCCCTTAATCCCCAGCCTCTGGGGAATTTTTAGTAGAGACAGAGTTTCTCCATGTTGGTCAGGCTGGTCTCGAACTCCCAACCTCAGGTGATCTGCTCACCTCAGCCTCCCAAAGTGCTGGGATTACAGGTGTGAGCCACTGTGCCCAGCCAATATTGAGCATTTTTATGAACCTGTTGATCATTTGTTTGTCATCTTTTGATAAATGATTTTTTTTTTTAAGAGTCAGGGTCTCAAGCTATCAAGCTGTTGCCCAGACTGTACTGCAGTGCTGTAATCATGGCTCAGTGCAACCTCTAACTCCTGGGCTCAAGTGATCCTCCCACCTCAGCTTCCCAGGTAGCTGGGACTACAAGCATATGTTACCACACCTGGCTAATCTAAAATTTTTTTGTAGAGACAAGGTCTTTCTATGTTGTCCAGGCTTTTCACAACTCCTGGCCTCAAGCAATTCTCCTGTCTCAGCCTTCCAAAGCACTGGGATTACAGGTGTAAACCAGTGCACCTGGTGCCCTTTGCCCCCTTTTTAGTCGTGTGATCTGATTTTGCTATGAGTTGTTTGTTTTCTTCACATATTTAGAATAGGATAGTAACCCCTTATTGGATATATGGTTTGCAAATATTTTCTCTCACTCTGTTGTTTTCTTTGTGGTGTCCTTTCGTTTGTGATTTTGGTAATTTGTGTCCTCTCCTTTTTTCACTAGTCCAGCTAGATGTTTATTAATTTTACCTATCTTTTCAAAGAACCAGCTCATGGTTTTATTAATTACTACAATTGTTTTTCCATTTGTTTGTTTCACTGATTTTCATTGTTATCTTAATCACTTCCTTTCTTCTGCTCACTTTAGGTTTACTTTACTTTTCTTTCTTTTTGTTTCTTATGGTGGAAGCTAAACCTATGATTTTAACCTTTTTTTGTTTTAAGTAAAGGCATTTAAACTATTAAACTATAAATTTTCCTCTAAGAACTCCTTTAGCTGAATTTTATAAATTCTGAAACATAATTTTTGGGGTAAATGTATTTTAAAGTTACCTACCTGCATGTTATTGAATATACTATATTGTTTTCTTTTTTTTTATGAAAAACATTTTTTTCTAAGAGACAGCACCTCACTCTGCTGCCCAGGCTATGGTGCAGTGGCACGGTCATAGCTCGCTATAACCTCAAATGCCTGGGCTCAAGTGATCCTCCTGCTTCAGTCTCCTAAGTAGCTCGGATTACAGGGGCTACATGCCCAGCTAAGTAAAAAAACATTTTTTTGGTGGAGGCAGGGTCTTGCTATGTTGCTCAGGCTGGTCTTGAACTCCTAGCCTCAAGCAGTTCTCCCACCTTGGCCTCCCAAAGTGCTGGGACTGCAGGTGCATGACACTATGCCTGGCTAATTAAAAAAAATTTTTTTAGAGAGGGGTTCTTACTATGTTTCTCAGGCTTGTCTTAAACTCCAGGGCTCAAGCAATCCTCCTGCCTCAGCCTCCTGAGTAGCTGGGACTACAGGTGCTCACCACCATGCTCAGCTCTAAAAACTACATTTTAAAAATAGTTCCTGCTGTTCTTTGTTGTGGGTTGAATTGTGTTCCTCAAAAAGACAGGTAGAAATTATAACCTCCAGTACTTGTGAATGTGACCTTAATTAGAGTGGGGTCTTTGTAGATGTAATCAAGTAGGATGAGGTCATACTCAATTCAGAATAGACCTTCTTCAATATAATTGCTGTTATAAGAAAACAGGCTGGGTTCGGTGCCTCACACCTGTAATGCCAACACTTTGGGAGGTCAAGACGGGAGGATCTCCTTGACCAGCCTGGCCAGTTCGAGACCAGCCTGGCCAACACGGTAAAACCCCATGTCTACTAAAAATACAAAAATTAGCTGGGCATGGTGGTGGGTGCCTGTAATCCCAGCTACTTGGGAGGCTGAGGCAGGAGAATTGCTTGAACCTGGGAGGTGGAGTTTGCAGTGAGCCGAGATAGAGTCACTGCACTTGAGCCTGGGCGACAAGAACAAAACTCTGTCTCAAAAGAAAAGGAACAGAAGAGAAGGGAAGGGAGGGGAAGGGGAGGGGAAGGGAGGGGAGAGGAAGGGAAGGGGAGGGGAAGGGGGAAGGGAAAAGGGGAAGGGGAAGGGAGGGGAGGGGGGAGAGGAGGAAGGGAGGGGGTGGGGGAGGGGGGAGGGGAGGGGGAGGGAGGGAAGGGAGACACCCAGGCCAGGTGGCTCACACCTGTAATCCCAGCACTTTGGGAGGGGGGCAGATCACTTGAGGTCAGGAGTTTGAGACCACCCTGGCCAGCATGTTGAAACCCCGTCTTTACTAAAAATACAAACATTAGCTGGGCATGGTGGCACACACCTTTAATCTCAGCTACTCGGGAGGCTGAGGCAAGAGAATTGCTTGAACCCGGAAGTGGAGGTTGCAATGAGCCAAGATTGTGCCATTGCACTCCAGCCTGAGCGACAGAGTGAGACTCAGTCTCAAAAAAAATAAAAACAAAAATAAGAAAACAGAGACAAAGACAGAAGGAAGGCAGCCCTCTGAAGATGGAGGCAGAGATTGCAGTCATTATGCCAGAAGCCAAAGAACATGAGGCCACCGGAAACTGGAAGAGGCAAGGAAGTATCCTCCCCTGCTGTGAGAGCAAGCTGTCATTACTTAGTCAAATAAAGTGTATGTCTACGACCCAGTGATTGCACTCCTGTGTACAAAAAGTCCTCATACAATTTACGAAGGGACATACATGAACATATTCACTGTAGTATTATTTACTTCATAACATGGCCGTGCCAAGTTCTTTAATCTTGGACTTAGAGCCTCAAGAACTGAGAGAAGCTAAATTTCTGATGTTTTAAGCCACCCAGTTGGTGGTAATTTGTTACAATGGCTTTAGGAAACTAACACAATGTGATTTCTAATCCATCGTGCCTGCCTGCCACAGCATTTCCCATGGTGTACATCCACCATATTTCGCCCATCTACCTTCCCCACTGTGAACATCATAAATAATACTACAGTGAACATATTCCTACATGTTCCTTTATAAACTGTGTGAGAACGTTCCGTACACACCGCAGTGGAACCGTTGGGTGACAGACGTCTATTTTATTTGCCTGAGTAATGACAGCTTGCTCTCCACCGCCCTTGCATGAGGGTTCCTGTATGTCCACACCCCTGCCAATTCTTGACATCATGCTGATTCACAACTTTTGCCAGTGTAATGAGTGTGAAATGTTATTTTTAAAAAAATTATATTTCTGATTACTAATGATTTTAAGCACTTCCTGTGCATGCTCAGTTTTTGGTTTTCTGGTTTTTTAATTGGCTGTTCATATCATTCACCCATTTCTGTATGTGATCATTACCTTTTTCTTGTTGATTTGAAGGTATTCTTTGAAATTCTAGATATTAATCTCTTGTCAGATTTTGACTTTGTAAATATCTTCTCTTACTCTGTTAGCTGCTTATTAACTTTGTCCATAGTGTCATTTCCTAAACAGAAATCCTTAAATTTTTTATAATAACAGGCTGGGCACGGTGGCTCACGCCTGTAATCCTGGCACTTTGGGAGGCCGAGGCAGGTGGATCACTTGAGGTCAGGCGTTTGAGACCAGCCTGGCCAACATGACAAAACCCTGTCTCTACAAAAAATACAAAAATTAGCCAGGTGTGGTGACACGCGCCTGTAATCCCAGCTACTCAGCAGGCTGAGAGGCATGAGAATCGCCTGAACCCGGGTGGTGGAGGTTGCATTGAGCTGAGATCGTGCTGCTGCACTACAGCTTGGGCGACAGAGCAAGACTTCATCCCCTGTCCCCAAAAAAATGTAATAACAGTCATAGATATTTTTCCTTATTGATTAATCCTTTAGAATTGTATTTAAAATCTCTTTCTGGTTGTAGGTTGCAAAAATAATGACTTATATTTTTCTATTAAAATTCTAAATTAAGCCTTGATAGAGTACTCTTTTTAATTGGATCTTTCATTTAGAATTTTCCTTGATACATGGCATTGGTTAGGGATACATTAGGGACATATCTAAAGCATTCCAGTTATGCAACTTTTTAATTCTGTGACCAGTGAGGAAAGGGGATTCTTTTCCCTAGATCCAATTTGAAAAATTACAGAGAAAGACTCTGACTCACTGGATTGGGTTGCATGCCCATTATTATGGCCCAATTAGCAAGATGCCTTACTAAGTGCTAGGCAGACAAAACAATATTCACTACAGGGGTGATAAGGTAAATAAACACATTAATTAGAATTTAAAGGTAAGTATTCTTAAGGATTTAAGAGGTGGGACAATTGCACCCTATTGGGGGAACCAGATAATTCTTCATGACAGAAATGACATTTTCAATAGACTGCCAAGTATGGGTAAGATTTATATGCATACAAAATCCTATGTATGATGACTTCTAAATAGAGGACAAAGCATAAGTAAGAATGCAAGGGCAAGAAATTAAGAGTATGTTTACAGTATAATCCAATTTGAATGAACCACAGGATATAGGAAGGTTTAGTGTGTGCCGACTGTGTAAAGATATCTGTAGAAGATACAGTGATGCTTAGTCAATGGCCATAACCCCAACCCATTATCTTGCTAACAGAACCCTGATTTGGGACAGCAATGTACTGTTCTTCTTCTTCTTTCTTTTTTTTTTTGAGACGGAGTCACACTCTGTCGCCCAGGCCATAGTGCAGTGGCGCAATCTCAACTCACTGCAACCTCTACCTCCCAGGTTCAAGCAGTTCTCCAGCCTCAGCCTCCCGAGTAACTGGGACTACAGGCACACGCCACCACGCCCAGCTAATTTTTTGTATTTTTGTTAGAGACGGGGTTCACCATATTGGCCAGGCTGGTCTCGAGCTCCTGACCTTGTGATCCGCCTGCCTCGGTCTCCCAAAGTGCTGGGGTTACAGGTGTGAGCCACTGCACCTGGGCATTTTTGTTTTTTTGGTTTTTTTTTGAGATGGAGTCTTGCTCTGTTGCACCCAGGCTGGAGTGCAGTGGCGCCATCTCGGCTCACTGCAACCACCACCTCCCAGGTTCAAGCAATTCTCCTGCCTTAGCCTCCCTAGTAGCTGGGATTACAGGCATGCACCACCATGCCCGGCTAATTTTTGTATTTTTAGTAGAGAGAGGGTTTCACCATGTTGGCTGCCCAGCCCAATGTACTATTCTGTAGAGCTTAAATCTGGATTGATCTAAGTTCATTGTAGCAATTTACTTCCCTTTGCCTGCTACTCCCCTTCCTATACTCCCTTGAACAAGGGGCAGCCACATGACTCAGCTCTGGCCAACAGAATGCAAGTGGAAGTCTTCTGGGAACTTTTTTGTTCATCCTCTTCTGTTTAGCACTACGACAGCCATCTTCCAACGCAATAAACAGGGACAAGAAAATTTCAGAAGCCAACCCATAATTCTGATGTCATTAGAACCAGGTTCAGCCTCTGAACCTGTCGTATAGGCCTCAGCACTTAGAACAACCCTGTGCTTGGTTCAATGTTCTATGCTGCTATAAGTTATTAATCATTTTTAACAAGGGGCCCTGTTTTATTATTTTGCATTGGGCCCCACAAATTGTATAGCTACTCCTGATAGGAACCACAGTGCAAATTCTGGAATCTCTTATTTCTAATCCTTTTGTTAACAGTAAATATCCTTATGGATGAAAACACTGTTGATTGGGTTTTCTGTTACTTATAGCTAAACACATTCTGTTTTGTTTTGTTTTGAGACAGAATCTTGCTGCTTGACTCAGGCTGGAGTGCAGTGGTGCGATATTGGCTCACTGCAACCTCTGTCTCCCGGGCTTAAGCGATCCTCCTGCCTCAGCCTCCCAAGTAGCTGGGATTATAGGCACCCGCCACCACACCTGGCTAATTTTTGTATTTTTAGTAGAGACAGGGTTTCACCATGTTGGCCAGGCTGGTCTTGAACTCCTGACCTCAGGTGATCTGCCTACCTCGGCCTCCCAAAGTGCTAGGATTACAGACGTGAGCCACCCCGCCTGGCCCCATTTCCTTATTCTTAAAGTGAGAATAAATAACATCTACTAGTTAGAGTTGTGGGAAGATTAGATGAGTTATAAGATTATAGTTATTAGATGAGATATAAAGCACACAATATCTGACATTTAATAGATGTTTCTGTAATGTTAATTGCATTCTTTTTCACTTCCACACCTTACAATGAACCCACCTGATAAAAGGAGAGAAGCATAAAAATTCCATGCAGACAAAAGTCCTTATCTGGGCCAACTACCTTCAGATTTCAGTTGTTTAAAAAAGCCAAATAAGAAAAGAAGGAAATAAAATTTTCACTTATTAAGAATTACCATTTTGAGGCTGGGTGCAGTGGCTCATGCCTATATTCCCAGCACTTTGGGAGGCCGAGGCAGGTGGATCATCTGAGGTCAGGAGTTCGAGACTAGCCTGGCCAACATGGTGAAACCCCGTCTCTACTAAAAATACAAAAAAACAATTAGCTGGGCGTGGTGGTGGGCGCCTGTAATCCCAACTACTCGGGAGGCTGAGGCAGGAGAATCGCTTGAGCCCGGGAGGCGGAGGAGGTTGCAGTGAGCCAAGATCGTGCCATTGTGCTCCAGCCTAGGCAACAAGAGTAAAACTTCGTCTCAAAAAAAAAAAAAAAAAAAAAGAATTGTCATTTTGGATGGGCACGGTGGCTCATGCCTGTAATCTCAGCAGTTTGGGAGGCCAAGGCGGGTCAATCACTTGAGTCCAGGAGTTCGAGATCATCCTGGGCAACATAGTGAGAACCCATCTCTGCTAAAAATACAAAACAATTTTAGCTGGGTGTGGTGGCACACACCTGTGGTCCCAGCTACTTTGGAGGCTGAGGCACAGGAGGTGGAGGTTGCAGTGAGTGGAGATCGCGCCACTGCACTCCAGCCTGGGCAATAGAGTGAGGCCCTGTCTCAAAAATAAATAAATAATAAAAAACAAAAAAAGAATTGCCATTTGGCTTAGGCATTAGCCAAAATGGGCTTTACGCATATTAATTTCCTACTTTGTTACCAGGAATATTTTTCTGGAGACGGAATCATCATTTGTTTTGCTGAATCTCGTTGTGGGCAGTGCTCACCAGGGCGGTCTCGCCCCTGCACCTGTGGCAAGAGCCAGTGGCTTGACTGGGGGCTGCAGGATCTGTTCTTCAGGATGGCTCACTCGCGTGGCCAGCAAGGAGGTGCTGCTCCCAGCCCAGAGGTAAGGGGGCTCCGGGGCTGGGAGGAACATGGGGCTCCTCTCCATGTGGGCCTCTCCGCAGACGGGATTTCTCAGGGTGCATGACAGAGTTCTAAGAGTGAGCATTCCGGGAGAATGTCAGAAAGCTGTATTGCCTTCTATTTTATTTTATTTTTTGAGACAGGGTTTCGCTTTTGTCGCCCAGGCTGGAGTGCAATGGCCAGATCTTGGCTCACTGCAAACTCGGCCTCCTGGGTTCAAGCCATTCTCCTGCCTCAGCCTCCCAAGTAGCTGGGATTATAAGCGCTCGCCACCATACCTGGCTAATTTTTGTATGTTTAGTAGAGACAGGGTTTCACCATGTTGGCCAGGCTGGTCTCGAACTCCTGACCTCAAGTGATCCGCCCGCCTTGGCCTTCCAATGTGCTGGGATTACAGGCATGAGCCACTGTGCCCAGCCTGTATCGCCTTTTATGACCTAGCCTGAGAAGAAAACATAGCCCCACCTCTCACTGGGAGACTGTTGAGGTCACATGAAAGAAGAACATGCAGAACCAGTGCTGTTGTTACAGCCATTTTTGGAAAATGCTGCTGGCCACAGAATACTGACGGTCTGGGCCAGGCAATGAAGTGTCTGGCAGCCTATGGTGTGCTTCATGTGGAACACAGGCTGAAATGGGAAGGATCTGGGTCCTGCAGGGTGGGTGTGGCGATTCAGAGGCCCTTCTACAAGTGGCAGTGGGTGGGGCACTCAGCTAGGATGGAGGCTGGCTTGAGGAGGTTGGGGGCATTTTCCTCAAGCACCCTATGGTGGTATTAGTAACTCGGCCAGCTTCCAAATCTAGTCATAACATTGTGTGTCTTTGAATTCCCCTGCGATCCTCAGGGGATAAAGTATTCTTTCTGTTTCCTGTCCTTGGCTATTGTGTGATAGCAGCTGTACTACTGATCCAGGCGCTGTCACTCCGCCCACCAGAGAAAGGTGCATTTAGGCATATGACTTAATACTTTCACAGGAGAGTTCTAAAAAAGTAAGAATGATGCTAAGATTAACTGTTTACTCAACCGAGTGCTGAGGGCTTCCTATGCATTATCTCATTTAGTTCTCAAAAGGATTCTAAGAACCGGCACTAGTATCATCTCTATTTCACAGTTAGAAAACTGCATTTTAGAGATGTGAAGTAATTGGCAAGGTTAGGGACTCTCAAATCCAAGGCTGATTGCAGTGCCTCTTAGCTATACTACCTTATTATGGTTAAATCTATAATTTTATTCACTTAATGCATATTTATTAGCCCCTATCAGAAGTGAGCATTGTTCTAAGCACTAAGAATACATTTGTGAATGAAGGAGATAAAGTCTATACTGTCACGGAGCTTACAATAAAATAGCAGGTCACAGGTTATAATGACGTTAAATGAGATGTTTGACAATGACTTTATGGCGATAACTGCGTGACAAGAAAAGCCAATCATGGCTAAGGCTGGGGGAAGAGCAGTTCTGGCGGATGTTGAGATAAACTTCGTACATTTAAATTTTCAAAAGTGTATTTCAGCAGACAGTGGTTCATGAATCAGGGGGCACCAGAATCCAAGAAGTCCAGTGCTCCACTAGGGAAATGTGCAAGAGCAAAACCTTCATAAGGTGTTCTCAGAAGCAAGACAAAGACAACATATTTGATTGGTTACATTGGAAAGTCTCTAGTTAAAGGTGAGTTGGAAGTTTCTGATCAGTAAAGTCCCTAGTTAGGGTTGGTTGCTGGCTTCTGGGTGGTTAAGCTGAAGTTTCACCCTTTACATGGGCTTTAGTTTGCTTACTGAGAAACCCATGGCCCTGAAGCTGTTTCAGCCTGATGTTCTCCAAATTCAATTATTTTAACACTGGGCACAGCAAATACAAAGGTCCAGAGGTGGGAAGGAGTTTCGGTAATGGGTCAAAGGGAGATTTGTACAAGATGTAGGGAGGGAGGGCACAGGCCTTATAAGCCAGGGTAAAGATTTGGGGGTTTAAGTTTATGGGACCCCTATAAGGTGGACCATCCATAAAGGACCAAGGGCACTTTCGAGATTTCAAGCAGGGAAATGCCCTGATCTGAATAGAAACATCACTCTGGTTGTTGTACGGAGAATGGATTGTAGGGAAATGTGTGGATGCAGGGGCACCAGCTAGGAGCTGAGAGATGGTAGCTTAGTGAAGTTGGAAAGAAAATAACAGATATGGAAAATGTGTTCACAGAGAATCTATAGAGGATCCAAACTGTTGGATTTGACCATAGTTTGGATAATGGTGGTAAAGAAAGGAATCAGGGATAATACCTGGGTTTTTCACTTGAGTAACCGAGTAAATGTTGGTGTTATTTACTGAAGTAGGAAAGACAGAGGCAGGAGCAGGTTTAGAAGAAATGGAGAGGTCTGATTTTCTTGGATTTGTTTGCTTGCTCTGACACCCAGGCTGGAGCTGCACTCGATCATAGCAAACTGCAGCCTCAAACTCCTGGGCTCAAGCAATCCTCCTACCTCAGCCTTCTGAGTAGCTGGGACTATAGGCACATGCCACCACACCCTATTTTTGTTGTTGTTGTTGTTTGTAAAGACAGGGTCTTGCTATGTTGCCCAGGCTGGTCTTGAACTCTTGACCTCAAGCAATGCCCCCCTTCTTAGCCTCCCAAAGTGTTGGGATTATAGATGTGAGCCACCTCACCCAACCAAAGTTCTGTTTCAAATATGTTAATATGTTACCTGTTAGGCATCCAGATGAAAATGTCAATATGTGAATCAGAAGCCAGGACATAGAGCAGAGCAGAGCTAGAAATATACATAAAGAAGTCATTGGTACACAGATACTATCTGAAGCCATGGGAGTAGGTAAGAGTAAAGTATAAAGAGAAGGAGCCCCAACACTGAGTCCTGAGCACTCCAACACATAGAGGCAAGACAGAGAAGAAATAAGCAAAGAAAATTGAAAAAGAGGGGCCGGGTGCGGTGGCTCACACCTGTAATCCCAGCACTTTGGGAGGCAGAGGCGGGCCGATCACGAGGTCAGGAGATCGAGACCATACTGGCTAACATGGTGACACCCCATCTCTACTAAAAAATATAAAAAATTAGCTGGGCATGGTGGCACGTGCCTGTAATCCCAGCTACTCGTGAGGCTGAGGCAGGAGAATGGTGTGAACCCGCAGGCGGAGCTTGTAGTGAACCGAGATTGCAGCACTGCACTCCAGCCTGGGTGACAGAGCGAGACTCCGTCTCAAAAAAAAAAAAAAAAAAATGACCAGGCGCGGTGGCTCACGCCTATAATCCCAGCACTTTGGGAGGCCCAGGCAGGCAGATCACAAGGTCAGGAGATCAAGACCAGCCTGGCTAACATGGTGAAACCTCGTCTCTACTAAAAATACAAAAATTAGCCGGTCATGGTGGTGGGCACCTGTAGTCCCAGCTACTCGGGAGGCTGAGGCAGGAGAATGGTGTGAACCCGGGAGGCGGAGCTTGCAGTGAGCCGAGATCGCACCACTGCACTCCAGCCTGGGCGACAGAGCAAGACTCCGTCTCCAAAAAGACAAAAACAACAACAACAAAAAAACCCCCGAAAATTGAAAAAGAATGGCCAGGCCAGGTGCAGTGGCTCATACCTGTAATCCTAGCACTTTGGGAGGCTGAGGCAGAAGAACTGCTTGAACCCAGAAGTTCAAGACCAGCCCGGGCAACAGTGAGACCTCATCTCTACAAAAAATTTTAAAAATTAGCCAGGCACAGTGGCGTACACTTATAGTCCCAGCTACTCAGGAGGCAGGAGGATCACTTGAGCCCAGGAATTTGAGGGTGCAGTGAGCTATGATTACACCACTGCACTCCAGCCTAGGTGACAGAGTTAGATCCTGTCCCTAAAAAAAACAAAAACAAAACTCTGGGCATGATGGCTCATGCCTAAAATCTCAGCACTTTGGGAGGCAGAGGTGGGCGGATCACCTGAGGTCAGGAGTGACCAGCCTGGCCAATATGGCGAAACCCCGTACTAAAAGTACAAAAATTAGCTGGGCGTGGTGGCAGGCGCCTGTAATCCCAGCTACTCGGGAGGCTGAGGCAGGAGAATCGCTTGAACCTGGGAGGCAGAGGTTGCAGTGAGCCGAGATAGTGCCATTGCACTCCAGCCTGGGCGACAGAGTGAGACTCCATCTCAAAAAAAAAAAAAAAAAAAAAAAAGGCCAGTGAGGTAAAGAAGAAAGCCAGGAAGTTACTTGTTATGGGCTGAATTATGTTCCTCCCAAAGTCATGTGTTGAACCCCTAATGTCCAATACCTCAGAATGTGACCATATTTGGAAATAGAGCATTTGAAGCCATAATTAAGTTGAAATGTTGAAATGAAGCATTAGGGTGGGCCCTAATCTAACCTGACTGGTGTCCTTAAAGGAGGAGGAAATTTTGTCACAAAGAGAGACACTATGGCTGGGCACGGTGGTGGCTCATGCCTGTACTCCCAGCACTTTGGGAGGCTGAGGTGGGTAGATTATTTGTTGCCAGGAGTTCGAGACCAGCATGGCCCACATAGTGAAACTCTGTCTTTACTAAAAATACAAAAAAATTAGCAGGGTTTGGTGGCATGCACCTGTAATCCCAGCTACTCGGGAGGTTGGAGCAGTAGACTCGGTTGAGCCTAGGAGGCAGAGGTTACAGTGAGCCAAGATCAATCCACTGCACTGCAGCCTGGATGACAGAGTGAGACCCTGTATCTAAAAAAGAAAGAAAAAAAAAGAGAGAGAGACACTAGAGGGATGTGCTCACACAGTGGAAAAGCCACGTGAGAAGCCACGTGAGAAGCCATGTGAGAAGGTGGCCATCTGTAAGCCAAGGAGAGATGCCTCAGGAGAAACCAAACCTGCTGACACCTTGATCTTAGACTCTAGACTTTAGAACAAATTTCTGTTCTTAAAGCCACCCAGTCTGTAGTATTTAGTTATGGCAGCCCTAGCAAACTACTACAGTATTTTACTCCAGAAGCAGAGAGAAGAAAATGTTTCAAGTAAGATAAATGGTCTACTGTGTAGGACATTGACAAGAGGCAGGGAAAATAAAGATGGAGAAGTGACCACCAGTAAGGAACAAGATTATCTTACCAATTCTAATAAGAGCAGTTTCCTGGAAGCATGAGTAGAATCGAGAGAATGCACAATGAGGAGTTAGAGGTGGCCCCATCTGCCACGCTTTCTTTCTTTTCTTTTTTTTTTTTTTTTGAGACGGAGTCTTGCTCTGTCGCCCAGGCTGGAGTGCAGTGGCCTGATCTCGGCTCACTGCAAGCTCCGCTCCCAGGTTCACACCATTCTCCTGCCTCAGCCTCCCCAGTAGCTGGGACTACAGGTGCCCGCCACCACGCCTGGCTAATTTTTTTTTTTTTTGTATTTTTAGTAGAGACAGGGTTTCATCTTGTTGGCCAGGATGGTCTCGATCTCCTGACCTTGTGATCCACCCGCCTCGGCCTCCCAAAGTGCTGGGATTACAGGCGTGAGCCACCGCACCTGGCCCAAGGAAGACATTTTTTAAGACAGATATTTGAGTATGTTTGCATGCCTTATTTATTTATTTATCTATCTATTTATTTATTTTCCTGAGGCAGGGTCTGGCTCTGTCACCCAGGCTGGAGTGCAGTGGCATGACTCAGTTTCCTGCAACTTCTACCTCCCTGGCTCTAGCCATCCTCCCACCTCAGCCCCCTGAGTAGCTGGGATCACAGGCATGTGCCACCATGCCTAATTTTTTTATACTTTTCACTTTTACATTTTAACTCTGTTGGAATTTTTTACACTTTTTATAGAGATGACGTTTTGCCATGTTGCCCAGGATGGTCTTGAACTCTTGGCTTCAAACAATCCTTCTGCCTCGGTCTCCCAGAGTGGTGGGATTACAGGTATGAGCCACTGTGCCTGGCTGCCTAATTCTTACTAGATTTAAGGAGTGTAAATGAAATACTGAAACAAAAGTAGAAGAGTAATTTTTTTTTTTGAAGAAAAGTTTTCATTTATTTAGTTAAAACTGTCTTATGCTTCCACGTGAAAAGTACGGGTGGTTTTCGTTTTGCATAGAGTGTTCTATAGCTTACTGGTTCTCAATCTTTCTAGCCAAGGACTCCTGTAGCAGAGTAAACAGTGTTAGTATCTCTCATTCATTCGTTCATTCATCCTTCATTAAATAAATATTTATTAATCCACTCCCATGTGAAAGGTACTGATCTAGGAACTGAGAATAGAGCAAGAAACAAAACAAGTTCCCGGCTTGGAGCTTATATTCCAGGAGACAGAGACATGATAGACATGATAAGCAAGTAAACAAATTTAGAGTGTGGCTGGTAGAAGTAAATGCTATAAAGAAAAATGCAGGATATCAAATTAATGATTTTTAATTATCCCATCCATAAATATGGTATAGCTTTCCACTGATTCCTTTCAATAAGGATTTATAATTTTCTTTATGAATAATTTACATGTCTTTATATTTTCTATCAGGAATTTAAAAATTTTTGTTGATACTATAAATAGAATTTTTATAAAATTATATATTCTAACTGTTGGCTTCTGGCATAGAGGAAGCCAACTCATTTTTATGTATGGATTATGTACCAAATAATTGTCTGAAACTTTGGGGGTTCTATTTATCATTAAATACTCTTGGATGTTCTATGTAAGCAATAAAATTATCGGCAAGTAAAAAAAAAGAAAGAAAAGAAAAATGCAGCAGGACTAGAGAGTGACGAGGGCAGCGGTACTATTTCAAATGGAGTGATTGCTTAGGGAAGGCCTCTCTGATCAGGTGACATTTGCAAAGAACTGAATGAAATGAGTGAGAAGGGCACAGTGCAGGGGGGGAAGAGTGTTCCAGACAGAGGGAACAGCATGGAGCACGTCTGGAGTGTCGGAGGTACAACATGAGTAGGAAATGGCTTGAGTCAAGGGCACCAGGAAGCAAGCACAGATCAGGAAGGTTTGGGGTTCAGACAAGGCATTTAGGCGATGTGACTTTGGTTTTACTCTGAGAAGGAAGGCCACTGAGGGGTTTTGAGCAGAAGAGTGATGTTTATCTATGTAAGTTTTAAGAGGATTTTGCTGGCTGCTATGTTGAAAAGAAAGGTGGGGGGAAAGATGTTAAACAAGAAGACTAATTATGCTGGGGGTGGTGGCTCATGCCTGTAATCTCAGCACTTTGGGAGGCCGAGTCAGGCAGATCACCTGAGGTCAGGAGTTCGAGACCAGCCGGGCCAATGTGGCAAAACCCTGTCCCTACTAAAAATACAAAAATTAGCCAGGTGTGGTGGTGTGTGCCTGTAATCCCAGCTACTCAGGAGGCTGAGGTAGGAGAATCACTTGAACCCAGGAAGTGGAGGTGGCGGTGATCTGAGATCGCGCCACTGCGCTCCGTCTCAAAACAACAACAACACACAAAAAACAATCAGATTCCTACTGCAAAACCTGGATGACAGACAATAGCGGCTCTGCTGCCCAGGGTGGAGTGCAGTGGCACAGTCACAGCTCACTGCAGCTTCAACCTTCTGAACTCAAGAGATCCTCTCACCTCACCTTCCCAAAAAGCTGGAACCACAGGCGCATGCACTACGCCCAGCTAATTTTTTTATGTTTATAGAAATGATGTCTCCTTATGTTGCCCAGGCTGGTCTCAAATTCCTGGGCTCAAGTCCTGCCTGGGACTCCCAACGTGCTGGGGCTACAGATGTGGCCTACCTCCCCAGCCTCTATGTGCTCTAAGTTTTCAAGATTCAATATTTTGGATACACTTCTTCAGAAAATGTATTATACTCATCTTTGCCTGCCCGCCTGCCTGCCTGCCTTCCTTCCTTCCTTCCTTTTTGATGTTTTGTTTTTAGACGGAGTCTCACTCTCTTGCCCAGGCTGGAGTGCAATGGCGCCATCTTGGCTCACTGCAACCTCTGCCTCCTGGGTTCAAGCGATTCTCCTGCCTCAGCCTCCCAAGTAGCTAGGAGTACAGGTGCACACCACCACGCCCGGCTAATTTTTGTATTTTTAGTAGAGATGGGGTTTCTCCATGTTGGCCAGGTTGGTCTTGATCTCCTGACTTGCTGATCCGCCCACCTCGACTCCCAAAGTGCTGGGATTACAGGCGTGAGCCACTGTGCCTGGCCATATCTTTGCTTTCTTTACAGAAGATTGGTACATGTAATTTAATATTTTTCTTGATGTCTCAGAATTTGCATTATTAACAAGTACGACTGCTTTGTATTGTTATGTATTAGAGTTATGCTGTACTCAGAACCTCTTGATGCGTACAGGTTCATCTATTTGCTTCTGATCAAATTCTCCCTGTGGCAGAGGCTAATGTTGCCCGCCAAATCTCATCTGTCCTCCTCCCTGCTAATGCTGCCTACCAAATCTGATCTGTCCTCCTCCCTAGTGAACAGAATCCCCAGTATTAGCTGCCCTGATAAGAGACTGTATTTCCCTACTTTCCTTATATTTACATTTGAACAGGTGACTATGTTCTGGCCAATAAGATGTATTTGGGGTTTTTTTATTTTTGTAGTTGTTGTTTGTTTGCTTGGTTTTTTTTTCAAGACAGAGTCTCACTCTATTGCCTAGGCTGGAGTGCACTGTCTCGATCTCAGATCACTGCAACCTCCGCCTTCCAGGTTCAAGGGATTTTCATGCCTCAGCCTCCTAAGTAGCTGGGATTACACATATGCGCCACCACACCTGGCTAATTTTTGTATTTTTAGTAGAGACGGGGTTTCGCCTGTTGGCCAGGCTGATCTCGAACTGCTGACCTCATGATCCGCCCGCCTTGGCCTCCCAAAGTGCTGGGATTACAGGCATGAACCACTGTGCCTGGCTGTTTGTTTTTTGAGTCAGGATCTCCCTCTGTCACCCAGGCTGGAGTGCAGTGGCACGATCATAGCTCACTGCAGCCTCAACCTCCTGGGCTCAAGCCATCCTCCCAACTCAGCCTCTGGACGGGCATGTGCCACCACAACTGGTTAATTTTTAAAAATTTTTTAGTAGAGTTGAGGTCCTGTTATGTTGTCCAGACTGGTCTTGAACTCCTGGCCTCAAGAGATCCTCCCACTCCAGCCTCCCTAAGTGCTGGGATTACATGCGTGAGCCACTGCGATGGGCCCAATATGTAAATAGGGGTGTTGTATGGAACTTCTGGAAATCACCTTAATATGTTGTGCTCCCCTTTACTTGACTTCCTTATTCCTGGATATAATAATGGAATATTCATGGCCATCTTGGACCCTGAGGTGACCTCGAGACTAGAAACCATGAACTGAGGATGGCCAAGCAGAAAGATGGGAGCCTGGGCTCCTGATAATACAAAAGTCTGTCATGCCACCTCCATTTTTTTATATGAGAAAAGATAACTTGTTTAAGCCGTTACTCCATTCTAATGCTCATGGTTTTCTGTTTGTTTTCGCCTTCTATTGGCTTTTTTTTTTTTTCCATTCCTGACTTACAGTCAGTGCACTTGCTTACATCAACTTTTTCCCTTTTTTCCTAATTTGCTGTCAGTCATTCTTGATTTAATGATTATGGAGCACTTACAATCGGCTAAGTGCTAGAGATGCTATTGTAAGCAAAACAGACACGGATCTGTCCTAGGAGCTCAAATAATATTGAGGAGTTTACTGTCTACTGAGGAAACAGAAGACCAAGTATGTTAGACATTAATAAAAATAAATAGCCTTTAAATAAGGCCGGCGAGGCTCTCCTTTGAACGTGTAGATATTATAACATCTATTTTCCTGTTGCGTCACAAGGTAAAAAAAAAATCTATTTTGGCTACACTTCCTTATTTTTCCCTGTGCTGTAGTTAAATATGATGGTATACAACTGAGTTCTGTGTGGGTGCAATGTGTTCACTTCCTGCTTGGTGCAAATTATAAATGAAGTATCTATTTAATTTTAAAATGTTTTATTGTGAAATATAATACACATAAAGAAATGTGGTCTGGACACAGTGGCTCATGCCTATAATCCCAGCACTTTGGGAGGCCGAGGTGGGCAGATCATTTAAGGTAGGGAGTTCCAGACCAGCCTGGCCAACATGGTGAAACCCCGTTTCTACTGAAAATATAAAAATTAGCTGGGCATGGTGGCGCCTGCCTGTAGTCACAGCTACTTGGGAGGCTGAGGTGGCAGGATCGCTTGAGCCCAGGAGACGGAGGTTGTAGTGAGCTGAGATGGTACCACTGCACTCATCCAGCCTGGGTGACAGAGCAAGACCTTGTCTCAAAAAAAAAAAAAATTCACAAAACATATAAGTACAATTTAACAAATAGGTGTGAAATTACTGCCCATGTAACCATCACCTAGCTCACTAGGTGGCTAGTGGGTACCCCTTCCCAATCCTCAAGAAGCACCATCCTGGATTTTACGGTTATTGTGTTCTTCATTTTCTTTAGCATTTTATCACCCATATGCACATCCCTGCCTATGTCATTTAGTTTTACCTATTTTTGAACTTGTGTGTGTGTGTGACAGGGTCTCTGTCACCCAGGCCGAAGTTCAGTGGCGCGACCAAAGTTCACTGAAGCCTCGACTTCCCTGGCTCCAACGATCCTCCCTCCTCAACCTCTTGAGTAGCTGTGTCTACAGATGCAGGCCACCATGCTCAGCTAATTAAAAAAACTTTTTGAGGCTGGGTGTGGTGGTACACGTCTGTAGTCCCAGCTATTTGAGAGGCTGGGGTGGGAGGATCACCTGAGCCCAGGAGGGGGAGGTTGCAGTGAGCCGAGATCGCACCTCTGCTCTCCAGCCTGGGCTCAAGCTGTCCTCCCACCTCGGCCTCCCAAAGTGCTGGGATTACTGGTGTGAGCCACTGTGTCTGGCCTATTTTTGAGCTTTATATTCATGGAATTATGCCCTATGTACTATTTTATGCCTTTCCCATTTCATTCCATGACATTAAGTTTGTAAGATTCATCCCTATGAGTGTTAGCAGTGAAAATGACAAAGAAACTCCCACAATTCTTTCCTCCATAAAAGCAAGTAGAAAACTGACAAAAATTGATAGTATTAAGTTTATCAGAACTCTGGAAATTAACCAAAGGCTTGCTTGCAGCAATCTGGGAAGCATTTATCAAGACAAATGGTTGAATCTTAGTAAAAACAAAGAGGTTTGTGGCATTTTAACTATCCTATTTCCATCCCCCTTTCTCCAGCTCCTTGGCAGCCTTGGAAGCCAACAGTCCACAATCCTGGTGACCCCAGGAACCTGGCAGCCACTGGATAAGGCAGAATGGGGTTAGAGCACCTTCAAAGCTTCATTCTCATGGTACTGTAGTTATTTGTCTGTCTGGTGCTTCCCGGGAAGACCCCACTTGCAAGGCTGCCTTTATTTAACCTAACCAGGATCTTATCCAGGGCTAAAAAAATAAAAACCCTTTTCTCCAGAGGCATTTATTGAAAATATTTCAAGACAATTGTTTGACTTCATTCCTGCCTGAGTAGTGGGTGATATTAGGGCAAACAAGAGGCTAACCTAAAGCTCAAAAGGAAAAGCCAGAGGATGGTATGTCCCTAGGAGCTTTGAAAAGCTTCAGCTCATTCTGGGAATCTACAAAGCAGCATATGCATAGGGCTGTGTGCATGCCCAGCAAAGATCTGAGAAGGCCCTGAACCTGCCCTTCCCCATAGGAATGTGAGCTCAATAAGGCAAGGAGCTTGTCTACTATATCCCCAGGATCGTGAACTATGCTTCACACATAGTAGAAATTCAATAAATATTTGTTGAATAAATAAAGAATTGGTGAGTATACACACACACACACACACACACACACACACACACACAGTCAGCTCTCTGTATCCGTGGTTTCTGCATCAGTGGATTCAACCAACTGGAGATAAAAAATATTTGGACAAGAAAATGGATGGCTGCATCTGTACTGAACATGTATAGACTTTTTTTTCTTGGCATTATTCCCTAAACAATACAGTATAACAATATATGTAGCATTTACTTTGTATTAGATATTACAATAATCTAGAGGTGATTTAAAGTACACAGGAGGATGTACGTAGTTTATATGCAAATACTATGCCATTTCATATCAGCAACTGTATCTGCAGATTTTGGTTTTGAAAGGGGGTGCTGGAACCAATCCACCACAGATACTGAGGAACAACTACATATATTTGCATCCCAGGAACACCAGTCAAAGAATTATTTAACATTCTCACAATGAGAACTGATTCATACCAAAAGTATAATAGTCAATAATTTTATTTAGATGAGACTTTGGTGGGGCTGCACTAATTGTATTATATTTGTCATATAAATTATATGAAATAGACATTTTACTTATTTTATTATATATATAATCACAATTTATTACATTTGACCATAGTTGTTCTCATTACAAGAATTTTAAGCTGGGCATGGTGGCTCAAGCCTGTAATTCCAACACCTTGGGAGGCTGAGGCAGGAGGATCACTTGAGCCCAGAAGTTTGAGACCAGCCTGGGCAACACAGGGAGCCCCTGTCTCTACAAAAATAAAATTTAAAAATTAGCCGGGCATGCTGTCATGCTCCTGTAGTCCCAGCTACTTGGGAGGCTGAGGTGGGAGGATATCTTGAGCCCAGGAGTTGAGGCTACAGTGAGCTATGATCACACCACTGCACTCCAGCCTGGGTGACAGAGCAAGACCCTGACTCTTAAAAAAAAAAAAGATTTTAGTATGTGTATATGATATTAAGAGTGAAGTACAAAATCTGGGAAAAGTAAAATGAAGAAACTATGTAAAGAGGTTTATCAGACAGCATTCCATATATACTGGTGATAACTTAATTCAGGAATTCTTGCTTCTGTTCTGTTGACAGACTTTGCGTCAGTGTGAAGTGAGACACATTGTCTTCATATATCCCACTCCATTTCTGGTGATATAATTTAGGGCCGGGCGCGGTGACTCATGCCTATAATCCCAGCACTTTGGGAGGCGGAGGTGGGCGGATCACCTGAGGTCAGGAGTTCGAGACCAGCCTGTCCAACATGCGAAACCCTGTCTCTACTAAAAATACAAAAATTAGCCGGGTGTGGTGGCAGGTGCCTGTAATCCCAGCTACCTGGGTGGGGCAGGGGGGTGCTGAGGCAGGAGAATCACTTGAACCCAGGAGGTGAAGGCTGCAGTAAGTTGAGATGGCACTACTGCACTCCAGCCTGGGCAACAGAACAAGACATCATCTCAAAAAAAAAAAAAACAAAAAAAGTCATAATTTAGTCCTACTCACATTCCTTTTGGGATTGTTTTACTATCTCATTTTGCTGATTAGGGTGGTTACTGGATTTTCATGTAGCACAATCTTAGGCAGTCAAGAAGCTATCCATAGTTTAAAATAAAAAACAGAATACTAATAACCAAAAATAAGGGAACATTTATTTTTACCAAAAGACTTCCTAAGATTCTTTTTTCAGTTTGAAAGTTTGGCCTATTAGGAATGGTGTTTGGCAAAGATAATTAGCTCTTAGGTTAAAATGACAACTGCAAAGAACAGTAAGAAATTAGGACAGTGAAACATTGATTTAGAAAGGCAGTTGGGAGAGGGCATTTGGGAGGAGGTGGTTACAAATGGTTGTTCAGAATGGCATTTGGGAGTAAGTAGGCGGTCCATGAGACAAGGAGGTATCTGAAGAAAGTGAACCAACAACTGAGCTATTTTGGGTAGGGTATCATAGCAAAGGGAATGTTCTATTAAGTACTCTTCTCATCAATAACCAAAGCCAGGTACATCCCTTGCTGAGACTTTGAACCAAATATATATATTTTGAACCAAATATATACGTAGAGAGAGAGAGACAGGAAATAAATCGATACTTGATTGTGTTATATAGTAGCTGTTTCTAAGAGTCAAAGTGTATGTATATAGAAGTGGATTTATGTGCATATGTCACCATTTTTTTCCATGGAATTTTATCATTGCATATGCAAAGATAAAATATAGATAATCTATATGCAAAATATAGATTTTGAACTCTGAGCAGCAAGCTCCTTTGGTTGGAGAAGAAAAGGAACCTGTATGTCTTTACTTTCATTGGGGCCTAATATTTCCCTTGGGGTGACTATGATGCAACCAATATGTACGTTCATTTAATCAACCTTTTGTTTTGTTTCATATTATTATAGGATACAGAAAACATTGTGGGGAAGGGCATGGTATTTTTTTTTTAAAGACATAGTCATTGAGCCAGAAAAGACTGCCTTTTCCTCTAGTGTGAGAATTATATAACTAAGATATAAAGATAAGCTAATATATAGGACTTAGAATCGTGAACTGGGGAGGCAGGTATTGCACTTAACGGAGGAAAATAAGCAGCAGTGTGCAGAGCGGGGTTAGTAAGTTCACCTTTGGTTACAGGCAGCCATGGTCAGATCACAGCCAAAAAGGTGAATAAACCTGAGAAAGCCTTTGGTCAAGATTTCCGTTTTTTAAATATTTTAAAAAATTACATTATTTATTCAAAACTACTATTATTGGTTGTAAATAAATATGGAAAGATAATACATTTTGCTAGTCTTTTCTATAAAATTTGTGAAAAAGTTTAAAAGTACAATGCTTAACAAGAACGTATAACTCATATGATACTCTCCACATAATTGCTTTGCTTTTGAAAGCTATTTGGAAATTTTTTTTTTTTTTTTTTTTGAGACGGAGTCTCGCTGTCGCCCAGGCTGGAGTGCGGTGGCGCTATCTCAGCTCACTGCAGGCTCCGCCCCCCGGGGTTCACGCCATTCTCCTGCCTCAGCCTCCCGAGTAGCTGGGACTACAGGCACCCGCTGCCTTGCCTGGCTAATTTTTTGTATTTTTAGTAGAGACGGGGTTTCACCGTGTTAGCCAGGATGGTCTCGATCTCCTGACCTCGTGATCCGCCCGCCTCGGCCTCCCAAAGTACCTTTACCTTTTGATTTAATAATCTCATTTTGGGAGTAGGCAGAGGGGAATTAATCACAAAATATGGAAGGAATAAGCACAAATCTTGAGGCAACGCTAACATGCAATATTGTTTGTTTATGTATACATTCA
Source organism: Pan paniscus (assembly GCF_029289425.2). Lineage (NCBI taxonomy): Eukaryota > Metazoa > Chordata > Mammalia > Primates > Hominidae > Pan > Pan paniscus. The sequence continues at coordinate 6,471,751 of NC_073259.2, forward strand.
GGAAATGCTTTTCAAGTGCCTATTACGTTCCAAGCACTAGGGGTGAAACAGGTAATACAAGAAAGTCTTCTCTCATGGAACTTACATTTCAGTGGGGGAGACTGAAGATAAGCAAGCATAGTACACACACACATATATATATAAATACACATATAGTATATCAGGTGGAGAAAAATAAAACAGGATATGGGGACAGAAAGTGCATGAGAAAATGGCTGTTTCACATAGGGGCACCAGGGAAGGCTCAGGCATGGTGATATCTGAGACCTGAAGGAAGTAAGGAAGCAAGCCTTGAGGCAACCTGGCAGAAAACTGTGCCCATTAGAAGGGTCGCTCTTAGGCCAGGCGTGGTGGCTCACACCTGTAATCCCAGCACTTTGGGAGGCCGAGGAGGGCGGATCACGAGGTCAGGAGATCGAGACCATCCTGGCTAACACGGTGAAACCCCGTCTCTACTAAATATACAAAAAATTAGCCGGGCGTGGTGGTGGGCGCCTGTAGTCCCAGCTACTCGGTAGGCTGAGGCAGGAGAATGGCGTGAACCCAGGAGGCCGAGGTTGCAGTGAGCTGAGATAGCACCACTGCACTCCAGCCTGGGCGACAGAGCGAGACTCCGTCTCAAAAAAAAAAAAAAAAAAAAAGGGCCGCTCTTGAGGTGGGGGCACACCTGGCATGGTTGGGGGAACAGTAGGGAAATTGGGGCAACTGGAGCAGAATGAGCTAGGAGACTAGCAGATGAGGTCAAAGAGTCAATGAGGGGGCAAATTTTGTAGGACATTATAGGCCATCCTAAGAATTTGGATTTTACTCCAAGTGAGACTGGAAGTCATTGGAGAATTTTGCGCAAGAAAGTGACAGAATATAACCTAGCTTTTAAATCAATGGGGGGAAAGGGGAAGAAAACACAAAAACCAGTTAGGAAACTTTTCTTTTCTTTTTTTGAGACGGAGTCTCGCTCTGTCGCCCAGGCTGGAGTGCAGTGGCACGATCTCGGCTCACTGCAAGCTCCCCCTCCCGGGTTGACGCCATTCTCCTGCCTCAGCCTCCCAAGTAGCTGGGACTACAGGCGCCCGCCAGCACACCCGGCTAATTTTTTGTATATTTAGTAGAAACGGGGTTTCACCATGTTAGCCAGGATGGTCTCAATCTCCTGACCTCGTGATCCACCCTCCTTGGCCTCCCAAAGTGCTGGGATTACAGGTGTGAGCCACCACACCTGGCCAGAAATTTTAAATAATACAGGCAAGAAATGTTGGTGGATTGGGTCAGTGTAGTAATGATACAGATGATGAAAGTGGTTGAATTCTGGACATAATCTAAAGGTAGATCTGACAGGATTTTTTTTTTTAAACACAGTCTGGCTCTGTTGTGCAGGCTGGAGTGCAGTGGTGTGATCTTGGCTCACTGCAATCTCCAACTCCCTGGCTCAAAAGATCCTCCTGCCCCAGCCTCCTGAGTAGCTGGGACTACAGGCATGTGCCACCATGCCCAGCTAAATTTTGTATTTTTTGTAGAGACAGGGGTCTCACCGTATTGTGCAGACTGGTCTCAAACTCCTGGGCTCAAGTGATCTGCCCACCTCGGCCTCCCAAAATGTTCGGATTACAGGCATGAGCCACCACGCCCAGTCCTTTTTTTTTTTTTTTTTTTTTAAGAAATGTGCTCTCACTGATGCCCAGGCTGGAGTGCAGTGGTGTGATCATAGCTATCTGTAGCCTCAACTCCTGGGCTCAACTGATCCTCAGCCTCAGCTTCTCGAGTAACCGGGGACCACAGGCACGTACCACCACACCTGGCTTATTTATTTATTTTGTGAGATGGATTCTTGCCATATTGCCCAGGCTGTCAACAGGATTTATTAATAAACTGAATGTGAAGCACGAGAGAGAGGAAATTAAGGAGGACTCTAATATTTGGTCTGAGTAACCGGACAAATAGAGCTGCCACCTACTGAGACGGGGAAGATGTGGGAAGAGCAGGTTTGGGAGTAGAAATCAGAAGTTTATTTTTGAACACATACGACTTCCAATGCCTGTTAGACAGCAGTAGCAGCAAATTGGTGCCTCGGCCATATTCCTTGCCTGTGCCACATCAGTGTGCTATGGACAGCCTGATCTCCAACTGCCAGCACCTCCATTTTTTGGCCTGAGGACTTTCTCAAATGAAGACAGTCATGAAAAACAAGACAAAAGAACACATAAAAGGCAGGTTTTTTCTTCTCTAGTAAGAGAGAGGCTCATGAAGAGAAACTCTCTGCCCTTCCTTGTTCCCAGCTTTCTGCCTTGAATGCCTTTGAGAATGTGATGATTGGTGGTGCGGCAAACAACAGGGGAGGTCCGAGGGAACTGAAGAGTGGCCAACTCAGACCCCTGGAGCTGCAGAAAGGAACCTGTTTTAGCAGCTGCCTACCTCTGCAGTGCCTGCTCTGTGAGAGAAATGCAGGCTTCTCACTGAGGCCACTGTAAATCAGTATTCTCCTCCTTGCAGCCGAAAGCATTCCTAACTGATTCACTGCTCAATAAGAATAGTAACTAACCTCATCAAATACTTACTACATACTAAGTAAGTGATGACCTGTGCTACTCTAAGTGTTTTACATGTATTTTCTCATTTAATACTTATAATAACTTTACAAATGAGTTACTATTATTATCTCCGCATTAGATAAGAAAAGTGAGGCATGGAGAGTTTACATCATAATATGAACCTAGGCAGTCTTCCTCCGCAGTCCTGACCCTAACTACTCTGCTATGCTGCCTTCCAACACCTGTGGTTACAGTAGTCCCCTGCCTCATATGCAGTTTCAGTCACCCACAGACAACCATGGACCAAAGATAGGTGAGTACAGTAACACATTTTGAGAGGGAGAAACCACATTCATGTAGCTCTTATTATAGTATATTGTTATAACTGTTCTATTACATTATTAGTTGTTGTTAATCTCTTACTCCGCCTAATTTAGAAATTAAACATCATAGGTATGTATGTATAGGAAACATAATATATATATAGGGTTTGGTACTATCCATGGTTTCAATCATCCATTGGGAGGGGGGGTCCTGGAACTACTGTAGATAGTTCCAAGTGGGGGATAAAGATGAGAGGGGACTACTGTAAAGAACTTAACATAAACTACAACTGTAAACCTTCATGTGGCAAATTCTTGTTCAACTACACAATACAAACATTTATCAGGTATCAAAAACTTCAAATGCAGAAGGTAAGACAATATTGTATATGGCTAAACAATGACCAAAAACCACTCTCATATTCCTCTCTCCAAATTTGAATTTAAAATGCTTTAAGAGATATTTAAAGCAAGTTTAGTTATTGTCCAATTATGCAAATAAAACAGGTAATAAAGGAGGATCCAAAACTATTCCTTCACCTATACATCCCAAACCAGAAGTAACCAGAAGTGGATGATATCCAGTGGAATTTGGGCATAAGAGAAAGCTACACAAGAAATAATGTTGACCTCATTTCTCCCATTAGCTCCTGATACATCCTCCTGCTCCCATTTATAGCAGAAATTCTCTGAATAATTGCTAGCACTCACAAACTATCTTTCCGCTCATTCCATTCTCTTTTGAAACAATCAAAGTTTCAACTCAACCACCCCCAGTAAACTGCTCTTGTCAAGGTCCCCAATTATGTCTACATCACTAAAGCCAATGTCAATTCTTAGTTATCATTATCATCTTATTGGCTTATCAGCAGAATATGATATAGTTCTGAGTCTCTGTTGCTGGTTCTTTATCTCACTGGTCTCTAAACATTGAAAGTTTCAGTGCTTGGACTTTTAATCCACATTCATACCTCTGGCGTTCTCATCCTGGCTCACAGCTTTGCAATGTTGTAGTGGATTAAAGACAGCCCCAGGGCTGATGGCAGTGGCTTACGTCTGTAATCCCAGCACTTTGGGAGGCTGAGGCAGGTGAATCACAAGGTCAGGAGTTCGAGACCAGCCTGGCCAATATGGTGAAACCCTGTCTCCACTAAAAATACAAAAAAATTAGCCAGGTGTGGTGGTGCATGCCTGTAATCCCAGCTACTTGGGAGGCCAAGCCAGGAGAATTGCTTGAATTCGGGAGGCGGAGGTTGCAGTGAGCCGAGATCTTGCCACTGCACTCCAGCCTGGGCGACAGAGCAAGACTCCTTCTCAAAAGAAAAGCCCCAAACTCTTTGACAAACTTCCCAGTGAGAAGTGAGGGTCTGTGTTTCCTCTTGGAAGGCTCTGTGACTGCTTTGACCAATGGCAGGAATGAAATTGTACCATTTCTGGGTTTTAAGAAACTAGCAGCTTCTACTTCCTGTCTCTTGGTAGCTCCGAGCAGCCATTTAAGAAGCCATGCTGAAGAGGCCATTTGTAGGTACTACGGTCAGCAGTCCCAGCTGAGCCCAGGCTTCCAGTCATCCCTGCCAAGGTGCCAGATATGAGCGTGAATGAATACTTGGATACTCCAGATGAGTTCGTCTGGTAGCTGAATACCATGGAGTGACCTCAGGTGATGCCATGGGGAACAGAAGAGTTGCCCAGATGAGACAGGCTCTAATTCCCAATCCACAAAATTGTAAGCTACAATAAAATAGAGTTGTTTTCAGCCACTAAATTTTAGGGTAATCTGTCTTCCTGCAGTAGACAAACAGAACAAATGACATCTTTTTGATGATGACTCGCAAGTTGCATGAGCCTCTCCTCTGAATTCCAGATTCATATCTAACTGCATTATCTGACATTTCTACTCGCAGATTGTCTTATCTGGGGTTCTTCCAGTAGTCAACTCTGAGACAAGGGTTCAAGTACAAGCAGTTTATTTGGGAGGCGATCCCAGGAAACATTGTTAGCCGTGGCGAGTCTGAGTTGGTTCCACAGTCCTCGATCCTTGTCTTCTTGGGAGAATGAATTTGGCTGAGACAGAAGTAGATTTAAGGCAGAAACAAGAATTCACTGAAGCAAATAAAAGCACACATGCAAGGAACCAAGCAGGCAACTCAAAAATTCAGTACTCTGCCTGATTGCTGGCTCAGGACTTGCAGATTTGCTATTTTCTGACTTTTCCCCCGTCTCTTCCTCTTGTCCCTCCCCCTTGGCAGGCTGTTGGCTAATTGCTGCATGTGCAATGTCTTGCTAGTATCTGGGAGGGGCACATGTGCCATACTGAAGTTATGTGCATGCTCTCTTAGGGCAATTTTCCCTTATTGGTCTAGTGCCCCCAGAGGAAGGTCACGTATGGGTCAAACGCTGCCATTTTGCACCTTACCATGCTTGCCTGGCCATGTCCCCTGAGGAAGGTCAAACTCCACCATTTCAAGTTCTTACCAAGAAGTTGTTGCCCACAAGCCCAAGATGTCTCCTGTTTATTAGGAAAATTTCCCCTCCCCTTTGACCAGCTGCCTGACATTTGCCTGGCAGTCACCTGATAGTTGTCTGACATTCTTTGGGACCCTATCCTGCCCTGCTCCTATCTGCCTATCTACCCACTCTAACAACACCAGTAGGTAACGGGGAAGTGAGACAGGGAAAGAAAGCAGACAATAGCGTGTGTTATCAAGCCAGTCACCACTGAACACTGCTTTGGGAATGTTGGGGAGCTCAGGGAACTAGTATAACCATATATTTCAGAGTTATCTCACTCAGAGGGTGAGGGAGCTGGAATATTTATACACTGACTTTTATCAGTCACTAATTGAGGGTTGCCCCCTGGGAGGGTATTAATTCTCTGCCTTAGACATGGGTTTAGGGAAAAAGCCCTTGAGCAAAGAAATGCAAAACCTATGAGTGGGACATCAGCTGTGAATGGGACATTGAAATGATCAAGTTGAGTGAATATGGGCAGAACACTGACAACATTTGCTACAATGACAGTGACATTGACACTGATTGATATTTTTAATGATTCCAGGCCAGTTGTCTTATAGAATGTCCCACAGACTGGCTACTGAGATACAGTTTTCCACGGTCTCGTGTTTCTTCAATCCCTGTGAGTAGAGGCACCAACTGTCCTTTCGTTCTGGACTATCTTTCCAAAGACATTTAGATAATGCCACCATGCCCGGCTAATTTTTCTTTTTTTTTGTATTTTTAGTAGACACAGGGTTTCACCATGTTGGTCAGGCTGGTCTCGAACTCCTGACCTCGTGATCTGCCCGCCTTGGCCTCCCACAGTGCTGGGATTACAGGCGTGAGCCACCACGCCTGGCCGTTTGTAGTTCTTAAACTACATACAATTAAGGATGTGCAGTCAGAATACTATGTTCAAATGTAACTTGAATTAAAATTTTTTCAGTGTGGCTATAGTGTCAATTTTATATAACTAGGTTCATTTGCTTCATCATTTTTGAATTAAGTTCTTAAAAATATATAAACTGGCCGGGTGAGGTGGCTCAGGCCCGTAATCCTAGCACTTTGGGAGTCCAAGGTGGACAGATTGCCTGAGCTCAGGAGTTTGAGACCAGTCTGGGCAACACAGTGAAACCCCGTCTCCACTAAAATACAAAAGAAATTAGCTGGGCATGGCGGCGTGCACCTGTAGTCCCAGCTACTCGGGAGGCTGAGGCAGGAGAATTACTGGAACCCAGGAGGTGGTGGTGCACACCTGTAATCCAAACTACTCGGGAGGCTGAGGCAGGAGAATTGCTTGAACCCAGGAGGCAGAGGTTGCAGTGAGCTGAGATTGCACCACTGCACTCCAGCCTGGGTGACAGAGACTCCGTCTCTTAAAAAAAAAGTAGATGATAGGTAGATAGATAGATAGATAGACAGACAGACAGACAGACAGACAGATATAGATATAAGCCATGTATATGATTCAAAATGTAAAACTTTAAAAAAAAAGGTATGCTCAGGGAAATCTCATTACCATTCCCATCCGTTCCACCCACCCCCACAGGTTATTGTTATGAACTGAAATTGTGCTCACCCCAAATTTATAGATTTTAGCCCTAACCCCCAATGTGCCTGTATTTGGAGAAGGGCCTTTAAAGAGGTAAGTAAGGTTAAATGATGCGGCCAGGCATGGTGGCTCACGCCTGTAATCCTAGCACTGTGGGAGGCCGAGGTGGGTGGACTGTCTGAGCTTAGGAGTTCAAGAACAACCAGGGCAACATGGCGAAACCCCGTCTCTACTAAACATACAAAGATTTAGCATGGCGTGGTGATACACGCCTCTAATCCCAGCTACTTGGGAGGCTGAGGCATAAGAATCGCTTGAACCTGGGAAGTGGAGGTTGCAGTGAGCCAAGATCATGCCACTGCACTCCAGCATGGGCAACAGTGAGACTCTGTCTCACGAAAAGAAAAAAAAAAGGTTAATTGAGGACGTAAGAATGGGGCTCTTAACAGATAAGACTAGTGTCCTTGTCAGAAGAGACACCAGACCACATGTGCCGTCTCTCTCTCTCTCTCTCTCTGTGCGTGTGTGTGTGTGTGTGTGCATACACAGAGAATATGCCATGTGAGAAGATGGCTGTCTGCAATCAGGAAGAGAGGCCTCACAATAAACCAAATTTCCAGCACCTTGATCTTGGACTTCTAGCCTCTAAAGCTTTGAGAAAATAAATTTCTGTTATTTAAGCCACCCATTTTGCAGTATTTTATTATGGCAGCTCTTGGCCGGGCGCGGTGGCTCCTGCCTGTAATCCCAGCACTTTGGGAGGCTGAGGCAGGCGGATCACGAGGTCAGCAGATTGAGACCATCCTGGCTAACACAGTGAAACCCCATCTCTACTAAAAATACAAAAAATTAGCCAGGCGTGGTGGCAGGCGCCTGTAGTCCCAGCTACTCGGGAGGCCGAGGCAGGAGAATGGCATGAACCTGGGAGGCAGAGCTTGCAATGAGCCGAGATCGTGCTGATGAAACCCCGTCTCTATTAAAAATACGAAAATTTGCTGGGCGTGGTGGCGGGCACCTGTCATCCCATCTACTCGGGAGGCTAAGGCCAGGAAAATTGCTTGAACCCGCGAGGCGGAGGTTGCAGTGAGCTGAGATTGTGCCACTGCACTCCAGCCTGGGCGACAGAGTGAGACTCCATCTTGGCCGGCGGTGGGTGGAAGGGGAGGGAAGAGAGTTATTTATATAGGCTAGAAAAAAAAATATCTGATATGTGATTTGCAAAATGTCTCCTATTGTGTTGTCTTTCCTTTTTTTTTTTTTTTTTTGAGACGAAGTCTCGCTCTTGTCCCCCAGGCTGGAGTACAATGGTGCGATCTCGGCCCACTGCAACCTCTGCCTCCCGGGTTCAAGCTATTCTCCTGCCTCAGCCTCCCGAGTAGCTGGGATTACAGGTGCCTGCCACCATGCCCGGCTAATTTTTGTATTTTTAGTAGAGACGAGGTTTCACCATGTTGGCCAGGCTGGTCTCGAACTCCTGACCTCAAGTGATCCGCCTGTCTCAGCCTCCCAAAGTGCTGGGATTACAGGCATGAGCCACTGCACCCAGCCTCTTTTTTTTTTTTTTTTTTTTCTGAGACAGAGTCTTGCTCTGTTGCCCAGGCTGGAGTGCAGTGCCGTGATCTCAGCTCACTGCAACCGCCGCCTCCCGGGTTCAGGCCTCCTGCCTCAGCCTCTTGAGTAGCTAGGATTACAGGCATGCACCACCATGCCACCGCGCCTGGGTGCCTTTTCACTTTCTTGACAGTGTCTATATTACTTGGCTAGGGCTGCCATACCAAAATACCACAGACTGGGTATGACCTCACTGGGGATTAGGACTTCAACATGAGTTTTGGGGGAATACAATTCAATCCATAATATTCTGTCCTCTGGACCCCCAAAGTTCATGTCCTTCTCACATATAAAATGCATTTATCCTGATCCCAACAGCCGCAAAAGTCTTACCTCATTTCAGCATCAACTCTAAGTCCAAAGGCTCATTTAAATATCATCTAAATCATAGCCAGGTGTGGTAGCTCACACCTGTAATCTCAGCATTTTGGGAGGCTGAGGTGGGCAGATAGCTTGAGGTCAGCAGTTCAAGACCAGCCTGGGCAACATGGTGAAACCCCCGTCTCTACCAAAAAAAAAAAAAAAAAATTAGCTAGATGTGGGGGCAAGTGGCTGTAGTCCCAGCTACTTGGGAAGCTGAGGTGGGAGGATCACTTGAGCCAGGGAGGCGGAGGTTCTAGTGAGCCAAGATTGTGCCACTGCACTCCAGCCTGGGCGACAGAGTGCAACCCTATCTCAAAACGACAACAACCACAACCACCACCACAACAATAATAAAAACCCAAAATAAATATTATCCAAATCAGGTGTGGGTGATACTTGAGATATGAGTCATTCTGCGGCAAAGTTCCTTTCTGACTGTCAATGTATGAAACCAGGCCAGTTATGTACTTCCTGAGTATAATAGTGGGACAAGCATAGAACAGACATTCCCATTCCAAAGGCAAAAAATGGAAAGAAGACAGGGACATGGGGACGTGGGTCCCAAGCAAATTCAAAACCTAGTAAGACTTTAGCCGGGCATGGTGGTGCGCGCCTGTAATCCCAGCTACTCAGGAGGCTGAGGCAGGATAATCGCTCGAGCCCAGGAGGTGAAGGTTGAAGTGAGCTGAAACTGAGCCACTGCACTCTAGCCTGGGCGACAGAATGAGTGAGACTCTGTCTCAATAAATAAATAAAATAAAATAAAATAAAACCTAGCAAGGCAAATTCTGTTGAACTTTAAGGCTCAAGAATAATTTTCTTTGGCTTGACGCTCTGCCCTCCTGGCCCAGTGGATTAGCAGGCTTGCCTTCTAGGGCCACGGGGGAGGCAGCATCACCACGCTGGCCCTATTGGTCCTGGGTAGCAGCCATGCCTCTGAGGCACTGGATGGCAGCAGCTTGACTCTCTGGAACTGAGGAGACATCTTAGCTCCCCAGACCTGTATCTTCTGGGCCTGCAGTTCGAATGGCAGCCTTGTTACTAACTGAATCTCCTTTGGGATCAGTCTTCCCTTTTCTTAAAGGGTAACATGTGTTCACAGCCAGATAACTCTGTTGCCTCATCCTTTAGGATCCCAGAAGTACGACAGCCTTCTTTCCTTCTGTCCTGTGTCCCCTTTAGTCCAAGATGACAGTGTTTATGCTGGTATAATCTCATCTCTCTTCCTGGCTTGTGCTGAGAAAGCTGAATAAATTTGTAAATTGCACCTATAATCTCTATGAAATACTGAGAATTTTTCAAATCTTCAAGTTTTGTTTTTGCTTAATAATTCCCTCAGTTTATTTTTCTTCCCACATTTTACTAAAGCAACCAAAAGAAGCTAGGCCATACCTTCTACAGTTTGGTTAGAAATCTCCTCAGCTAAATAACCAAATTTATCACTTTGAACCTGCACTTTCCACAAAACACTAGAACAACATTTGGCCAAATTCTTTGTGGAAGAAAGGATGGCCTTTCCTGCACTTTCCGATAATATGTTCCTAATTTCCGTCTGAGACCTCCCCAGAATCACCTTTATTCCTTACTCCTACCAACAATCTCTTCAAGACAATCTAGACTTTTTTTTTTGGCGGGGGGGACAGGGTCTTGTTCTGTCACATAGGCTGGAGCGCAGTGGTGGGATCACGGCTCATTGCAGCCTCGACCTCCCAGGCTCAAGTGATCTTCCCACCTCAGCCCCACACCCCCGCCCGCCCCTGCCCTGAGTAGCTAGGACTACAGGTGCGCACCACCATGCCTGCTAATTTTTGTTCTGTTTTGAGACAGAGTCTCACTCCGTCAAGCAGGCTGGAGTGCAGTGGCGTGATCTTGGCTCACTGCAACCTCCACCTCCCGGGTTCAAGCGATTCTCTTGCCTCAGCCTCCCCAGTAGTTGGGGTTACAGGTGTGTGCCACCAGGCCTGGCTAATTTTTGTATTTTTAGTGGAGACAAGGTTTCACCATGTTGGCCAGGCTGGTCTCGAACTCTTGATCTCAAGTGATCTGCCCACCTCAGCCTCCCGAAGTGCTGAGATTACAGGTGTGAGCAGCTGCACACGGCTCAATCAGGCTTTTTCCAGCATGCACCTCAAAACTCTTTCACTCTCTACCCATTATCCAGTTCCTGAGTTACTTCCACATTTATAAAGTATTTATTACAGCAGCACTCCACTTCTTGGCATAAAAGTCTACATTATTCTGCTAGGGATACCATAATAAAATAATACAGTTTGGGTGGTTTAAGCAACAGAAATTTATTTGCCATAATTTTGGAATCTGGAAGTCCAAGATCAAGGTGTCAGCAGGTTGTTTTTTCCTGAAGCTTTTTTTTTTTTTGAGACGGAGCGTCCCTTGTTGCCCAGGCTGGAGAGCAATGGCGTGATCTCAGCTCACTGCAACCTCTGCCTCCCAGATTCAAGTGATGATTCTCCTGCCCCAGCCTCTCGAGTAGCTAGGATTACAGGTACCCGCCACCATACCCAGCTGATTTTTGTATTTTTAGTAGAGACAGGGTTTCTCCATGTTGGCCAGGCTGGTCTCGAACTCCTGACCTCAGGTGGTCCACCTGCCTTGGCCTCCCAAAGTGCTGGGATTACAGGCATGAGCCACCGCACGCGGCCGGCTGCATCTTCTTGGATCTGCACAGGACCTTTTCTCTGATGTTTGTCACTGGTATCTCTTCCTCTTCTTATAAGGACACCAGTCCTACTGGGTTAGATACCATTCTTATGACTTATTTAACCTTCATTATCTCTTCAGGGCCTCATCTCCAAATATAGTCACACTGGGAGTTAGGGCTTCAACATATGAATTTTGGAGGAATATAATTCAGTCTTTAACAGTGTAATGGATGCACACAAGTTTTAAAATATTTATTTATTGTGGTAAAATGTAAGTAACATAACACTTTACTATTTTAACTGTTTTTCAGTGTATAGTTCTGTGGCATTAAGTACATTCAGAATGATCTGCAGCCATCACCCTTATCTTCTCCAGAAATGTTTCTTCTTCCCAAACGGAAACTCTATACCCATTAAACACTCCCTCTTCCCCCTCCCTCTATCCTCTGGCAGCCACCATTACGCTTTCTGTCTCTATGAATTTTTTTTTTTTTTTGAGACAGAGTTTCGCCCTTTTGCCCAGGCTGGAGTGAAGTCATGCAATCTCGGCTCACTGCAACCTCCGCCTCCCGGGTTCAAGCGATTTTCCTGCCTCATCCTCCCGAATAGCTGGGATTCTAGGTGCCTGCCACCACACCCAGCTAATTTTTTTGTATTGTTAGTAGAGATGGGATTTCGCCATATTGGCCAGGTTGGTCTCGAACTCCTGACCTCAGGTGATCCACCCGCCTCAGGCTCCCAAAGTGCTAGGATTATATGCATGTGAGCCACCGTACCTGGCCCTGTCTCTATAAATTTGACTACTTTAGGTACCTCATATGAATGTAATCATATAAGATCTATACTTTTATGATTGGCTTATTTTACTTAGTGTAAGGTCTTTAAGGTTCATCCACAGTGTAGCATATGTCAGAATTTCCTTCCTTTTTAAGGCTGAATAATACAAAAGACTTTTTTTTTTTTTTTTGAGATGGAGTCTTGCTCTGTCGCCCAGGGTGGAGTGCAGTGGCACGATCTCGGCTCACTGCAAGCTCCGCCTCCCGGCTTCACGCCATTCTCCTGCCTCAGCCTCCCAAGTAGCTAGGACTACGGGTGCCCGCCACCATGCCCGGCTAATTTTTTGTATTCTTCAGTAGAGATGGAGTTTCACCGTGTTAGCCAGGATGGTCTCAATCTCCTGACCTTGTGATCTGCCCACCTCAGTCTCCCAAAGTGCTGGGATTATAGGCGTGAGCCACCACGCCTGTCCACACCAGGCTAATTTTTTGTATTTTTAGTACAGACGGGGTTTCACAGTATTAGCCAGGATGGTCTCGATCTCCTGACCTCGTGATCCGCCTGCCTCGGCCCCCCAAAGTGCTGGGATTACAGGCGTGAGCCACCATGCCTGGCCAATACAAAAGTTTTATATTTTGATGAAGTCCAATTAATTTTATTTTTTTGGAGACAGGATATTGGTCTGTCACCTAGGCTAAAGTACAGTGGCACAATCATGGTTCACCACAGCCTTGATCTCCTGGGTTCGAGGAATCCTTCTGTCTCAGCCTCACAAGTAGCTGGGACTATGGGTGCATGCCAACACACCCAGCTAATCTTTCAAATTTTTTGCAGACATGGGGGTCTCTTTATGTTGCCCAGGCTGGTCTTGAACTCCTTGGCTCAAGTGACCCTCCTGCCTTGGCCCCACCAAAGTGCTGAGATTACAGGCATAAAGCCACTGCACCTGGTCTCAATTTTTTTCTTTTGTTACTTGTCCTTTGGTCTCACAGCTAAGAAACTATTGCCTAATCCAAAGCCATGAAGATTTATACCTATATTTTCTTCTATGAGTATTTTAGCTTAAGCTTTACACTTAGGTCTTTGATTCATTTTGAACTAATTTTCATATATGTGAGGTATGGGTTCAACTTCATTCTTTTGCATGTGATATTCAATTGTTCAAGCACCACTTTAAAAAAAAAAATTATTTATTTATTTATTTTGAGACGGAGTCTTGCTCATTGCAACCTCCGGCTCCCAGGTTCAAGCGATTCTCCTGCCTCAGCCTCCCGAGTAGTTGGGATTACAGGCGCCCACCACCACGCCCAACTAATTTTTGTAATTTTTGTATTTTAGTATTCCACCATCTTGCACAGGCTGGTCTCGAACTCCTAACCTGGTGATCCACCCGCCTTGGCCTCCCAAAGTGCTGGATTATAGGTATGAGCTAACGCACCTGGCCTTTTTTTTTTTGAGACAGAGTTTCACTCTTGTTGCCCAGGATGGAGTGCAATGGCGCAATCTCAGCTCACTGCAACCTCTGCCTCCCAGGTTCAAGTGATTCTCCTGCCTCAGCCTCCCGAGTAGCTGGAATTACAGGCATGTGCCACCATGTCTGGCTAATTTTGTATTTTTAGTAGGGATGCGGTTTTTCCATGTTGGTCAGGCTGGTCTTGAACTCCCGACCTCAGGTGATCCACCTGCCTCGGCCTCCCAAAGTGCTGGGATTACAGGTGTGAGCCGCCGCACCTGGCCTTGTTTTTAAAATAGAGACAGGGTCTCGTTATGTTGCCCAGGTTGGCTTTGAACTCCTGGGCTGAAGCAATCCTTCTGCCTCAGTTTCCCAAAGTGCTGGGATTACAGGAGTGAACTACCACATCCAGCCTGCTTTTGTTTTTGAGACAGGGTCTCACCCTGTTGCCCAGGCTGGAGAGTGGTACCATTATAGTGCACTGCAGCCTTGAACTCCTGGGCTCAAGGGATCCTCCTGCCTTAGCCTCCCAAGTAGCTAAGAACTGCAGGTGTGTGCCACCATTCCCGGCTAATTTTTAAAATTTTTTTGTAGAGACAGGGTCTCGCTGTGTTGCCTGGGGTGGTCTCTGACTCCTGTCCTCAAGTGATCTTCTTGTCTCAGCCTCCAGAAGTGCTGGGATTACAGATGTGACCTACTGAGCCTAAACTGTTTTAACGATAGCAAGACTATGCTTCATCAATAGGTTGGGTGTAAAAGTTGAAACCCCTAAAAGCAGCATCTTCTAAGTTTTTTTTTTTTTTTTTTTAATCATAGTAACTGATTATTCTGTTTAATTCTCTCTTTTCTGGGCGTTTTCTCTCCCACAACTCCTACCCTTCTGTTCCAATCTAACTAAGTTCCTGGGACTTCCCTTTACTGTTTTCCTGAATTGGATCTAGTGATTACTGGATGTTGTCAGATACCCTGATTTCTCCCTCATTTTGCTTGAGCACACGTTTAAGTAACTCTTTTTTAAAATTTATTTTTATTTTTTGAGATGGAGTTTTGCTCACTGCCCAGGCTGGAGCGCAATGGTACAATCTCGGCTGACTGCAACCTCCGCCTCCCGGATTCAAGCAATTCTCCTGCCTCGGCCTCCTGAGTAGTTGGGATTACAGGTGCCCGCCATCATGCCTGGCTAATTTTTGTATTTTTAGTAGAGACGAGGTTTCACCATGTTGGCCAGGCTGGTCTCAAACTCCTGACATCGTGATCCACCCGCCTCAGCCTCTCAAAGTGCTGGGATTACAGGTGTGAGCCACCGTGCCCAGCCCGCCAGTTTGATTTTTGTCCTTTTATGGGCTCCTTTTTTTCCTCTTTGGAAACTTAGAATCTTCTTTATATTTAGAGTTCAAACATTTCACATGGTTGAATTTTTTTTTTCTTTTAGTTCTGCACTAGTGGATTCTTTCAGTTCTAGGAAATTGTCTGGCATTATTTTTTCAATAATTTTCTGTCCTTCATTTACTTTGTTTTCCCTTTTCACATATTAGTCCTGTTGAACTAAGTCTTTATCTTATTTTCTCTCACAATTTCCACCCCTTTGTATATTTATTGTTTTCTTTTTTTTTTTTTTTCCTGAGACAGGATCTGGCTCTGTTGCCCAGGCTGGAGTGCAGTGGTGTTATTTCAGTTCACTGCAACCTCTGCCTCCTGGGCTTAAGCTATCCTCCCACCTCAGCCACCTGAGTAGCTGGGATCACAGGCATATGCCACCATACTTGACTTATTTTTGTATTTTTTTGTAGAAAAAGGGTTTTGCCATGTTGCCCAGGCTGGTCTTAAACTCCTGGGCTCAAACGATCTGCCTGCCTTGGCCTCCTAAAGTGTTGGGATTATAGGCGCAAGCCACTGCACCTGGCCCTATTTTCTTTTTTCTTTTTTGAAATAAGGTCTCTTGCTCTGTCACCCAGACTGGGGTGCAGCTTCCTAAAGTGTTGGGATTACAGGCGCGAGCCACTGCACCCAGCCCTATTTCTTTTTCTTTTCTTTTTTGAAGTAAGGTATCTTGCTCTGTCACTCAGGCTGGGGTGCAGCACCACCATCCTGGCTCACTGCTCCCTTGACCTCCCAGGATCAGGTAATACTTACACCTCAGCCTCCTGAATAGCTAGGACCACAGGTGCGCATCACCATACCTGGCTAAGTTTTAAAACATTTTTAAAGAGATGGGGTCTCACTATGTTGCCCAGGCTGCTTCTATTTTCTTTAAAAGTTCAGTGACTTTATCTTTCAATATTTTAATTAAATTTATAATTTGGCAATTTATTTTAAATTTCGAGATCTATTTTTAAACCTTGGATTGTTACTTCATCTGAGTATCCTAGTATACTAATTAGGTTTTCCTTTCTAAATTCTCTGAAGTTTCTGTTTATCTGCCCCCACAGTCCATGTTGGAGACTTTTCTTAAATACCTAATAACACTTAGTTGTCTGTTCATACGTAAGATGAGGCAGTTGGAATGCTGATGGGGAGTCTTGTGAACTTGGGAGGTGTCTTAGTCTATTTTATGTTGCTATAAAGGCATGCCTGCAGCTGGGTAATTTATAAAGAAAACGGGTTTGTTTAGCTCACAATTCTGCAGGCTGTACAAGAAGCAAGGCACTAGCATCTGCTCAGTTCTGGTGAGGGTTTTTGTGCTGCATCAAGACATGGCGGAGAAGGTCAAGGAATAGTGTCTGTGCACATGCAAAGAGAAATCAAACCCGAGGTGAGTCCTGGCTTTACAACAAACCACTCTCCAAGGAACAAATCCATTCTCCTGATAACCAACGTAGTTTCGCAAGTGTGAGAACTCACTACTGTAAGAATGACACCACGTCCTTCATGAAGAATCTGCCCCCATGACCCAAACACCTCCCATCAGGACCCACCTCCCAATACTATCACACTGGGAATCAAATTTCAACATGAGATTTGGTAGAGACAAAAAAACCATATCCAAACCATAGCAGGAAGTTCCTGCCAACTTGCCCAACTACACTTTAAAGTGGGTGGGTAGGAAACCAGCTATTGTGCTAGAATAAAGAATACTTTACTCTTAGGCCCTTCAATACTCAGTTAACCCAAATCTCCCCAGATTATCAGAGTGCTTAATTTTAGCCTGGATAAATGCTTAGATATTGTATCTGAGATATAGGGAGGGTTCTGCTCTTCCTTATATAGACCTTTATTTAGTCTCCCTGGTCTCAACCCTGCTTCTCACTCTTGCTCTGTCTGGTAGTTATCTCCAAATCTCCGTCTCCCTAAAGCACTTCTGGGCTGACAGGTCCCCTTCCTTTCTACAGCACCCTCTACACCCATTCTACATTATGCTTTTCTCCATTTTATTTTGTCAGACCACACTTACTTTTTGCATGTCAAATTAAAAAAAATTATCTTCCGATGTCCCCCTTCTCATTTTCTATTTTGTATCACTTTTATTTATCATCATTTTATGGGGTCTCAGGAAGAAGAGGCAGTAAATACATGTGCTCGGTTAGCTAGCTTTAATCAAAAATCCTAAACGTAGGTTTTAAAAAAGATAACTGGAGCAGGGCAGGAAATAATATTTTTTGCCAGTGTGGTGGCAAAAAATAAAAAACAAAAATCTGAATCTGTGTTAGGACAGTATTTCCGTGTATAACATAGCGCTTAGCAACTTAATTCTCCAGATCCACATATTTTAAGGACATGATGTATCTCAGACACCTACTTCAAACCTCACTTTACAGTTAAGTAAGACCACAAGTAGAATGAATTGCCCGAGGCCACACAAGTAGACAGTGGGAGAATGAGAACAGAAATATCTATTGACTCCTAGTTGAATTTTCTCTTACCTTACCACACTGCTAGGGAGTAACAAGATGGGCAGATCACCAGTCAGATGAGAAAGGTCATGAAAAATAGTCAAAGGATGACTTTTCCTGGGTAAATAGCCGGATGTCCAAGAAATGAAAGGCTGGTCTGGCAGCACATCGTCTAACAGTTGGTAGTCATATGTGGGAAGTACTGAAGGGGGAGATGACAGCAGGCCCAGGAACTGCAGTGATCCAAGTGCATGTCGATCCTGGGAGGGAACAATTAAGAGTCCGGGAAGGATGAAACAGTAGAAACTGGTGAGTGAATGAATGTGAAGGCTGAGGAACGACTGCAATTTGTTAATGGGATTATGAGGCAGTATAAAGTGGTTAATTACGGTGGCGGAGGTAAGCAGGAGTAAAATGATGGCTTTTAACTCCTCTCAAGGACACCGAAAATTATTTTAATAAACACTGGAAGGCTGGGAATAAATATAATTCACACCATTCTTACTTTCTTGGTTTAGAGATAGCTTATCTATATCCTTAAATTAATGACTGTAGCTACCCTCTGCATGGCTCCAAAAAAAACACAAAAAACAAAACCAAAGCCGGCTGCGAGTCTGCACGAGAAAATCGGGTTGCACCAGGCCCCAGCCGCCCGCCGATTGGCTTAGCTGTCGGAGGCTAAATAAACAGCTCGAAGCAGCGTTTGGCACAGCGCAGGGTCGGAACGGGGACACTAATTTCCGCCCACGCTCCCCGCGTCCTGGCGGGATCACCACAGAACACGACGTCCATTGCTGGGGTCCTCGGCGATGCCCGTGTGCGCAGCCCCGCGAGTCTCAGGTCAGAAGACCACTAATTTCGCGGCCGCGTTCCACGAAGCTAAGGGGCAAAAAACCAGCTTTCTTGGGACAAAGCGTCCCCCCAGCAGCCAGGGTCGATCCCGGCGCTGCTCCCGCGGCGCTTGGCTGCCCCGGGCGTAACGGGCCACGAGAAGGGGGTGGGGCGCCGCTTAGGTTTGGGAAGACACGAAGCGGCTCCTCGGGCTTCCAGCGTCCACTTCCTACGGCAAGCAGGAGGAGACAAGCGCCACCCTGCGCTCGCGGAGCCGACCCCGGCTCTCCCCTCCCGTGGCCGCAGGGGTCGTGTGTGTGTGTATGAGTGTGTGAGTGTGTGTGTGTGCAGGGACGCTCCGCGCCCATCACTCTGATTCGGTGCTAATCGACCGCCGTGGCGCCGAATTTCCCCCGCTTCCCAGTTCCTCACCCGCGTGCCCCGGAAGGCGCCCGGAGGCCCCCGGGCCGCCGCGTCACGCTCCCGGGAGGCTGAGGGAAAGGGAGGCAGCCGAGCCGGGAGCCCGGGGAGGCGCGCTGCGCCCCGCGGCGGGGCTGGGGGCGGGGCTAGGTGTCTCGCGCAGGGGGCGGGGCGCGGTGACGTCGCGGGCGCCTGGGCCGTGCTGTGGCGGCGGCGGCGGCGGTAGTGGCGGCGGCGGCGGTAGTGGCGGCGGCGGTGCCCGGGCGGCAGCGGCAGCAGTAGCGGCAGCCCTGAGGACGGTGAGACGGCCGCGGCGGCGGCGACAGCGCGGAACTCGCGCGGGACCCAGAGCTTCCCCCCTGTCGCTAGTGCTGAGGCTTTCGCCTTTCCTACCCAGCTTCTTGCTCACGGCCCGGGCTGGGCTGGGCAGGGCAACGCGCCCCCGGGGAGGGGCGGAGCTGTAGGTGAGGCTTCGCGACCCCCTCCCCCTCCTCTGCAGCCCGGGGGGTGGGGAGGGGCGGGCCCCACCCAGACCACCGGCGCCCACCCGCGGGCTCCACCCAGCCGGGCTCCGGGATTGGGCGGGAGCCGAGGCGGTAGATGTGGGGATCCTGGGGCGGGAGGTGGGGGAGTGGGGACTGGGGCTCTGGGCACTTGGGGAGCGGAGGGTGGGAGGCTTAGGACTAGTGAAGCTGCGGACGAGGTAGTGGGGAGACGGAGAAATTGGGGAGCCATGAGGTTGGGGTGCGGTCAGGGTGGATCTTTGGGTTAGGTGAGTGATGTAAAATGCTGAAGATGATTCTTTTCTTTTTGATGAAATGGTGAGATAAAAGATGAAGTGTATTTCAAAAGGACGATGAGCTGTGCATGTTGCCTTTGAGGCAGTTGGAGAACCTATTTTATTGCACTAGATCTCACGTTTCTACTTTAGGGTTAGATTCTTTTTCTTCTGGCGGGGTGAGTGGGGGTCGGAGAGGGAAGAGAATCCCCTTACTTTGGCTCAGGTAAATTGTGAGCGTGGATGTATCTGAAAGTTTTACACCGAAGAAGAGGGAGATCTTCGGTTTAGACAACTTCGTTCTGGCAGCCACCATTTGGGTCGCATTACGCTTAGCTCCTTCAAGGTGGTGTCTTCCAGTTTTTTTTCCCCCCAATGCCTAAAAGATCTCTTTATACCACCCTTTTACAGGCTTTATCCTGGCCCCTTGAGAGAAGGCCCCAAACTCAGGTGGTTGCTTTGGAAGGCACATTGCTGAATAATAGTTGCAGGTGGTTGTGGTTGACTGCTTTGGGTGGATAAAGTGAACAATTGGAATAGTTCTGTTGGAGCTAATTATATGAAAAATGCTTAAATGTTTTAAAGTACAACCGTCTTTTATAGCGTGTTGCTTGCTCAGTACACCTTGACTTTTAAACATTTTGTGTTCAGTGCTAAATTGTTGAAATTTTATTTCTCATTTGCAGTTATATTTCTTGCAGTCTTTATTAAAACACTTTGAAATGAAATGAAACTCTTTTTTTTTTGGTAGGCTCCTCAATTTCTGAGAAATGTTCTTGGAGTCAAGTGCTTTAAAAACATTTTGGGGGCAGGTGTGTCACTTTGTATGGAAATATTAGTTAGAGTAAGCAGTGTTCAATGTTCTTCACATCACTCTTTCACAACTTAGCACTGTAAATCAGAATCTTCTTGTCTGGATTCTTGCTCCCTGTTAGATTACAGTATTCTCTGGCCCTACTTATCAGTTAGTGTCATTTAAGCTATTTCTTGTTCAGAAAACAGGTCCCATGATGGACATGTATTATGTAATGGATGGAAGTAGACATGGCTCTCAATAATTCATTTATGGAGGAAGAGAAGCTGTCAGAAAGTGGGATTTAAGCAGTGACTTTCCCAAGGCTTGCCTAGTTTATTTGGGAAAATAGCCAGAGAAGTGCTTTCTTGTAACCCAAAAGAGAAATATACAGATAAGAATTTCAGTAGTTGCAGATCGTTGCTTTTTCTAAGTGCCTACTTAATGAGCAGATTATTGTCTTCCAGCAAATACTTCTACTTTGTAGAGAGGTATGGGAAACAGGACATAATGGGTATTAAGTGAGAAAGTGTGTGTTCCAATTTATAATTATAAATAAAAGATTTAATTAACTGTATTCAGTTAATTCATTTGGTAAAGTGAACAGTTTTGACTTTGGATTAGTTAGAAGGAAAACAAAATTGACATATCTAGTTTTCGCTTTTAAATTATACATAGACTTAATTAATTGGGACAAATGTGAACTAAGATACTGGGTAAAACTTGTGTGTACTCCTAAAATGACATTTGCATGGCTGGTAGTAAGCTGTGATTCTTGTCCTTGTAGGAATGAAATCACATAATTTGGGGAAAGTCTTAAGGTAAAAGTAAGCTATTTCGTTTAGCATTTCTTGTGCCTGAAACTATGCCTACATTTTATTTTTCAAAAAATGTTGCTTGCTAGTCATTACTTGTGATATCCTTGTTGAGTCTACTGAGGTGTTTTTTTCCCTTCATTACCTGTGTCATAGATAAGTATGCCAGTCTGTTAATTCAACATTAATACTGCAAACTTAAAAGTGAAGGTTCTTGACCGGGCGCCATGGCTCATGCCTGTAATCCCAGCACTTTGGGAGGCTGAGGCGGGTGGATCATGAGGTCAGGAGTTCGAGACTAGCCTGGCCAACATGGTGAAACCCCATCTCTACTAAAAATACAAAAATTTGTCCGGGCACGGTGGCTCACGCCTGTAGTCCCAGCACTTTGGGAGGCTGAGGTGGGTGGATCACGAGGTCAGGAGTTCGAGACCAGCCTGACCAACATGGCGAAACCCTGTCTCTACTAAAAATATAAAAATTAGCCGGGCGTGGTGGCGCATGCCTGTAATCCCAGTTACTCAGGAGGCTGAGGCAGAAGAATTGCTTGAGCCTGGGAGGCAGAGACTGCAGTGAGCCGAGATCATGCCACTGCACTCCAGTCTGGGCTACAGAGCGAGATTCCATCTCAAAAAATAAAAATAAAAATTAGCTGGGTGTGGTGGTGCACACCTGTAACCCCAGCTACTCAGGAGGCTGAGGCAGGAGAATTGCTTGAACCTGGGAGGTGGAGCTTGCAGTGAGCCGAGATTGCACCACTGCACTCCAGCCTGAGTCACGGCAAAACTCCGTCTCAAAAAAAAAAAAGTGAAGGTTTTCATAGCAACAGCTGCTCGGTTTTACACTATGTTTACATTTAGAAGTATGAGAGTTGTTAAATGTGTATTTTACACATATTTCATCAGAAACATTAATGGAAAAAGATCAAGAAATGAAGTATTTTGGTTTAAGAATCAGTAGTACATTGATTATCAGTTTTCAGAGACATATAGTAAAATAAACTTAGCATACAGATTATGTGGAATATAATTTGTTTTTTTTTCTTATTTATTTTTTGTGTGTGGAATGTAATTGAAATCTATTGCTCACCAAGTCTTTCAGTGTACTAGAGTTTGGGTTCTGGGGTCAGAGTGCCTGAGTTCAAATCCTGGCTTTGCCGTGGTATGATGTAGGGCAAACTGCTTAATGTTGTTTATTTCCTAACCTTAACCTGTACCTTAATTTCTTCATCTGCAAAATAGAAATAATAACAGTAGTACCTAACCTCTTAAGCTGGTCAAATGAATTAATTCATGTATTTAGAACAGTTTGGGCACATAATTAGCTGGTTCACTAACATCATTTGAAGTTTAACTGTGTATACTATTTTTACTTAATAAGTATATATTAAATACATATTATGTACCACATATTCTAGATGCTGGAATCATAGTAGTGAACAGTTCTCCCAGCACTTTGGGAGGCCGAGGTGGGAGGATGGCTGGGCAACATAGCGAGACCATGTCTCTACAAAAATAAAAAAATTAGGCCGGGTGCGGTGGCTCACGCCTGTAATCCCAGCACTTTGGGAGGCCAAGGCGGGCAGATCATGAGGTCAGGGGTTCGAGACCAGCCTGGCCAGCATGGTGAAACCCCGTCTCTACTGAAAATACAAACAATTAGCTGGGGGTGGTGGCGCGTGCCTGGAATCCTGGCTACTCGCAAGGCTAAGGCAGGAAAGGAAAATCTCTTGAACCCAGGAGGCGGAGGTTGCAGTGAGTGGAGATCGTGCTATTGCACTCCAGCCTGGGTGACAGAGCAAGACTCTGTCTCAAAAAAAAAAAAAAAAAATTAGCATGGCAGTATGTGCCTATAGTCTCAGCTACTCAGGAGACTGAGGCAGGAGGATCACTTGAACCTAGGGGTTCGAGGTTGCAGTGAGCTGTCATTCCGTCGTTGCACTCCAGCCTGGGCGACAGAGTGAGGGAAGGCTATCTCAAATAAATAATAAATAAATAAAAGTACGGGCAGTAGTCAGGAGCTTATGCTGTATTGTTCCAGGTGAGGGTATCTCTGACCAAGGTGAAATGGGGAGGAGGGGTTGGATTTTGTATGTATTTTGAGGGTGGACCTATAGAATTTGTTGGTGGTTGTTTGCGGGATGTGGGCCAAACAAGAATAAAGAATAAGGTTTTTGGCCTGAATAACTGGAAGAATAAAGTTGCCAGTAACTAAATTGGAGATGGTAATTCATGGAGCATGTTTGTGGAGAAACCAGAAGTTCAGGGTGATGTCCAGGAAGAGTGAGAAATGTGGCTGTTTTCAGCTTCTTTGTAGTATTTATGATTATGAGATAGGTGAGATCATCAGGGGAGTGAATTTTGGTGCAGAAGAGATCCAAACATCTGAGCCTAGGGGACTGATTCATTCACTTATTCATTCATAAGTTACTTAGTGAGTATGGTTCTTCTAGGTACCTTTTTAGGCATTGGGGATATAAACCTGACAAAAGTTTTCACCTTCATGGAACTTACCTTCTAGATACGTGAGGGGAAATCAAGAGGAACCAGTAAAGGAGAGTGATAAGAAATCATTGAGTCAGGAGGGAAACCAGGGGAGTATGATATTCTAGAAGTGAAGGAAAGGAAGCTTTCAAGAAGGAGGGAACGGTCAGCGGTGTCATTGTTTAAAGTTGTGTCAGAATGTTGAGTAAGAGAGAATTCTGCTTGATTATGATGTCTAATAACAGGGAAATGACTAAGTTTTAGTGTGAGATAGATGAGACAAATGTAAGAGTCTTTTAGTTTTTTACTTCTCTGTTTTTTTGTTTTGTTTTGTTTTGTTTTTTGAGATGGGGTCTCTCTTTGTTGCCCAGGCTGGAGTGCAGTGGCGCAATCTTGGCAATCTCCGCCTCCTGGGTTCACACCATTCTGCCTCAGCCTCCGGAGTAGCTGGGACTACAGGTGCCCGCCACCATGCCTGGCTTTTTTTTTTTTTTTTTTTTTTTTTTTGTATTTTTTGTAGAGACAGGGTTTCACTGTGTTAGCCAGGATGGTCTTGATCTCCTGACCTCATGATCCGCCTGCCTTGGCCTCTCAGAGTGCTGGGATTACAGGCATGAGTGACCACACCTGGCCTCATTCTCCGGGTAGATTTTTAAGAAATATTTCAGCCAGGCACAGTGTCACATGCCTGTAGTTCCAGCTGCTCTGGAGGCTGAGGCAGGAGGATTGCTTGAGTCCAGGAGATCAAGGCCGTAGTGTGCTATGATTGCATATGTGTATAGCCACTGCACTCCAGCCTGGGCTACATAGTGAGACCCCATCTGTAAATTAAAAAAAATCATTCTTTTCAGAACAAAATAGGCAACCTGGGAGTGCTAAGGAAAGGTACATGACTTCTTATTGTTGTTGTTAATTTTATGTACACTTATTTTAAGAAATAGGTAATATATGTACTAAATTAGAAGGTATAAGAGAATACACAGTTAAAAGTGTCTCCTATCCCATCTAGTTCTTTCTGAAGGCAATCACTGTTTGCAGTTTCTTGTTTTTTCTTTTTAGCCAGTGAAATTTTGTGTAATAGGACATTACCTATTCTAAAATTGCATAAATATAAGAAACATTTGATCTTCCACTCTGATATTGAACACTGGCAATATTTTATACTTTTTGAGAAGGGTCTTGGTCTGTTATTCAGTCTGGAATGCAATGGTGTGGTTATAGCTTACTGCAGCCTTGAATTCCTGGGCTCAAGCGATCTTCCCACCTCAGCCTCCAGAGTAGCTGGGACTGTAGCCATGTGCCACCATGCCTGGCTAATTAAAAAAAATTTGTAGAGAGACAAGGCGTCATTATGTTGCCCAGGCACTATTTTAGAATAGATTATTTAAAAGATAGTTTTAGAAGCCTGTCAAGGGAAATAGTGACTGCTAGGATCAAACATGGATTCACTAAGTCACATCAGACAGTAGTTGCCTAGAATTGACTTGGTTACTTGACTGATAAATAAAGGAAATGCAGTAGTTGGAATTTATGTATACGTCAGCTAGGTTTTTTCATGCCGTCTTTGTGGAAAGTACGAACATATGTGTCCTAGATTTCTTGAGGACAGGAACTATCTATTAGATACTTATTAAATACTTGATGAATGAATGGATGCTAGCATAATAATGTGAATTCACAAGTTGAATACCCAGGAAATAAAGAGGTGCTTGTTGAGGATCTTGGGTTTGAGGAACTTGGTGTTAGACTCATCCATACATTTATTGAAATGACACAGGATGGTAGCAAGACTGGTGGCATAGAGGATAATGGCAGCTGTGAACTAGTTGTCAGCATATCCTTACTGAGTATGGGGGATGTCCAGGTGGTCATTAGCTGATAGTGAAGAGGTAGAGGTTGAAGACTGCTGCTGAATAGCATGAGAATTAGACTAAGATTTCACGTAAGGGTTTGGGAATAGTGGTCTGGAACTGGCACTGGCAGGAAGGAAGGTACCAGCCTCATTTCCCAATATTGGGTGTGGAGTGGAAGAGACTGAGTAGCTTTCACTTAAAAGGACTATATGAGAAGAGGTGTCCTGATTGGAAAGTCAGGTTTCAGTTAAGGCAGAGAGGTAGCAAGAACATTTCCCAAGGAAGTTGAAGACTTTTAGAGGAGTTTCTTGATAAAAGAATGAAGTTCCATGAGAGTGTATTTTTCCACCCTATTGGCTTCATGTTATCATCATTTAAACTTTAAAATGTCTCTTCATCTTAATAAAAAACTCCAGATTTATACTTTATTGCTCTAAGTTGCTCTCTGCTTTACACACTTAAGAGTTTTCTGCATTTGCTGTGTATCTCCATTTCTTCACCTGTGACTTCTCAACCTATTTCTGTCTTGTTTCTATCGCCATTATTTCAGTGAAACTGAAAATAGCTAGTGAAAATATGTATGAAAATAGCCAATGTCTATTTTGCTATCCTGTTCTTATTTAACCTCTTAGCAGCTGTGCTAGTTTCTATTGGCTATATAACAAATTACCCCCTAACTTAAGAAACATTTATTGTTTCACAGATTTTGTAGATCAGGAATGTGGGTGCGGTTGGCACCTATGATTCAGGGTCACTCACAAGGCTGCAGTCATCTCAAAGCGCTACTTGGGGAGGCTGTTTCCAAGCTCACTCATGCGGCAATTGGCAGGCCTGAGGTCCTTGTTGGCTGCTTGCTGGAGAGATGAGTCCCTTGCCATTTGGGTTTCTGCATACGACTACTTAAAATATGATATCTCAGTGCTTCTGTCTTCAAAAGAGGACAGATATTAGCCAGAATCTTTTTGTAACCTTATCTTGGAAGTGATGTGGTATCACTTTTGTTGTATTCTGTTATCAGCCAGTCACTAGGTCCAGTGCACTCAAGGCAGGATTTCACAATTGCATGAATACTGGGAGGCAGAGATCACTCATAGCCATTTCAGGACTGTCTACCACAGCAGCATTTGACAGAGCGGATACCTCTCCTTCCTTTGTAAAGCTCTCTCTTCTCTTGAGGTCTTCAGAGCACTTTTCTGTTTTTCTTGCTGGTTCTCTGGGCTCTTTCTCTGTCACTTTTTTTTTTTTTTTTTTGAGGCAGAGTCTTGCTCTATCGCCCAGGCTGGGGTGCAGTGGCACAATCTTGGCTCACTGCAACCTCCGCCTCCTGGGTTCAAGTGATTCTCCTGCCTTAGCCTCTTGAGTAGCTGGGATTACAGGTGTGCACCACCACACCCAGCTAATTTTTGTATTTTTAGTAGAGATGGGGTTTCACCATGTTGGCCAGGCTGGTCTGGAACTCCTGGCCTCAGGTGATCTGTCTGCCTTGGCCTCCCAAAGTGTTGGGATTACAGGCGTGAGCCACCGTGCCTGGCCTCTCAGTCACCTTTTGAGTCTTTCAGTGCTCATTTATTAAATGTTTGAATTTCTTTGGGCTTTCTCATCACTTTCTATTTCATTTTTCATCTGTGTGCTGAGTATTCATTTTTATGTCTTCAGTTTTTACCTCTCTCCTGAGTCTGAGGACCACTCTATCGAATTGCTACTGAATGTTTCCATTTGGATGCCCCTTAAACCGAACACATCCAGAACGGAATGTATGATTCCTACACTTCCTCTGGTGTTTCTTAATTTGTTAAATGACACCACTGGGTGCTTAAGCCGGAAATGTGTGTGGTGTTCTTGATTTCTCCCTCTCCTCCACCTTCCATTTTACTATTGCTTTTTATTTTTCTAGAGCCATGGCTGTTCAGTGATGGTGTGAATGTTTCTATGAGGTAGTGCATCCTCTGCCAGGTTGCAAGCATTGAACCTGGTGCTAGGTGATTTTTTTTTTTTTTTTTTTGAGATGGAGTTTCGCTCTGTCGCCAGGCTGGAGTGCAATGGTGCAACCTCCGCCTCCCGGGTTCAAACGATTCCCCTGCCTCAGCCTCCCGAGTAGATGGGATTATAGGCATGCACCACCACGCCCAGCTAATTTTGTATTTTTAGTAGAGACGGGATTTCTCCATGTTGGTCAGGCTGGTCTCAAACTCCTGACCTCAGGTGATCCGCCTGTCTTGGCCTCCCAGAGTGCTGGGATTACAGGCGTGAGCCACTGTGCCCAGCCCGCTAGGTGATTTTTAAGATTCCTTCCAATCTTGAGATACTGCATGTGTAGCTATTGAAGATTTCTGAGTAGGAGATGCATGATCAGGGCTGTGCTTCAGAAAGGTGGCAACTCTTGAACAGTCATTTTTAGTTGTTCACCAAAGAATGAAACTAAACACCTGTATTCTTTTTAACTTTATTATGGTGTGCTAAGTGATGAATAGATAATTTTTATGTGACAGCCCTTTTGTATATATTAGTTTCATTTTTTCTCATTGTTAATGCATTTATGTTTGGAAGCCCTTTTGCATGGAAATAAGATAATCAGGCCAGGCGCAGTGGCTCACGCCTGTAATCCTGGCACTTTGGCAGACTGAGGTGGGTGGATCACTTGAGGCCAGGAGTTCAAGACCAGCCTGAGCAACATGGCGAAACCCCATCTCTACTAAAAAATAAAAAAATTAGCTGGGTGTGGTGGTGCACGCCTGTAATCACAGCCACTCTGGAGGCTGAGGCACGAGAATTCCTTGAACCCTGGAGGCGGAGGTTGCAGTGAACTGGGATTACACCACTGCACTCCAGTCTGGATGACAGAGCGAGACCCTGTCTCAGAAAAAATAAAAATAAAAAATAACCCAATGGGATGAAAATTTGTGTGAACTTAAATTAAGTGTCTCTGCCATCCTGGCCAACATGGTGAAACCCCGTCTCTACTAAAAATACAAAAATTAGCTGGGTGTGGTGGTGTGTGCCTGTAGTCCTAGCTATTTGGGAAGCTGAGGTGAGAGAATCGCTTGAACCTGGGACGCACAGGTTGCAGTGAGCCAAAATCACGCCATTGCACCCAGCCTGGTGACAGAGCAAGATTCTGTCTCAAAACAAAAAAAATTAAGTGTCTGAAATTGTAAAAACTTCTCAAGAAATAAAATTCAGACCTTAAACATAATTTTACTGTAGGAATATAACTTACCTTTTGAAGGAATTCTTTCTTGAAGCCATTATTTGTGTATTTATTTATTTTTAATTAACTTTTTTGTTTGTTTGTTTTTTTGAGATGGAGTTTTGCCCAGACTGGAGTGCAGTGATGCGATCTCGTCTCACGGCACCTCCCAGGTTCAAGCGATTCTCCTGCCTCAGCCTCCCAAGTAGCTGAGATTACAGGTTTGGGCAACCACGCCTGGCTAATTTTTGTTTTTAGTAGAGATGGAGTTTCACCATGTTGGCTAGGCTGGTCTCAAAACTCCTGACCTCAGGTGATCTGCTCACCTCGGCCTCCCAAAGTGCTGGGATTACAGGCGTGAGCCACACTGCTGGTGCTTGCCACCTTGCCTGGCTAATTTTAAAACTTATTTTTGTGGATATTGAGTTTTGGTTTTTTGTCCAGGCTGGTATCAAATTCATAGCTTCAAATGATCCTCCTGTCTTGGCCTCCCAAAATGCTGGGATTACAGGCATGAGCCACTGTGTCCGGCCTTGAAGCCCGTCTTGAATGTAACACATATGTAGAAAAGTATGTAAAACAAAAGTAAAGCTTTACAATTTATGAATCAGACACTTGTATAACCATGATGTAGGTCAAGCACTAGGACCTTACTGACATTCCACAAGCTTTCCTTGAAGCTTCCCAATCACAACCCAGTCCTTCTCTCATAAAGGTAATCTCTGTCCTGATTGTAGGAGAATCACCTTCTTTTTGTGTGTGTGTAGACCTTTTTAGTTTTGGCTTAGTTTTGATTGTTTTGCATCTTTATATGCATGGAATCATATTGTATGTATTCATGTCTGGCTTTGACTCAACATTTTGTTTGTAAGATTTAGATTTGTATGTAGCTGTTCGTTCATTTTCATTGCTAAATAGCATTCCATTGTATAAATATACTACAGTTTATTGTATTATTGATGGATATTTAGGTTGTTTCTAGTTTTGGGCTATTATGGATTATGCCACTATGACTATTCTTGTAAAGTCTTTTTTTTTTCCTGAGACGGAGTCTCGCTCTGTTGCCCAGGCTGGAGTGCAGTGGCGCAATCTCTGCTTACTGCAACCGCCGTCTCCTGGGTTCAAGTGATTCTCCTGCCCCAGCCTCCCGAGTAGCTGGGATTACAGGTGCCCACCATCACACCCAGCTGTTTTTTTGTATTTTAAGTAGAGATGGGTTTTTGCCATGTTGACCAGGCTGGTCTCGAACTCCTGGCTTCAAATGATCCACCTGCCTCAGCCTCTCAAAGTGCTGGGATTACAGGTGTGAGCCACCATGCCCGGCTTTTTTTTTTTTTTTTTGAGACAGTTTCACTCTGTCGCCCAGACTGGAGTGAAGTGTTGTGATCATGGCTCACTGCAGCCTTGACCTTCTGGGCTCAAGTGATCCTCCCACCTCGGCCTCCCAAGTAACTGGGACTACAGGTGCATACCACCATGCTTGGCTAATTTTTTTTTTTTTTTTTGGTACTTTTTTGTAGAGATGGAGTTTTACTGTGCTGCTCAGGCTGGTCTTGAACTCCTGAGCTCAAGTAATCTGCCCGCCTTGGTCTCCCAAAGTGCTGGGACTACAGGTGTGAGCCACTGCACCTTGCCTTGTGCAAGTCTTTTAGTGCATATGTGTATGTAATTCTTTTGTGTATTTGGCCAGGAGTGAAAGTCCTGGGTCATAGGATATGCATATGTAGAATTTTAGATAATTGCCAAACAGTATTCCTCCTTTGTGGTTCTACAAATTACATGCCCCAAAGAGTGTTTGAGAGTTCATTTTGTTCCAT
Source organism: Pan paniscus (assembly GCF_029289425.2). Lineage (NCBI taxonomy): Eukaryota > Metazoa > Chordata > Mammalia > Primates > Hominidae > Pan > Pan paniscus. Next base: position 6,502,318 of record NC_073259.2, read on the forward strand.
ATCTTTGCCAATACTTAGTATTGTCACTATTATTAACTTTAGCTGTTCTGGTGGATTTATAGTAGTATCTCTTGGTTTTAATCTGCATTTCACTTATTACTAATGAGGTTGAATAATTTTATGTTGGTTACTTAGGAAACCTTTTGTGAAATGCTTATTCACATGTCTTGCCCAATTTTATCTTTTTTTTCTTATTATAGGAGTTCCTTATATATTTTGGATATGACCCCTTCTTTGGTTATTTGTGTTGCAAATATTTCCACCTTATTCTGTGGCTTGCCATTTAAGACTTCTTAAGGAGGCCAGGCACCGTGGCTCATGCCTGTAATCCCAACACTTTGGGATGCTGAGGAGAGTGGATTGCTTGAGTCCAGGAGTTCGAGACCAGCCTGGGCAACATAGTGAAACCCTATCTCTATGAAAAATGCAAAAAAAAAAAAAAAAAAAAAAAAGACAAAAAAGAGAAAAGAAATGTGTTAGGACCCTAATTGGACTTTAATTGGATTTGTAGATTAATTTGGGTAGAATTACTTTTTTGTAATGAGGAATCTTTGACTAATTGAATATGATATCCCTGTTATTTATGTTGTATTTCATATATCTCAGTAATGTTTTATAGTTTTCTGTGCAGTATTACACATCTTTTGTTAAATTTAGTCCTAGTATCTGATGGTATTATAAATAGAATTCTAAGATCAGTGTTATTTTCCATTACTTGTTGGTATATTGAAATAAAACTGAATTTTGAGTGCTGACTCTGTATTTTGCTAATCAAGCCTTATAATAATTTTATCTGTAGATTCTTTTGGCTTTCCAACTTACATAACATATCATTTGTGAATAATTACTGTTTTCTGTTTTTCTTCGCAATTCTTACACCTTTTTCTTTTCTTCACTGGCTGGGATTTCTGGCATGTTGTTGAATAGAGATAGGAGACGTCATTGTCTTTTCCCATCTCAAAGGGAAATCTTTCAACTTTTCATTGTTAGGCATGATGTTGTCAAGCACACTTACACAAGACAAGGCAAGGCTAAGACCTTGCCTGTCTGATTTGACTGGCAAAGACACAGAGAGCCTCTTTAGACTCAGACAGTTTATCTGTTACATAGTCGGCAGAAAGAAGAATAAGCCAAAGGTTCCTGCTCCCTGTGATCTTTGTCCCACATACCAAAAAGGATAACACCACAACAAAAGGGGCTGATGCCTGCAGTGTGAGCTGGGGGATACTCTGTTGATGAGGAGCCTATTCTAGGCTGCTGCTAAGTGGTTTTGTATTCTACAGCGCTGTTCTAAGTTAGGCAGGGCTGAAGGTTCTATGCCTTGTCAGAACCCAGGATGCCATGAGAAACTGTCTCATGGCAGCTTCTAAGGAAGATAGGGAAGAGGTGATCTGGGAGAGCTCCATATAGGCCTTCCACCATCTCCTGTTATGGGAGGATCACAGGGCATTCCTCCAAGACTCAGATAAGCTGCAGGTCACCAGAACACCATGGTGGAACTGTTTCCCTACAGATGTTTGTTATAGTTGCTTTTGCACATGTCCTTTATTAGATTAAGAAAGTTTCCTCCTATACCTAGATTTTTATTCATTAGTAAATGTTAAAATCTGTCCAGTGTGTTTCGTATCTATTGGATGCTTCCCCCCCTTTCAACCCATTATTATGGCCAGTTACATGGATTTAAAAATTCATTTCTGCTGGTTAATAAATTTCTTTCTTTTTTTCTTTCTCTTTTTTTTCTTTTTTTTTTTTTGAGACGGAGCCTTGCCCTCTCGCCCAGGCTGGAGTGCAGTGACGTGATCTCGGCTCACTACAACCTCCGCCTCCTGGGTTCAGACGATTCTCCTGCCTCAGCCTCCCAAGTAGCTGGGATTACAGGTGCCCGCCACCACACCCAGCTGATTTTTGTATTTTTAGTAGAGATGGGGTTTCACCATGTTGGCCAGGCTGGTCTCGAACTCCTGACCTTGTGATCCACCCGCCTTGGCCCCCCAAAGTGCTGGGATTACAGGTGTGAGCCACCATGCTCAGCTGGTTAACACATTTCTAAGCATTTTTTTCCTTTGAAAGATTTTACTTACTTGAAAAAAAATTGCTGTTGATGACTTTCTTTTCTCTGGCTGCCTGCCTTTTTCTGTGTGTGTGTGTGTGTGTGTGTGTATAAATTTTTTTTTTCTCATTGTTCATATAGAATTCAGGTATAGAATTCAGGTTGCTGAACTTTTCAAGGAAGAAAGACCATATTTAACTTCTGATTCATCATTAAGAAGTTATTAATGGTCCGAGAGACTCATAGGGGTTTCTTCTGAAGTAAGAAGAAGCCATGTTTTACATCTTCAGATGCCACGTAGGTGACTTTTCTACCTTCATGGTAGTATTCACTTTACTTTCATTGAAGACAAGTAATTTTGAGTACTTCAAATTAGTTCCCATCCCTTTTCTAAACTTTAAACATTTTTAAAGAAATCTTTATTTATTTTCACCTGGGGTCTCACTCTGTCACCCAGGCTGGAGTGCGGCAGTGCTATCATGGCTTACTACAGCCTCGACCTCCCAGGCTGAAGCGATCCTCTTGCATCAGCCTTCGAGTGGCTGGGACTGCAGGAGTGCACCACCACACCCAGCTAATTTTTTGTAGAGATGGGGTTTTGCCATGTTGCCCAGGCTGGTCTCAAATTCCTGAGCTTAAGTGATCTACCCACCTTGGCCTCCCAGTGTTGGGATTACAGGCATGAGACACCATACCTGGCCCCTTTTCTAAACTTTTATATGAAATTTAGGCTGAACCTTTGCTTGACGTTATTCTCCCTTGCATTTAGATATAAAGTTATTAAACAGAAAAAGTTACTGAAGGTAGATAATTATTGGCTATTTCATGTGATTTTTCTGGTGGTTACTGTAGTCAATTTTATAGTATTGCCAAGTTTCTGAATCCATTCTGAATAATGTGATTGTTTATTCTTATGCTTTGGGCCTGATAATTTTTGTAGAGCAGCAGTTCTTATCTGGTTTCCTGTTATTTTTAAAATAAATTAATTGAAAATGGGCATAAATTATTTGTTAAGTTTGAACTTGACAAATGCAGGTAAAGTATAATGATATTATATTTCTTCTGTACAGCAAGTATATACATGTATATTTTAAATCATCAATCAGGATTTCCTTCCAAAGTTCAGAATTAGGTTTTGATTCTTAACAGTTTATATTAAAATTCTTATTATTATTACTTTTTTTTGAGATTCTTAACAGTTTATATTAAAATTCTTATTACTTTTTTTTTTTTTTGTGAGACAGAGTCTCGCTCTGTCACCCAGGCTGGAGTGCAGTGGCATGATCTTGGCTCACTGCAACCTCTGCTTCCCAGGTTCAAGCAATTCTCTGCCTCAGCCTTCCAAGTAGCTGGGAATACAGGCGCCTGCCACCACACCTGGCTCATTTTTGTATTTTTAGTAGAGACGGGGTTTCACCATCTTGGCCAGGCTGGTCTTGAACTCCTGACCTCGTGATTCACCCACCTTGGCCTCCCAAAGTGCTGGGATTACAGGCATGAACCACTGTACCTGGCCAGTATTATTACTATTTTTTGAGACAGATTTTTCTCGCTCAGGCTGGAGCTCATTGCAGCCTCGAATTCTTAGGCTTAATCAATCCTGCTTCAACCTTCCAAGTAGCTGGGACTGTAGGCATGCGCCAGCATGCCTGGCAAATTTTTTTTTGTTTTTGAGACAGTGTTACTCTGTCACCTAGGCGCAATTTCAGCTCACTGTAGTCTTGACCTTCCACTCCTAAGTGATCTACCCACCTTGCCTCCTGCATAGCTGGGACTACAGGGGCATGCCACCATGCCCAGCTCATTTTTGTAATTTTTTTTGTTTTGTTTTTAAGAGATGGGGTTTTGCCGTGTTGCCCAAGTTGGTCTCAAAACCCTGGGCTCAAGTGATCCCCTCACCTTGGCCTCCCAAAGTGTTGGTATTGCAGGCATGTATCACTGTATCTGGCCTTTTCTTTTTTTATTAGAGACAGGGTCTTGCAGTCCAGGCTGGTCTTGAACTCTTTGGCCTCAAGTGATCTTCTATCTTGGCCTCCTAGGATACAATTCTTGTAAATAGTATAGCAAAAATGTCTGCTTTATAAATTTTTCATTTTTATAGTTGTTCAAGAGTACATATGTATTTCCTTTTTTCTTTTTCTCGTTCCTCATTCAAAAAATATGGAAAATCTAATATACAATATATATGTGTATATAGTATATATAATATAGTATATATATGGTGTATAGTATATATATAGTATATATATAGTATAGTGTGTATATATATTACTCTGCATTGTGTTCCATCTTGGCAGTACAGTGTTTGAGGCACTGTCTCCGCCCTCAGGATGCTGGTGACCAGGGAGGGAGACAGTAAACAGGCAATTACAGTAGAGTGTGATAAGTGTTATTGATACGTGCAAGAACTAGAAGGTTTAAGGAGTGGCCAAAGAGGCTTGAAATTGGGTTTGGATCATGAAGGGCTTTGTAAACCCTGTTAAAATCTGACTTTTACCTTGGAGCAATGGCAAGACTTTGGAGACTTTTGAGTAAAGGAAATAACAGGAGTATATTTGTATTTTACAACAAATGGTTAAGAGGAGGCTACGTGAGGAAGCCAACTAGGAGGCTGTGGACCTGTTCCCACTAAAGCCTAAAAACTAAAGTAGTGGCAGTGGGGATAGAGACGCGTACAGAGTTAAAAGCTTTAACAGGACTGGGTAATTCATTCTCTCTGTCTCTTTCTCTCTCTCTCACTGGGTAATTCTCTTTCTCTCTCTCTCTCTCTCTCTCTCTCTCTGTGTGTGTGTGTGTGTGTGTGTGTGTGTGTGTGTACACACTTTGTGGGGAAAGGACAGTTAGTTGATGGGGAGGAAGAAGACTAAAGTGACTCTCAGACTTTCAGATGGAACCCCTAGGCTAGGAACAGTGCTATTGGGTACAGTAGCCACTAGCCACGTATGGCCATTAAGGTATGTCTAAACTAATTTAAATAAAATAAGATTTAAAATTCAGTTATTCAGTTGCACTAGCCACACAAATATAGAATTACAGACTCTTAAATTCTGTAAATTTCATTCAGAGTACTATGAAGTTATAAATTCAAGAGTATGCGCAGAGATTCAAGCAGAAAATAATATCTGGCTACATGTGTTTAACAGCAGTATGGGACTGGTGGCCTCTGTATTGGACAGTGCAGATATAGAACATTTCTGTTACAGAAGGTTCAGTGGGACAGCAGTGGTCTGCAGTTTTTGGTTTCTACTTTCTTTTCCCCGCCAGAGGAGAGTCAGAATAACAGGTGGTTTTCTCTCGTCTCCTAAGAACTTTGGTTCCACAGTATTCTGTTGTGTGATATTGTTACCCAGGGATTCTGCTAGATACCGTTCACTACTGTCAACCACCATCACCCAGTCATCAGGTATAGGACGTTTCTGTAATCAGAGAAGGTTCTTTTGGATGGCACTGAGCTAGAGAGATGGTGATGTCATTCATCGAGCTATTGATGGTTGTGGTGGGACAACAGTAGCTGCCAGAAAGCACTGTTTATTAGAAATATGAGCCACATATGTAATTAAAAAATTTTTAGTAGCCACATTAAAGAGTAAAAAGAAACAATTGGATTTTATAACTTATTTAACACAGTATGTCCAAAATATGATTTACAACACATTAAAACATTTAAAAATTACTGATCTATTTACATAAATTTTTTTTTATTTTTTTGAGACAGGCTCTTGCTATGTTGCCCAGGCTGGTCTCGAACTCCTGGACTCAAGTGATCCATCCGCTTCAGCCTCCCAAAGTGCTGGGATTACAGGTGTGAGCCACCATGCCCGGCCACATTATTTTTTAATACTAGATCTTTGAAATCAATTGTATACTTTCATAGTATATCTTAATTGAAATGCTAATTTTTTTGTTCTTTCATTATTTTCAAATGCTAAGTTTTATCAGAAATATTTCATCTGTATTTATATCTGTAAATCATAAAATTTACAGTTGAAAAAGTAGATTTATATGCCCAGGTTATTCCAAACATGCTTAAAACTTTTCCAGTAATGGAATTAAGTATCGGTTTTTAAAGTTTCAATTCCCATGAAATAAGAATAAAAATTCAGTTCCTCGGTCTCACTAGCCACCTTTCAAGTGCTCAGCACTCAGCGCTGCATGTGGCTAGTGGCTACCATATTGGACAACACAGCTCTGGAATAACTGCTCACTGGATGGTTGGAAATTCAGGTCTGGAGTTTAGGAAAGAGGTAGCAAGACAGAAGTTAGAAGGGAGGAGCTGTGAGGAACATGGGGATTTAAAAAAAAAAGTTTGTGACTTTGAGCAAACTAATTTTAACCTTGGTGCTCCATTTAAAACAAAATCGATAAAAGCATCTTGGTGAGAGTATAATAGTAGATGAATATGCAGTATCTTGTGGTGGTAAAGATTTTTTTTTTTTTTGAGACAGAGTCTCTGTTGCCCAGGCTGGAGTGCAGCGGCACTATCTCGGCTCACTGCAAGCTCCACATCCTGGGTTCACGCCATTCTCCTGCCTCAGCCTCCCGAGTAGCTGAGACTACAGGTGTCCGCCACCACGCCCGGCTAATTTTTTGTATTTTTAGTAGAGACGGGGTTTCACCGTGTTAGCCAGGATGGTCTTGATCTCCTGACCTTGTGATCCGCCCGCCTCGGCCTCCCAAAGTGCTGGGATTACAGGCGTGAGCCACCGCGCCCGGCCAAGATTTTGACTTTAGAGTTTGATAGAGCTGTGTGATCTTGGGCAACTTACTGGGCCTAATACAATCTTTCTCCTTGAAAGGGGTTTGCTATTGGGATTAAATGAAATATTGTGACAAGTGTTCACTGCATATAATACCGTATTTCTTTACTTTTAAGTTGCCATTTCTTTTTGGTGGGGTGTACCATCAACTTAATAATTCATTCTTTTTAGAAAAAAAGAAACATAATTTAGTTATACATGTTAATTATAAGCTGCATCCCAATTCAGAAACTTTAAAATATGAAAAACTGTTTATCTTAAAATATTAATATTGATGAGTGTTCATTATAAACTAGATACTGTGTTAAATGCTTTATATGGTGATGTAAAAGGTTTGATTTTATAAATATGCAATGTAATATGATATTTCTGTTATAAAGTTTCATTTAAGTAGATTCTGCAATACAAATCTCTTCTGGAAACTTTAAAATGCATGATGGTATAACTCCTTTTTTCAGTTATTTCAGGAACCACTGAATTCTGCTTGAATCTCTTTGGATACTTTTAAATTTATGATTTCTCCAGGCTAAATCTGCAGAATTTGAGTCTGTAATTCTACCTTAGTGAGTACACATATAAAGAATTACTATTTAAAAAACTGCCTTGGTAGAGTTTATTCAGAGAAGCATGGTAACCGAGGGGAGGAAAATGGACTTTTCCAGGTCGAAGAGAAAGGAAATATTGGCTGGGTGCCATGGCTCATGCCTGTAATCCCAGCAATTTGGGAGGCCGAGGTGGGCAGATCACTTGAGGTCAGGAGTTCGAGACCAGCCTGGCCAACATGGTAAAAACTCATCTCTACTAAAAATACAAAAATTAGCTGGGCGTGGTGGCGGGTGCCTGTAATCCCAGCTATTTGGGAAGCTGAGGCAGGAGAATCGCTTGAACCCGGGAAGAGAGGTTGCAGTGAGCCGAGATCATGCCACTGCATTCCAGCCTGGGTGACAGAGGAAGACTCTGTCTCCAAAAAAAAAAAAAAAAGAGAAAGGAAATATGATTTTTTTTTTTTTTTTTTGACAGAGAGTTTCATTCTTGTTGCCCAGGCTGTAGTGCAATGGCATGATATCGTCTCACTGCAACCTCCACCTCCCAGGTTCAAGTGATTCTCCTGCCTCAGCCTCCTGAGTAGCTGGCATTACAGGTGTGTACCAGCACACCTGGCTAATTTTTTTTTATTGTTATTAGAAATGGGTTTTTACCATGTTGGCCAGGCTGGCCTTGAACTCCTGACCTCAGGTGATCCGTCCTTCTTGGCCTCCGAAAGTGCTGGGATTACCGAGCCCGGCTGGCTATATGATTTTTGATGCTCTGCAAATTCTTTTCTGAGGTCTTTTTCTTAAGTCTTATCTTCTGGCAGTGTGCCATTCCACCCGTTTCTTGGAGAAGACCAGAAACATGTTTATAATGCGTACCCATGCGTTATATACACAGTGTGTACTGGGAAACCTTACTGCCTTATTTGTGGTAGTTTCAGTAGACCCACTCAGGTCTGAAATAATATTAGGCGTTTTACATCCGTATTATTGGAAATAATGAAAAATTTTATATGTGCCAACTGCATTTGGTGATAGCAACTGCAAGTGCTGTGTTGAAAATGACTTTGAGACTAGGTACAAAAGGACGAAGTGTTCACCCTGGAATTACAGTGGCTCTCCTTTTGTTTCTGTTTAAGTCTTCTTAACATTTTTCCTTTTTTTGTTTTTTGAGACAGGGTCTCACTCCATCACCCAGGCTGGAGTGCAGTGTTGCCATCACTGCTCACTCTCACAGCAGCCTTGACCTTTTGGGCTCAAGCTATCCTCCTACCTCAGCTCCCAAGTAGCTGGGACTACAGGCATGCACCACCATGCCCGGCTAATTAAAAAAATTTTTTTGTAGAGACAGGGTCTCTCCGTATTGCCCAGATTGGTCTCAAACTCCTAGGCTCAAGCGATCTGTCTACCTTGGCCTCCCAAAGTGCCAGGATTACAGGTGTGAGCCACCTTGTTTGGTCAACATTTTCCTTTTTAAATAGTGTTTACCTGTTTGGAAAATTTTGACAACTATTAGGAAAAAACTAGGTTTCAGCTCATCTTTTGGCTGTGCTTATATTTGCAAAATTGAGAGTATACTGTAGATTAAAATATATTCTTGAAGGCTGGGCACAGTGGCTCATGCCTGTAATCCTAGCAGTTTGGAAGGTCAAGTTGGGCGGATCACCTGAGGTCAGCAGTTCGAGCCTGGCTGCTTAGCCTGGCTAACATGGTGAAACCCTGTCTCCCCTAAAAATGCAAAAATTAACTGGGTATGGTTGCAAATGCCTGTAGTCCCAGCTGCTTGGGAGGCTGAGGCATGAGAATTGCTTGAACCCAAGAGGCGGAGGTTGCAATGAGCGGAGATCACCCCACTGCACTCCAGCATGGGTGACAGAGTGAGACTCTGGAAAAAAAAAAAAGCATATCCTTTTTCATTATTGTGTTATAAACCTTTTTTAAATGGCAGACATTGGTTTGTAAATGGTTTTTGTAGGCTTCATGTTAAGTCATAAAGATTTCACTTAAACATTTCTCAATGAAATGAGTACTAATAAAGCTGGTGTATCTTTATAAACTTTTCTCTACATTTTGGATCATTTGAGTAGATTGGTTTTTCCTGTTCATAGAATTACTGGATCAAAAGATATGTTTTTCAGACCCTTACCGTAACCATTTTCAAACTTGCTGCTTCTCAGATACTTTTATTATTTTTGGGAAGAAACAAATACTTACTGGGTTCCTATAATTTTTCACTTAAACCCTTTTAAACTTATGATTCAGACATGCAAAAAGATACAGAGAATTATGTAATTAATATCTGTGTATCTGCCACCTAGCTTAAGAAATAAACAGTTACAGAGTTAAAATTCCTGTGCAGCTCTTCCTGATTATAAATGTCTGTATTTACCAACAGTGATGTGGATATTTAATCTTTTTTTTTTTTTTGAGACAGAGTCTTGCTCTGTCACCAGGCTGGAGTGTAGTGGCGTGATCTTGGCTCACTGCAACCTCCACCTCCTGGGTTCAAGCTATTCTTCTGCCTCAGCCTCCCAAGTAGCTGGGACTACAGGCCCAGCTAATTGTATTTTTAGTAGAGACAGGGTTTCACCATGTTGGCCAGGATGGTCTCGATCTCCTGACCTCGTTGTCTGCCTGCCTTGGCCTCCTAAAGTGTTGGGATTACAGGCGTGAGCCACTGCTGCCGGCTGATATTTAATCTTAACCATTAATTCAGGTCTGCATCCAAGATCTTTTGGACCAGAATTCAGAATTTTTTTCAGATTTTTAGACAGATGACATGCATATATTATATATAAGCTAACTTTTCAAGTATGTTTTGGGAATGGTCCCTAATTTCTTCATCAAACACTTTGGGATTACTGACCCAGTCCAGGTCTGGTTTTACTATCATATTAGTTACAAATGTTTGGATTTTTAGACATTTTTGTTATTCAGACTTGTGAATAGACGTTTGTGAACAGGTACATCTGTTTTACTTTGTTCAGCTTAATCACTGGTAGAATTTGTTGAACTTTGTGTTGAGCTGATCACGATGTAGTATGAGATTTTTAAAATGCAAGATAACGTAATTTTATGTCCAAACAATTTAATATTTTAGGATTTTATGAAATCAGGTTATCAATGAGCACTAGAGTCGTTGGGGAAGGCTACACAACCTAGAACTTGACTTGTTTCAACTAAGTGGCGCACATTGCTGTTATAACTAGAGAACAACTATGATTAACAACCTTGTGTTTATTTCTAAGTAGCTTGACAAAATATTTGTCATGATGAGAACTTTGAGAGAACTTATAATTAACTTGATTAACTGATAAGAATTATTAAAAACTGCAGTTAACTTGATTGTAAACTGAGTTACCCTTCCATTAAAAAAAGGCAAAATAGTAACTGACAAATGTTAAGATTGCTCATTTACAATTGATGTGTCATTGCTGCTCCAAGCAGAGGTGGCCTTTCAGATAGGTATGCCCTGAAACAGTGCTGCTTTAGCCACACTGTCGTATAGTTTAAGTCTCTAGTCAGTATTGGAGAATCAGATTAAGGTTATACAACTAGATGTGTAGTGTTAGCAAACTTAATACATTTTAGTTACATGCTGAGTGTAGAAGCAGAGAAATCTGTGCCTTCATTAACTTGTAGATTTATTTTCTTTCTGTCTGTCTTTCTGTCTGTCTGTCTTTGGGTCTGTCTGTCTTCCTTTGTCACCCAGGCTGGAGTATAGTGATGTAATCATAGGTCTCTGCAGCCTTGAACTCCTGGGCTCAAGCTGTCTTACTGCTACAGCCTCCCAAGTAGCTAGGGCTAAAGATGTGTGCCACCACACCTGGCTAATTAAAAAAAAAGTTTTTTGTAGAGACGAGGTCTTGCCGTGTTGCCCAGGCTGATCTGAGGTGATCCTTTCGCCTTGGCTTCCCGAAGTGTTGGGATTATAGGCATAAGCCATGTGCCTGGTGATTTTTTTTTTTTAAACTTCCTGCTACTTACAGAGATATTAGCAATCTGTTTGTGCCTAGCCCATTAATTGCTGTGTAAATTAGTGCTGAATGGTTGTGGAGGTCTTTATTTAAACCTGTAGTTTATAATGAGACTTAAAAAAATGTAAGTTTTTGTTTGTTTGTTCTTGAGACAAGGTTTCACTCTGTTGCCCATGCTGGGATGCAGTGGTGTGTTCTTGGCTCACTGTAGCCTCTGCCTCTGGAGTTCAAGCAATTCTTATGACTCAGCCTCCTGAGTAGCTGAGATCATAGGCGTGTGCCATCATGCCTGGCTAATGTTGGTATTTTTGGTAGAGATGGGGTTTCACCATGTTGCCCAGGCTGGTCTCGAACTCCTGAGCTCAGGAGATCCACCCATCTTGGCCTCTCAAAGTGTTGGGATTACAGGCCTGAGCCACCGCACCAGGCCAAAAAAAAAAGTAAAAGTAATACACACTCACTATAAAAAGAAAATGGAACAGAGAAGAAAAGTATGTAAGTAAGGAAAAAGGTGATTCCATCTGGTCTTTCAGAAATAGGCTTTTACTGTACAAATCATTTCTGTGTATATGCAAACATACGTATATATATCCTTTGTACACAAATGAGATTGCCTCGTAAGCATTCTTCTGTAACCTGGTTTTTTTCCCACTTCACAATATGTTTTTGCATGTCAGATATAGATATTTACTTAATTTTTTGTTTTTGTTTCTTTTTCCTTTTTTTGAAATGAAATCTCGCTCTGTCACCCAGGCTGGAGTGCAGTGGTGCAATCTCAGCTCACTGCAACCTCCGTCTCCCAGGTTGAAGCGATTCTCCTGCCTCAGCCTCCCAAGTAGCTGGGATCACAGGTGTGCGCCACCATGCCTGGCTAATTTTTGTATTTTTAGTAGAGATGGGGTTTCACCATGTTGGCTAGGCTGGTCCCGAACTCCTGATCTCAAGTGATCTGCCCTCCTTGGCCTCCCAAAGTGTTGGGATTACAGGCATGACCTACTGTGCCCTGCCTCTTTTTCTTTTTTTTTTTTTGAGACAGTCTTGCTCTGTTGCCCAGGCTGGAGTGCAGTGGCATGATCTTGGCTCACTGCAACCTCTGCCTCCAGAGTTCAAGCAATCCTCTCACCTGAGTAACTGGTACTACAGGCACACACCACCTTGCCCAGGTAAGTTTTGTATTTTGGTAGAGACAGGAATTCACCTTGTTGTCCAGGCTGGTCTTTAACTCCTGACCTCAAGTGATCTGCGCACCTCAGCCTTTTAAAGTGCTGGGATTACAAGTATGAGCCACCATGCCTGGCCATTGTTTTTCTTTTCTTTTTTTTAAATTAAGATTGTCTGAAAGAAATTTTTTTTAAACAGCAGCATTGTCTTTTATAGTTGAGAGATACATAAATTTATTCAACTGATCTCGTTGGAAATTTAAGCTGTCTCCTTGCTGGTACAAACAATGCAATAATTGAATATCATTGCACATTATGTCCTTGAACCTGTGAAAATATATTTTATGGAGAATATTTTTTAAAGTGAAACTTCTAGTTCAACAATGTGCACATTTTAAATTTTGATAGATTGTGCCAAATTGTACTTCAGTGGGATTTTAAAATTTTGGTTTATTGTTCATCTTTTCAAAGGGAGCCTAGGATAGCAGCATATTTCTCGTCCCTAGTAATATTTATAAACCTTTAAGAAAATGAACAGGATCTTTAAACATGTTGAAATACAATATTAAAAATATTTGACTCGTTGATGAGCATAACCCCATTACATCAGGTTGTACTAGTAATTTTGAGATTTATGTCAGAATTTCACATATAATTATTTAAATAGCTAATGGGTGGTATATTACATCAGGTTGTACTAGTAATTTTGAGATTTGTGTCAGAATTTCACATATAATTATTTAAATAGCTAATGGGTGGTATATTACATCAGGGTGGACTAGTAATTTTGAGATTTATGTCTGAATTTCACATATAATTATTTAAATAGCTAATGGGTGGTATATTACATCAGGGTGGACTAGTAATTTTGAGATTTATGTCTGAATTTCACATATAATTATTTAAATAGCTAAGGGGTGGTATATTACATCAGGTTGTACTAGTAATTTTGAGATTTATGTCAGAATTTCACATATAATTATTTAAATAGCTAAGGGGTGGTATATTACATCAGGTTGTACTAGTAATTTTGAGATTTATGTCAGAATTTCACATATAATGATTTAAATAGCTAATGGGTGGTATATTACATCAGGTTGTACTAGTAATTTTGAGATTTATGTCAGAATTTCACATATAATGATTTAAATAGCTAAGGGGTGGTATATTACATCAGGTTGTACTAGTAATTTTGAGATTTATGTCAGAATTTCACATATAATGATTTAAATAGCTAATGGGTGGTATATTACGTAAGGTTGGACTAGTAATTTTGAGATTTATGTCAGAATTTCACATATAATGATTTAAATAACTAATGGGTGGTATATTACATCAGATTGGACTAGTAATTTTGAGATTTATGTCAGAATTTCACATATAATGATTTAAATAGCTAATGGGTGGTATATTACATCAGGGTGGACTAGTAATTTTGAGATTTATGTCAGAATTTCACATATAATTATTTAAATAGCTAATGGGTGGTATATTACATCAGGTTGGACTAGTAATTTTGAGATTTATGCCAGAATTTCACATATAATTATTTAAATAACTAATGGGTGATATATTACATCAGGGTGGACTAGTAATTTTGAGATTTATGTCAGAATTTCACATATAATTATTTAAATAGCTAATGGGTGGTATATTACATCAGGTTGTACTAGTAATTTTGAGATTTATGTCAGAATTTCACATATAGTTATTTAAATAGCTAATGGGTGGTATATTACATCAGGTTGGACTAGTAATTTTGAGATTTATGTCAGAATTTCACATATAATTATTTAAATAACTAATGGGTGGTATATTACATCAGGTTGGACTAGTAATTTTGAGATTTATGTCAGAATTTCACATATAATGATTTAAATAGCTAATGGGTGGTATATTACATCAGGTTGGACTAGTAATTTTGAGATTTATGTCAGAATTTCACATAATTATTTAAATAGCTAATGGGTGGTATATTACATCAGGTTGGACTAGTGATTTTGAGATTTATGTCAGAATTTCACATATAATTATTTAAATAGCTAATGGGTGGTATATTACATTTTCTGGTTCAACTTACAAATATAGCACATCTGTGTCAACCTAGTCCATTGTAGTTAATTTGAAGTAAGCTGCTGTGTTGCTATGAAATAATTTTTTTGCTTTTATTTGTCTTAATATAATATTTGGTGTTCCTTTGGAGACTCAGTTCATAAAGAGCTATTATTATTTTTCTAATCTATGAGGAGAGTGAGAGATTGCTGTCTGCAGTTGCATGTTATGCTTGTAGCTATTTGTGGGAAGAGTGAGAATTAAAGGCTAACATATAATCATTGTGGGTAGAAGTATTTTTATTTTTAGACTTCTGAGTATAATGGATTTCTGTGGGGTGAGGCGAGACTGGGGCTGTTTTTGTCTCACAGTATGTATGTAACCATTGGGATCAATGCTTTTCTTTTCTTTTCTTTTTTTTTTTTTTTTTTGATTTTTTTGGATATACTGTTTCACTCTGTCACCCAGGCTGGAGTGCAGTGGTGCATTCTCGATCTTGGCTCACTGCAACCTCTGCCTCCTGGGTTCAGGCAATTCTCCTGCCTCAGCCTCCCAAGTAGCTGGGTTTACAGGCATATACCACCATGCCTGGCTAAGTTTTGTATTATTAGTAGAGATGGGGTTTCACCATGTTAGCCAGGCTGGTCTCAAACTCCTGACCTCAAGTGATCTGCCTGCCTTGGCCTCCCAAATTATTGGGATTATAGGCGTGAGCCACTGTGCCCGGCTTCAGTGCTTTTCTTAGGGAAAAATGATTCTGGAATTTTTGAATATTTTTATTTATTATTTTTTTGAGATGGAATCTTGCTCTGTCACCCAGGCTGGAGTGCAGTGGCATGATCTCGGCTCACTGCAACCTCCACATCCTGGGTTCAAGTGATTCTCCTGCCTCAGCCTCCTGAGTAGCTGGGGTTACAGGTATGTGCCACCACGCCCAGCTAATTTTTGTATTTTTAGTAGAGACGGGGTTTCACCATACTGGTCAGGCTGATCTCAAACTCCTGACCTCCAGTGATCCACCCGCCTCAGCCTCCCAAAGTGCTGGGATTACAGGCATGACCCACCATGCTCGTCCTGAATATTCTTTGTGTTTTTTTCTGAACACAAAGAATAGTAGTGATGTGAATAGTAGTGAATTGATAGTGAAACTGTATTGTTAATAAACACATAATTTAAGATAAGCCAGATTTCTGGTAATATTCTTCTCAGAATTAGATTTTAGGAAATTTCTCTAAATGTAAATCCTGGAAAGCTTGCAGAGATTTAAATGTTGTTCTGGTTTTTTTTTTTTTTTTTTTTTTTGAGACGGTGTCTTGCTCTGTCACCTAGGCTTGGAGTACAGTGGCACAGTATCTGCTCACTGCAACTTCCACCTCCCGGGTTCAAGCGATTCTCATGCCTCAGCCTCCCAAGTAGCTGGGACTAGAGGCGTGCGCTATCACACCCCGCTAATTTTTGTATTTTTCGTAGAGATGGAGTTCCACCATATTGGCCAGGCTGGCCTCGAGCTCCTGGTCTCAGGTGATCTGCCCGCCTCAGCCTCCCAAAGTGCTAGGATTACAGGCGTGAGCCACCATGCCCAGCCCATCTGGTATTTTTAAAAAACTCAAAATATAGGGTACAAAATTCATCTTAAGTGCTTGGTACATCTTTAGCTTGGTAGGTCTCTGACATAGAGTTTAATAGAGATTTTTTTAGTATTGAGAACCCATTTGTTCCCGCAGACATGATATTTTCTGCGTGTGATTGCTCTGTGTGTATGTGAATTTTTAATTTCTTTCTTAGATGAGAGGCATTAGTCTGTTTTTGAGCTTATGCCATCTTCTTGGAATTAAGATTTAGCTACAGAAGTTTGTATTCTTATTAATGCAGGAAGAACAGTTTTTTAAAAAATTGAAATCTTGCCCATTTAGTTAATTATTTTCAGGGGATAGATGACAAAAATAAATCGCAAGACATGTACAGAAGGAGGTTGTCAGTTCATGGAATTTGTTTTATTTATTTATTTTTATTCAGAGTCTCACTCTGTTGCCCAGGCTGGAGTCCAGTGGCATGGTCTCAGCTCACTGCAACTTCCACCTCCCGGCTTCAAGCGATTCTCCAAGTGATTCTCCTCCCTCAGCCTGTGGAGTTGATGGGAGTACAGGCGTGTGCCACCATGCCTGGCTAATTTTTGTATTTTTAGTAGAGACGGGGTTTTGCCATGTTGGCCAGGCTGGTCTCGAACTCCTGACCTCAAGTGATCCGCCCGCCTCGGCCTCCCAAAGTGCTGGGGTTACAGGCGTGAGCCACCACACCCAGCCTAATTCATAAAATTTGGATACTGTTTAAAGATAGAGAAAACTTTCTTAACTTGAGGAGAATGTTAAAAATTGCTTTCATTATATTTGCTTTAGATTACATTTAGTTGTAGGTTCCATAAACTACATTCAAGATGAGTACTACTTTTTAAATGTATATGAACTATCTAATGGTTTTTACGTGGATTTAGGTTAATTGTGGTGTTGGCAAACACTTACTGCCTGCTTGATTTGTATTAGACACTGTTCTAGGTTTTGGAGATGGAGTAAGACATTCCTTTACTTTTAAGGAGGTGATTAACTAAAACAATAATTACATTATTTTAAAAGCCCCTGGTTACCTCAGAGGAGCACCTAAATTAGACTGAGGGGCATGAAGGTTTGTGTAGGATTGTGACTGTTGAACTTAGTTTGGAAAAATGAGCAGTAGTTAGCCAGTTGATGGGGCAGAAGAAGGTCATGGAAACCAGAGACAGCTTGGTATTTCAGGGAATTGCATAGACCTGATTATGGTTGTCACGTGGAGAAGGACAGTGGATAAGTAGTAGTTTCAGAGAGATAGGCAGGGCCAAATGATGAAAAATCTCATATGCACTACCAAGGAATTCAGATTAAAAAAAATATTTTTTGAGACAACGTCTGGCTGTCTTCCAGGCTGGAGTGCAGTGGCATGATCTCTGCTCACTGCAACCTCCGCCTCTTGGGCTGAAGTTACCTTCCCACCTCAGCCTCCCAAGTAGTTGGGATTACAGGTGTATACCACCTGGCCCAGCTAATTTTTTGTATTTTTAGTAGAAACGGGATTTCGCCATGTTGCCCAGGCCAGTCTTGAACTCCTGAGCTCAAGTGATCGTCCTGCCTCGGGTTCCTGAAGTGCTGGGGTTATAGGTATGAGCCACCGTGCCCAGCCAAGACATTTTTAAAATGTGAGAATACACGAGCACACATTCCATTAGCTGTCAGTGGGATATTATGACATGTCATGTAGCTCTGGAAAACACTGTTATGCACTTGTGAGAGAATCACGGTGAAAAAGGCCAATGACATCATCCTTTTATGGAAATAGTTTTGCCCTCATGGACCTCCTGCAAGGGTCTTGAGCACCCCTGGAATCCCTTACCCATCTGGAGAATCATATTAGAAGATCATTATGGCACTGGTGTTGAGAATTGTTTAGAACCTATAAAAAGAATCACATTTATTTTTGCTTTTTTGAGACAGGGTCTTGCCATGTCATCCACGCTGTAGTGCAGTGGAACTATCGTGGCTCGCTGTAGTGCAGTGGCACTACCATGGCTCACTGTAGCCATGAACTCTTGGGTTCAAGCAGTCTTCCTGCCTCAGCTTCCTGAGTAGCTGGGACTGCAGGCATGAGCCACTGTGCTGGGCTATTTTTTTTTTTTTAATTTTTTTTGCAGAGATAGGATCTTGCTGTGTTGTCCAGGCTGGTCTTGAACTCCTAGACTCAAGCAATTCTCCTGCCTTGGTCTCCCAAAGTGTTAGGATTACAGGCATGGGCCACTGTGTCAGGCCAAGAAGGACATTTCATATTGTGATCCAATATGCACACCTTAAACATCGCAGAAAACAAGACTGTATTATCTCTTGCTGCTTTACAAATTACTTCAAAACTTACTGGATTTAAAGAACAAACATCTGGCTGGACATAGTGGCTCATGCTTGTAACCCCAGCACTTTGAGAGACCAAGGCAGATGGATCGCCTGATATCAGGAGTTTGAGACCAGCCTGGCCAATATGGCGAAACCCCATCTCTACTAAAAATACAGAAATTAGCAGGGCCTGGTGGCACATGCCTGTAATCCCAGCTACTTGGGAGGCTGAGGCAGGAGAATCGCTTGAACCTGGGAGATGGAGGTTGCAGTGAGCCAAGATTGTGCTACTGCACTCCAGCTTGGGCAACAGAGTGAGACTCCTTCTCAACAAAACAAAACAAAAAGAAACAAACATCTCAGATTTTATGAAGAGTATGTATTGGGTGATTCTGACTCAGGGTATCTAGTGAGGTTGCAGTCAAGATGTTGACTGATGAGTTTACACTCATTTCAATTCTTGACTGGGATTGGAGGATCTTTGAAGCTATCTCACGTGGCTGTTGGCAGGAGACCTCAGTTTCTGAATATGTGACTCTCTTCATAGGGTAGTTTGAAGTTTGAGTATCCTCACAACATGGCAGCTAGATTCCTGAGAGAGAGTGATTTGAGAGAGTGACAAAGACAGAAGCTCCAGTGTCTTTTAACAGTTAGTCATGAAAGTACATCATTGGAAGCAAATCAGTAAGTCCAGTCCACACTCAAGGAGAGGAAATTTACTCTCCCTCTTGAAGGGAGGAGCATTAAATAATTTATGAACATACTTTAAAACTACCACAAATAATTGTCAGGAGAATGAATCTTCCATGAGCTTCTTATTTCTTTTTTTTTTTGAGATGGAGTCCTGCTGTTTCACCCAGGCAGGAGTGCAGTGGCGCAGTCTGGGCTCACTGCAGCGTCCACCTCCCGGGTTCAAGCGATTCTTCTGCCTCAGCCTCCTGAGTAGCTGGGATTACAGGCACATGCCACCATGCCTGGCTAATTTTTGTATTTTTAGTAGAGACGGGGTTTCACCATGTTGGCCAGACTGGTCTCAAACTCCTGACCTCAAGTGATCCGCCTGTCTCAGCCTCCCAAAGTGCTGGGGTTACAGGCATGGGCCACTGCATCCAGCCGAGACTCTTATTTCATATACACCCTGTTGAGTGTGCCAGGAATGCAAGCAAGGCCTTGACTGTTCCTAGGCCAGGCCATTTTTCAGGACTGTGTTTGCAGCGGGCCACTTTGCGGGAGGAGGTAATGTCTTCCATTGGGACAAAGAGCAGGCCTACTTACTACTTACTATAAAAGTGGTGGATTCCGGCCGGGTGCGGTGGCTCATGCCTGTAATCCCAGTACTTTGGGAGGCCGAGGCGGGTGGATCACGAGGTCAGGAGATCGAGACAATCCTGGCTAACATGGTGAAACCCCGTCTCTGCTAAAACAACAAAAAAATTAGCCAAGTGTGGTGGCGGGCACCTGTAGTCCCAGCTACTCGGGAGGCTGAGGCAGGAGAATGTCATGAACCCGGGAGGCGGAGCTTGCAGTGAGCCCAGATCGCGCCACTGCACTCCAGCCTGGGCGACAGAACAAGACTCCGTCTCAAAAAAAAAAAAAAAAAAAAAAAAAAAGTGGTGGATTCCCTAAGCCCAATGTTCCTTAGCTGTGATGCAAACCCACTGCCTGTGTAGCATCCATCTGAGCCCCTCCATGTCAGCTTATGGGACTTGGGGATAACAGGGAGACAGTGCAAACATGTTCATGCTTGCTGTGCTGTGAGTAATAAAAGTTCTTTGTGTTTGACCCAGGAGACTCATGTATTCTGTCAGTATCCATGAAATGGTCATAGGCTAATGTATTAACCTGTAAGTAGGGTTAAATAAAATCGTAGTTCCTTCACAGTTCTCAACAATGCTTATGTTTACTTTAGTGTGATACACTGTGAAAATAAGCTATACATTTTATTTTCTGTTCTGTTTATCTGTTTATTTTAGAGATCCAATCTCTATTCTCCTATAGATAGGATCTTGCTATGTTGTCCAGGCTGGTCTTGAATTCCTGGACTCAAGCAATCCTACTTCCTTGGTCTCCCAAAGTGCTGGGATTACAGGCACAGGCTGCTGTGCCTGGCCAAGAAGTACATTTTATATTGTGATCCAGTATGCACATGTGCATGCATATGCGCACCTGAAACATTGCAGAAAACAACACTGTTATCTCTTGTTGCGTTACAATTACTTCAGAACTTAGTGGATTTGAAAAACAAACATCTGATTTCATGAAGAGTGTGTTGGGTGATTCTGGCTCAGGGTATGTAGTGATTTTATTTCATTTAAAACAAACAAGAAAACAAGCTTGGTTGCAGCTTATCAAGCTGATTTCACAACCTACTATTGGGTCATAATTCTAAGTTTGAAAAACACTGACTGGGGACTGTTACGGTTTGGCTGTGTCCCCAGCAATCTCATCTTGAATTGTAGTTCCCATAATCCCTACATGTTGTGGAGGGACCTGGTGGTAGCTGAATCGTGGGGTCGGTTACCCCATGCTGTTCTGACAGTGAGTGCCCACGAGATCGATTTTATTTTTTCTCTTTTGAGACAGAGTCTTGCTCTGTCACCCAGGCTTGAGTGCAGTGGCATAATCTTGGGTCACTGAAACCTTTGCCTCCTGGGTTCAAGTGAGCACGTCTGGGTAATATTTGTATTTTTAGTAGAGATAGGGTTTCACCATGTTGGCCAGGCTGGTCTTAAACTCCTGACCTCAAGTGATCCACCGACCTTGGCCTCCCAAAGTGTTGGGATTACAGGCGTTAGCCACCGCGCCCAGCCTAGATCTGATGGTTTTGTAAGGGGCTCTTCCCCCTTTGCTTGGCACTTCTTCCTGCCGCCGTGTGAAGAAGGATGTGTTTGTTTCCCCTTCTGCCGTGATTGTAAGCTTCTTGAGGCCTCCCCAGCCCTGCAGAACTGTGAGTCAATTAAACCTCTTTCTTTTATAAATTACCCAGTCTTGTGGGTAATTCTACATAGAGCTTGAGATTGGACTAATACAGGACTCTGAGGCTAGAGGCAGGCAGTCGGGTTAGAAAGTTGTTTTAATTCAGGTAGGACAGGATGGCATAAACCAAGGTAATAATCATGGGAATGGAGGAAGAGGATCAATTTAAGAGGTACCTAGAAATCAAAGCAACAGGAATTGTATTTTGATAATATGTGTGTATATGGAGTATGAAGATTTTGGGAGGACTCTCAGGCTCTGGCTTGAGCAGCTGATGTTATTCATTTGAATAGATGTTGTCCACTGCCATGTTCTTTTTTTGATTTTTTTTTTTTTTCCCTGCAGCAGCAGGTTTGGTTTTGGAATGGGGAGACCTTGATGTGGAGTTCAGTTCGGGGGCATGGTGTATTTGAGGTGCATGTGAGGTGTATAAGTGAAGATGTCCAGAAGTGGGATACATAGTTTTGATTCTCAAAGGAGAAGTAAAAAAGTACTGGAGAAGTAGTGAATTTGGAGTCTTTGTTGTACATATGTTATTTTAAGCTGGTGGAGGCAGGAAGAAAGGATTTCTTAAGGATGATACTGTAGTGTGAGAATAACATAGGGATGAAGATCAGAAACATTTAAGGGAGGAACGAACAAAGAAGGAGGAGGGTTAGAAGAAAAGAGCATATGATATAAAGAAACCAAGAGAGGAGAGTGTCAAAAAATTGGGAGTGCTTAAGAAACAAGATGTATTACAGACAGAAGTTAAAAAGGCATTAGAGAGGAAAAGTGATCATTAACTAAGGTTTCTCTGGAGAAGCCAGAGGGAATGGGGACTAAAGTACCCTGTGGAAGGATTAGCTGTAGCCCACTTCCATCAGAATACAGGAAGTCAAGGATGGTTGTTGCTGTCAATGAACATGTGGAGAGAGAAAGTTGAGATAGTTCCTGTTTGATTTCTTTGTTTCTCTCTTATGTAAGAGATAAGATACATAAATTTGATAGGGCTGCTGTAAGAAAGTACCATCAGCTGGGCACGGTGGCTCACGCCTGTAATCCCAGTACTTTGGGAGGCTGAGGCAGGCGAATCCGTTGGGCCCAGGAGTTCGAGACGAGACTGGGCAACATGGTGAAACCCCACCTCTACCAAAAATACAAAAATTAGCTGGGTGTGCTGATGCTCACCTGTAGTCTCAGCTACTTGGGTGGCTGAGGTGGGAGAAGTGCTTGAGCCTGGGAGGTTGAGGCCATGGTGAGCTGTGATCGTACCACTGCACTCCAGCCTGGGTGACAGAGGAGACCCTGTCTCAACAAACAAAAACACAAAACATCTCCTGCCCCTCCACCGTGACCCCCCACAAGACTACTGATGATGTGGCTTAACAACAATTTCTTTTCTTTTTTTTTTTGTTCCGAGACAGAGTCTCACTCTGTCGCCTAGGTTGGAGTGCAGTGGCGCCATCTCTGTTCACTGCTACCTCTGCCTCCCGGGTTCAAGCCATTCTCCTGCCTCAGCCTCCGGAGTAGCTAGGACTACAGGCACGCGCCACCATGCCCGGTTAATTTTTGTATTTTTAGTAGAGACAGGGTTTCACCATGTTGGCCAGGCTGGTCTTGAACTTCTGACCTCAGGTGATCCACCCACTGTGGCCTCCCAAAGTGCTGGGATTACAGGTGTGAGCCATCGTGCCTGGCACAAGCATGTATTTTCTCATAATTCTGGAAGCTAGAATTCTGAGACGAAGGTGTTGGCATGGTTGGTTTCTTCTGGAGGCCTATCTCTTTGGGTTGTACATGGCCATTTTCTGGTGTCTTTACATGGTCTTTCCTCTGTGCTTGCCTGTGTCCTAATCAGTTTTTATAAGGATACTAGTTATATTGGATTAGGGCCCACCCCAATACCCTCCTTGAACCTTAATTACTTCTTTAAGGACCCCATCTAAAATATAGTCACGTTCTGAGGTATGGGGGTTAAGACTTCAATTTAGGAATTTTGGATTAGGGGACACAATTCATCCCATAATTTGAAGTTATTTGCTGAAAGTGAGAGGCAGAAGACCAAGATTTGAAATAACCCACCATAACAGATATTGCATAGGAAGCTAACTAAGGGACTTGTGGGGCTCTGGGGGAGAAACATGGGTACAGCTGAGGTAGGAAATCAAACTGAACAGCTGCATGATTTTCTCTAGCAGCAATCGGGACTCTAGGTATATAAATCACTAAAGGTGTTTCTTTTGGCTTAATTTAGAGAAAGAGTTTAAAATACATGCAGTTTTCCCCAAACTCTTGTGGTGTAATTTATATACGATGATTGCACGTATTTATACAGTTTGATCAGTTTTGACGTACATATATGCCTGTGAAACCATCATCCCAAGCGCAATAGAGAACATTTTAATCACCCCCAAAAGTTTCCCCCTGCTCCTTTATGATCCATGCCTCCCTCTACCCAGCCCCTAGTCATGTACTTAGTAGCTTTCTGTCATAATAAATCTAGAATTTTACATAAATTGAGTCATACTGTGTGACTTATTTGGTCATATTTTTGGTCAAATTGTTTAAAGTGCAAGAATTATTATTTTGTGGCTTTCTTCCATATTTTTAGAAAGAATTTTTTTTAAAACACTGTCTTCCCTGAAGCTCATGAGATTAAAAAGCTGATATAAGGACTTCCTTCAGAAAGAGCTGGTGAATTCCTTCCCTTGTCATATAAATGAATATAGTTCTGAAAATAACAGACTCCACTTGGAAATATGATTTTGGATTCAGAAGTGACTTGAATATTAGAGTGTGCACCTGCTAATGTTGAAAACAATGTGAATTTTTGTTATTGGATCTTAGCCTATTTAGTGTGATTTAGTTACTCCACTACATGAAAATAGAGTTCCGCACAGCAGCACAGTTGGGATTTTGTGTGTGTGTGTGTTTGTGTGCGTGAATGTGGCAGTTTAAAGTTCTCATGGTGTGATTCCTGAAACTCTTGAATTTCTGAATTATTTTATTGTTTTACTTATTTTGTTCTGCCTACCATCTTTTAAAAAAGACTTTCTCCTACTTAATAGAAAGATATAAGTGATTGTTTAAGTTTTACACCTGGGAAAATCTAAGATGTAACCTAAAGTTTAGAGTGGTAAATTAGTAGGATACACTACCTTAAAATTGTGAGAACCTTTACTATCCTATGGACACTTGAGCTGTTACATCAGCAGGTGGTGGTGATCAAGCATGATAGTTAACAGCCTCCAGGGATCTGGAATTAGGCTGCCTTAATTCAAATCTTGACCCTACCATTTAATAGCTGTGTGTCTTTAGATAAGTCACTCAAGCCCTCTAAGCCTCAACTTTCTTTATCTGTAAAATGGAAATAATGACAGGACCCATCTTACTTATTCATACAAAATATTAAATTATAAATGAATATTGAATATTTATATTTAATATAAATATTAAATCTCATAAAACTCATAGTACAGTGCCTGGCATATGAAACACTCACTCACTAAATGCTAGCTTTTGTTATTCAAAGGATTCCAGATAATTAATGGCTCCCTTATTTTAAGCAATATTCAAATTACTTAAAAAAAGAAAAAACTTTGTATTCCTCTTCGATCTTGAAATAGAATTCATCTTAAGTAGTGATTTGTAGATTACTACCTGTCACCCACTTTACAGTCCAGATTACTCATGAAAAGGAATTTTTACTTCATGAGCTAGGTTAGTCCTGGAAAGGAATTTCGTAACATTACTAGCAAAATATTGCAATTTCTGAACTTTGTGCCATAGCAATTTCTGAGATGGAGGGAGATTGGAGTCTTTCCTTAAAGGGTCAGGCTCTGTGTATTTCCTGTCTCGTTTGTTGTTAACCCTGGGCTTTCTTTACTGGTTCACTAATATAGAGATGAGACCACCTGTGTGTTCACATTTTTGAGGACTTTTAACCTGTTTGACCAGAATAGATACTGTCTTTAGAATCTTATTTTTGACAATATGATTTACTTGGGTACTGTTTTCAATGAAGAAACACTTATAAGAATCAATTTACATAACAATGGATTTTGGGAAAATATTGTTTAGTATGCTGAAGCCTGTTGTTACTTGATCTAAGCCAATACTTTGAAATGATGCCAGGAAATCAGAGAGATCTAGTTTAGATCTGTATTGTCTTTGAAAGAAGTGTATAAAGTTGTTAGCTATAGTTTAGTGGGTTCTGCATCCACAGATCAAACCAACTGTGGACCAAAAATATTTTGGAAAGAATCTTAAAGTCACCTTGAAAAAAAAAGTGGAAAAAAAAAAAAAGAAAATACTTGGGAAAAAATAATACAACATGGAAAAATAATACAAATAAAAAACACAATAAGTATAACAACGATTTACATAGCATCTACATTGTATTAAGTATTATAAGTAATTTAGAGATGATTTAAAGTATGCTGGAGGATATCCATAGGTTTTATGCAATTACTATGTCATTTTGAATCAGGGACTTGAGCATCCTGGGATTTTTGTTGTCTGGGGCAGTCTTGGATATCTGGATACGTTCTACTGGAGCCAGTCCCCAGCAGATACCAAGGGACAACTGCCTGTGGTTTTAAAATTTGTTTTGATTATACTTGTAGAGTATGAACATGTTTTCTTTTTTGAAAAAAAAATTCAGGTGCTTTATGGTAGTTTGAGTGTAAAGCTTTCTAAGTTGAGCTAAAGCCTCCACAAACATTTTTCCCCTTTATAACACAAGTTTCCTTCCCTCTAATTATTGCTGTTTCAAAATTGGCATTTCCCGTGTAGGAATTCTTTACATACTCTGTTTACAGATCATTATACTTATGTTCACTGTATTTTTCACCTAGCTTTTGGTTTATCTTTTAATTTTATTTACAGCATTTTTTGGTATAATACTTTGTCATTTTGACATAATTAAGTGTGTTGGTTGTTTTTCTTTATGGTTTTTGCTTCTGGTTTTTTATTTAAGAAGCCTTTTCCTAACTCAAGTTCACAAGGATATTCTTCAAAATTTTCTTCTAGTACTTTTAATGGTTTAAAAAATTTATATCTTTAATGTATATGGAATTTATTTTGGTGTACTATGTGAAGACGAGTATACTTTATGTTTCTCAAAGAGCAACAAGTATTTAAACTTCATTTATTGAGTGATTTTTCATTTCCTCACTGTATTAGTCTGTTCTCATGTTGCTAATACAGACATACCCGAGACTAGGTAATTTAAAAAGGAAAGTTTTTTTTTGTTTTTTTTTTTTTTGAGACGGAGTCTCGCTCTTGTCACCCAGGCTGGAGTGCAGTGGCGCGATCTCGGCTCACTGCAATGTCTGCCGCCTGGGTTCAAGCTTTTTATGCCTCAGCCTCCTGAGTGGCTGGGATTACAGGCACCTGCCACCATGCTTGGTTAATTTTTGTACTTTTAGTGAGATTGGGTTTTGCCGTGTTGGTCAGGCTGGTCTCGAACTCTTGATGTCAGGTGATCCACCCGCCTTGGTCTCCCAAATTGCTGGAATTACAGATGTAAGCCACTGCACCCTGCCAGGAAAGAGGTTTAATGGACTCTTAGTTCCACATGGCTGGGGAGACCTCACAATCATGGCAGAAGGCGAATGAGGAGCAAAATTATGCCTTACATGGCGACAGGCAAGAGAACTTGTGCAGGGGAACTCCAATTTATAAAACTATCAGATCCCATGAGATGTACTCACTACCACCAGAACAGTAGAGGGGAAACCGCGCCCATGATTCAGTTAAGTACACCTGGCCCCACCCTTGATACATGAAGATGATTGCAATTCAAGGTGAGATTTGAGTGGGGACACAGCCAAACCATATCACTCACTGTTCTGAAACGTTACTTTTAACATATATTAAAATCCCATATATAATTTAGACCCTGTTCTTGGGCTAGTACTATACACTTTTCGTTATTATAGTTTTACAAGGCTACAATACTTTATGAGAAACCTTGCAGGTCAGGTGTGGTTTTGTTGTCAGGAATTTTTTCCAGTAATACTTAGTGGACATTATGTAGTATCCAGTAATCACACACATTGTTTTCTTAATGAAATATATGAAGTCACACTATGTGGGATGCATATAAACAGTAAGTAAGCTCAGATCAGGTCAAGGTTTGCTGCTAGATGAGTTAAAAGGAAAATCTTATTTTCAGAGGTTTTTGGATTTTTGCAGTACAAATGAAGAATTATGGATTTGTAATTTATCTTGCTGTTGAGGGCTGTCTTCCTTCTTTGTTCATCTATGTTAAATTGTTTGGTTACTCTTGTATCTTTACTCTCCATTTGAATTTTAGAGTCAGCTTGTTGAGTTACTTGAAAAATCCTTCAACACCTGTGAAAGGAAGGGATCTATAGCTGGTTAGCAAAATCCTGTAGAGATTTTTCACTGGGATTGTGCTAAGTATTTGGGGAAGAACTGAATCTTAGCAGTGTTTATCTTCTCATCCATGAAGACAGATAACTTTGTTTAGGTGTTCTTTCATGTCTTTCAGTAAAATGTTATAGTTTTTTTCCCCCAAAATGCTTGCACATTTCTGTTGATTTACATCAAAGTACTTTTATGGTTTTGTTGCTGTTGTGAATGGGATTTAAAATTTCTTGTAAATTAAAAACTGCATTTTCTAGTTGTTACTACTGATGTATACATTGATACTTATATATTGATATTGAGTTTGACCAGTTTGTTGAGTTCTGTTATTCTAATAACTTGTCAGTTGATTATCTTGGGTTTTCAGTTAGCAAATCAGATATTCAGACATTGAGTTTAATCTTTTCCTTGTCAATCTTTATACTTCTTGTTTTTTTTTTTCTTTTTCTTTTTTGTAGACAGGGTCTTGCTATGTATCCCAGGTTGGTCTTGAACTCCTGGCCTCAAGCGATCTTCCTACCTTGGCCTCCCAGAGCACTGGGATTATAGGCATGAGCCATTGCACTTGGCACTTTTTTTGTTTGTTTGTTTTCCAGTTGCATGGTATGTTTTCAGCATTCAGTTTTGAGACATCTAAAATATCTCTAAAATATTGTTTACTATGAGTACCTTATGCTGTAATCACGTTCTGAATGCATGAGTAAATACATGGTAGAAGGGCTAGATCTTTAAGTGGGGGGTAATGGAAAGTCTCTGAGAAGGGAAATGTTTATTATTGGAGGATTTAATATGTGATCTTTTCATTACAGATATGGTGTAAGATACTTCTTCAAGATTGGACAGCTGGGGACCTTCTTCTGATTAACCTTAAACCAACTTATAGCCATAGAGACACCTCACAAGGTTCCCGTTTTTGTTGTTGTTGTTGTTGATTTTCTGCTTCACACCTTTCCTGACCTTGCAACCATGTATGGAAGTGCCCGCTCTGTTGGGAAGGTGGAGCCGAGCAGCCAGAGCCCTGGGCGTTCACCCAGGCTTCCACGTTCCCCTCGCTTGGGTCACCGTCGAACCAACAGTACGGGAGGGAGTTCGGGAAGCAGTGTTGGAGGTGGCAGTGGGAAAACCCTTTCAATGGAAAATATACAATCTTTAAATGCTGCCTATGCCACCTCTGGCCCTATGTATCTAAGTGACCATGAAAATGTGGGTTCAGAAACACCTAAAAGCACCATGACACTTGGCCGTTCTGGGGGACGTCTGCCTTACGGTGTTCGGATGACTGCTATGGGTAGTAGCCCCAACATAGCTAGCAGTGGGGTTGCTAGTGACACCATAGCATTTGGAGAGCATCACCTCCCTCCTGTGAGTATGGCATCCACTGTACCTCACTCCCTTCGTCAGGCGAGAGATAACACAATCATGGATCTGCAGACACAGCTGAAGGAAGTATTAAGAGAAAATGATCTCCTGCGGAAGGATGTGGAAGTAAAGGAGAGCAAATTGAGTTCTTCAATGAATAGCATCAAGACCTTCTGGAGCCCAGAGCTGAAGAAAGAACGAGCCCTGAGAAAAGATGAAGCTTCCAAAATCACCATTTGGAAGGAACAGTACAGAGTTGTACAGGAGGAAAACCAGGTAAGTTCTACGTGTGTTTACCTTTATTGGCTGAATTCATGTATATAAATGAAATAGCCTTTTTTTCCCCTTTCCTAGATTTTTCCCTTCGTAGTATATGTATCTTCCTTTTTCCTATTGATTTTACTGTTTTGTGTCCTCCATTTCTCAGCCCTTTCCAAATTTGGTCCTGTGCCCTGTTTTCTTCTAGTTGCCCATGTCTCCTTGCTCCCATTCTTGCTTGGTTCTTTTCTCTGGTTTCTCTTTCTCTTCGTGTCTTTCCTTTCAGCATATGTTATCTTTTTTTTTTCAATTCTTCTGAGAGTATAATTTTGCCACACACTCTAATATCTATTACCAAATGTATTTTAGAGTAGGTAACTTAAGTGTAAGGTATACCATTAAGATTTGTCATAATGTCAAAAAGTCATTCTTAAAAACAAAACAAAATGACTATCACAGGATAAATCAGTGTTGTCAGCTGAGAACAGAAATTACTTTTAAAAAGTTAATGTTGGCCGGGTGCAATGGCTCACACCTGTAATCCCAGCACTTGGGAGGCCGAGGTGGGTGGATCATTGAGGTCAGGAGTTCGAGACCAGCCTGGCAACATGGTGAAACCCCGACTCTACTAAAAATACAAAAATTAGCCAGGTGTGATGGCGTGTGCCTGTAATCCCAGCTTCTAAGGAGGCTGAGGCAGGAGAATCACGTAAACCTGGGAGGCGGAGGTTGCAGTGAGCTGAGATCCCGCCACTGCACTCCAGTCTGGGGTGACAGAGTGAGACTCTGTCTCAAAAAAGAAAAAAAAGTTAATGTTGATGATGTATTTATTAAGTACGAACAATAAGTACCTGTTCTTTTTGTTGCCATTCATGGAAGTTTAACTTCAGGATGCTTTTGTAGCTTTTCGTTCTGTAATTCTTTACATTTAAGGTGAAGGAAAGGCAACTTGGTGTGATTGTTTACTTGTAGAAAATAAATGAGATGACTGGGCATTATAATTATGAGGCTTTGCAATTTGAGAGCTAAGTGCTGTCACATTAGCTACAGGAAATATTCACTTATTTTCCTGTGCTCCTCCAGGTTATAGTTGATGTTTGATGATAGCCATGTCACATTCAGTGAGGAAGCTGATGACTCCAAAGATGTGAACAAATCATATTCAGGCTCTACTAGTTAAAATGTTAAACATACTTTTTTTTTTTTTTTCTGAGACGGCGTCTTGCTCTGTCTCCCAGGTTGAAGTACAGTGACGCCATCTCAGTTCGCTGCAACCTCCACCTACCAGGTTCAAGTGATTCTCCTGTCTCAGCCTCCTGAGCAGCTGGGATTACAGGTGCCCGCCACCATGCCTGGCTAATATTTGTATTTTTAGTAGAGACGGGGTTTCACCGTGTTGGCCAGGCTGGTCTCAAACTCCTGACCTCAGGTGGTCCACCTGCCTTGGCCTCCCGAAGTGCTGGGATTGTAGGCGTGAGCCACCATGCCCAGGCCCATATTTTTTGTTTAAAAGACTTTTAGAATTTTTCTCTTTTCACATTGTTTTCCCCCATGGCCCAAGTTGTCTGTACTTTTAGAAGTTTTCTTAAACTTGCAAGCTTGAGTTTTTTTCCTCCTTAAAAAAGCTGTCTTATACTCTTAAAGGAGAATATGTAATTAGCTACCTCATTGTTGGTATTACACTTTATTTTTGGATTAGGTTAATAAAAATTATAAAGAAAGCAACTGATATCAATTTCTGCAGTGTTCTTAAATGATATTAAGAAGTAAAGAAGCAATCAGAAATGATCTGTGTCTCTGATGAAGAAGTCATCTGCCACACAAAGATGTTTAGGTCAATGATGGACCTCATGTATCACTGTGGTCCCATAAGGTTACAATATAGTGTTAGCCAGGTGTGGTAGCTCGCACCTGTACTCCCAACGCTTTGTGAGGCTGAGCGGGTGCGGATTGGTTGAGGCCAGGAGTTTGAGACCAGCCTGGGCAAAATGGTGAAACCCTGTCTTTGCAAAAAATAGAAAAAAAATTAGCAGGGTTTTGTGGTGGGTGCCTGTACTACTTAGGAGACTGAGGCAGGAGGATCACCTGAGCCTGGGAGGTCGAGGCCACAGTCAGCTGAGATTGGGCCACTGTACTCCAGCCTGGGTGAGAGTGAGACCCTGTCTCTAAAAACAAAACAAAAAACAAATATTATACTACAGTGTTTTAACTGTATCTTTTCTATGCTTAGATGTGTTTAGATACACAGGTACTTACCATTGTGTTACAGTTGCCTACAGTATTCAATACAGTAACATGCTGTACAGGTTTGTAGCCTAGAAGCAGTAGGCTATATCCTATATCCTAGGTGTGTGGTAGGCCGTACCAGGTGGGTTTGTATAAGTCCACTTGATGATCTTTGCACAGTGATGAAATTGCCTTTCTCAGAACATATCTCTGTCATTAAGCAACATATGACTGTAAATCTAATTTAAGATTTCTGTTGATTGTCTTAACCATTCTTACTAATATGCAGTCCAGATATTCAGATCTACTGTTTTGGCTACTTGAAGATCTCTAGTTACATTACATTTTGTCTGTTAAAGCTCCAGACACATTTTCAGCAATAAAAATAGCTCAATTTTTCTGTTCATAAATATAAAACAGAAAAGCATAGATATGAAAGCAAAATATATTCCAGATCCTCCCATCTACTGACAACTTTGCTATTCCACTGTTAACATTTTGACATTTCTCTTTACTGAAATATCTCTATGCATATACACATAACAGATTTACCTGAATGGAATACTGTTGGTATTATGCTGTGACCTTCTTTTAGCTAACAACATTTCTACTGTATATTAAAGGCCTCTAATATATATCTAAATCATTATTTTCAATGCCTCCTACTATTCTATTGTATCTATTCTAGTTAATAATATCACAGGGCCAAAATTCTTCAGATTTACTTGGTAGTACAACACAAATTAAAAACCTTGAATTCATTTGAATCAGATTTCTAAGTAATTAGAAATTATGATAATTTTATTCTTTCTCAGATACATTATAACTTCAAACTACTTTGCTTTTACTTTTTAATCAGTTATTAAATTTAAGTTGTCACTACTCAAAATTTGAATGTTTTAATATACTTAAATCTCTTTCTTAGAGACTTAGCTTCTTTAAAGAAGAGAAATTGTTCTTTAAAAAATATTCCTTAGAAAGTTCTTTGAGTTTGAGTCATTAAGACTTTAAGAATGTGTAAAGAAAGAAAAAAAAGCTAAAATAGACCCCACTGATGGAGTCTAAAATTAAGGATAGGGTTCTTAAATGCTGGCTCAGAAACATCAACATCAACAGGCATATTTGGTTAAAACATAGATTGCCAGGCCTCCCTTCATACCAGCTAAGTACAATCTCTGGAGATGGGGTCCAGGAACTTATGTTTCGAACAGGCTTCTCTGGTGGTTCTAATGAGAAACCACTCTTGGGATCTTTAGAATTTAGTAAATCTAATCTAATTCTTTTTTTTTTTTTTTTTTTTGAGACGGAGTCTCGCTCTGTAGCCCAGGCTGGAGTGCAGTGATGCGATCTTGGCTCACTGCAACCTCTGCCTCCTGGATCCTGGTTCAAGCAGTTCTCCTGCCTCAGCCTCCTTAGTAGCTGGGATTACAGGTGCCCCCCACCACACCTGGCTAATTTTTGTATTTTAGTAAAGATGGGGTTTCACCATGTTGGCCAGGCTGGTCTTGAGCTCCTGACCTCGTGATCCGCCCGCCTCAGCCTCCCAAAGTGCTGGGATTATAGGCAGGAGCCACTGCATCGGGTGTAAATCTAAGTCTTAAACTTGTCTGTTGCCTGTTTGTCAATTTGTGATGGTTCTGTTGTGGCACTTTTGAGCTCAACCATAAAAGAAAGGAAAAGAAACAAGGGACCATTTGCTCAGTGTGTCTCATCCTTTATTCTACCACTTTACATCTCAGGGATGTGACCTACTCTTGTTCGTAATGATCATTAACTGTGACAGGAACCCTCAGTGGATGGGGCGTGTGTAGGGGAAAAGGGTGTTTAAAATTTTAGATATGTTTAGTTACAAAGAGCTCTTCAGGTGATTTTGATGTCTCTTCACCTTGTGAATCATTCATTGATGCACCAGGTAAATGTTCAAATAATATATGACAGCAGAACAGAGAAGTACATTTTCTTCAGTTGACATTTTTGAGTTGTCAGTACAATACTGACTTTAGTTTTTAATTTGCATTGCACTACCAAGTAAATTAGTTAAATTTGTCAGTTGAAGTACAACACCAAAAAGAATAATTCCTAAATATAAAATGATAGTACATTCTCAGTTTTTTTTTTTAATTGTTGTTTTGAGACAGAGCCTCACTGTGTCACCCAGGCTGGAGTGCAGTGGCATAACCTTGGCTCACTGCAACCTCCATCTCCGGGGTTCAAGTGACTCTCCTGTCTCAGCCTCTGGAGTAGCTGGGATTACAGGTGTGTGCCACCACGCCTGGCTAATTTTTTTTTTTTTTTTGAGACAGAGTCTCGCTCTGTTGCTCAGGCTGGAGTGTGGTGGCGTGATCTCGGCTCACTGCAAGCTCCACCTCCCGGGTTAATGCCATTCTCCTGCCTCAGCCTCCTGAGTAGCTGAGACTACAGGTGCCCACGACCACACCCAGCTAATTTTTTGTATTTTCCGTAGAGTTGGAGTTTCACTGTGTTAGCCAGGATGGTCTCAATCTCCTGACCTCATGATCCGCCCACCTCAGCCTCCCAAAGTGCTGGGATTATAGGTATGAGCCACCGCGCCTGGCCAATTTCTTGTATTTTTAGTAGAGACGGGTTTCACCACATTGACCAGACTGGTCTTGAACTCTCGACCTCAGGTAATCCACCTGCCTTGGCCTCCCAAAGTGTTGGGATCACAGGCATGAGCCACCGCACCCGGCCTTCTTTTTTTTGAGCTGGAGTCTCAGTGTTGCCCAGGCTGGAGCGCAATGGCACAATCTCGGTTTACTGGAAGCTCTGCCTCCCAGGTTCAAGCGATTCTTCTGCCTCAGCCTCCCGAGTGGCCAGGATTACAGGCGTGTGCCACCACGCCCGGCTAATTTTTGTATTTTTTTTTTTTTTGAGACGGAGTCTTGCTCTGTCGCCAGGCTGGAGTGCAGTGACACGATCTCAGCTCACTGCAACCTCCGCCTCCTGAGTTCAAGCGATTCCCCTGCCTCAGCCTCCCAAGTAGCTGGGATTACAGGCATGTGCCACCACGCCCGGCTAATTTTTTGTATTTTAGTAGAGATGGGATTTTGCCATGTTGGACAGGCTGGTCTCGAACTCCTGACCTCAGGTGATCTGCCCGCCTCAACCTCCCAAAGTGTTGGGATTACAGTCATGAGTCACCATGCCCAGCTTAAATTCTGTTTTTATAGTTTGGTATTGAATTGTAAATATCAGGAGAAAAAAATGAGTTTGCTTTCTTTAGTTTTGTGGTTAAGTATCAATATAACCTAGGTCTTGGAAACTGTATCTATTTTTAGGGGTTGTATTGGGTTCTTTTTTTTTTTCTTGGTAAAAATGAGATTGGTAAATTTGGAGTATGTAATGGTGTATACTAGTGCCCAAATATGAGATTCTTTATATGTATTTAGATAATTATCATAGTGTATCATATTTGAGTATTATACAATTTCAAATGTATTGTTAATAAAAAATCACAGTTTGATTTAATTGAAAAGTGGCTGAGACATAATTTTTTATTATAAGAAATACTGTGAGCTGGGTATGGTAATATATGCACGTAGTCTTAGCTACTCAGGAGGCTGAGGCAGGAGAATCCCTCGAGTCCAGGAGTTTGAGTCCAGCCTGGGCAACATAGTGAGACCTTGTCTCTTAAAAATAAATAAAAAAATAAATAAAAATTTAAAATAATTAAGAAATATTGTGGAAAAATTGCATATGAATAAACACTTCTTTTTAAAGGCTCTACTTTTCAAGAATGGATTGACAGTATATGTGTGTGTAAGATTATACGTATGTGTGTGTGTGTATCAAATTTAGAGTAGATTTGAAGTTACTGGATTTATCACCATTATACCTGGAATTAGCTAGTCACCGTTATACCTTGTTGATGATGCTGAAACTATGCCCCTCACTAAGATGGTTTTTATTATGAAGTGACTCAGAAATG
Organism: Pan paniscus; assembly: GCF_029289425.2. Taxonomy (NCBI): domain Eukaryota; kingdom Metazoa; phylum Chordata; class Mammalia; order Primates; family Hominidae; genus Pan; species Pan paniscus. The sequence goes on from NC_073259.2 coordinate 6,537,901, forward strand.
TCAATTTTAATGAAAAAAGTTATTGGCGTACTTGTTCATTTTGGAATAATTGAAGCAATTGTTTATGCCTGTACTTCAGAAGCTGTGTGGAAAATACGTAATATCCTTTCTAAGTATCAGTCTACATTCAAAGACAAAATATTTGAATCTTCTGAATACTTCAGTTCAGTTCCAGTGAAACAGTCCACAGGATTTTCATGCCAAAAAACCCATATGTGCTGAAGAATGGTGAACACCGCCTTATCTAGATTCCACCCCTTGCCCTAATTAAACACCAGTGCTGGCAGCGATGTATTCTCCGTATACCCACTGTAATTACTACACAATCCTAAAATTGTATAACTTTGGTCCAAAAAATGAAGGGTGCAATTTTAAAGTAAAGTGAAACACTGCAATGAGATACAGAGACAGAGAATGCTAATTAATAGATTATAGTCAGCCAGCAGTGGGGCCTAATTAAACTCTGCATTCATTATACCCTCCATAGCCCTCAGAGGTCAGGCATCTTCCACTTGATAAAGAAGATTGGTTTAATAGGATTTACAGTAATTAAATGGTTTCCCCATTTCAGTTTGAGACTGGGGATTTAGGTCCATTCTAAATATTGGATCTGATTGGACCATAGAGATCTTGTTCTAGGATCCTATCAGGTGTAAACACACATTTGCTTAGAATTGCTTGATATGTGTGGTTCTTTATTATGGAGTTCTTTTAGAAGATGTTTCTGATATAAATACTCAGCAATTTTTATGTCTCATCCTTCTTTTGTTACTGAACTTTCAAATACTGCTGGTTGGAGAGTTAGAATAGTATGTAACAGGGAAGGCTTTTTCTTTTTCTTTTTTAAAATTGGGGGTAAGGAAGGTTTTTAGTGTATGTTTGACAAAGAATGAAAATCTAGCTGTGAGCTTGGTGGAACTGCAGAGCTACTAAGACTTTGGATGGGGCGGGGCTCGGTGGCTCATGCCTATAATCCCAGCACTTTGGGAGGCTGAGGTGGGCGGATCACGAGGTCAGGAGATCGAGACCATCCTGGCTAACATGGTGAAACCCCGTCTCTACTAAAAATACAAAAATATAGCTGGGTGTGGTGGTGGGCACCTGTAGTCCCAGCTACTCAGGAGGCTGAGGCAGGAGAATGGCATGAACCCGAGAGGCGAAGCTTGCAGTGAGCTGAGATTGCACCACTGCACTCCAGCCTGGGAGACAGAGCGTGACTCTGTCTCAGAAAAAAAAAAAAGACTTTGGTTGATTTTTTTTTTTTATTCTAAACAGCATTTAACCAGATTATCATCATACTTCTTTTTTAATTATGCCTTGAAATAATTCTGTATGTTGAATTTAGTTGGAAGCTTATTTTAAAAATGTTTATTTAAAGCACTGTCATTGAAATATTTCATGAACAAAATACTGTTCAATATTATAGGATGGCAGGTGAATTTAATGTTTTTTGCCTTGTGTGTTTCTTCTCTTTTTGGAGTCTGATTTTTATGTTGCTCATTTACTTAGGAATCAAGAGAATTTCTAGTTCAGAAATGCAAAAAGATAACCTTGTGTAATTCTTTGTCATTTTTTTTCTCATTTGGAGACTTTTGACTATTAACATATAATTTTAGGTCGTATCTTGATTTGCCGCATGATAAAAGCCATTATTATTTGCCATTAAATAAACTTCTTTTTTTTTTTTTGAGACAGAGTTTTGCTCTTGTTGCCCAGCCTGGAGTGCAATGGTGCGATCTCGGCTCAGTGCAGCCTCCACCTCCCAGGTTCAAGTGATTCTCCTGCCTCAGCCTCCTGAGTAGCTGGAACTGCAGGTGCACGCCACCACGCCTGGCTAATTTTTTGTATTTTTAGTAGAGATGGTGTTTCGCCATTTTGGGCAGGCTGGTCTCAAACTCCTGGCCTCAGGTGATCTGTCAACCTTGGCCTCCCAAAGTGTTGGGATTACAGGTGTGAGCCACTGCTCCTGGCCTTAAATAAACTTTTTCATGAGGTTGCTGGTTATTTCACTGTCATTTAAAGTCTGATCTTAAAATTTGGGATCTATGTCTTAGATTATTGTTTTAATTTTCTTTTTGATAATTTTGTTTTAACAAGGAGATGTAGATAAATTGGTATCCTTGTTTATTGCCCAGATAAGTTTAATCTTTTTTGTTGTTTCAGAAGGGGAATGTGTTAAAGGCAGTATGCAGAGTGCCATGAGAAAATGAAATCAAATGTAAAATGGATAATGTTCCTTTTGGGGAGTTAACAATCATTTCGAGAAGCAAAATTTGTACATGTATGGCTTACAGAAATTTGAACTATGCATTTATCAGGTCTTGATCATATGTGAAGGTATTTAAATCGGTGTGGGAAATTTGCTTCTTTTACAGTTGGTAAGTTTGCTTATCTGGAATGTAGTGAAGTATGAAAAATAATTAAGCAGAGCTAATAAAAATGTTGCACAAATATGAGATAGGGCTTATATGAAGAAATAAGGGCAGAGTTTGCCAGATAATTGCAGTCTCTCTCTCACTTTTTATTTTCCTCTGTCTTTTTGGATCTCATAGTGCAGTGTAGTGTGTGATCTCATTTCAGTGAAATAAAATTGTTTTTAGAGATTTGCTAATTTACAGCAAATTTGCAGATAGCATCTTAAATATAATTTGGGGGTCCTTTTTATTGTGCAAAAGAAATCAGAAAATGGGTTTAGTTTTTAGTTACATTAATGTTAATCAGTGGAGGTCATAGTTTCATTTTTTAACATTTAAAATCGTACCACCCTCTGGAACTTGACATCTGTTATGAGTGCACTGTTACGCCCAGAAGAGTATAGGAGGTGCCTAGAAACCATACTTTATAAGAAATGGCTGAAGGAACTCAAGAAGAGAAGACTTACAACATTTTAATTATACTCTTAAGTATTTGGTGGACAGCCATGTTGAAGGAGATTTTTCCTTTTTTCTTTCTTTGTTAGTATTGTTTTTGGAGAACAAACACTGGAAAAATGAGCACAAATATTAAGGTTTTAAATTTTGGCTGCAAGGAGGAATGGATTTTTGAAAAAAGCTATATCCGGCCGGGCGCAGTGGCTCACGTTTGTAAGCCCAGCACTTTGGGAGGCCGAGGCGGGCAGATCATGAGGTCAGGAGATCGAGAGCATCCTGGCTAGCATGGTGAAACCCTGTCTCTACTAAAAATGCAAAAAATTAGCTGGGCTTGGTGGCGAGCACCTATAGTCCCAGCTACTCGGGAGGCTGAGGCAGGAGAATAGCGTGAACCCAGGAGGTGGCGCTTGCAGTGAGCCCGAGATTGCGCCACTGCACTCCAGCCTGGGCGACAGAGCGAGACTCCGTCTCAAAAAAAAGAAAAAGAAAAAAACTATTTCCATTTGATGAAAGAACAGTTTCATAAAGTAATGCTTCGTCATCACTAGAAGTGGTCACTGGAAGGTCAGATTGCCTTCTGACAGCTGCGTGGGTGCTCTAAGTCATTGAACTCTTCACAACGCCCAAGGGGGTATGGCATCAAGTGGTACTTTGTGGAGAAACATTTAGGGAGTTTACCCCATCCTCCCAGGTCCTTTTGTCCTTTTTCTCCCTCCCCATCTCCTTTCCTTCTTTTATGACAATTTTATTGAGATATAATTGAATTCACCCTTTAAAGTATAGTTTTTTCTTTTTTTTTTGAGACGGAGTCTCGCTCTGTTGCCCAGGCTGGAGTGCAGTGGTGGGATCTCGGCTCACTGCAAGCTCCGCCTCCCGGGTTCAAGCAGTTCTCTGCCTCAGCCTCCCAAGCAGCTGGGATTACAGGCACACGCCACCATGCCCTGCTAATTATTGTATTTTTAGTAGAGACAGGCTTTCACCATCTTGGCCAGACTGGTCTTGAATTCCTGACCTGGTGATCTACCTGCTTCGGCCTCTCAAAGTGCTAGGATTACAGGCGTGAGCCACTGTGCCCGGCCTTTTCTTTCTTAATCTGATTTACTCAATGAAGATTTTGAAGAAAGTAATAGTAAGTTGCCCTAGGAAGTTCTTGAACGAGGGCATAAATGATGTAATAAAAAATACTGTTCAGGAGCAGCTTTTACTGCTGTCAGCAGAGTGGATTGAAGAAAAGGTGGGGAAGGGAAATGAGTTTCTTGTTGAAGACCTGGATTAAACAGGGTAATAGGAATGGAGAAGAAGGTGCACATCCATGAGATTTTCAAAGAAATATTTGGATATAGGCAGGGAACGATGGCTCGTGCCTGTAGTCCCAGCACTTTGGGAGGCCAAGGTGGGCAGGTTACTTGAGCCCAGGAGTTCAAGACCAGCCTCGGCAAAATAGTGAGACCGCATCTCTTAAAAAACAAAATTAGGGCCAGGCACGGTGGCTCATGCCTGTAATCCCAGCACTTTGGGAGGCCGAGGCTGGCGGATCACGAGGTCAGGAGATTGAGACCATCCTGGCTAACACGGTGAAACCCTGTCTCTACTAAAAATACAAAAAAATTAGCTGGGCGTGGTGGTGGGCGCCTGTAGTCCCAGCTACTCAGGAGGCTGAGGCAGGAGAATGGCGTGAACCCGGGAGGCGGAGTTTTCAGTCAGCCGAAATCGCACCACTGCACTCCAGCCCTGGGTGACAGAGCGAGACGCTGTCTCAAAAAAAAAAAAAAAAAAAAAAAAATTAGCTGGCATGGTGGTATGCGCCTGTAGCCCCAGCTACTTGGGAGGCTAGGGCAGGAGGATAGCTTGACTGCAGGAGGTGGAAGCTGCAGTGAGCTGTGAGTGCACTACTGCACTTCCACCTGGGTGACAGAGCAAGAGTCTGTCAAAAAAAAAAAAAAGAAAGAAAAGAAATATTTGGATATAGATGGCAAGAGAGAAGAATACAATGAACCATGGTATTGAGATTGGGGAACTCTTTTCCCAACGATTAACAATGGAAATGGATTAGAAAGTGGAACTAAATTTAGAGTAAGGAATGATGAATTTGGTTTTAATTATTTGAATAAAAGTTTTTCATAAGAATTTGGAGATAAGAGACTAATGACTGTGACCTCACGTACATGCATATAGATGTTATAAAGGTGTGCTTGTTAATGTTGGGGAACTCACTTTTCTAGTTAATTCAGTATCAGCTACATGCCTCTGCTTATGGGAGTAAGAAGTGGAGAGGGAGAAGCCATTAGAAGATACAGTTTTATATATATGTTCTCATCCAGCTCGATTTGTGTTTTGGTTCTCTGTCTTTATTGTGGTATTTTTGTTTGACAGCAGATACCTTGAGTGATTCTCTCAATTCCTGAAAGTTATTATTTATTAAAGTTAATACTGATTTATGATTTTTTTACAAACTTCTACTATTAGATGTCCCTTATTTTGTTTTAGTTAACAACAAGTTTTTTGGAGATCATATACCTACCTCTGTTGTGATAAATTAGGAGTGACTTTGGGAAAAAGAGAACTATTACAAAAAATGTGCTTTCAGTGAGGAAATGATAAATTTTGTTTTTGAAAATGCTCTGTTCTTCCCTTATGGACAAGATTAGAAATGCTTTTATGAACTGTTTTTGTGCTACCATACACATTTCTAAAAATACTCATTTTTCTTTTTCTTTTTTTCTTTTTTTTTTTTTTTTTTTGAGACAGAGTCTCGCTCTGTCGACCAGGCTGGAGTGCAGTGGCGCAATACTCCGCCTCCCGAGTTCATGTCATTCTTCTGCCTCAGCCTCCTGAGTGGCTGGCAGTACAGGCACCCACCACCATGCCTGGCTAATTTTTTGTATTTTTAGTGGAGACGGGGTTTCACCATGTTAGCCGGGATGGTCTCCATCTCCTGACCTCGTGATCCGCCCACCTAGGCCTCCCAAAGTGCTGGGTTTACAGGCGTGAGCCACCGTGCCCAGCCTAAAAATACTCATTTTTCTTTCCAGATTTGGAAAGTTAGTCTTTAACATAGATCTTTTCCTTTGATTTTTCCATATATTAACAATACTTACTGAACCCTCTCCCCCTTTATTTTGCCAGTTTTTCTACATAATAGGCTTTCCTTCCTAATACTGGATTGCAGTGACACTTGCTTAATTTCATATGTGATGACTGTATAGGCCGAGAAAGTGAGATAATTCAGCCTTAATGTACACAGTGTACCATCTCTTACCAGTGGCTGGTGGCTTATGTACTTTCAGAGAATGTGGTATGCAAAGATCTGTTTAGCTTTGAAGTCAACCTGAGATAACTGCTCTGATCTTAAATGATCCTCAGATACTTGAATAGTTTTCTGTAGCAGTAATTCTTAAACTTGTTGGCCACAGGACCTCTGTATATTGTAAAAATTATTAAGGACCCCAAGCAGCTTTTGTTTATGTAGGTTATATCTACCAATATTTGTCATATTAGATACTAAAATAAAAAAATAATATTTATTAGTACATTTAGAAACAATAAACCTAATAAATGTTATCTATCATAAGTAACATTTTAAAATGAAAAACAGTTTTGCAAGTCTCTCTTTCTTTTTTTTTTTTTGAGACAGAGCCTTTGCACTGTTTCCTAGACTGGAGTGCAGTGGCATGATCTTGGCTCACTGCAGCCTCTGCCTCCCGGGTTCAAGTGATTCTCCTGCCTCAGCCTCCCAAGTAGGTGAGACTACAGGCATCCGCCACCATGCCTGGCTACTTTTTGTATTTTTAGTAGAGACAGGGTTTTGCCATGTTGGCCAGGCTGGTCTCGAACTCCTGACCTCAGGTGATCCACCTGCCTCAGCCTCCCAAAGTGCTGGGATTACAGGCGTAAGCCACCGCACCCGGCCTAGTTTTGCATGTCTCTCTAAGGAAAGGAGGACTACAAATCTAAAGGCCTTATGTGGGTCTTCTGCCTCTTGTAAGAGGCTGCCACTAGAGTGCTCACTAGGTCACTCTTTAGCTGAGATCTCTGTTACTTGTTCCGTATTGTAATAAAATATTATGACCTGTGACATCAACATGGATTAACAAGTATCTGGCTTCTTGGTCAAGGGTTAGGAAGTTACACTGTTCTTTAGTAACAGTGAGCAATGGGAAAATGCTGTGAGTAATGGTGAGGAATGGTAACTTTGTTGATTTGTTGTTGATAGCATGTATTTCTTGACCCTTAGAGAGGTTCTTTGGGTGGGCTGTCTTAAGGAAGCCCTTATACTGTAGTTGGCTAACCAACAGGCCCGCGCCATCACGCCCAGCTAATTTTTGTATTTTTAGTAGAGACGGGGTGTTGCCATGGTGGCCAGGCTGGTCTCAATCTCCAGACCTCAGATGATCCACCCGCCTTGGCCTCCCAAAGTGCTGGCATTACAGGTGTGAGCCACTGCATCTGGCCTACCAGTACTAGAGTCTGGCTCTGTTGCCCAGGCTGGAGTGTGCAGTGGTGTGATCTCCGCTCATTGCAAGCTCCGCTTCCCAGGTTCACGCCATTCTCCTGCCTCAGCCTCCCGAGTAGCTGGGACTACAGGCACCTACCACCGCGCCCAGCTATTTTTTTGTATTTTTAGTAGAGACGGGGTTTCACTGTGTTAGCCAGGATGGTCTTAATCTCCAGACCTGGTGATCTGCCCGCCTCAGCTTCCCGAAGTGCTGGGATTACAGATGTGAGCCACTGCTCCCGGCCTGTTTTTTTTTTTGAAATGGAGTTTAGCTCTGTTGCCCAGCTGGAGTGCAGTGACACGATCTTGGCTCACTGTAACCTCCACCTCCTGGGTTCAACCGGTTCTCTTGCTTCAGCCTCCAGAGTAGCTGGGATTACAGGCACCTGCCACTATGCTCACCTAATTTTGGAATTTTTAGTAGAGACAGGGTTTCACTATGCCAGGTCTCAAACTCCTGAACCCAAGTGATCCACCCACCTTGGCCTCCCAAAGTGCTGGGATTACAGGTGTGAGCCACTGCACTCGGCCTAGTATTTTTAATTTTTTTTTTTTTAAACCCAGTTGCATTGTATTTATGTGATAAACCTACAGCATTTGTTGTATTTCAAAGAAACATTTTTGGGAACTAAGTTTGTTTTATAGGACTTAAAATCTGAAAAATTGGGAGAATACATTCAAAAAATGTTCTTTTGATTATCTTTCATGGATTTGATAGCCTGCATAATAAGTAATTTCTTCTTTTCACATGACTCCTCTTCCTGGGCATAGGAACTTAAAGTAGGTACTACATTCTTAGGAGAGAAGCATATTGTAATGAGTGTTTCCACTCTTTCCTGTCTTGTAATTTTACGAGGGTCTATTTCTTATTTTTCTATGAAAACATGTTATCTATGGTACAGAGTATCTTCTTTTTCTTTCTTTTTCTTTTCTTTCTTTTTTTTTTTTTTAGACAGAGCCTTGCTCTCTCGCCCAGGCTGGAGTGCAGTGGCGCGATCTTGGCTGATTGCAACCTCTGCCTCCCGGGTCTAAGCGATTCTCCTACCTCAGTCTCCCAAGTAGCAGGGACTACAGACGCCTGCTACCACGCCTGGCTAATTTTTGTATTTTTTAGTAGAGACGGGGTTTCACCATATTGGTCAGGCTGGTCTCGAACTCCTGACCTTGTGATCTGCCTGCCTTGGCCTCCCAAAGTGCTGAGATTACAGGCATGAGCCACTGCGCCCGGCCTGTACAGAGTATTTTCAAGAGATGAAGCAGGTAAAAGGTTATTTACTTAAATGGTAGCAGATAAATTTTTGGATTTCTCTTGGTATTTCTGATGAAAGATACTTATTTTAAAGGGATAGTGTATTGGGTCTCGATTGTTGGAAAGTTGTGGGAACACTGGCTGTTAGAATAACTGGGGGCAGAAGGTGTTTCTAGGATTTAGGGTGGAGAGGTCTTAAAGTTACCACATTCCCCTCACTGCTTAGGACAGGTCTGCATACTGAAAAGCTTTCCCTCATACCATATGATTTTCATATGTCTTGCTAGGAATTTGATAGGTGAAAAAAATCTGCTTATAGTCATTTGAGCCAAGATCCTATAACTAAATAAATGTGTGTAAGTGCATTAGCATTGTTTGACTGAGGACGAAGTTGATAGAAGATTATACTTCGTTTTGTTTGTAACTTTACCTAGAACTTTTGCCATTTTGGAAAAGCACTTCAACAGCAGCATTGCATTGTTGCTAATGCTACTGTCTCTTTAGCTTCTGTTTGCATAGTCTTTTGGTGTAGTTGTGCCCTGGCATTTACATGTTAACATACATACTATTTTATTATAAATTCTTTCTTTTCATTTTTCCTTCATACAGCATTATATAATTTTTTTTTGAAACCGTATGTGGGAGTGGGCTTATTATCTGCATTTCAGGATAGTGAAGGGCATATTTACAAAATGTTTGTTATAAAATGGGAGAGTATTAAGTCTGATAAGCCTGAAATTCACTGGTGTCATAGATGGAACACTGAATCAGGAGAGCTGCATTCTAGTTCTGATCCTGGCTTTGCCAGGTGTGTAGCCATGGCAGTATTTAAGCGTTTTGAATGCCAGTTTCCTCATCTTTAAAACCCATAGAGTTGGACTAGGTGATCTTTAGAGTCTTTCTTCTGAAAATACTTGATTTTGTTTTTGTCAGTTATCCTAGTGGAATTCTCTAAGAGTCTGTTCACTTTGATCATAATGCCCAAATTCAAAACTGATTCATATAACCAAGTTGAGTGCTTCTGGGAAGGAGAAATACATGACTAATGAAGTTCTTTTCAAGGTAGGTGGGAGAAAATCAGTGTTTACATCTAAAGGGCAAAGAGCCTTCATGTGAATTTCGTCAGTTGACAAATGGGGATAATAATACTTGTATTGTTGTTGGAATATTTAAGTGAGATTAAAGAAGATAATATTTATAAATTATGGACAAGACTACCTGACATAATAGGTATGCAGATAAAAGTTGAATTAAAATTAAGTCAAACATTTCTTAAATACAAATACATTTTATAATATATTTTGAAGTATGAAATATACCTTACATGATCTGCTACCAGAGGCAAACAGTAGCATGGGACCTATAAAATTTTTTTAGAAAGTGGGTCACAGTGGATAATAAGTTTCATTTGGATAACTAATCACTACCAGCCCAGCCTTAATATTCCTGTAGGAGTTATCAGGAACTTTGAGTAGAGTAATTATCTCTCAGGATTTTCAGTTACAGTCATATTCATTATTTAACATTTTTATTTCCACAATGACTCATCCATGAATTATGGAGTGCTTTCCCAAAAGGAATGTAGTATTGCTGGAAATAAATTTTTTATTGCTCTATTTTCTTTCTTTGGTAAGGGGTTCCTTGTTGGTTAGTTGGGCCCAAAACTCTCCACAAATAATTTAAAATACGTGCTTTTGTATGAAGATGACTTAACCTTAACAAGGCAGTGGAGATTTCTCTTGAATGGGCAACATAGAATGCTTATATTTTCTTATTCTGCTTATTTTAAATTATTAATTTTTGTACTGTGGTCCTGTACTGTGCTTTTTAAATTCTTACATGATAAGTGTGTGTCACTAAAAGGTATACTTTGCTCACAATTTCCCTATTATTTACTCCACTGACATTAAAATTGTAGCATTACATCTGAGGTTCCCTTTGGTTTTTATGTATCATTTGCTGTTGTATCCTTTAAAAAATAGTGTAATAGATTTGTCAGTGAAAATGATGTCTTACTGTGATGCTGTTATCAAAGGCATCTCTGAGTACCTATGATAGAGAACTAGTGAAGGGGTTAATATCTATTGTAGATATAGATGCTAATATATCTAGACTATTATAGATGCTAGTAATTATTATAGAACATTTATAGATACCATCCTAGATGCTTTCATATACATTGCTTCTAATCCTTACTAACAGTTCTGTAGGTAAGCAATGTTGTCCTCATTTATAGGTGAGGAAATTGAAAATTAAGAGAGGAATTTGTTCAGGTTTCACATCTAGCAAGTGACAGATATTGGTCCGTCTGGCTACAAAGCCAAATGTCATTGTGTTTTTGACTAAGGACAAATGAATGAAGTGTACATACTAGTTTAAAATATTTATTGAAAAATTAATATTCAGTCATTTATTAAATGTAAAAGATGGCATTAAAATTCCTCTGTGTTTTGTTGGAGGAGGAAATACAAGAATAGGTGTATCATAGGATCCAAAGGCTCCTGAGAAGGGGTTAACATTGAGAGAAGGGGTAGAGAAAAGAGATAATAGGTGATCAGTTGAGAAGATGATAAATATAATTTGATTACTTTAAATAATCAGTCAACATCAGCAGGTGTAAATGACATACATCAGTACTTTTCTTGTTTTGATTAGGCAGGAAGCAGTAGAGTAATGATTCCCAGACTTGCATTTTGCACACTAGCAAAATAAAATATAAATAACAAAAAAAGTGGGGGAGACTGGCATAGGATTGTCAAATAAAAACAATTAAAAAGTGATACATGACTACATAGTATTACTGTTGTTTTATAAGGGGAAGGTCAATCTAACACCAAAGGAATTGTGCATTATTCCACAATAAGAGACAGTTCTTTCAAGAAAATACAGATTTTAACTTTGTAGTGACAGTTTTATTAAGGCAACTTGGTCATGGACTGGCTTTGAGAAACATTAGTTTATAATAGGGAACACCACATTATAGCCAAATCCTTCCTACAGGAGTTGTACATCCTATAAGCAAAGAATGGCTTTTACATTTTTAAATGATTAAAAAATTAATATATTGTGATATGTGAAAATTATATGAAATTCAAAATTCAGTGTGCATAAATAAAGTTTTATTGGGACACAGCTATGTTTATTTTTGTATTATATATGGCTGCTTTCACACCAGTGGTAGATAGAGTAGTTGTGATAGAGTCTATATGACTTACTAGACCTGAAATACAGTGTCTACTCTCTGGCCTTTTACAAAGTTTTTCAATACTTTGTTTAGATAACAGAGTAAATAATAATAGCTAACACTTGCGTAGTGTTTACTAAGAAACAGGCCCTGTTTTATGTGCTCTATGTTATTAACCATCATAACAATTTTATGAGGTAGGTACTGTTTATTGAAGTGGAAACTGAGGCTGGGAGTAAGTTGCCCAAGGTCACATGGCTGTTAGGTAGCAGAGGCAGCCTTCTGCCTAGATGGTGCCACTCCACGGTACATGCTTCATCACTGCACTTGGCTGGCAGAGAAGGAAATCAGAGACTTCAGGATGTGACGCACCCTTCACATTTGCCGTAGTTGTTTTAGGAAAAGAGGAAAGTAGCCTTATTCTATAGTTGCCTGAAGTGTTATCACTGAGTAGTTGAATGAAGAATTCAGCATTAATTACTTCATGATGCATGAACATTTGGTGTATTTTTATGTGACCCAGTGGATTTTCCCCAGAGGTCTGTTGATTGAAATGTCCTACTTATTGATGTCCTACTTATTGAACTTTTGAACAAATCTGTTATTTCTGAACTATTGAGTTCATTTTTGGTATAATTAACATAATAAATTACACTATTAACTTGGTGGAGGGTAACTGTTTCTCTATCATAAATATTTATCGTGTTGTTCTTAAGGAGCATAAGGCATAAGCCCCCCGTCATTGATTTAATTTAAAAATAAAACATTTATTGACACATACAGAAATATTTTAATTAAAAATTGTTAAATGGCTTTTTTAATGTCTATATATATTCTACCCCCCACCCCCCAAAAAAAGCCATTGTATGCCAAAGCCTGAAAGAAGAATTACATTACCAGTAGTTGGATTTTTGGCTGAATCTATTCAAGGGGAAATCACTATTTTCGTTTTAGAGATGGCTTTGGGTGGAGGAGGTAAGGTTTCAAGAACTGGTTGAATGAAAGAATATTGACAAGTAAGTGAATAAACTAGAATTAGTGTGACCACTTCTGATTTCTCAAATAATGTGTTTACAAACAGTGTTCCTACATTGTAATGGCAGTATAAAATGCTGATTTAAATAAATAGAAGTTTAGTGGCTACACTTTTTCTTAGTTAAACCTCACTATATTCTGGATTTAAAAATGACAGTAACTAATGTTAGTTTTGTGCTCCTCTGAAGGTTAGAAACCTGTTATATGTGTCTAAAACGGGTTTTAATGGGTTTAAGACCACAGAGAAGATAGGACTGATACTTTAGTAAGATTCTTTTTTTCAATCTATTTAATTGTTCTATGATTTTACCTTATTCAAGGTGTTGGAGGGTGGATTAGGGTGGGTAAAGGGTAGGGGGAATTGAGACAGTGGTTAAGGTTGATTTTTGACTTGTAGTTCGCTTTCATCTTTAAATTGTGGAAGTCGCCTTCCTTTGTTCATTTTGAAGTTTTGGGCAAAATGTTCTCAGGCTAGATGCAGGTAATGCAGGTAACAGCGGCCAGCACTTCCCATACTAGAGGGCATTGACTTTCTCAAAGTGTTGACTCGTTTCTGATGTTTTTGCATTTGTTTGGTTTCTGTTTGCTGCTATGTTGTTGCTCTTCCCAGTATGAGATAGGGTTATGGTATTAGTAGAATTACAGTGTTAGTGGTTTTTCTTCCTCTTCCCATTCCATCCATAACCTTGACACTAATAATTTTGAAACCTATTGTTCATTACAAGGGTTAAAATCTAAAATGTGACTGTGCAGGTTGAGGTGGCATGTTACAGCTCCTGCCACCTCTTTTTCTTGTGACAGATGGCTTCCCCTCCTGGTTGTAATCCACTGCTGATTTTTTTCAAAGAGCGAATACCATGTGTTCCCCATTTTGGCTCTGGTTGTGTTCTGCCCACTCATTGGCTTCAGAGGAACTTGAAATAGGATGTACTTGCTGCTGGCATTTATGGCAGGAAGTGGATACAATTGCGATACTTTGTGCCAAGTGTTCATTTATTAGAAAAATTGTGCTTCCTAAAATTAAACATTATTTCTCTGTCACATCAAGAGTAAAGCTAAATTTTATTACTTTTTAGAATATGCTTTTCCCTTAATGTTGTATTATAAAAATTTTTTGGTGGCAAATTTATTACAAAATAGATTTTTAAATCTGAATTTCACATACTCAAAGATTTATAGTCTGTGCAAGACATTGAATGAGTAGCTCTAATTGCACTAGTATAATAAATATAATTACGAAAGGGATCTGTATCACAGAGACTTCTGATCACAGAAACAGTTGGAATTGTTTGTGATGTGTGGTATTGAACTTGTGATTGCATATGCTTTGTGGTACCTATAGACAGTAGTGTTTGTCTATTTTAACTGTCTTGCTTTGGATCTCCCCTTGAGTAGATTCAGCTAAATAAGTTATAAATTTCACCATCTTAGGCCTTCTTGAAAATTATAAGTGTCTGAGACAGCTTAATTTCATAAAGCTACTGTGCATATTTGGAGGTATGGTGTTTGGTTTTTTAAAAAAACCTGGCAGGCCAGAGTAAGCAAATTGTTTTTTTATGTTTTTGTCAAGAAATACCCCAAGATAAATGTAAACAAATATTTGCGCATTACCCTCATTGATACTGGAATTTGACATTTCTGTCCTCAGAAGTCACTGTTCTGTCAGAGTCTGCTGTACTTGCCTGAGTGAATAGTGCAGGATTGGCAAAAACGTTGCCTGCTCATGGCAGATCATCTCTAAATCTCTCTTGACAACATCTCTAGCTGAACCCAGATCAGTGATTCTCAACCTTGGCTGCATATTGGTATCACTGAGAAACTTAAAAAACAAACAAACCAAAACCTGATGCCTGAGTCTCACCCAAACCCTCAGATAATTTGATTTGATTGGGCTTGGGGGTGGTCTTGCTGTGGAGATTTAAAAAATCTCCCCAGGTCATTCTAATGTGAAGTCAAGGTTGGTTGAGAACCACTGGCTACTACAAATGGATAAGAGTTGGTAGTGTGAACTGAAATGTATTTGCCATCCTCAGTCTAGTGAGGGGATTTTCTAACCATGCCACAATATATAAACAATTTGCAGTTTGAATGGATAGAGGTTGGTTATCATTGGAATTTGAAAGGACAAATGACAAGTAACATCGGATGATTTACCAGTGTTTTGTGATCTTTTTTTTTTTTTTTTTTTAAGATGGAGTCTCACTCTTGTTGCCCAGGCTGGAGTGCAATGGTACGATCTCAGCTTACTGCAACCTCCACCTCCCGGGTTCAAGCGATTCTCCTGTCTCAGCCTCCTGATTTACAGGCACGTGCCACCATGCCCGGCTAATTTTGTATTTTTAGTAGAGACAGGGTTTTATCATGTTGGCCAGGCTGGTCTCAAACTCCTGACCTCAGGTGATCCGCCCGCCTCGGCCTCCCAAAGTGCTGGGATTACAGGCGTGAGCCACTGCACCCAGCCAATGACATTTTAAAAGAATTGCCTTCAGAGGGTAGCTGGAAAAGCAAATGGATGTGGGACAAGAGGTTGTTCCACAGCCTCCTGGGGTGGGGATACCCGTTCTGTGATGGCGTTAAGGAGAACGAGAGGGCTGAGAAGAGAGCAAAATGATCAGCCCTGGATTTTGGGACTTGGCCAAAAAAGAAAGGATGGAACAGGACGTCAGGATAAGATCTAAGACTTGAAGCAGAAACTGTACTTCTTCCTGACCCAGGAGGTGTGAGACAGGGAAGTGGTGGTAGCAAACAGGATAGAATGAGAGGTTCCCTTTTACACCCAAACTTGTTCTTTGCTTAGTGGCAGAAGGCACAAATTTTTCTTTATTAGAGCATTTTCTTTATTACAGCACTATGAGCTTTACTATATGTGAATCACCTGTGAGCAATTGTTAAAATTTCTGGATCCCCTCCCAAAGTTTCTGGTTTAGGACTGCTGGGGGAAGGCTCAGGAATCTGCATTTGTGAAGGTTAACTGAACCTTTTTTGTTTGCTTACCATCTATTCAGTGTTTTCCCTATTCTTTGTTCTATTTATTTAGTAATTTAAAAAATTGACTCATTTTAAAAAACTGAATCTTATTTTAAAATGAAACTGTCACTACTACACGTGGAAAACATTTGCCAAAAAATAAAAAATGAAAGTGTAAATACATAACTATTAAGAAAAAGGTCAGGCCGGGCACTTTGGGAGGCCGAGGCGGGTTGATCACGAGTTCAAGGAATCGAGACCATCCTGGTCAACATGGTGAAACCCCATCTCTACAAAAAAATGCAAAAATTAGCTGAGCGTGGTGGCGCGTTCCTGTAGTCCCAGCTACTAGAGAGGCTGAGGCAGGAGAATCGCTTGAACCCGGGAGGCGGAAGTTGCAGTGAGCCGAGATTGTGCCACTGCACTCCAGCCTGGCAACAGAGTGAGACTCAGTCTCAAAAAAAAAAAGTCATATATGTACCACTCTGAAGATTATTTGTAATATCATTTTGGGAACTACTAGCGATTCTGATACAGATAGTTTTGTCGTCATACTTGGAGAAATATTGAACTAGAGACAAAAAGTTTCACTTAGATTGCATGATTTTCAGCTACTGTTGCACACTTGGAATCTGGGGCATTTTTAAAATACTTTTGGTCAGCCCCCATCCCCCGATTTCATTGGTGTGGGCTACAACCTGGACATCAGGATTTTTAAAACACTCTCCTAAGGTAATTGTAATGTATATTCTGGGTTGAGGATTTAGAGGTTAAAAAGCATATAATGCAGTTAGACTAAGAAGCATAAATTCATGAATACTAAAATACACTTATCTCGGTATAATTAGAAATAAAGAAGACTGGCTGGGCATGGTGGCTCATGCCTGTAATCCCAGTGGTTTGGGAGGCCGAGGCAGGAGGATCGCTTGAGGCGAGGAGTTTGAGACCAGCAAGGGCTACATAGAAAGGCCTCGTCTCTACCCCCCCCCAAAAAAAAAGGGCAGAAGAAAAATTAGACAGGTACAGTGGTAGGTGCCTGCAAATCCCAGCTACTCAGGAGGCTAAGGTGGGAGGATTGCTGGAGTCCAGGAGGTTGAGGCTGCAGTGAGTCCTGATCCTGTCACTGCACTCCAGCCTGGGTGACAGAGCGAGACCCTGTCTCTTATAACAAGAATGAAAAACACCACAGTGACCACCTGGGGGATGTGGGCAGTGGGAGGGGAAAAGAAGGTGAATTAATAAAGCACTAAGGCACCTTGTCCTTATTATCTCCTCTGCTCCTGCCTGCTTCTCTTGTTTTCTGTTCTTGATGAATAGCAAGAGCTTTAAAATTGTCAGCTAGTCCCCAAACGTAAGTGTGCATCAGAATTAACTGGAGGGTTTGTTAAAACACAGATTGCTGGGACTCATCCTCAGAATTTCTGATCGAGTAGGTCTGGGGTGGGGCACAAGATTTAATTTCCCAGGTGATGCTTATGCTGCTGGTCAGGAAACAATACTTGAAACACTCATCTAGTTAACCAAGCTGAAAACTTTAGAACATTAGCCTGACATTTATTGTCTCTGTGTATTTTATATATATCCAGTGAACTTTAAAAATAATTACGTAAACACAAACCTGTGTTTCCATCACCTAGAATTAGTAAATGTTAATGGGTGTGTGGATAAATATTAATTATGAATAAATATTCCCTTTTTGGTGATAATAAACTGCTGTGTTTTATTTCACACTTTTGAGTACAAGGAATAAAAAAATACAACTTTTCTGGGCTTGAGATAAGTGCTCTTTAGGTTAAGCTGTAACACCAAAGAGAAAATAGTGCTCCATTAACTTGTTTCATCAGTCTTTTAGGCAACCAAATGAGAAAAGCAAAGAAAAACAGTACAGTCTAGATTGTATACTCCATCTGAGAAAAAACATTAAAAAGTATTATTTATCTGAAAATGAAATTGTCGGACAGGCGCGGTGGCTCATGCCTATAATCCCAGCATTTTGGGAGGCGGAGGAGGGCGGATCACCTGAGGTCGGGAGTTCAAGATCAGCCTGGCCAACATGGTGAAACCCCGTCTCCACTAAAAATACAAAAATTAGCCGGACATGGTGGCAGGCGCCTGCAATCCCAGCTACTCAGGAGGCTGAGGCAGGAGAATTTCTTGAACCCAGGAGGTGGAGGTTGCTGTGAGCCAAGATGGTGCCGTTGCACTCCAGTCTGGGCAACAAGAGTGAAACTATGTCTCAAAAAAAAAAAAATTGTCAGCTGCAATCATTTTATCCTGTTTTTCTGTTTGAATAGTTTATTTGAATAGTTCATGGAATTAATAAGTTGAATTTATTTCTATATCTAGAAACTTGGGAGGGGAAGGGTAAACTGTTATGTATGGTATAAAAAATTTAAAAGTGTCGTGAAAATATTATTTTCAATTCTAAAACGCTTGTTCAATTCTAAAATGACTTGTTTCCCCTATGCTTGATATAGATCAAGAGGGAAAAAGTATTAATGGGTATTATTTATTCAGCAAACATTGAGTTTACATTCAGGACTGTCAACTTGACTATGGAACAATTCAAGTAGCTTTCATTAGTCTTGCCTAGCTTTTCGTTATGCATTAAATATGTGCTTCATTCAGGAGGAGATCACCCCACCCCAGCCAGGTTAGTTTTGTCAGGTAGAAATAATGCTGTTTTTATATTCTCATGAAGAGTGTATGTATTTTTTCATCGTGGAGCTAATGCTAGGATTCCCTGAACTTGCTAGCTTCTATAAATCCTCCTCACCATTCTTCGAAGCAAGGGCTTTGGAAAGTATGGACTTAACTGTCTCATGAAAATCCTTGTATAGCTTCAATTGTCCTCCCTCCTATTTATTTTTCATGAAATTATTCTCTTGACACACTTGTTTATTTTCTATTTAGTCTTTCTAGACTCTTCTATCTGCTTCCTTCTTGGACTATTTGTTCCCTCTTGCTAGAACTCTTTATCTTCACTCATTAACTAAACTTTAAGAGTCCTTCCCACGTTTCCTTTAACAGGGAGGCCAGCTTGTTTTTACAGCTCATATAATATATGCAGGTAGTAGAAGACAGACGAAAGCAAATACTTTGCAAATTATGGTATGTTTGCTTCAGTTTTCAAAAAGTCTGGGAGCTTGGTCTCTTTTCCCTGGAAACCACCTCTGTTTTGTCTTGCAGATGAGAGTGTGATCTTTAAGCTAGCCTTGACCTTTTGGGTGGTCTGTGCTTATCTTTCAAGTGTTTGCAGTAATTAGGACCAGTATATCAAAAAAAGCATGCTACCTATGTTATTTGTATTGTCCTGATCTTCTAGATTCAGAAAAAAAGAGAGGTTATTATTTTTATAACTGGATTTCCTATATTTATGGATAAGAATTCCAAAACTAACAAAGAGAAAATCATCTTGACTGTTACGTGCTGTAAAAATCATGTATTCAAAGTTTGTACTATCACAATTCTGGATTCATGAGGATTTGCCAGACATTCAAATTAAAGCCTAATCAATAACTTTCTTCTTCGTAGAGGGCCATTCTAAGGCCAGTGCTTTCCCAGGGCCTGGGTATATTATGTAGTATGATGAATATCACAGAGCAATTGCCCTTGTTTAGGAACTGCGTATTGGGATTCCTTTAAGATTTTTGTTTTAACATACTTACATTTCACTAGGATTCTTCCCTACCACACCCCCAGCTCTTTTTAAAAAATTTACCTAGTTTGTCCCTTGCCTGTTTGGCTACTAGATATATTTAACTGACCTTAGACAGTGCTGCAGGCAGAGTTCATTCAGCATTTAGGCAAAACGGATGGCAGTGTTAGCTGTTTTTCTCCTGGCATGTCACTGTGCATTATCTGGGATGGCATGCTTTGTGAATATCTGTATGGTTTCCCAATGAGAGAAGGGAGGTCTGGCTGCATTCACTCTCACAAGGTGACCTTTGTTTCTACACATTCTCTGCTGTAACAAAGCATTGTCTAATCAGTCTATCAATACATATTTATTGAGTGCCTACTGTGAATGCCCAGTAGTATGCTGTGTACTTTGAGGGATTTTTTTCAAAAGGAGGCAGGGTAGAAAGAAAGAGAAACATGCATTTGAGTTAGAATAATGTTAACATGAAATATGTATACCGTGTGTGATTTTATAAACATGAATTTCTGGAGGAGCAGAATTCTAGAGTATTATGGCCCACATTAGCTTCAAGAATGGAATTATTCTTAAGAGTAAAATCACTTAAGCTAGAAGTTCCAGGCTGCTGTGAGCAGTGCCTCTACACTCCAGCCTTGGTGACAGGAGACCCATACCTAAAACAAAACAAAACAAAAAAAGAATGAACTGTTTCCTCATTAAGGTACAACTTATTCATGTAAGAGAGATGTTTAATGTTAAGGATTTCCTTTCGTTTCCTTTTTTTCCTTTCTTTTTCTTTCCTTTTTCTTTCTTCTTTCCTTTCTTTTCTTTGACAGAGTCTCACTCTATCACCCAGGCTGGAGTGCAGTGGCGCGATCTCTGTTCACTGCAACCTCTGCTTCCCGGCTTCAAGCTATTCTTGTGCCTCAGCCTCCCCAGTAGCTGGGACTACAGGCATGCGCCACTATGCCCGGCTAATTTTTGTATTTTTAGTAGAGATGGGGTTTTGCCATGTTGCCTAGGCTGGTCTCGAACTCCTGACCTCAAATGATCTGCCCACCTCAGCCTCCCAAGGTGCTGGGATTACAGGCGTGAACCACCGTACTTGGCCTGTTAAGGATTTCTTTAAATGTGGTATTTGATATATAGGCTTACACAATTAGTATATCTTAAAGTATGTAATGAATTTCCCACAATCTCAGCATTTAAAAAATGTTTGGAATAGGAAGATGCTCATAATATTTTAGGGGAAGTACATGTATATATAGTGTATATATGTATGTATACAATGATCAATCTTTGGAGCAGCATAGTGTAAAAAGCGCAAGCTACGGAGTCAGACTGCTGGATGATTCTGCCACTTCAACTGACCTAGGGACAGGTCGATTTTATTATTTGTTTCCTTTTTTGTAAAATGAAAATAATGGTACATCATGGGTGAGATGTAAAGTTTAAATGAGTTAGAATGCATAAAGCATTCAGAAAAGGAGCTGGCTGGGCGTGGTGGCTCATGTCTGTAATCCCAGCACTTTGGGAGGCCCATGGCGGGAGAATTGCTTGAGCCCAGGAATTTGAGACCAGCCTGGGCAACATAATGGGACCCCTGTCTCTAAAAAATAAAATAAAATAAATGAAAATAAAAATAAAAATAGAACATGGTCTGGCCTGTGGTAAACATTAATTGTTACTTTTATTGTAGCCTTTTTTTTTTTTTAAAAAAAGGTGAATGTCAGCAGAGAAAAACTGTTTTAAAGGATATCCATAAAATTTTTTTTGTGATTTTTCTCAGATTCATAGGATTATTAATTTTTCTTTTTATCTGTAATTCCTTTTTCCCCCTGTAATGAACACATGTTTCTAGTGTAATAAAGTAGAAGATAAGAATAAGATTTAGTCTGAATATTTATATGAATCCTTATGAAGAAGTGTCGTTGTCTGTCATTGATACCCAAGATTTGTTGTCTCACGGCCATGGAAAACTAGGACGCAGACACACAAAGAGTGAGGTTTAGAGTGGAAGTTTAATAGGCAAAAGAAAGAGAAGAGCTCTCTGCGACAGAGATGGGTCCTGGAGAGGCTGGTCGCTGGTTCTGCAGTGGAATGCAAGGGGTTTTATAGATAAGCTTGAGGAGGTGGTGTCATGATTTACATAGGGCATGAAAGATTGGTTGGACCAGGTGTGCCAGTCTGGAAAACTGGTTAGGGCTAGGTGTTCCATTTGCCTAGGGTGCAAAAATCTGGCCACCCCCACCCTAATCTTTTATTATGCAGATGGCTTCTCTGTCTGCCCAGCGCAGTGTCTGTTTCTTTACTATACATGTGGTGACAAAGAAAAGGGAAGGTGAAGCCTCCACGTTGAACATACCTGGCCCCCAGGTAGCTGTTTTCTGTTAGCATAGCTGCTGACATTCACCCGTGCGAGCTTCCAGCTTGCTTTTTTATGTTTGCAGCATGATTTTTCAGGCTGCTCTTTGTTAGAAAAGAAATTCTTTTGGGGCTGCTTTTTGTTAAAAGGGGAAATTATGCCGAGGACTCTATTGCCCTTATTATCTGCGTAAATAATTTCTTTCTACCTCCTGTATCAATGATACAACAAAATCTAGAATTTGTTGCTAGGAAATTAGTAAATATTTGAATGATATTGAATGGTCTACATAGGTGATGTTATTTTATCTTGAAGCTGTTCATAATTTAGCATAGGAAACATGGCAAACATGGCAGAAATACCATGGATCATATGCTTGTTTTATTTTTAGTGTTTTTTTTTTTTTTTTGAGACAGTCTCTCACTTTGTCAGCGCGATCTCTCGGCTCACTGCAACCTCCGCCTCCTGAGCTCAAGTGATTCTCCTGCCTCAGCCTCCTGAGTAGCTGGGATTACAGGCGTACATCACCACACCTAGCTAATTTTTGTGTTTTTAGTAGAGACTGGGTTTCGCCTTGTTGGCCAGGGTGGTCTCAAACTCCTGGCCTCAAGCAGTCCATCTTCCTTGGCCTCCCGGAAAGCGCTGGGCTTACAGGCATGAGCCACTGCGCCCAGCCTGTATATCTTCTTTTGAAAAGTGTCTGTTTAAAAAATAAATGAAAATAAAAATAGAATGGGGGCTGGCCTGCAGTAAGCATTAATTATGACTTTTATTGTACTTTTTTTTAAAAAGGTGAAGATCAGCATAGCAAAACTGTTTTGAAGGATGCCCATAGTTTTTTTTTTTTTTTTCTTGAGGTGGAGTCTTGCTATGTTGCCAGGCTGAAGTGCAGTGGCTTGATCTCGGCTCGCTGCAACCTCTGCTTCCCGGGTTCAAGTGATTCCCCCGCCTCAGCCTCCCTAGTAGCTGGGATTACAGGCACTTGCCACCACGCCCAGCTAATTTTGGTATTTTTAGTAGAGGTGGGGTTTCACCATGTTGGCGAGGATGCTCTCGATATTCTGACCTCGTGATCCACCAGCCTCGGCCTCCCAAAGTACGGGGATTACAAGCGTGAGCTACCGCACCCGGCCTAAAATTTTTTTTTAGTGATTTTTCTCAGGTGTGTAGGATTATTAGATTATTTAGATCCTTTAGATCTAGACTATTTAGATCCTTTGCCCATTTTAAAATCAGATTAGGTTTTTTTTGTTTTGTTTTTGTTTTTTTGTTTGTTTTTGCTGTTGAGTTGTTTGAATTCCTTTTATATTCTGGATATTAGTCCCTTCTCGGATGCATGGTTTGCAGATGTTTTCTCTCATTCTGCAGATTGTCTCTTTACTCTGTTGATTGTTTCCTTTGCTGTGCAGAAGCTTTTTAAGTTTGTTATAGTCCCATTTGTCTATTTTGGTTTTCTCACCAGTGCTTTTGAAACCTTACCAAGAAAGTCTTTTCCTAGACCAGTGTCCTCAAGTGTTTCCCCTACATTTTTTTTCTAATAGTTTTATATGAATAGTTTCAGGTCTTACATTTAAGTCTTTAATCAGTTTTGAGTTGACTATTGTGTTTGGTAAAAGGTAGGGGTTTAATTTAATTTTTCTGCATGTGGATATCCAGTTTTCCTAGTACTATTTATTGAAGAGGGTGTCCTTTTCCCAAAGTATGGTTTTGGCTCTTTTGTTGAAAATCAGTTGGCTGTAAATATGTGGATTTATTTCTAGGTTCTCTGTTCTGTCCTATTGGTCTATGTGTCTGTTTTTATACCAGCACCATGCTGTTTTGGTTACTATAGCTTTGTAGTGTATTTTGAAGTCACATAGTGTGATGTCTTCTGCTTTGTTCTTTTTGTTCATTATTGCTTTGGCTATTCAGGGTCTTTGTGGTTCCATATAAACTTGAGAATTGTTTTTTTATTTCTCTGAAGAATGTCATTGATATTTTGATATGGATTGCATTGAATCTATAGTTTGCTTTGGAAAGTATGGTTTGTTTGTTTTTTTTAAGAGATGAGGTCTTGCTCTCTCATCCCAGCTACAGTGTAGTAGTATGATCATAGCTCACTGAAACCTCAAACTTTTGGGCTCAAATGATTCTCCCACATCAGCCTCCCATGTAGCTGGGATGACAGTGGTCATTTTAACAGCATTCTTCCTATCCATGAACATGGGATGTCTTTCCAATTTTTTTTGTGTCCTCTTCAATTTCTTTTATCAGTATTTTGTAATTTTCATTGTAGAGCTCTTTCACCTTCTTGGTTGAATTTATTCTTAGAGTTTGTTGTTGTAGCTTATTGTAAATGGGATTGCATTCTTGCTTACTTTTTTAGCTGGTTTGTTATTGGTGTATAGAAATGTTACTGATTTTTGTATGTTGATTTTTTATCCTGCAACTTTAGTGAATTTGTTTATAAGTTCTAAGATTGTTTTGATGGAGTCTTTAGGTTTTTCTAGATATAAGAACATGTTGTCTGCAAACAGGGACATTTGACTGCCTCTTTTGCAATCTGGATGCCCTTTATTTTTTTCTCTAGCCTAAGTGCTCTGGCTGGGACTTCCAGTACTATGTTGAGTAAGAATGGTGAAAAGTTGGCATACTTGTCTGGTTCTAGTTCTTAGAGGAAATGCATTCAGCTTTTCCCTATTAAGTGTGATGTTAGCTGTCACTTTGTCATATGTGGCATTGATTATGTTGAGGTATGTTCCTTTATTGCCTAGTTTATTGAGAGTTTTTATCAGGAAGGTATGTTGAATTTTATCCAATTTTTTTTCTGCATCTATTGAGATAATCATATGGATTTTGTCATTCATGCTGTTGATGTACTATATTACATTTATCGTTTTGTGTATGTTGAACCATCCTTGCATCCCTGGGATAAATCCCACTTTGTCTTGGTGTATTGTCTTTTGAATGTGCTGTTGGATTTCGTTTGCTAGTATGTTGTTGAGGATTTTTGCATCTGTGTTCATCAGGTATATTGACCATAGTTTTTGTTGTTTTTGTACCCTTGTCTGGTTTTGGCATCAAGGTAATGCTGGCTGGCCCTATAGAGTAAGTTACAAAGAATTACCCCTCTTCAGCTTTTTGGAATAGTTTGAGAAGAATTGGTGTTAGTTCTTTAAAAGTTTTGTAGAATTTAACATTAAAGCTGTCCGATCCAGGGTTTTCCTTTGTTGGGAGACTTTTTATTAAAATTGATTCAGTCTTGTTACTTGGTGTTGTTCTGTTCAGGTTTACTACTTGTATTAGTCTGTTTTCATGCTGGCTGATGAAGACATACTGAGACTGGAGAGAAAAAGAGGTTTAATTGGACTTACAGTTCCACATGGCTGGGGAGGCCTCAGAATCATGGTGGGAGGCAAAGGCCACTTCTTTTTTTTTTTTTTTTTTTCTTTTACTGTTATACTGTAAGTTTTAGGGTACATGTGCACAATGTGCAGGTTAGTTACATATGTATACATGTGCCATGCTGGTGTGCTGCACCCATTAACTCGTCATTTAGCATTAGGTATATCTCCTAATGCTAACCCTCCCCCCTCCCCCCACCCCACAACAGTCCCCAGAGTGTGATGTTCCCCTTCCTGTGTCCATGTGTTCTCATTGTTCAATTCCCATCTATGAGTGAGAACATGCGGTGTTTGGTTTTTTGTCCTTGTGATAGTTTACTGAGAATGATGGTTTCCAGTTGCATCCATGTCCCTACAAAGGACATGAACTCATCATTTTTTATGGCTGCATAGTATTCCATGGTGTATATGAAAAGGCACTTCTTACATTGCGGCGGCAAGAGAAAAATGAGGAAGAAGCAAAAGCGGAAACCCCTGATAAACCCATCAGATCTCATGAGACTTATTCACTATCACAAGAATAGCATGGGAAAGACTGGCCCCATGATTCAGTTACCTTCCCTTGGGTCCTTCAGATAACATGTGGGAATTCTTTTTTTTTTTTTTTTTTTTTTGAGACGGAGTCTTGCTTTGTCGCTCAGGCTGGAGTGCAGTGGTGTGATCTCTGCTGACTGCAAGCTCTGCCTCCCGGGTTCACACCATTCTCCTGCCTCAGCCTCCTGAGTAGCTGGGACTACAGGTGCCCACCACCATGCCTGGCTAATTTTTTTTGCATTTTTAGTAGAACGAGGTTTCACCGTGTTAGCCAGGATGATCTCGATCTCCTGACCTCGTGATCCACCCGCCTCGGCCCCCCAAAGTGCTGGGATTACAGGCATGAGCCACCATGCCTGGCCACATGTGGGAATTCTTGGAGATACAATTCAAGTTGAGATTTGGGTATAGTACACTATATCACTGCTTCTTCCTGGTCCAATCTTGGTAAGTTCTGTATATCCAGGAATTTATCCATTCCTTCTAGGTTTTCCAATTTGTTGGTGTATAGTTGTTCATAATGGCGTCTAATGATTCTTTGTATTTCTGTGGTTTCCTTTTTCATTTCAGAATTTGTTTGAGTCTTCTCTCTTCTTAGTCTAGCTAATGGTTTGTGGATTTTGCTTATCTTTTCAAAAAACCAAGTTTCTGGCTGGGCGTAGTGGGCCATGCCTGTAATCCCAGCACACTGGTAGGCTGAGTCCGCAGATCACTTGAGCCCAGGAGTTCGAGATCAGCCTGGGCAAGATGGTGAAACCCTGTCTCTACTAAAAAAAAAAAAGAAAAAAAAGTTACTGGGCGTTGTGGTGTATGCCAGTAATCACAGTTACTTGGGAGGCTGAGGCATGAGAATCACTTGAACCTGGGAGGCATAGGTTGCAGTAAGTTGAGATCGCACCACTGCACTCCAGCCTGGGTGACAGAGCAAGACCCTGTCTCAGAAACAGCAGCAACAACAACAAGAACAATCCCCAAAACAAGTTCTTGTTTCATTGATGTTTTATATGTATCTCTCTCTAATTATCTAATCTAATTGAATCTCTCTCTCTCTCCCCACCATATCTCCATATCTCCATATCTCCATCTCTTGCTTCTTCTTTCTCTTTCTCTCTCTCTGGTTTCTATTTTGCTTATTTCTGCTCTGGTCTTTATTTCTTACACTAATTTTGAGTTTGGTTTGTTCTTGCCTTTCAGGTTCCTTGAGATGCATTGCTAGGTTGTTTATTTAAAATCTGTCTTCTTTTTTGATATAAGTATTTATTGCTGTAAACCCCCCTCTTTGTACTGCTTTTGCTGTTTCCCAGAGGTTTTGGTATGTTGTGTTTTTTTTTTTTCTTTTCTTCTTTTTTTTTTTTTTTTTTGAGACGGAGTCTTGCTCTGTCACCCAGGCTGGAATGCAGTGGCATGATCTCGGCTCACTGCAAGCTCCGCCTCCCGGGTTCACTCCCACCTCAGCCTCCCTAGTAGCTGGGACTACAGGCACCCACCAGCACGCCTGGCTAATTTTTTTATATTTTTAGTAGAGACAGGGTTTCACCGTGTTAGCCAGGATGGTCTTGATCTCCAGACCTCGTGATCTGCCCGCCTCGGCCCCCGAAGTGCTGGGATTACAGGTGTGAGCCAATGCGCCCGCCTTTTCTTCTCTTTTTTTGAAAATGAAGACGGGGTTTTGCCATGTTGCCCAGGCTGGTGTCGAATTCCTGAGCTCAAGCCATCTGCGTGCCTCAGTCTCCCAAAGTGCTGGGATTTCAGGCATGAGCCACCGCATCTTGTCATTATGTTGTGTTTCTATTTTGGTTTTTTTTCCAACAAATTTTTTGAATTCCTTTTAAATTTCTCCATAGACCCAGTGGTTTTTCAGGTGTTTAGTTTCCAAAGTTCTTGTTTTTGATGTCTAGTTTTATCCCACTGTGGTCTGGGAAGATACTTGATATGATTTTAGTTTTACAAAATTTGTTGAGACTTGTTTCGTGGCCTAACAGATGGTTTATCCTAGAGAATGTTCCGTGTGCTGATGAGGAGAATGTATATTCTGTAGCTGTTGCATGGAATGTTCTGTGAATGCCTGTTAGATCCATTTGGTCCATAGTTCCACTTAAGACCAGTGTTTCTTTGTTGATTTTCTGTCTAGATGATCTGTTCAGTGGTGAAAGTGGGGTGGTGAAGTCCCCAATTATTCTTATATTGGGATCTATGTCTCTAGCTCTAATAATATTTGCTTTATAGCTGGGTGCTTTGGTGTTAGGTGCATATGTGTTTATAGTTGTTATGTCCTTTTGCTGAATTGATCCCTTTATCATTATATAATGTCCCTTTTTATGTTTTTTGACTTGAAAGTCTATTTTGTTTGATATAAATATAGCTACTCCTTCATGCGTCTGGTTTCCATTTATGTGGAGTATCTTTTTCCATTCCTTCATTTTCTTTTTTTTTTGAGACGGAGTTTCACCCTTGTTGCCCAGGCTGGAGTGACTGCAGTAGCATGATCTTGGCTCACTGCAATCTCCGCCTCCCGGGTTCAAGCGGTTCTCCTGCCTCAGCCTCCCAAGTAGCTGGGGATTACAAGCATGCGCCACCACACCTGGCTGATTTTTTGCATGTATGTATGTATGTATTTATTTATTGAGTTTTTGAGATGGAATATTGCTCTGTCGCCCAGGCTGTAGTGTGGTGGCGTGATCTTGCTTCACTGCATCCTCCACCTCCTGGGTTCCAGTGATGCCCCTGCCTCAGCCTCCTGGGTATCTGGGATTACAGGCATGTGCCACCACGCCTGGCTAATTTTTGTATTTTTAGTAGAGATGGGGTTTTCACTATTTTGGCTAGGCTGGTCTCGAACTGCTGACTTCAGGTGATCTACCTGCCTTGGCCTCCCAAAGTGCTGGGATTACAGGTGTGAGCCACCGCACCTGGCTTATTCCTTCATTTTCTATGTGTGTTTTTACATGTGAAGTGAGTTTCTTGTAGACAGCATATAGTTGAGTCTTTAAAAAAAAAAAAATCCACTCATTCAGCCTATATCTTTTAATTGGGGAATTTAAACCATGTACATTCAAGATTGTTCTTGATATGTGAAGGCTTACTCCTGTCATTTTGTTGTTTTCTGATTGCTTTGTATATCCTGTGTTCCTTTTTTCCTCTCATTGTTTATCCTTGCTGTTTGGTGGTATTCTGTAGTGATAACATTTGACTAGTTTCTCTTTCTCATTTGTATATTTGCTTTGCCAGTGAATTTTATACTTTTATGTGTTTTCGTGATGATACATGTTATTCTTTCTCTTCCAGATGTAAGACTCCCTTCAGCATTTTGTATGGCTGGTTTAGTGGTGAATTTTTTCAGTTTTCATTTGTCTGTGAAAGACTTTATTTTTCCTTCATTTCTGAAAGATAGCTTTGCTGGGTATAGTATTCTTGGCTAACAATTTTTTTGCTCCCCCCCCCTTCATTCAGCAGTTTGAATATATCATTTCATTCTCTCCTGACTTGTAAAGTTTCTGCTGAGAAATCTGCCATTAGTCTGGTGGAGATTCCCATATATGTGACTTGAGGATTTTCTCTTGCTGTTTAAAAAACTTTTTTTTTTTTTGAGAGACATTATTCTGTTTCCCAGGCTGGATTGCAGTGGCTAGTCACAGGCACAATCATGTCTCACGACAGCCCTCCAACTCTTGGCCTCAAGCAATCCTACCCACTCAGCCTCCTGAGTATTCTCTTGCTGTTTTCAGATTATTCTTTTTTATTACTGTGATTATTATTATTTTTAGAGATAGGGTCTTGCTCCATTGCCCAGGCTGGTGTGTGATGGTTCAGTCATAGCTCACTGCAGCCTTGAACTCCTGTGTTCAAGTGATCTTGCCTCAGCTTCTTGAGTAGCTAGGACTACAGCTAAAAGATTAGCCATCCCTGGCTACTTTTTACATTTTTTGTATAGATAGGGTCTTGCTATGTTGCCCAGGCTTGTGTCAAACTCCTGGCCTCAAAGAATCCTCCTGCCTGGCCTCCCAAAGCATTGGGATTGCAGGAGTTAGCCACCATGTTCAGTGTAGAATTCTGTTTTTATCATTTACTTTTGACAACTTGGCAATAATGTACCTCAGAGAGGACTTTCTTTGGGCTGAATATGTTTTGGGATCTGTGAATACCAAAGATTCGAGGGATATATGCCTGTATCTCTGCTGAGACTTCGGAAGTTTTCTGCTATTATTTCATTAAACAGGTTGCCTATGCCATTTACCATCTCTTCTGAAATTCCCAAAGTGCAAGTAGTTGTTCACTTAATGGTGTCCCATATGCCATGTGGGCTTTATTCTTTTTTATCCTCTCTTCTTTTTCTTCTGAGTTTTTTCTTTTTTTTCTTTTTCTTTTTTTGAGGCAGAGTCTCGCTCTGTTGCCCAGGCTGGAGTGCAGTGGCACGATCTTGGCTTACTGCAACCTCCGCCTCCTGGGTTCAAGTGATTCTGCTGTCTCAGCCTCCTCAGTAGCTGGGATTACAGGTGTGCACCATCACACCCAGCTAATTTTTGTATTTTTAGTAGAGGGAGGGTTTCACCATGATGGCCAGGCTGGTCTCAAACTCCTGACCTCAGGTAATCTGCTCACCTCGGCCTCCCAAAGTGCTGGGATTACAGGTGTGAGCCACTGCGCCCAGCCCTGTCTGAGATTTTGCAAAAGACCTGTCTTCAAGTTCAGAAAATCTGCTTGATGTAGTCTATTCTATTTTTTATTTCACTCATTGAATTCTTTAATTTCACAATTTGTTTGTTTGTTTGATATATATCTCCTTGTTGAATTTCTCACTGATGAATTGTTTTCCTATTTCTTTGTACCGTTCGTGTGTGTGTGTGTGTGTGTGTGTGTGTGTGTGTGTGTGTATTGCTGAGTTTCCTTAAGATCATTATTTTTCATTTTTTTCAGGCATTTCAGAGATTTCTTTTTTTGGGGCGGGGGGGACGGATTTCTTCCTAGAGAATTAATTGAGTTTCTTTTGAGGTGTTGTATTTCCCTTGCTTTTTTATGTTTCTTGTGTCTACTTTGGCATCTGTGCATCTGGTGCAGCAGCTGCTCCTTCCAATTTTATGGAGCAGCTTTTGTGCGGAAATACTTTTTCCTGCAGGTATATCTACAGTATTGGCTGGATAACGTGCTTTGGCCGTACAATAGAGTAGTATTCAGCCATGAAAAGGAATGAAGTTCTGATACATGCTGCAGTGTGGATATACCTCCAAAACTTTATCCTGACTGAAAGGAGCCAGATACAAAAGATCACTTGTTGTATGGTTCCGTGTATATGTAATATATTTTGTAGATAAATCTACAGATGTAGAATGCTAATTGGTGGTTGCCAGAGGCTGGGAAGAATGAGGAATGGGAAGAAACTGCTGGGTAAGGAGTTTTAACTTTGGAGTGATGGAAATATTATGAAACTAGGTAGAGGCAGTCGTTGCGGAACACTGTGAACGTACTAAATGTTACTGAATTGTTCACTTTAAAATGGTTAATTTTATGTTATATGAACTACACCTCAATACATTATTTTTTAAAAGTTTTATGAACAGTCATAAATTAAAACAAATATTCGCTATGGTGATTAATATAATTGCCCTGTGTTGAGGATTTACCGTGAGCTGGAGCCTTCACATATATTGATTCTAAGCCTTACGTCAGCATTGCAAGATAGATTAGGAAGAACAAAGAACTATATTAGTAGTTTAAAATAATGGCTTTAAACTGCTTTACACCTTGTTTATCAAATCAAGTGAGCCCTTGAAATTTAATCAGGGACTGGACGGTAGGGGGCACCCATGGTACTTATGTTGCTCTGGCTATGTTGAGAGCGTCTTAAGTCATAAACACAGATTTGTTGAATGAGTTTGATACTTTGAAAATTATCACCTACAGGCTCACGCCTGTAATCCCAGCACTTTGGGAGACTGAGGCAGGTGGATCACGTGAGGTCAGGAGTTTGAGACCAGCCTGGCCAACATGGTGAAACCTCATCTCTACTAAAAATAGAAAAATTATCCAGGTGTGGTGGTAGGTGCCTGTAATCCCAACTACTCAGGAGGCTGAGGCAGGAGAATTGCTTGAAGCTGGGAGGTGGAAGTTGCAGTGAGCTGAGATTGCGCCATTGTAGTCCAGCCTGGGCAACAGAGCGAGACTCTGTCTCAAAAACAAAAACAAAAACAAAAAAAAATGAGCAAGAAGGATCTTATTACAAACTTATGTTTATTTGAGTTCGGTATTTTATCTTTCAGTTTTAAGTTTTGTAGTTGAAAATATGAAACTATAGGCATGTGCCACCACACCCAGCTAGTTTTTGTATTTTTTATAGAGACGGGGTTTTGCCATGTTGCCCGGACTGGTCTCGAACTCTTGGGCTCAAGCAATCTGCCTGCCTCCACCTCCCAAAATGTTGGAATTACAGGTGTGAGCCTCTGTGCCCGGCCAAAACATAAGTTTTATGATATAATACTTGCTCTATGGACGATGTTAGATGTTTTAAGTTTTATTTTCTTTTAATGAAAAAAGATTGGCAACCACTAAATTGTTTTTACAACTCATTTTATAACAAGCCCGTTTGAAAAGTTTTTAGATGCCAGTGTTTCTGCTATCCGATGAAAAGCATCAGGTTCTATAAAATTTTACTATTGGAAAGTTAGGGTTTGGGGAAGAGTATTCTAAATATATGTAACTTTGTAATCATAACACAAACAGAAGTAATGTTAATAAATGGTACCTCAGGAGATTACTTGGATAGCACTAGGATGCCAGGTCATAGTAGCCAGAGAATGCTTCAACATATATTCAAAACTCACGGAAGTAATTGAGTAGAAATGCTTGCTTACAGTGCTGAGAAAATGCTGATGGAAGTGGATCTCTGAGCACAGGAAAAAGTGCAGCCTGTCTTGAGCAGAGGGCCATGAGTGCTCAGGGGTGTGCCCCTGTAGGAAGGGAGCCCTGGATACAGGTGCTCTGTTTTAGTTTTCTCAAAATAGAGCTGAAAGGATCACTATTTATTGAGCAGCCAAGCAGAGGGCATTTTCCTTTCCTGCTGAAGGCTGCAATTCTGCCTGTCTTTGTAGTTCTCTTGCCTAGGAAAAGGTACACATGAATCAGCACAGCTTTGTTATAATGATAGTTCTCTATTTACCATGATCATGTATGAGCTAATTTATATTGTAAAAAATATATTTAGAGCAAAACTGTGTGTGTGTCCAGTGTAGTTTGCCAATTTTACTGTATTTCATTTTAGCCACTGCTTTTTTTTTTTTTTTCTGAGACAGAGTCGCTCTGTCGCCCAGGCTGGAGTGCAGTGGCGCGATCTCAGCTCACTGCAGCATCCACCTCCCGAGTTCAAGTGATTCTCCTGCCTCAGCCTCCCAAGTAGCTGGGACTATAGGCGCCCACCACCAAGCCCAGCTAATTTTTGTATTTTTAGTAGAGACGGGTTTTCTCCATCTTGGCCAGGCTGGTCTCGAACTCCTGACTTTGTGATCTGCCCACCTCGGCCTCCCAAAGTACTGGGATTACAGGCGTGAGCCATTGCGGCCGGCCTAGCCACTACTTTTTAGAGTAATTGCCATAGCTGGTTGTGTCAGTTTGACATTTTGATTTCAAAGATTGTATTATAGTCGTTTGCCAAATGTCAAACAGTGAGTTCAGTGTTCTTGAATGATAGGCATAAACTCACTGGTGCTTTGTTTGTTAACAGTATTATATAAGATGATTTTATAACTTTTTTTTTTTTTTCTTTTGAGATGGAGTCTTGTTCTGTCCCCCAGGTGGAGTGCAGTGGCGCCATCTCGGCTCACTGCAAGCTCCGCCTCCTGGGTTCGTGCCATCCTCCTGCCTCAGCCTCCCCAGTAGCTGGGACTACAGGCACCTGCCACCAAGCCCGGCTAATTTTTTGTATTTTTAGTAGAGACGGGGTTTCACCGTGTTAGCCAGGATGATCTTGATCTCCTGATCTCGTGATCCACCTGCCTTGGCCTCCCAAAGTGCTGGGATTACAGGCGTGAGCCGCTGTGCCCGGCCCCCTTTTTTTTTTTTTTTTTTTTTTTTTAAGACGAAGTCTCACTCTGTCGCCCAGGTTGGAGTGCAGTGGTGTGATCTCGGCTCACTGCAACCTCCGCCTCCTGAATTCAAGCGATTCTCCTGCCTCAACCTCCTGAGTAGCCGGAATTACAGGCAGGCACCACCACGCCTGGCTAATTTTTGTATTTTTAGTAGAGTTGGGGTTTCTCCATGTTGGTCAGGCTGGTCTTGAACTCCTGACCTTGTGATCCGCCTGCCTCGGCCTCCCAAAGTGTTGGGATTACAGACGTGAGGCATCGCGCCCAGCTTATAATTTCTTATTTTGTCTGTAAACTCTGTGTATAGTGCTGAAATGAGAGCTTCCCTTGACTCTAAAGAGTATATTTATATTGCCCAATGAAGCTTTTATGTATTGATTTCAGGTTATTGGCTGCCTAACTTTAATACTTAAGTGAACTTATAACTTGATTAGAACCTTGATGATACTGGGTAGGTAGGGATTTTCAAAAAGCAGGCGGATTTTACTTACAGGCCAGTCTCAAGGACAACTATTGCTTTCTAGCTTTAAAATGTCCCTCATTAGTGTACATTTGAAGGTCTGGCAAATTTCTTAGTTTTAGTGTTCATTGTTTCTTGACTGGAGACTAAGTTTGGAACTGACTTTGGAGTATGTGGAAGAGTGTATTGTTAGGGTAGCACTGTTAAGATTCTTGATCTGTGTATTTTTTGTTTTTGAGACAGAGTATCGCTCTATAGTCCAGGCTGGAGTGCGGTGGTGTGATCATAGATCTTTGTACCCTTGACCACCCCAGCTCAAGTGATCCCGCAACGTCAGCCTCCTGAGTAGCTGGGACCACAAGCACGTGCCACCGTGCCAGGCTCATTTTAAATTTTTTTGTAGAGACAGTGCCCCGCCATGTTGCCCAGGCTGGTCTTTACCTCCTGGGCTCAAGCAGTTCTTCCTCCTCAGCCTCCCAAAGTACTGAGATTGTAGGCATGAGCTACTGCGTCTGGCCTGATCTCTGTATTCTTTGAGAAGAATATTCTATTCACCCTCCTTTACTTTATAAGCACAATTGTACCATCTTCAGGAATCATTCATTATCTTTTGCAATGTTACTTCTCTCTAAACGCGGAGTAGATAACATAGTACTTTGTAGAGTTATTTCTTTAATATTTTTTCCTCATTACAAAGTAATATTAACATATGATAAAAAATGTTTAAGAATACTAAAGGGTATGTAGGAAAAGAAACCTTCTATACTTCTATGTGTCATAGACATATTCAGCTGGGTTGATGCATGCATGTGTACACATACCACACACATTTCTTTCGTTCTTTTAGAGAGACAGAGTCTCACTGTGTTGCCCAGGCTGGAGTGCAGTGGCACAATCATAGCTAACTGAGCCTCAAATTCCTGGGCTCCAGTGATCCTCCTGCCTCTGCTGCCTGAGTAGCTAGGACTACAGGTGTGAACCAATAGCCCTGGCTAATTTTTAAAAAATTTTTTGTAGAGACAGGATGTCGCTCTGTTGCCTGGGCTGGTCTCGAATTCCTAGCCTTAAGCAATCCTCCCTCCTCAGCCTCCCAAAGTGCTGGGATTATAGGTGTTAGCCACTACACCTGGCCCTCACACTCTTTATATGACTTTAAAGAACTGATTTAAAAACTTTAGAGCATCTGCCCTATGTTACTAAATATTCTTCAGGAAGGTTATTTTAAATGACTATATGAAATGATGTCATATTTTTAGCTGTTCTTTTATTGTTGGATAGTTAGGGTATTCCTTCTTTTTCTTATAATACTGTTATGACTATCTTTGTTAATACATTTTCACATTTTCTGATTATTTTCCTAAGGTAGATTGCTAAATAATTGAACCTGTTTGTCAAAGATGATCAAAGGAATTACAGGAGAGTCCTTTTTCCCCCCATATACATTATATATTATTAAAGTGTTTAACATATTTTGACATAGTTAACATTACTTTGTAATGAAAAAAATGTTACAAAAATGAGTCCACAGATTATTATATTATCTACCTTGTGTTTGGAGAGAAAAGCAACATTGCTAAAATACAGTCTCTGCTTCTTGATGATGACACAATTGTGCTTATAAAATGAAAGAGGTGTATTATAATATTCTTAAAGAATACGTGTTTTTAAAGTAGCTCTTGATCAGCCCTTCTCAATTCCATCCTTGAGGAAATTAAGCTCTGATGCCTTGAGGCATCTACTATGTGTAGTGAAATTAACGTATTTCCTGTGCGTCTTGAACTCTACTGGCTTGAATTATCCTTGAGAGAATTGAGAAAACAGTCATGAAATTATTTTATGTAGAGCTTAATTCTTTAGCAGAATACAGTACTGGTTTAGAAAGGCTGTTCTGGATATACCTATTGACAGATTGTTTTCCATAAAATTAGACCATCTCACTAGCAGTGTGTAAGAATGCATGTCTCACTTCCCATCTTAATGTTATCTTCAAAGATCTTTTCCCTGAAAAAAAATCTTGCCTGTTTTATAGGTTAAAAAGTATTATTTTGTTTTAATTTGCATTTTTTGGTTTACATTTTTCTTGTGTTTACTGGCTATTTGGGTATTATCTGTGAATTGCGTATTTTTTGTTAATTTTTCTTGGGGAAGGGAAGAGCTTAATATTTAATTTATATGGGCTCTATATAGTGAGGATAAAGTTTTTCCTCTCACATTTGTTATAAATAATTTTCAGTGTTTGTCATTTGCTCTTTAGTCTTTATATTTTTGATGTATACACATTTTATATTGGTAAGCAGTAAAATGTACCACACTTTTTTTTTTTTTTTTTTTGCAATTCCTTACATTTCTGTTTTGCTTGGAAAGGCCTTCTTTATCTGAATGAGTATCATTAAATGTGTATATATATTTTTTATTTTCTAATTAATTTACATTTTACTCTTAGTTCTTTAATCTTCCTTAAGAATTTATTTTGTATTTTTGTGTGAGGAGACAAACTTGTTTTGATGTTTTCCTAATAACTGAAGAACGTTCTACACAGTGTATGGGTAAATGATCAGTGTCTTTCCTTTTGGTTTGTGGCATTTTGTTGTTGTTGTTGTTAAGTGCTTATATATTATAAGATCTATTTTTCTGTTTGTTATCCTTTTTTCTAGTACTTTTTTATAGTACTAGATTGATTTAATTATTACAGGCTTATAATTTTGTATTAATGGCCGGTTGGGCATTAAAAAAATTTCCCTCCCGTATCTGTATTTTTGCCATTCTCACTCTTTATTCTTAGGTGCTGCCCAATACTCTTACCCAACTCTTTTTATATCCCAGCTGCCTCAGGGCTCAGCTCAGATGCTGTTTCTTCAAAGGGCCCTCCTGAACCCAACACTATCTAAAGTAGAAAATCCTGTACCCAATCTGCCATATTATCCTATCTCTTCAATATCATTTATCACAATCTGTAAATAACATTCTTGACAGTTTGTCTACTCTCTTTTTCATTGGAATTTCGGTTCCATGAGGGTAAAGATCTTATTTTTCTTGCTTACTGCTGTATCCCTTGTACCTGACACATGGTAAATACTCAATAAATATATTTTGGATCACTGAATAAATTAAAAATGAGCTTTAGAACTGTTCTTTTTCTCAGTCAACCACAATTAGGGTTGTGTTAAACCTACAAATTATTTTTCAAGTATGGCTTGGGCCAGGTATGGTGGCTCATGTCTGTAATCCCGGCACCTCGGGAGCCTGAGGTGGGCAGATTGCTTGAGCGGAAGACTTCATGACCTGCCTGGGCAACATGGTGAAACCTCATCTGTAAAAAAAATAAAAAAGTTAGCCAAGTGTCATGGCATGCACTTGTGGTCTCAGCTGCTGGAGGCCGAGGTGGGAGGATCACTCGAGCCTGGGAGGTTGAGGCTGCAGTGAGCCAGGATTGCGCCACTGCACTTCAGCCTGGGTGACAGAGTGAGACCCTGTGTCAAAAAAATAAAAATAAAGTATGGCTTTTTTTTTAATTGATTAAAAGTTTATTTACTTGTTCCAGCAAAGTGTTGTAGTTTTGTTCATTTAAGTGTTGCATATTTCTTGTCAAGGTTACTACTATGTAATTTGTAAAATTTTTTCCCCTACTTTGAATGGATTTTTTCCCTATCATATTTTTTCAGTAATTAAAAATTGAAACAATCTCAAATTTAGAGAAAAATTCCAAATACGGTAAAAATAACTTTTTTGCCTCTGTAACCATTTGAGGATAAATTGCCAACCTATATGTCATCATACCGCTCCCCTTCATACAGTGTATGTTTCCCACAAAAAGGGACCTTTGGCATAACCATCACATTCAGGAAATTCCCTTTAAATTCAAATTTCGTTTGTTGTTCTAATAAACAAAAATAATCTTTGTAAATAAAAAAGATTGAGTTTAGAATCACAGGTTACATGTCTCTCTTATCTCCTTCAGTCCACAGGTTGCATGTCTCTTTCATCTCCTTCAATCTGGGACACTTTCTGTCTGTTTTTGGCTTCATGACCTGGATACTTTCAAGGATTACAGACTAAGTAGTTTTATAGAATATACTTCTATTTGGATTGTCTTATGTTTCTTCATTATATGCTCAGGTTGTATATCACTGAAAAGAATATCACAGAAGTGATGCTCTGTTCTTGTCATTGTACCCTGGCAGGTGGCACATGATTGTCAGGCTGTCTTATTACTGAAGATGATCACTTTGATTGCTTGAGCAAGGTGATAATATCTTTCCAGCTTCTCCACTGGGCAGTTACTCTCCTTTTGTAATTAATACTTATTTTGTGAGGAGATACCTTGAGACTATATACATATCTCATTCTTCATCAACTGTTCAATTTATTTATGTCATATCTGTATGGATTTATAGATCCCTGTTTTTTTCAGTAGTTTGTATGTAATCACCATTATTGAATTTGATGCTCAATCTGTCCAAGAGTTGGCCAGTAGGAGCCCATTCAAGCTCACTCCTGTGTCTGGTAGACATGTTCCTGTTATTCTTTGAGTACTTCCTTTCTTTCTGGCGTGAAAATTTTAGGTTCACTAAAGTTATTTAATATTCTTGTGTGAATATTTCATTTAAGTTTTCTTGTTTTGTATAGAAACCTTAAGGTTAAACAAGTAGCTTTATTTGAAATGTCAATTACCCCTGTAATATGGGGACCAAAAATTTTGTTCAAAACTGTCAGAAAAAGCTGTGCATGGTGGCAGGCATGCCTGCAGTCCCAACCACTCAGGAGAGGCTGAGGTGGGAGGATTGCTTGAGCTCAGGAATTTGAGATCAACCTGGGCAGTAAAGCGAAACCCCCATCTCTCTATTAAACACACATGCACACACACACACACACAGGAAATTGTCAGAATAAAGACATGTATAAGCATCTATCCCTGCTCATGTATTTGGATTAAAAAAATGCTAAGCATCAGTAAAGAATCGGGTATCCCTGTGTGACTACTTAATTTTTTTTTTAGTTCCTAAAGTGAAAAGTAATTATTTTTGTGTGCAATAAATAAGAAAGGACCAGAAGAGAAACTTGATTCTTGTGTCTTTTAAGCCTTTAGATTCCTTATCTCCAAGATAATTTTATAGGGATTTTTGAGATCAAAATTTTGGCACCTTAGTGTACAAGTACAACAGTACTTGGCATTTTGTAGGGATTCTCAGGGAAATATGTTATTTTATGATGTTAGGTGAAAGGAGGAGAGAAATTAGAATTATTCCCAATCTTTTCTGTTTCCTCTCTCTTTCCTTCTTTGAGAGAGATTATAGTTGAAAAGAGGAAGCAGCAAGGTGGGAAGGAACATAGATGGAGAGAGATGTTTAAGTTTTTGAAGCGATGATGATGAGATGAGTTTTTTGTTTTTGAGATGGAATCTCACTCCGTCACCTAGGCTGGAGTGCAGTGGCACAATCTCAGCTCACTGCAACCTCCACTTCCCGGGTTCAAGCGACTCTCCTGCGTCAGCCTCCTGAGTAGCTGGGATTACAGGCGCCCGCCACTACGCCCAGCTAATTTTTGTATTTTTAGTAGAGACGGGGTTTCACCATGTTGGTTAGGCTGGTGTCGAACTCCTGACCTTGTGATCTGCCTGTGTTGGCCTCCCAAAGTGCTGGGATTACAGGCGTGAGCCACCGCACCCGGTGATGCTGAGATCTTAATTAAGACTCTAAGTTTTGGAGAGAGATGTTCAAGTTTTTCTTTTTTTTCTTTTTTTTTTTTTAAAATTTATTTATTTTTATTGATCATTCTTGGGTGTTTCTCACAGAGGGGGATTTGGCAGGGTCATAGGACAATAGTGGAGGGAGGGTCAACAGATAAACAAGTGAACAAAGGTCTCTGGTTTTCCTATGCAGAGGACCCTGCGGCCGTAGTGTTTGTGTCCCTGGGTACTTGAGATTAGGGAGTGGTGATGACTCTTAACGAGCATGCTGCCTTCAAGCATCTGTTTAACAAAGCACATCTTGCACCACCCTTAATCCATTTAACCCTGAGTGGACACAGCACATGTTTCAGAGAGCACAGAGTTGGGGGTAAGGTCACTGATCAACAGGATCACAAGGCAGAAGAATTTTTCCTAGTACAAAACAAAATGAAAAGTCTCCCGTGTCTACCTCCCTTTACACAGACATGGCAACCATCCGATCTCTCAATCCCTTCCCCGCCTTTCCCCCGCTTCTATTCCACAAAACCGCCATTGTCATCATGGCCCGTTCCCAATGAGCTGCCGGGTACACCTCCCAGACAGGGCGGTGGCCGGGCAGAGGGGCTCCTCACTTCCCAGTAGGGGCGGCTGGGCAGAGGCGCCCCTCATCTCCCGGACCGGGCGGCTGGCCTGGCGGGGGGCTGACCCCCCCACCTCCCTCAGATGGGGCAGCTGGCCAGGCAGAGGGGCTCCTCACTTCCCAGTAGGGGCAGCCGGGCAGAGGCGCCCCTCACCTCCTGGACGGGGCGGCTGGCCGGGCAGAGGGGCTCCTCACTTCCCAGTAGGGGCAGCCGGGCAGAGGCGCCCCTCACCTCCCGGACGGGGCGGCTGGCCGGGCGGGGGGCTGACCCCCCCACCTCCTTCCCGGACCGGGCGGCTGGCCGGGCAGAGGGGCTGCTCACTTCCCAGTAGGGGCAGCCGGGCAGAGGCGCCCCTCACCTCCCGGACGGGGCGGCTGGCCGGGCAGGGGGCTGACCCCCCCACCTCCCTCCCGGATGGGGCGGCTGGCCAGGCAGAGACGCTCCTCACTTCCCAGACGGGGTGGCGGCCAGGCAGAGGCTGCAATCTCGGCACTTTGGGAGGCCAAGGCAGGCGGCATGCTTCGCCGGGTGGTCAGAGCTATTCACCCATAGTCCGTAGCCCAGAGCCGGGGCTGCTCGGCTCTCCGTCCCGGGGGGCCGGGGCCGGGCTGGAGGCGTGCGAGCCTCTCATCGCCGCCTCCCAGCGCAGCCACCCGAGCCGCCGCCACCGCCGCCGCCTCCCTCCATGGCTGCGGCCGATGTTCAAGTTTTTCATCTTTACCTGAGAATCCCTACAAAATGCCAAATACTGTAATTGTACACTAAGGTGCCAAAATTTTGATCTCAAAGATCCGTATGAAATTATCTTGGAGATAAGGAACCTGAAGGCTTAAAAGACTTAAAAGAATCAAGTTTCTCTTCTAGCCCTTTCTTATTTATTACATACAAAAATAAATTACTTTTCCCTTGAGGAATTAAAAAAAAAGTAGTCACTCAGGGATACCTGATTCTTTACTGATGCTTAGCATTTTTTTGTGAATAATTTTTATCCCTCTAACAGTAAAATGATGTTAAAAGCCCTTGAAAAAATGAAAATTAATTGCATTTCATACCCTTGAAGCTCTGATTTTATTGATAATTTTGTTTTTTAAGTGAACAAAACCTCAAAATATACTAGCAAGGTAAATTTATTGATTTCTCCTCTTATGCCCGATTGCTTATCAATTTGGTTCTTTTGTCTAAGAATGATCCAATTAGCAGACTAATTTTTTTTCATCAGGGAACTTTCGCCTTCTTACACTGTGTTCTCATTGGAGCATTGCATAGTCTCTGCATACGTAGAGCGTGAAGATGGTGTCTTTATGTATACCATCTTAAGTAAGCTAAACTGTCTTGAAAATGGCAGTAAGTGGCACATTAAGACACAAAAGGTTATTTCTTTTTTGGCAAATGGTTGTTTGTTTAAATGGAGAAACATAAGGTCTTATATTGAGAGGTAGATTTATTTAATATTCCATAGATGTAATTTTAAAAATATTTCTCCTGTCTCAGAATGAAGTGAGGGTTCTGCTAAGACAGCTTTGTAATTCACAGCTTTCTTTGAAAATGCTGTACCTTTATTCCTTATTGATGGACTTGAATGCACAATCATTTGTGGGGTTTTTTTGTTTTGTTTTTATGAAATAGCAGTTTGATCATTTATACCAAAAGTTAGTGCTATATGATTAGATATCAAGTTTCCTTAGATAGAAGCATTCCAGGCTGGATATCTGACTCCTTTTATCATTTGCATGGTGTACTTAGCTGTATATAAAATGGAAAAGTAGCAAGTTTAAATGACTGGTAAAGTTGGAGGCACACTCTGCTACCCAGCGGTTCTATTTCTGTGTCTTCTTGAGAGAAACTTTTACCCATGTGCTCAAGGATCTATATAGATGGAGGTGTAATTTATTATAATGGTGATCTAGATAGGATCTAGATAGATGGAGGTGTATTTATTATAATAGTGAATAAGTACAAAAATACTTAACTGTTCCTCAGTAAGTGAATGGATACATTGATATTATTCGTATAGTGGAATTCAAGTAAACAATCCTTATCTCCAGAATACTTAGGGCAGATGTATTTTGGAATTTAGAAATTTTTAAACTTTAAAGGTAATTCGGTATGTATACCATTTATTGTATAACACTCCCATTGGGATTTGGGAAACACCTCATAATCAAACATACTAATTTTTCTGTAGCAAAATTTATGAATATTCATATTAAGTGGGATAAATAGATTTTAAATGGCTTCATACTATTTGGGTTAATTACATTTTTAAATTAAGTTATGGGAAAACTTAAGAGCTTTTTGGATTTTAGATTTTTGGAAAAAGAATTGTGAACCCATATTATAAAGTTCATAAAATGAATGAAATAGAGCTACATGTATCGATGTGGATAAATCTGAAGCATATTAAGTAACAAAAGGAAGTTGCAGAGATAACCTTGTGCAAATGACATCATTTATGTGAATTGTTAAATAAGCAACAGTGAGAGAGAGAGAGAGAGAGCTCTGAAGCAACTAAGGCAAATTATTGGTAGTGGTTTTCTTACTTTGTTGTATGTTTGAATGTGTCTTTATAACCTCAAACTTCAGCTTTTAAACCTTCTGTTTTACCTTAAGAATGTAAGGTTACATTGAGTTAGGCAATAAAAGTATGCTACAAAGCATGTCAGAACTGGAAGAGTTCTTTAAAATCATTTAAATTATCATCCCTTCTTTTTTTCTTACTTTCTTTTTTTCTTTTCTTTTTCTTCTTCTTTTTTTTTTGGAGGCAGGGTCTCACTCTGCCGCCCAGGCTGGAGTATAGTGGCATGATCATGGTTCACTGCAGCCTCAGACTCCTGGGCTCAGGGAAACCTCCTGAGTATCTGGGACTATAGATGCATGCCACTGTGCCCAGCTAATTTTTTAAATTTTTTTGTAGAGACAGTGTCTGTGTTGCCCAGGCTGGTCTTGAACTCCTGGGCTCAAGCAGTCCTTCCTCCTCGGCTTCTCAAAGTGCTGGGATTATAGGTGTGAGCCACTGTGCCTGGTCTACTCTTCCTTCTTCTAATCCAAGTCATTCCTACTTGTTAAGAGATTCTCTTGAATATTTATTTATTTTCCCTTTTTAAACCTTAGACCTTTTACTTCTTTTCAAAACATA
Source organism: Pan paniscus (assembly GCF_029289425.2). Classification (NCBI taxonomy): domain Eukaryota; kingdom Metazoa; phylum Chordata; class Mammalia; order Primates; family Hominidae; genus Pan; species Pan paniscus. The sequence goes on from NC_073259.2 coordinate 6,581,600, forward strand.
TTTTGGTTGAGATATAGTTTCCATACAGTGAAATGCACACACCTTAAGTATCTTGTTTCCATGAGTTTTGACAAATGCCAACACCCGTGTAATCCACAATTCTGTCAAGATACAGAACATTTCCATCATCCCACAAAGTTCCCTTGCATCTCTCCCCAGTTCGCATCATCCCTGCCCCCCCAGCACAGGTAGTGTTCTGATTCCTTTCACTTTAATTTTACGTGTTCTCGAACTTCCTTTAAATGGAATCATACAGTCTGTACCCTGTTGTGCCTGACTTTTGTTGCTCAGTGTGTTGTTTTTTACATTTATCCATGTTGTTGCATGTATCCATAGTTATCCTTTTATATACTGAGTAACACCCCATTGTGTGAATGTGGTACTATCAGTTTATCCAATCTTCTGTTGATGGACATTTGTGTTGTTTCCAGTTTTTGGCTCTTATAGATAAAACCACTGTAAACATTTTTATATGGTTGTGTTTATTGGTACATGTTTTCATTTCTCTTGGGGTAATACCTAAGGGTGGAATTCCTGGGTCCTAGGGTGGTGCATACTTCACTTCGTGAGAAACTACCAGAGCAGTTTTCAGTGTTGCTTCTGGCTGCTTCCATCCTTGCCAGCATTTGGTATTGTTAATTGTCTAAATTTTAGCCATTCTAGTGGGGGTGTAGTGATATCTTATTGTGGTTTTGATTTGCATTTCCCCAGTTACTAAAGATACTAGTCACTTTTTCGTTTGCTTATTGGTTAGTTAGTTCAATTGCTTATTGTTCTTAGAAGAACGTTCATCTTCCCCAGGAATGTATTTTTCTTTTTGAAGTATCTAAGTCTTTTACCCACTTTTAAAAAGTTTTTTTTTTAAATTGAGTTGTAGAAGTAGTTTATATATTCTGGATACAAGTCCTTTAACAGTTATATGTGGCATGCCAATTTTATTTTTATAGTGGTCTCTTTCTTTTTAAAATTTATCCTCATCACTCTTTCCATATGATACAGTGTTTTTTGATAAGCAGAAATTAAAAATTTTGAAGTCTAATTTGTGAATTTAAAGTTTTATCATTAGTACTTCCTAAGATAACCATCCAAATATCTTTCCCTTAAAAGTATAAAGTCTGAGGCTGGGCACGGTGGCTCACATCTTTAATCCCAGCACTTTGGGAGGCCGAGGCTGGCAGATCACCTGAGGTCAGGAGTTTGAGACCAGCCTGGCCAACGTGGCGAAACCCTGCCTCTACTAAAAATACAAAAACTAGCTAGGCTTGGTGGCGGGCACCTGTAATCTCGGCTACTTGGGAGGCTGAGGTATGAGAATCGCTTGAACCTGGGAGGTGGAGGTTGCAATGAGCCAAGATTGTGCCACTACACTCCAGCCTGGGCAGCAGAGCAAGACTCTGTCTCAAAAAAAAAAAAAAAAAAAAGTGTAAAGTCAGCTGAAGTGATATGAAAGCTTTTGTGATCATAGACCTAAGCATTTGAATTGCAAATATAACTTGGTGTGTGAAAGCTCTGCAGTATGCATGCAGGAATTAAATGTCTGTCTGGAAATAATGCCAACAAATATATTTATTGGGGTTTGTGTGATAGAATTGGCAGATAACCAAGGAAGCAAATTTATTTTCCTTTTAAATATGAAGGAAAATTTATGAAGGAAGAGCAAATTTATTTTCCTTTCAAATACGAAAACATGAAGTAATCTTTTGTAATGTTTACTACCTACATTGATTGCCTTTCCTTGCATTAATTTCTCAAAAATTTTCTTCATTAATTTTCTTGAGGAGCTCTTTTATCTGCTTAATGTCTTTACAAACACATGTGCAAAAGAGTCTCAGACGCATCTTATTTGATGATTGTCATGGAAAATATTAAGGGTTTGTGTACAAATGTTTATATTTATACTGCAGTGTTTTGCTTCAAGAAAAATGTATGGTCTTCTCTATGCAAGTTTTATCATTTTTGTTGTTGTTTTTATTTCCAAGTCCTTTCTGTGTTTTCTTTAATTTTAATTTTTACTTTTATTTTTGAGACAGAGTCTCGCACTGTCACCCTGGCTGGAGTGCAGTGGTGCGATCTCGGCTCACTGCAAGCTCTGCTTCCTGGGTTCAAGCAGTTCTCGTGCCTCAGCTTCCCTAGTAGCTGGGATTACAGGCATGCACCACCATGCCCAGCTAATTTTTGTATTTTTAGTAGAGATGGGGTTTTACCATGTTGGCTATGCTGGTCTCTAACTCCTGACCGCACATGAGCTACGTGCCTCGCCCTCCCTAAGTGCTGGGATTACAGGCGTGAGCCACTGTGTCCAGCCAATAAATACTTTAAAAATAAATTTTCAGGCCAGGTGCGGTGGCTCATGCCTGTAATCCCAGCACTTTGGGAGGCTGAAGCGGGTAGATCATGAGGTCAAGAGATCGAGACCATCCTGGCCAATATGGTGAAACCTCGTCTCTACTAAAAATACAAAAATTAGCTAGGCATGGTGGCTGTGCACTTGTAGTCCCAGCTACTTGGGAGGCTGAGGCAGGAGAATGGCTTGAACCCAGAAGGCGGAGGTTGCAGTGAGCCGAGATCACGCCACTGCACTCCAGCCTAGCGACAGAGCAAGACTCCTTCTCAAAAAAAAATTTAAAAAATGTTTTTTTCAGCAATGTGTGGAAAATATACACAAGATATAAGACCAATAAAATGCTACTGTCTAGGAGATGAGGTGCCTCATACCTGAATCCAGCACCGAGGTGGGCGGATAACCTGAGGTCAGGAGTTTGAGACCAGCCTGGCCAGCATGGCAAAACTCCATCTCTACTAAAAATACAAAAATTAGGGGGTGGTGGCGTACACCTGTAATCCCAGCCACTTGGGAGGCTGAGGCACGAGAATGGCTTGAACTCTGAAGGCAGAGGTTGCAGTGAGCCGAGATCACACCACTGCATTCCAGCCTGGGCGACAGAGCGAGACTCTGTCTCAAAACAGAAGGGACTTGGAAATAAAAACAGCTAACAACAAAAACCCGTAACATAGTCATTTATTATCATTATCAAGTATTATGTACTGTATATAATTGTATGTACCACACTTTTATATGACTGTCAACGCATTAGGTTTATTTACACTAACATCATTGCAAACACATGGGTAAGGCATGTGTTACAACATTATGATGGCTATGACAATGTGATAGGAATTCCCCACCCTCCCACCCGAGACGGAGTCTTGCTGTGTCGCTAGGCTGGAGTGCAGTGGCATGATCTCCGCTCACTGCAACCTCCGCCTCCCGGGTAAGCGATTCTCCTGCCTTAGCCTCCTGAGTAGCTGGGATTACAGGCACGCACCACTACACCCAGCTAATTTTTGCATTTTTAGTAGAGACGGGCTTTCACCATGATGGCCAGGATGGTCTTGATCTCTTGACCTCGTGATCTGCCCGCCTCTGCCTTCCAAAGTGCTGGGATTACAGGTGTGAGCCACCATGCCTGGCCTGTGATAGGAATTTTTTAGCTCCATTGTAATGTTATGGGACCACCATGATACATGCAGTCTCTTGTTGACTGAAACGTCATGTGGTGTATATAGAATGCATTTATGACAGTAGGACTTACCCATTTTGATAGTGTTTTCATTTATTCCTTTTTCTTTTTTTTCCGAGACAGAGCTTTGCTCTGTCACCCAGGCTGGAGTGCAGTGGCGTGATCTTGGCATCCTCCAACTCCTGGGTGCAAGCGATTTTCCTGCCTCAGCCTCCCAAATAGCTGGGATTATAGGATGCCACCATGTCCAGCTAAGGTTTGTAGTTTTAGAGATGGGGTTTCACCATGTTGGTCAAACTGGTCTCAAACTCCCCTACCCCAAGTGATCTACCCACTTTGGCCTCCCAAAGTGCTGGGATTACAGGCATGAGCCACTGCACCCGACCGCATTTTCATTTATTCTTTAACTTCTATTCTGGGTTGTGGTAGCATAAAGATGGATTATGTTTATTGCTGAAATAAACCTGTTGTCCAAATTTTGATGTTTTCCAGCGACTATCTTGCTACTTAGATTTAGGTACAGCATTCGCAGAGCAAAAAGATAGATGATCTTCTTTTTCCTGGATTCAGAGGCAGAGAGTAGTTGTTAGAATTCTAGTGTAATTGCTCATTCATTTTCTTGACTCTGACATCTTTTTTTAGAGGAAAATAACTTTGGTTAGTAAGCTCCAAATAATGGGTGAGAATGTTAAACAATTTAATCCATCCATTTGAGTTCTAGTGTGGGTCTTTTTTGCATTTTGGTGAGTCTCCTGCTTGTGTTTAGATTAGTCTGAAAACTTTGATTTGGTTTAATATTTGAGGGCTTTCAGTGTGCTTTGCTGTACAGGAAATAAATCTCTGTCATTAACTCAAAGAATACTAAACTAACAATAAGGAGGATTAAATTACCTTGGAGGCTCTTCCTCTGTCTCATTCTCTGTGGTTCAGACTCATTAAATTAGTTTCTTCTTTTAAAATGTTTCTTCTTTTAAAATTATGGAAATTAGAATTCAGTTGACGTTTGTACAAAGTGGGGTTATATCTGTGTATAAGTTTTGACACCCCCCAAATTTAACTATTAATAGCCTACTGTTGACCAGGGGCCTGATAACATAGTTGATTAACACATATTTTGTATGTTATATGTTAACATGTATTTTATGTATATACTGCATTCTTTAAAGCAAGCTAGAGAAAAGAAAATGTTATTAAGAAAATTGCCTGGGTGTGGTGCCTCATGCCTGTAATCCCAGCTCTTTGGGAGGCCGAGGCTGGTGGATCACACGGTTAAGAGATCAAGACCATCCCGGCCAATATGGTGAAACCCCGTCGCTACTAAAAATACAAACATTAGCCAGGCGTGGTGGTGCTCACCTGTAATCCCTGCTACTCTGGAGGCAGAGGCAGGAGAATCGTTTGAACCTGGGAGGCGGAGGTTGCAGTGAGCTGAGATTGTGCCATTGCACTCCAGCCTGGGCAACAAAAGTGCACTCCATTGCACTCCATCTCTTGGAAACAGAGCAAGACTGTCTCAGGGGGAAAAGAAAAAAAAAGAAAATCACAAGGAAGAGAAAATACACTTACTATTCATTAAGTAGAAGTGGACCATCACGAAGATCTTCATCCTCATCATTTTTGTTTTGAGTAGGCTGAGGAAGAGGAAGAAGAAAAGGGGTTGGTATTGCTGTCTCAGATTTGGCAGAGGCAGAAGAAAATCCATGTGTCAGCAGACCCTCAAAGTTCAAACCTGTGTGGTACAAGGGTCAACTGTACTTTGTTTTCATAGAGATATATTAAAGTTTTATGAGTTTAGCTCATAGTGATCTTATAGGTTCTAAGCTTCATTTGAATATATTGCATGTAAAATAAGTGCTTTATCTGTGTTCCTTTTGTCTTTCTTGAATATTGTTGTTAATTTAAAATTTGTAATAGGTTATAACTCTTATGTTTTACCCATTTGTGAGCTTTATTTTTGGATAAGAACTTTATCCTGTACTTTTGCTGTGCTTTGTATAGTACAACTATGAAAGATTCTTGTTGACTGTTGATTATCTGAAAATGCTTCTTTTTGCTTCAGGGCAAATATTGAATAAACCTAGAGCATATAATTAGCATTTTTATTAGGACTGTGGTTTGTATTTTGGCCAGTTTGGATTTAAGAATTACTTGTATTGGTTGGTATTGGTTGGTGTAGAACTGATTTTTTTTTTCTTTTTCTTTTTCTTTTTTTTTGGAGATGGAGTCTCACTCTGTCGCCCAGGCTGGAGTGCAGTGGCAGGATCTCAGCTCACTGCAACCTCTGCCTCCCCGGTTCTAGCAATTCTCCTGCCTCAGCCCCCTGAGTAGCTGGGATTACAGGCGCGCACCACCATGCCTGGCTAATTCCTGTATTTTTGGTAGAAACGGGGTTTCACCATGGTGGTCAGGCTGATCTTGAACTCCTGACCTTGTGATCCGCCTGCCTTGGCTTCCCAAAGTGCTGGGATTATAGGCATGAGTGATTTTTTTTAGAATAAGAGTAATTGGCTGCATTATTTTTTTAAGGAAGAGTTATAACTTCCCAGATACTTGCAATGCGGCTAATATACAGTAGCCATTTACTTTCAACATAATTTCTCAACGTTTAATTTTTGTCAGTTTTTCATAAAAAATATATGACAGGGTAAAAAGATGACATTCCTAAGTCCTAGAAAGTTTATTGATGATAAATACAAAGAATTAAATTGCAGATCAGTCTTAGAAGTGCTATTCTGTGGATAAGCATACAGCCCTGGGCAGCACAGACGGGAACATCAGATAGCCCAACCAAACCGGAAGCTTGACTTGGTTGACTTAAGAATTCTTTAAAACTCTTTTGCATGTTACATTAATAAAGTTTATTTAATACATGTATTTATATGTTTCAGAAAAAAATGTTCTTAATTTAACATTTGTAAAAGGGTACAATACTGGTGTTTTCTCTGACTCTGATCTTCTTGATAAACAGTGTACTGAGTTCTCTGTGATATATTTTTTTTGTAATCATGACCATTTCACGTGTCCATAATTTTTTTTCTCTAAAAATATCTCTAGACTACATAGTTCTGTTATTTTAGGAATAAGAATAAACGGGATCAAAGTGTACTCTTGTTCTAAGAAACTAATGACAGTTTATTTGTTGGAAGTTCTGCCTCAGAAGAGCTTCTGATATTTATCTAAAATATGTGAATAGTAGCTGTGATCTGTCATTGTTTTTGCAGATATCTAATTGTTGTAATAAAAGTCATAGGCCCTGTCAGATAGTTAAGAATTTCCATTATTGTTGTTCACAATATCCTACCATTTCATTGAGATATAGCTTGGTGTAATAATAGTACAGTCCCTGGAGTAAATTTTAGAGAAATACTTTCCCAGCCTTTCAAAATCAAGCTGAGTGTTAGAGTGAGAAGTAGACTAGTGAGTGTTGCTATAAAATTTGGAGTGTGAGATCATTTTGCAGTGTGTCGGGAACAGACTTCCCAAATAGACATTCTAGTATTATCTTACAACTCGATCTTTCCTTAAACTCAATGTATCTGTTTTTGGTTGATCATTATAGATGTCTGTGATGTATGAATATGCCCATTTTATCTTCTGTATGAATATGCTGGAGAAAGAGTAGCCTTGCTTGTAGTCTGCTTTTTTCCTTCTTCTAAAGGAGTTGGCAGGGATTTTTATAAAATAAAGCTAGCCTGATTGTAGCCAAAAGAGGAAGTGTTGGTTTATATTTTAGTGGAGAAAACTGCTGTATAGACTTCTAGGCTACCAGTCAGAGCATTGTTTTATTTTTATACTATAGTAAAATGGGTGCAGGCGGAGCTGAAGAACCAGACACACTAGTAGTTAACGTTTTCTTTCTTTACCAAAATAGTAATTGCCATGCTACATTTAGCCATATGTGCCAAAGCGTATGTGAAACTATTAACTGTAGCCAACATATATTTCTCCTGACTTGAATGAATTGATGACGAATGGTCAGAAAAGGAGGAACAGTCATACCTAGAAATCAGCTTCCCTGTTGAATTTCACTTCTGGTATTTCCCTTTGGGATATATTCACTCAGGAGTGTCAGGATTTTTTTTGACTTCCAAGGGAAAGAAACTAGGCTTCAGAGAATTAGCATTTTGATACATCTTTTTATTGAAGGTCTTTTGAACTCCAGCAAGTGTTAATCTTTAAAAGATGATGCTGGTAGTGAAATGCATTTTAAAATTTATATTCATGAATTTAAATTCCTGATTTTTTTTTTTTTTTGGTGAGTTTATTCTTCGAAAGAAATAGCAGTGCTTTTCAAGTGTTTGAAGACTACCAGAATTGAAAGCTCACTGCTTGCTAAAAGCATAATACCCAAACCGGAAATGATAAAGGAAAATGTCATTGCCTTTGTATTAAAAAAGAAAATATCTATTAAAAGTCATCATAAACAATGTTAAAAGAAAAATAGCAGACTTGGAAAAATATTTGTAACATACACAGCAGGTGAAAGGTTATTTTCCTAATATGAAGAGCTCTTAAAATGGATTAAGAAAAAATGTTCAATAACAAAATGGGCAAAGAACAAGGAGAGAGGAGTCACAAAAGTTGATATACAAAGACACAGATAGAAATGATTTGTAATATGACAAAAGTCGATATACAAAGATACAGAGAAATGATTTGTAATATGACAAAAGTCGATATACAAAGATACAGATAGAAATGATTTGTAATATGACAAGTCGATATACAGAGATACAGATAGAAATGATTTGTAATATGACAAAAGTCGATATGCAGAGATACAGATAGAAATGATTTGTAATAAGACAAAAGTCGATATACAGAGATACAGATAGAAATGATTTGTAATATGACAAAAGTCGATATACAGAGATACATATAGTAATGATTTGTAATATGACAAAAGTCGATATACAGAGATACAGCTAGAAATGATTTGTAATATGACAAAAGTTGATATACAGAGATACAGATAGAAATGATTTGTAATATGACAAGTCGATATACAGAGATACAGATAGAAATGATTTGTAATATGACAAAAGTCGATATACAGAGATACATATAGAAATGATTTGTAATATGACAAAAGTCGATATACAAAGATACAGATAGAAATGATTTGTAATATGACAAAAGTCGATATACAGAGATACAGATAGAAATGATTTGTAATATGACAAAAGTCGATATACAAAGATACATATAGAAATGATTTGTAATATGACAAAAGTCGATATACAGAGATACATATAGAAATGATTTGTAATATGACAAAAGTCGATATGCAGAGATACAGATAGAAATGATTCGTAATATGACACAAGTCGATATACAAAGATACATATAGAAATGATTTGTAATATGACAAAAGTCGATATACAGAGATACAGATAGAAATGATTTGTAATATGACAAAAGTCGATATACAGAGATACAGATAGAAATGATTTGTAATATGACAAAAGTCGATATACAGAGATACAGATAGAAATGATTTGTAATATGACAAAAGTCGATATGCAGAGATACAGATAGAAATGATTCGTAATATGACACACGTCGATATACAAAGATACATATAGAAATGATTTGTAATATGACAAAAGTCGATATACAGAGATACAGATAGAAATGATTTGTAATATGACACAAGTCGATATACAGAGATACATATAGAAATGATTTGTAATATGACAAAAGTCGATATACAGAGATACAGATAGAAATGATTTGTAATATGACAAAAGTCGATATAGAGATACAGATAGAAATGATTTGTAATATGACAAAAGTCGATATACAAAGATACATATAGAAATGATTTGTAATATGACAAAAGTCGATATACAGAGATACAGATAGAAATGATTTGTAATATGACACAAGTCGATATACAGAGATACAGATAGAAATGATTTGTAATATGACAAAAGTCGATATACAAAGATACATATAGAAATGATTTGTAATATGTATCAGAATTACAATTGTGCATACTTTGTGATCCAGCAATTCCATCTTTGAGAATTCCCAAGAAAAATGTGGATTCATGTGTAAAGATACATATGTGAAGGTGCATCTTACAATAGTGAAAAATGAGAACTAACTTAAAATATCCATAAGTGGAATTTTATGACCAACATCTTCTCTCCAACCAATTTTTTATTATGGTAAAATATATATAACATAAAATTTACCATCTTAACCATTTCGAAGTGTACAGCTTAGTGGCATTCAGTATATCCCATCTATCTCCAGAACTCTTTTCATCTTGACAGACTGAAACTCTATACCCATTAAACAATAACTCCTCGTTCTGTCCCACTCCTATGTCCTGGCAACCACTGTTCTAGTTCCTTCTTTATCAATTCGACTGCTCTAGATACCTCATGTCAATGGATACATACAGTGTTTGTCTTTTTGTGATTGGCTTATTTCACTTAGCACAACGTCTTGAAGGTTCATCTGTGTTGTAGCATGTGTAAGAATTTCTTTCCTTTTTAAGGCTGAAAATCATTAGCAGGTGATATGGTTTGGCTGTGTCTCCATTCAAATCTCAACTGGAATTGTATCTCTCAGAATTCCCACATGTTGTGGGAGGGCCATAGGAGGAGGTAATTGAATCATGGGGGCCAGTCTTTCCCATGCTATTCTCGTGATAGTGAATAAGTCTCACGAGATCTGATGGGTTTATTAGGGGGTTCCGCTTTTGCTTCTTCCTGATTTTCTCTTGCTGCCGCCATGTAAGAAGTGCCTTTTGCCTCCCACCGTGATTCTGAGGCTTCCTCAGCCATGTGGAACTGTAAGTCCAATTAAACAAGTGCCTTTTGCCTCATACTGTGATTCTGAGGCTTCCTTAGCCACGTGGAACTGTAAGTCCAATTAAACCTCTTTTTGTTTCCAGTTTTGGGTATGTCTTTATCAGCAGCGTGAAAACGAACTAATAGAGCAGGCACCTTATTTCCAAAAAAAAAAAAAAAAAAAAAGATTTTTTCAATGGATAATGCAGGTATTTATACCCTCATTTAAAGTATGAGGGATCTGAAACCCAGAAAGATGGTGACATGTCTAAATGTCATAACTAGTCAGCTTGAGAGTCAGAACTAAAACTCATGTTTTCTCATCACAGTTTCGTGTTCTTCCCAGTATGGTACACTGCTTAGGCCTTGAATACAAGGAATGATCTTTTATTGTTGCTTCTTCATTCCTAAAAATAAGATTTTTGATGTCACAGCCTTTTGGAATTCATTGTATAATGTGCTGGAATTTACATAACCATTCAGATTAAAGGTTCGTATATCTTCTTTAGGGATACAAGCTAAAGATCTACCCTCTCAAACATTTTAGTAGTTCATCTGCATTAACACCTTTATTAGCCACCCATGTTGTTACCGTGCCCTGTATAAAAAGCTTTGCATGTTCTAACTTAAAAAAAACTTTGCTATATTATTATCTTTGGGTATTACCAGTTTTGATTTCTGCAATCTGCTCTGTTTTTGCTACTAGAGGAGGAAAGCTGATTTGGAGTTTTCTTTTTTTCTTGGTTCTAGTTTTAGTGGGCTGCAAGGATTGCTTTGAATGCCAGCTCTATCACTTACTCTGTGATCTTGGACAAGTGCTTAAACCTCTCTAAGCCTCGTGCCCTCATCTATAAAATTAAATAATAGTACATGTGTTGGGTATCTAAAATAGTCAAATTCACAGAATCAAAGCGTGTAATGGTAGTTGCCGGGGGTGGGGGGAAATGGAGAGTTACTAATCAACAGGAATACAAACTTTTGGTTGAGATGAATAAACTCTACAGATTTGATGTATAACATTGTACCTGTAGTCAGCAGTAATGCATTGTACACTTAAAAGTTGTTAGGAAAGTAGATGTCATGTTAAGGGTTTTTACTACAGTAAAATAAAAAAAGAGTTCATGTGTCATAATGAAGATTAAATAACATAAAAAATGTGTGGTACAATCTGGCATATACAAACTACTTGTTAAATGTTAATATTTATTATTTAATGTTTATAATACTTAAAAGTCATTTTGTATTTCGCTGTCCTTCGGTTTTGTTTGTTTGTTTGTTTTGACACGGAGCCTTGCTCTGTCACCCAGGCTGGAGTGCAGTGGTGTGATCTTGGCTTACTGCAAACTCCACCTCCCAGTTCAAGCAATTCTTCTGCCTCAGCCTCCTGAGTAGCTGGGATTACAGGTTCGTGCCACCATGCCTGGCTAATTTTTCTATTTTTAGTGGAGATGGGGTTTTACCATGTTGGCCAGGCTGGTCTTGAACTCCTGACCTCGTGATGTGCCCGACTCGGCCTCCCAAAGTGCTAGGATTACAGGCGTGAACCACCGTGCCTGGCCAATTTTTGTATTTTTAGTAGAGATGGGGTTTTATCATGTTGGCCAGGCTGGTCTTGAACTCCTGGTGATCCGCCTGCCTCGGCCTCCCAAAGTGCTGGGATTATAGGTGTGAGCCCCCGCGCCTGGCCATCCCTTGTATTTTTTGATGAAAAAAGATTTTTTTTTTTTTTTTTTAAAGACAGAGTTTCACTCTTGTTGCCCAGGCTGGAGTGCAATGAGTGCAATCTTGGCTCACTGCAATTCCCACCTCTCAAGTTCAAGCGATTCTCCTGTCTCAGCCTCCCAAGTAGCTCGGATTACAGGCACACGCCACCACGCCCGGCTAACTTTTGTATTTTAGTAGAGACAGGGTTTCATCATATTGGTCAGACTGGTCTTGAACTCCTGACCTCAGCTGATTCGCCCACCTTGGCCTCCCAAAGTGCTGGAATTACACAGGTGTGAGCCACCACGCCCGGCCGTTTTGATGAATTTTTTTGAAAGAATGTATTCATATTCCTGTAGATTTCCCATTTCCCACATTCCCTCAAATTTAGTTTCCGTGTAATATCTTCTATTAATTTTGAACAGTGTCTTTATTATAGTTTATGCAAAGTGAGGAGTGAGTGCCATACTTATTTTGCTTCCTGTTGGGAATAAACTGAAGTTAAATTACTGACATTTTGCATATTATCTCAATCATTTTTTAAGGACCTGTAAAACAGAATCAGGTGAATCCTAATTTGCTAGATGCAGATTTCTTGTAGCTATTTTTGATTCCTGCAGGCTGCTCTGATTTGCTACTTGAGGAGGAAAGCTGATTTGGGGGTTTTCTTTTTGTCTTGGTTCTAGCACATGCAGATGACGATCCAGGCTCTCCAGGATGAATTGCGGATCCAGAGGGACCTGAATCAGCTGTTTCAGCAGGATAGTAGCAGCAGGACTGGCGAACCTTGTGTAGCAGAGCTGACAGAGGAGAACTTTCAGAGGCTTCATGCTGAGCATGAGCGGCAGGCCAAAGAGCTGTTTCTTCTTCGAAAGACATTGGAGGAAATGGAGCTGCGTATTGAGACTCAAAAGCAGACCCTAAATGCTCGGGATGAATCCATTAAGAAGCTTCTGGAAATGTTGCAGAGCAAAGGACTTTCTGCCAAGGCTACCGAGGAAGACCATGAGAGAACAAGACGACTGGCAGAGGCAGAGATGCACGTTCATCACCTAGAAAGCCTTTTGGAGCAGAAGGAAAAAGAGAACAGTATGTTGAGAGAGGTATGTGACTACTTTTTTAGTTTTATGATTTGTTGGTTATCTTTTTTTTCACTGATTAATCAGCATCTTGGCCCCAGTGAATCTACGTGCTCTGCCGTGCTGGTGGAAGAGAATTTCATCTTTTGTATTTAAGTGCGTCACTGATTTCTATTCTGATTTGCCCTGTTGTATGGGATGACATTGTCTGGTATGTATGCTGGCTCAATGACTTTCTGGGTCTTTTCTCTCCTGCTCCCCTGATTTTGAGAGTTCATTTGTTGCTAAAGGGGTAAAAAATTCCTTGATTTTTCACTCATCTGTAGATCTGTTCATAGAGACAGCAAACACAACAAAACCAGAATCAGAATAGCTAACCATTGCTTAATTTAAAAATATTAATAAAAGAGAGTAAGCGGTTATCTCAGCTTATGTGTGCTTATAAAAGTCCTTGGCAGCAATAATGGATATTTGCCCTGTGGTTTCCATGGAAACTGTTGCCTTGCTGTAAAAGATACGTGATAAAAATCATTGGCTGCCATGGAGGCATAGCTGGAGAGAGTGATGTAGAGACACAGTGTTACTTATTTTTAGCTGACCTAGGTGACTACTGATAATTTTTTACTTTTCTAAATAATGTATCATTTTAAGAAGGCGTAAAGGAAGAAACCATCTTATATTGAATTAAAAAATTAATAGTCATAATAACTTTTCTATATATAGTTGGACTTCAGGTAATTTTCACTTTTGGGCAGGGGAAAATAAATTCCTAATCTGTGTTAGTATGAGTCTGAATAATTCCTTTTTAAATAAAATGTGAGGAAGGAGGTTTAAAAAATGGCGTATTCCCAAAGCAGCAAAATAATAATTTTAAAAAATACTTCTTAATTTGTAGGTTGTTCTATAATTTTTCCTTTTGTAAAAAGTCTGAAATCTTTTTTAACAGTGAGGGCATTTTTATTTTTGAAGTAGAACATCATTGTTTTTTAAAAACATGATGTTATTGCACTGGAAATCCATTGTAGTAAAATTAGGAAATAGATTAACAAAAACTTATAACTCAAGGTATTTTTACCTAGTAATAATTATTAACTTATGTATATGCTTCCAGTCATTTTTTTTATTTTAAATTTTTATTGTTTTTATTTTTAGAGATAGGGTCTCACTCTGTCACTCAGGCTGGAGTGCAGTGGCATGATCATGGCTCACTGCAGCCTTGCAATCCTGGGCTTAGGTGAGCCTTCTGCCTTAGCCTCCCTAGTAGGTAGGTCTCCAGGTGCATGCCACCATGCATTGTTAATTTTTAAATTAAAAAAAAAGTTTTGTAGAGACAGAGTCTCCCTATATTGCCTAGGCTGGTCTTGAACTCCTGGCCTCAAGCAATCCTCCCTCCTTGGCTTCTGAAAGTGCTGAGATTACAGGCAATATGCCTATGCCTGGCCCATTATTATTATTGTTGTTATTATTATTATTATTATTATTATTAGTGACAGAGCTTTGCTCTGTCCCAGGCTGGAGTGCAGTGGCGCGATCTTGGCTCATTGTAACCTCCACCTCCCGGGTTCAAGCTATTCTCCTGCCTCAGCTTCCTGAGTAGCTGGGACAACAGGCGTGCACAAGCTGATTTTTGTATTTTTAGTAGAGACGGGGTTTCGCCATGTTGGCCAGGCTGGTCTCAAACTCCTGACCTCAGGTGATCTGCCTGACTCGGCCTCCCAGAGTGCTGGGATTACAGGCGTAAGCTACTGCACCCAGCCCCATTTTTATTATTTATAGATTCCTTCATTATTTGTTTCTTTTTTTATCTTACAAGGATGGAATGCTGTGCATCAGCACTGTTCAGTAAGACTTTCTGGGTGGAGTGCTAATTAAGTTGGGAAGGGGATTTTATAACAGGGTAAGTGTCCTTTAGGAGGTGCCCTTTCAGTGGAGATCTGAAGAGAAGGAGCCAGCTTTGCCAAGTAAAATAATTTCATGAAGAAGCATTAACAGTTTTAAAGACCTCATAGGAAGGAGTTTTGAGGAAACAGGAGGGAGGCTGGAGGGCAAGAATATACTGTATAAGGGGAAGACTTAATGAGATGCGAAATTGGAGAGGTGGCCAGAGTCAGATTCACTTATCACGTATTTACTGGACACCAACCATGCGCACAGCACTAAGGATATAGCAGCAAACAAATCCATGCTGTCTTTGAGTAAAAGTACCTGCCTTTATGATCCTTGCAGATAATGCAACCATTTTATTCAAAATGGGAGAGAAAACCATTCCACCGTTGAATCAAGGGAGTGGCACAATCTGATTTAGCTTTTAAAATTTACTCTGGTTGTGCTGAGAATAAATGGAGGAAGGAGAGAAGAGTGAACAAGGGAGTATAGTAAGGAATTTAACTGCTGTAATCTAGATTAGGGGAATGGGGACTTGAAATGATTGCTGGAGATGTACAGAATATCACTAGCGTATCAGGAAACAGCACAAAGAATTATGGGCTGGCAATGCTAGGGTATCCAGAAATTTCATTAGTTATTGAATTATTGTCCATCTTTTAAAAAAAACTGGCATTTAATCAATTCTTTTTTTTTTTGAGACGGAGTCTCGCTCTGTTGCCCAGGCTGGAGTGCAATGGTGCGATCTCGGCTCACTGCAACCTGCGCCCCCTGGGTTCAAGCGATTCTCCTGCTTCAGCCTCCCGAGTAGCTGGGATTACAGGCACCCATCACCAGGCCCAGCTAATTTTTCTGTTTTTAGTAGAGACGAGGTTTCACCATGTTGGTCAGGCTGGTCTTGAACTCCTGACCTCGTGATCCGCCCGCCTCGGCCTCCTAATATGCTGGGATTATAGGCGTGAGCCACCGCGCCTGGCCCACATTTAATCAATTCTAAAAGTCACAACTTTCCCTGTTTTAACAATGAAATTGAGTTAAGTGTTAACACTTGGTGTCATGTTAACAGTCTATATCAGCAAAGCAGCAGTCCTGGTATATTTGTTTGCCCGTGTATTCACAAATATAATCATGTCCATTCATTTTGTCATCATTTCAGCTGAGGTATGAGCATTGTTGGCATTTCCCATGTTAACTTTGTTGTTCAGTGTTTCTGCATAAATATTCTGTGAATCAGCATTGAAACAAAATTACTGGGTATGGAGAAAGTTATGAAAACAGTTTATGATGGTATGTGATTAAACTCTGTTTAAATAAGTTTAAAAAAACTAACTCTTGCAATCAGTATTAAGTAAAAATTCTAGGGCGGGTGCAATGGCTCACACCTGTAATCCCAGCACTTTGGTAGGCCAAGGCGGGCGGATCGCCTGAGGCCAGGAGTTCGAGACCAGCCTGGGCAATATGGCAAAACCCTGTCTCTACTAAAAATACAAAAATTAGCTGAGTGTGGTGGTACACGCCTGTAATCCCAGCTCTTTGTGAGGCTGGCACATGATAATTGCTTCAACCCAGGAGGCGGAGGTTGCAGTGAGCCAGGATTGCACCACTGCACTCCAGCGTGGGCAACAGAGTGACACTCTGCCTCAAAAACAAACAAACAAACAAAACCCTAAATTTATGATAAAGTTTTGTGTCATGATTTATTTGGAGGCATTTCCACTATTTCTTTTCAGCATGTACAACAGTGGTGTGTCTTATAATCAGTGGCATCTTAGATTTGATGAAATAAGATAGCATTAAAATGGCATTTGTAGCTATTAATAGTAACATTTGTAATTAGTTTTACATTTTCTTTATTAACATGATTTTGTAGATGGCAGGTAAATAATTCTCCCCCCTAAAAGCCGAGAGGTAAAAAGTAAGATTTCAGTGAAGCATTGTATTTTCTGTTTGTACTCAAATCACATTGTTGTTTGACTGCTTATTCTTAGGTTTTGTATTATTTCGCTGTAGCTCCTTTCATTTGACTGTTAGAAGAGTGGGGACATCTCTTGGACAAATGCTGAATTACAGGCAAGACTTGGTTAGTGCTGGGGGCTTGACAGGTGATTCTGTTATACACCAACATTTGAGGCCCCAACTTTGGTTTTCAGTCCGCTAGCAGAGGATACCTAAGTTGGCTGTGGAATTTTTGGGTCTTCAATCCATATGCATACCAAACATTGTCTATAGGCCAACTAAATAATATATTTCAGTATGTGCTCCTACTTACTTAAATGCTGGTATGCTATTGTGATTAATAAAATACAACTTTGTTTTAAAACATTATTGCAGCCTAGTAGTTTTTTGTCTGTATTTTTATCAACAAACCGTATTAGTACAACTGCTATCGTGTTAGGTTTGCAAAAATCTTTGAGGTTAAAAGTGCTAATATTTGAATATGTTCTAGGCTGGGGAATTCTGAATCTAACTAGCATATCTGAGGACTGCTTGTCAGTTTGTCAGTATTACTGGCAGTTAGAAGGTATAAGCAGAGGAGATTAAAGAAAAAAGAAACATATATATGTTTATGTGTATTTATTTATATATAAATATTTTTCTATATATAAATGTATATTTTTCTATATAAATAAATATATATATATTTCTATATATATATATAGAAAAACATAGAAAACGAATAGGAATTTAAAAAGAATTTTTTTTTTTTTTTTTGAGACATAGTCTGGCTCTGTCGCCCAGGCTGGGGTGCAGTGGTGCAATCTCAGGTCACTGCAACCTCCGCCTCCCGGGTTCAAGCCTCCCAAATAGCTGGGATTACAGACGTGTGCCACCACACCTGGGCTAATTTTGTATTTTTAGTAGAAATGGGGTTTCACTGTATTGGTCAGGCTGGTCTCGAACTCCTGACCTCAAGTGATCCGCTGGTCTTGGCTTCCCAAATGCTAGGATTACAGACGTGATCCACCGTGCCTGGCCCTTCCTCTCCTTTTTAAATTACATCATTTGTCCTTCATTTCCATTTTGACAAGGTGACATTTTCTGAGCACACTACTATTACCAGAGATGGTAATGGGTTCAGGTACAATGGTGTGTCACACTGGGCAAGTTAAGATACGAAAAAGTGGTAACAGTTCTTTCCATTTACCCTCCCTTCTTTTTTATTTCTGTCTCCGCTGTGTTGTCAGTATGATAAATTCAGAAATTGAATCTGTGAAGGGACTTCCCGAACAATGTGGAGCTTCTATCCTTGAACCAAGGGTGCTGAGGGCTAAGATTTGAAACTTGAAAAAAAATTTTCAGACCTAAGTTTTACTTTTTAGTCACACATACTTCTTTCTCTCAGGTGTGCAAGTAAAAGTTGACTTACTTTTACAAAGAAACAACTAGGGAAAAGGAGAATTATTAAATTTTGTTTCTCAGGCATGGTGGCTCATACCTGTAATCCCAGCACTTTGGGAGGCTTAGGTGGGCAGATCACTTGAGGTCAGGAGTTCAAGATCAGCCTGGCCAACATGCTGAAATGCCATCTCTACTAAAAATACAAATATTAGCCAGGCATGGTGGTGCATGCCTGCGGTCCTAGCTATTTGGGAGGCTGAGGCAGGAGAATCGCTTGAACTCGGGAGGTGGAGGTTGCAGTGAGCCGAGATTGTGCCACTGCACCAAAAAAAAAAAAAAAAAAAAAAAAAAAATTGTTTCTAACTTGTTTATTTTCTAAATATAAATTAGTCATTATTCTTTAGTTAATTAAGGAGAGAAAATGAACATATTTTTTATGGTCTACCACAGTTGAAAGTATATTATAGCAACATTAAATGGACTAAGACAAAAAAAGACAAATAGACTATAACAAGATTCAGATACTTCTACCTCTAATTTTTTCAAATGAAAATTTTCAGCCAAAAAGGAGTGAAATAAAGTGACCAAATAGCATATTCTACTTCTTACACTTCTTTGAATAGTACTTCTATTTCCAGTCTTCTCTCTTTATTGACAATGCGGGAGGCATAGGCTTGATGTGCTTGGTGGGAAAGGGGAGCTTATGAGCTCACTGACTGGAAGATGTGTTCATAGTGAACTGTAAGGTGCAGGCTTCTGAATGGGAGTTTGTTTTGAGCAATGGGTTTTAAAACGTCTTTGTAGAAAAGCTTTATGCCTATGGATGGTTTAAAATACACCCCAATTCTTTATTGTACGCAGGGAAGGATTTTTTTTTTTTTTTTGAGATAGGGTCTGACTTTGTCACCTGGAGTGCAGTGGCGTGATCTTGGCTCATTGCGGCCTCCACCTCCCAGGCTCAAGCAGTCCTCCTGCCTCAGCCCCCGCAAGTAGCTGGGACTACACATGAGCACCACCACACCCAGCTAGTTTTATGTATTTTTCATAGAGATGGGGATTCACCGTGTTGCCCAGGCTGGTCTCGAACTACTGAGCTCAAGTGATCTGCCTGCCTTGGCTTCCCAAAGTGTTTGGATTACAGGCATGAGCCACTGCACCCAGTCAGGACTTTTTATTCAAATGGATTTTTCTGTTTTCTTTAGGAATTAGGTGATGCTCAAGAGGAGAAATCAGATGAAATAAGTTGAAAATCTAAATTGTGTGTTATTTTTTAAAAAATGCAGTTTTAATATTTTCAAGTAGATACAGAAATACCAAATAAAAATGTTGTAAAGTATAGGTTATAAAATTTTGTTAATAAATGAAGATTGTTTATAGTTAGCAGAGTTCATTTTATTTTTACTCAGACAATTTAAAGTTCGACACTCATTTATTGAACAAATACTATTAAATATCTACCGTGTGCCCAGTCGATCACCTTGTAGTGTGCAGAACAGATTCAACGTGGACAAACTAGGCTGGGAGGAGGCTGACGAGTTTGTCGTTTTAAGGCAGGCGAGAGATTATTATGGCCTAAACTAATTAATGTGTTAGGTGTTGGGATGGAAGAAAACAAATAATTTTAAGAGATTTTAAAAACTCTTTTTTGATACAATATGGAATGCATGTAAGAAATAGAATAAAACAGGTGTATAGTTAAGTAAATTATAAAGTAAGCACCCTCATAACCACTACCTAGGTCTAGAAATAGAACTTTCACAGCCACCCGGAAGTCCTGTACGTGAACCAACCCAGCCAGAACTCTCCCTTCCCTCTAAAAGTAACCAGTATTCTGGGTTTTATAGTTATCATGCCTTTGCTTATTATACTTATCACATCTGATCCTTAATATCATAGTATTGTTATCTTGTATTATATGTTAAATTAATATCATTCCTAGGTATCATCCCTAAGAATTATGTCTTTGTTTTGTCTGTTTTTCAAAAATATGCTTTAAATCTCTTAATTACCGATTTGCCCTTAATTCCTCCTTTTTTTTCTCATGCAGTTGGAGCATTTCTTGGCTTATTAGCTGGAATGACAATTCCATCATCTTTGTAATATCCATGTTTATTTCAGTGGAATGACTTGTCTCCTGGTTGTAGGTCGTATTTTCCTACTTCGTGTGTATAGAATTTGTTGTGTGATGGACATTATGGACACAAGGTGATTGAGTGTCTGGATTTTGGTATCTTCCTTAATGAAGGGTTGTTTTGTCTGGCAAGAGTTAATTTACTTGGGGATTAACTTGATCCTTTCAAGACTTGCTTTTAAACTCTGTTAGGCCTGGTTTAGAACAGCCTTTTCTCTAGGCTACATCAGCTCTACTCCTAAGCTTGACCTTTTAGTGTCTCTACTAAATGCCTCTGCTGTTCTCCCCACTATTTGGAACTTGAATTTTTCCCAGCCCTATGGGGTTCAGGTAGTTGCTCAACTCATGGCTCTCTGATAGTTGCTCTTTCTCCAGTAGCTCTTGATCTTATTTTGTGGCAGCTTGCCCTATACATGCACAGCTTAGTATTTGGCCAAAGACTCAAGGGGACCCTTGTCAGGTTAGACAGTGCTGCTTTTCTGGTAAGCTCCCTTCTCTGTGTTTTGTTTTTAATTTTTAATTTTTTTTTTTTTTTTGAGACAGAGTCTCACTCTGTTGCCCAAGCTGGAGTGCAATGTCGCGATCTCGGCTGACTGTAACCTCTGCCCCCCAGGTTCAAGCGATTCTCCTTCCTCAGCCTCCCGAGTAGCTGGGATTGCAGGTGCCCCCCACCATGCTCAGCTACTTTTTGTATTTTTGGAAGAGACGGGGTTTTGCCATGTTTGCCAGGCTGGTCTTGAACTCCTGGCCTCGAGTGATCTGCCTGCCTTGGCCTCCCAAAGTGCTGGGATTACAGGCATGAGCCATGGTGCCCAGACCTCTGGTATTTTGCTCTGCAAATTTTTGCAGATTAATGGGAACCTTACTCATTAAACTGTCTTTGGAGCTTTGCAAGACTGCTGTTCTTTGTTTGGGCTTTCCTTCCCTACGCCCCATACTAGACATATCTGGGCCATCACCTTGTTTATTTTCTCTCAAGGATCATAGTCCTGTATTGCTTGATCTGAAAACAGGTTCTGAAAACAGTTATTTCATGCATTTTGTTTAATTTTATGATAGTTTATGACAGGAAGGCCCATCTCACCTTATGGTCAAAGTGAGAAGTATAATGGTAAATTTATTGAAAGATTTAAAGCAGATTAATGCCATGATTTGTGGATATTTTATCAAGATCACCCTGGTGCTCTCTTGAAAATAGACAAAGGAGGTGGAAGAAAGCTAACTAGAGGCTGTTGCAAGCTAGACTGGAAATGGGGTGAAATGGTTAGACTCAAGAAATACTTCCGCACTAGAACAGTTAGGACCTGCTGTTGACTTGGTTGTGGGAAATGAATATCAGGAGGAGAAAAAGGAGAGCTTTGGTGTTTGGCTTGAGCCACTGGAATGGCAGTGCCATTTAATGAGACAGAGAAGACTCATCTCTCATCAGAGTCACCAGATGATGGGTGAGATTGAAGAAGAGGAAATCAAGAATTTTTTTTGATAAACTAAGTGTGAGTTGCCTGTTAGACATCTAAATAGAGATGCCAAATGGGCAGTTGGATGTATGAGTCCTGAAATCAGAGCAGAGAGCAGGCCTAGAAATTCATCAGCATTTCCATTGTATTTTAAACCATGTAGTAGATTAAAGAGTTTAGATGGAAAAGAGAAAAAGGTTAGAACTGATCACCTGGTCACTGGTCTAATTTAGACCTGGAGGTCTAATTTAGAAGGAAGAACCTGTGAAGGAAACAGAGAAAGTGCAATTGGAGAGTGAGAACTAAAAACAGGAGAGTGTGATGTCATAATAGTCAAGAGAAAACAAGTGTCTAGGAGGGATTGGGCCGTTGCTTTGAATGCTTCTGAGAGTTCCAGGGAGATGAGGACAGAAATGTGTTTGTTAGAGTTGGTAACTTAGAATTCGTTGGTGGTCTTGATGAGTTGTTTCAATGGAGGGGTAGAGAAAGAAGCCAGATTAGGCTGCTTTTATGAGGTAAAGGGATCTTGTATGTCTGAAATATTTTAAAAGTAATTAAAATAAAAAGAGTGAATGGGAGAGGGAGAGGAAGAAGGAGAGATAGCAGATGTGGACCAGCTGTCTTCAGGGCAGGCATTTGAACACCTTGGAGTTCACAGAGACTCTGCAGTGGTGTGTGGGCAGTTTCAGATTCTCAACTCCCATGTGTCATTCTCTGGATTTTAGTTGGCCGAAAACATACCTGTGAGATCATCTTTCCCCTCCCTTTTTATGGTTGCACTTTGCCCACTCTAACTCCTGTTCATCCTTCAGCTCTCAGGTGTTCCTTAGGAAACTTTACAAGATCCCAAGACTACCTCAGGATCTCTTACAGTATTGTGGATATTTTCTTTATAACACTTTTTACATATGAATTATACAGTTACTTAAAAAGTATTTTCATTCATTTGACAAATATTTGAGTACTATCATTGTATTGTGTATTGTTCTGGGTGCTGATATACATCAGAGAATAAAAAAGAAAAATTCCTGGGATAGGAGAGACAAACAATAAACATAAACAGTTATAAATACCAAGAAAAAAGTAGATCTTGGTTAGGGAGATTGGGAATGTATATTAGAGTCAAATCATAAGTGAAAATGGGGTAATAAGGATGAGCCTGCTTGAGACTTTGATTTTTTTTTTTTTTTTTTTGACAGAGTCTTGCTCTGTCACCCAGGCTGGACTGCAGTGGCACCATCTCGGCTCACTGCAACCTCCACCTCCTGGGTTCAAGCCATTCTCCTGCCTCAGCCTCCCCAGTAGCTGGGATTGCAGGTGCGCACCACCAGGCCCAGCTAATTTTTTTGTATTTTTAGTAGAGATAAGATTTTACCATGTTGGCCAGGCTGGTCTTGAACTCCTGACCTCGTGATCCACCCGCCTCGGCCTCCCAAAGTGCTGGGATTACAGGCATGAACCACCGCTCCCAGCCGAGACTTTGACTTTTGAACAGACTTCAACAGTTAAGGGAAGGAGAGAGCCTGTCAAAGGGAGCAGTGAGTGAAAGGCCCTAAGTCAAGAGGGTGACTGACATGTTGAGGAAAAGCAAAGAGGCGAGTCTGGCTGGAGCCAACTGGATGAGAGAGAGGAGTATAAGAGATGAGGCCAGAGAGGTAACAGGGCCAGATCATGTAGAGCCTTCTAGGTCAGCATAAGGACTGTGACTTTTACTGTGAGTAGAACGAGAAGCTTTTGATAATTGCAAGCATATTTTGACTTCTGTTTTAAAAAGATCACTCTAGATGCTCTATTGTGAAGGGTGAGATAGATTTGGGAGACTGTTGGTGTAATCCAGGCAAAAGATAATGGTGGCTTAGAGCAGTGTGATGGTGGAGGTGGTAAGTTTCAGGATATATTTTGAAAATGGGAAGAGCAGGATTTCCTGATGAGTTGGATATAGGTGTAAGAAAAAAAGAGACTGCTATGTTTTTGGCTTGAACAACTGGCTGGATGCATACCATGAATCAAGGCAGGATGAGTGAAGCAAGTTTAGAGGGGAAGGCCAGGAGGTCACTTGCAGATGTGTTAACAGTGGGGCAGATATTTGATACTCCAGGAAAGAAAAGGTACATACGAGTATGGATTTCAGTAGGAGGTAAACATTTGGGAGTTACCAGTATGTGCATGATACTGAACGGTAAATACCAAGGGAATGAGTATAGGTGGAAAAGAGAAGCCTACAAAGGACTGATGCTTGGGACACTCCTGAGGAGTTGGGAAGAAAAGCTTAGGGTAAGATAGGAGGAAAAGCTTAGGGTGCCATACCTTGAAAGCCAAGGAAAGAGAGTAGAATAAGGAAGAGGGATTGAGCAGTTGGGTAAAATGCTGCTGGTCAGGTACAGTGACTAAGGATGCATCATGGGTGCTAGCAATGTGGAGGTCGTCAGTGACCCTGATGAATTGCATAGATGATTATTTGATTAAACTCTATTTTTCCTATTAAAGCTTCCATGATAAAAGGGACCAAGTATGTTATTTCTCATTATTATATCTCCAAAACTTAGTTCCTGGAGTGCATAAATGGGATAAATACATAGGTCCCAGAGCCTCTGGGAGGACTAGAGAACTGGGCTCTGAAGTTATGTAGCCAAGAATAATGCCTCGAATCAATCACACTCCTATATTGCTTTAGTGATGACAGTGCTGCGTGGCACAGGCGTGTGAGTGTGTTACGCCGACATCACTGACACTGCTCACCACCACTGGAGCCTCTGCTGTTGGTGTGTCTGGAAGCCTGAGGTAGCTGCTGCCTCTGCCACCCACTGCTGGAATTGTCTGTAAATATTCATGTCCCGGCTTCTTCATGTCACAAGATTCTGTTTCAAAGTACATGACGAATGTGTCTGATTGAGGTGATTAGGTCATGTACCTGGGCTTTAATCGCAAGAAAGGCTGGGCAACAAGTATGTGGCATTTTCAGTTTCTGTTGTGGGAGGTAGACTCTGCCTTTAAATGTGGAGTTCCCACACATGCTAAGGAATTCAGATATCACACGGCGAGGAAGAGTGTTGAATGCCTGCCACGGTGCAAGATAAATAGATTTTGTGGGGTATACGTGAAAAGGTAATAGTTGAAATCATAGGATTAGGGAAGGGCTGTTTGGGATGGTTATTTGTACGGGTTGTTCACCAAACAAGAGCTTCCTGCTGATGGAGCCCATAGGCCCTAAAATTCAGCCTGTGCTTCATGGTGATGTTGCATCTACCCAAGAAGGGTTGCTTTTTTCCTAATTCGCATAAAGTTACTCTGTGGATTAGTGAAGGCTTTGGATTCAGGCTATAGAATCCAGATGTTCCAAGGACAGGAATTTAGAAAATGTCTGCAGGTAGGAAAGGAAAAGGGTGGAGAATAAGAGTTTAGAGCTAGGATAATTCTTTAATGGAAGCCGGTTGAAAATTTTAAAGACGTTCCTTCTTTAACTTAAATTTTTTTTTTTTCTGGTACCAGCTAGAGTTTGCAAAGGAGGTGAACTGACAATAACTATTAGGTTTAGAAACAAGGAGGTTTTTTATTTGCTATTTTAGATCGTATGGTTCAGTGGAGAGGTGAGGATAGAAACTGGCTGATCTTTCATTCATTTATCGTTCATTCCTTCATCTAACAAAAGAGGAACAGATAGAGAGGAGAAGTAATTTTTAACGACTGCTTACATATCAGACAGTGCCTGAGGAATACAGAAGACAGTTTCTAAAAGAGTTCACAGTATGGTATGTTAGAGAAGAAAAACTATTGCTAATACAATGGGGTAAGTGCTCATGGAGCTATGTAAGCTGTGTAGCATGCTGTATGAGAAATAGGAGGTGTACAAAATTCAGCACAGGAGTAGGAAGGGACTAAAATATTTCCTTTCTAGCTAATTCTTGAACATTTGGTAGCCATTTCATTCATTCAGTATTCATTCCTTAAATGTCTATTAAGCGCTTACCAGTGTGGCAGCTACTGTTGTAGGTGCTTTGGATCCATCAGTGAATGAATGAAACAAAGATCTTAGCTTTTGTGGAGCGTACATTCTCGTAGAGAATAATAAGGAAACATAATAAATCATAAAATATGTTAGAGGGTAAGTGCTATACACAGGAAAAAGTAGAGCGAAGTAAAGGGGAAGGACACATGCGTTCTTTTTTGGCTGTGTTAAATTTTAAAATAAGGTGTAGATTATACTGAAAACATTGAACGTTCATTTTGTTATGAAAAATTTCAAGCCTACACAAAAGCAGTAAGAACTGCATGATGAATCTCCACATGCTCATCACTCAGATACACCAGTTTCGAAAATTTTGCCACACTTCCTCCATGTATTCTTTTTTCTTTTTCCTCTTTTCTTTACCAAAGATTTTAAAGCCAATCCCTGGCATGACGTCATTTTCCTCTGCAGACTTTAATATGCGTCTCTAAAATATATGGACATTCCCTTGCATAGCGACAATGGCATTATCACAACAACTAAACCTAATACTAACACAAAAGAGGCATTTGAGCCAAGACTGGAAGGAAGTGAAGTCTTCCCCTAGCAGCTTGTGCAAAGGGCTTAAGGATCAGGAGCATGCTTAGCATATTTGAGGAGCAGCAAGGAGTCCAGGGTGGCTAAAGCATGCAGACCCAGGGAAGGGCGATGAGATGAGGCCTTTGCAGGCTGCCGAGAGGACTTGGGCTCTGCTTGGAGTCGAATGGGGAGCCATGACAGGGTTTTCAGCAGAGGACTGACAAGGACAACTTTATGTTTACAAGGGTCACTTGCAGTGCTCCATTCAGAAAACACTGTAGTGGAGCAAGATGAAGCGGAGCTCAGTTAGAAGGTTGTTATGGATTAAAAGGTATATTTTTGTTTAGTGGTTCATTCCAGGTGGTGGCCGTGGAGATGGCAAGAAGTGCTTGGATTTTGGGTATGTTTTGAAGCTAGAGCTAACTGGATTTCCTGACTGCGGCTTGAGAGCGAAAGGAAGGCATTAAGAAGACTCATAGGTTTGTGGCCTGAGTAACAGGAAGGATGGAGCAGGTTTGGGGGCACCATCAGGAGTAGAGATGACATCTTGCCTGTTGCCCAGGCTGGTCTCGAACCCCTGGGCCAAAGTGACCCTCCTGCCTTGGCCTCCCAAAGTGCTGGGATTACAGGTGTGAGCCATCACGCTTGGTCAGGAGTTGAGTTTTGAGCATATAGAGTCTGAAATGTTTGTTGGACATGAAAGTGGGATGACTAGGTGGATAGTTAAAGCTGGAAGTAGGGAGAGAGGCAGCAGAAAGCATTCATCTCTGTATTCCCTGGATTCCCAAGAGCCTGTCCCCAGGGTACTTGGAAGTACTGACTTATTTATTTAGAGACATTCACAGAGTCCGACAAGAAAATCACCGAGGTGGTTTGGTAACCTGGAAGGCTCTGATATCCCTTCCTTCCTTTTCTATCCTGAACTCAGTAAAATTTGGGTAAAAAAAAAAAAAAAAGCTATGTTTTTCTGACATTTTCTGAACCTGAACTACTTAGGAAACTTGTTCAACAGTGTCATGTTTTTCTTCCTAACTGTAGCACCACTAGAGAGCGAGCTTCATCGTAGGTAACCAGGTGGTTGTTATTCTGGGGGTGGATGCCGTGGAAAGGATGTTGTCAACACAGATTGCTTTCCACAGCTGCAGTCAGCAATGCAGACTGATTGTGATGGTATTTATTTCTCCTTTTAAAAGGGAGCATTTCTAATCCCCATTTTGGATCATTTGGAATTCTGATTATATTTCCCGGAGTTATGTGGAAGATTGACACACAACCTGAGGATGTGAAATCGTAGTTTCAGCTGTTATGGTAGCTCGTGTCTGTGTGACTGATTTTAAATAACTAGGTGTTCAGAGATAGGGATCCTCCTATGCCTGCATGGTTGAGTGAGCCTGAATGCAGTCTGTGGATTCCCTGATTCACAGGGAAAGGTTGGTAACACAGAAGGGGTCATTGTCTCATAAGGCTGTAGTGATCTTTTGCATACATCGGCTCGCACTCCTCTTTGAAGAAAATGAGGGTGAACAGGAGAGCACTGAATCTCTTTCTGCCTCTTTTCTACAGGAGATGCATCGAAGGTTTGAGAATGCTCCTGATTCTGCCAAAACAAAAGCTCTGCAAACTGTTATTGAGATGAAGGTAAGTGAGAATCTAGTAAAGAATCTTATGAATTACCTTATACTTTTAAGTGATCAAAAACTTCCATGTGTGAGTGTTAGGAAATGGCATGTAATAGTATTTCACTTATTTGGAGATTAAGAGTGAGAATCAATGAAAATGACATCTTAAAAGAATTTCAGTTTTATTTCCTTTTACTTGTAGACCATAATTCAAATTGGACCAAAAAGAGTTGAACAGAATTTCTTTAAATCAGCTATTCGTAGATGTCTTGGTCTCAGGACCCCTTTATTCTCTTAAAATGACAGACTCACTTCCTTCATTTTAAGAAAATGTCTGCCAGATACCAAGTCTGGGTAACCATAGCTTGTCAGTTTTCTTTCAAGTAAAAATAGTGTTCCGTGAAGAAAATACTGAATTCAGTTTACAACTCAAAGCAACACGAGTCCTGTGCTTAGGGACAGCCGTCGTATTTCAGCACGCAGCTTCATTCCATTTGTCACACACAATATTAAAAGTAGGTGTACTCCAGAGTTGAGATTTTTTTTTATTATTTTTTATTTTTATTTTTTGAGATGGAGTCCTGCTCTGTCGCCTAGGCTGGAGTGCAGTGGCGTGATCTTGGCTCACTGCAAGCTCCGTCTCCCGGGTTCACGCCATTCTCCTGCCTCAGCCTCCCAAGTAGCTGGGACCACAGGCGCCTGCCACCACACCCAGCTAATTTTTTGTATTTTTAGTAGAGATGGGGTTTCACCGTGTTAGCCAGGATGGTCTCCATCTCCTGACCTCGTTATCCGCCCGCCTCGGCCTCCCAAAGTGCTGGGATTACAGGCGTGAGCCACCGCACCTGGCCAAGATTTATTAAAAGTAATACTTTTTACTGCTTCTTCAAGGGCAGTATTAAATGAAGTAGTCTTTTAAAAATTTTATTTCTTATTTTTCATTTTTTTCCTACAAGTACTTGACGTGACAAATATTAATGTAATGACTACAAGTATGGTTTGATGCCATTGCCTTGATTTGTGCTAAGGCACTAGCAGTTTTGCCCATCATTGCTGTATATCTTTAGTGCAGACAGTGGAAAAGTCAAGTGACATCATGGTATTATTGTGAAAATAGTTTTGATCATGCATACTTTGTGAAAGGGTTGAGGGTACCCTGAGAGTTCCATAGACCATCCTTTGAAAACCTCTGCCTTAAGTTAATGAATATTTAGAAATCTTTAGGCTGTTCAGTATAGTGATTAAGAGCTTGCTTTCTAAGTTAAACTCCCTGGATTCAAAATCTCGCTTCACTTAACCAACTGTAAGATATGGAGCAAATTACCTATGCCTCAGTTTCTTTATCAACAAATGGTGATAGTAATAGTACTCATCCAGTGGGTCGTTTTGAGGTTTAAATTAGTTAAAACACTTTGAACAGGACCTAGCGCATAGCAAACATTCAATCCATACTAGCTGTTGCAGCTGTTATTTTTGTTCACAATCTGTTCTTTCTCATAAAAGTTCATGTAGTTAGGGACCTCCCCCCACAACTACTTCTTCATATCCTCTAGAAAGCTCAATACTGTGTTTTGCATTGTGGGCCTTCATTTAATATTTGTTGATATGACAAGAATATTTAGTCAATGGTATATAAATAATTTTATGTAAATAGATACTTCTGAAGTAGTTATGGGAACTGTTGTCTTAATTTGGATGATTTCCTCTTAAAACTTTATATTGTATACATCTTTATTCTCGGTGGGGAAAGGATTTACCAAACAAATTCCGAATTAGTGGATTCTGGGTTCTTTGTAGTTAATTGGTAGTCTTGAGTATAATCATCTTGTAAAGGGCCTTTAGAGTCGTTCAGTTGCATGGTTTTACCCTTTCCACATTCACCACAAGTTTGTTGTGTTATTTCCTGATCCCCTGTTAACACCTAAGAATAAAACACATGAATGTACCTATGTCCACAAAATGATTTGTTTAACCGCCTTTTGACAGAATGAGGACGAGTAATAGTATTACTTGGTGGCAATGGATGCATTTTAGGTTGTGTGAACCTTCAGCCATTCTGCTAAGAAGGAGAAAGATTCTGGTGGCCCAGTGGGGTCAAGAGGATGTGATGCTGAAATCACAGCAGAAATAGCTGTGTTGCTGAGAATGTGGAATGAGCTTCAGAGAATTATGAAAATCTAGAGTAGTCTTTAGGGAAAATAGGGAAGAAAGGTGATTGAAGTAAAAGAGCCCAGTAATCTTGAAGGTGATGCAATTTTCTTTGCCCTCTCCTCTTTCGCCTCTTCTTCCTCTCTTTCCTCTTCTTATCCCTTCTCCCACCATTTTCCCTCATTCCAGCCTTTCCTTCTTTGCCCCTCTTCTTCTCTTTCTCTTCCTCCCCTTTCTCTACTATTTTTGTTTGTTTGTTTGTTTGTTTTTCCTTTACCAGTGGAGGAACAGGGAAGAATGACTGTACTGCTCTAGGGTTAGAGTTTTGCTGGGATAGATAAAGCAGAGCGAGTGATTGGGATGCAAATGAATTGAGGGTGATGATGACAGAGTAGTTTGGAGGTTGGTCCTGGACTGTACCCTGTATCTGGAAAGAGTAAAATTCAGGTGGACTGACAGGTTGGGAGAAAATGTAAAAGTTAGGAAAGTGGAATTCTCTGTGAGGTTGAACAGGAAATAATCAGAGTGAGGGTATGACAGGCCAGGGGAAGAGAGTTCTGGATGATGATAGGATCCATCAGTCCTATAAACTGGATCACCCAAATGGACTGGAGGATGAGATCATTGCAGTTAAGGGCGTCAAAGAATTCTGACATTGCAATCCTTGGATTATGGCAAGAGTGGTGATTGAAGGGGATATTGTAAGCCAGGTGCCAAAGACTTCCAAAAATGGACAGGAGTGATGGAGAAGTCCCTGGATGGCAGCAATGGGGAGGGTAGGAGAAAAGGAGTATGAACTTTCCATAAAGGGAAACAGCCTTGAAGAACTGGGAGAATGTCAACCCTTTCCCCTGCTCCTTTGTGGTGTTGGGGTGTTATTGGCCTTCACTGGAGAGAGTTGATGGGAAAAAGGTTGAGAATTTGGGGAATTTGACAAAGAGCAGAGGATTTCAGTAAGTCCAGTGGGATTGGTTGGTTAATGATGGAAGGGCTGGGGCTGGGGAAGTACAGAGTAGTAAAGTGAAAAGGACTTTTTTTATTTAAATATTACACATTCTAGGAATAAGAAACCTGGTTGGAATGACTCTCCTTAAACCCAGCATTGGTACCCATTGGGTTGGTGCTAGAACTAGTCAAGAGTATCAGGCCTTGATTTTCTGGCCTGATTTCCTTGGTAGGTTCTTCGTCTGGTTAGTCAGTACCTGCCTCCTGGTTTTCAGAGCTGGAGTCATGATCCCTTCTTGGGAAGAAGGTTTTATGGCTCATGATTTGGTAGTGAGGGTGCTAATTTGTCAAAAGCTGCCTTTGTCTGTGTTTAGGGTAGGGGAGAAGATAGATAATATTTTTAAGGGCCTTGTAGAGACTTTCTAGAGGCTCTGTACAGGTTCTGGCTGCCATGTGATGTACAGAGTTGGATTTCTTACCTGGGACTAAATTGTCTTGAGTGGAGCCCCAGTGCTGCTGGAGATACACTTCCCTCTTTCAGCTGGTCCAGTTTCATTACCACTCAGGCTAATGACAGAGGAGAGCTTACCTTTAACTTTCACTTTCTTTCATTTGTAGGCTAGTCATATGCTTATGCCTAGTATTTTAGTCTTTTTTAAGGGGCTGTGTTCTGATATTTCCAGAGAAATTTTATAGCAATCTTAAAAGTGAATTTTCAGGTAGTGCAATTGAAGTAGTACTTTTTATGGGTCAGTCATTGCACATGAGTAAATAAAAATCCTGGTTTAGGTATAGAATGACTGTGATTGTATCGATTCAGTACAATGGATTGTGAACAGGTACCTTTTAAGTTTAATTTGAATGAATTTATAAAAGACAGTTTTCCTTGATGGTTCTAACGGCCACGTGATGAGCAAGACAGAGGAGTACATCCCCTCCTCCCTCACTCGAACCGGAAAATAGCCAGGTGTGGTTTTCTCGGTATAACGCCTCAATCTCTCTCATCTTTATGCTCTGAGAATTAAGGAGACTTAATCAAGAAATTACTGAGGTAAAGTAGAAAAGGAGTTAATTTCAAAATAGCTTCCAAAGGAATGGTTTATCTAAAACTCCAAGTGAAATAAAGCTACACTTAATTTATGCTCTTTAAGGTCTCTCTTTCTTTGGTGAGTAAGCACCTGCAGCTACAGATACATAAAACTATTCATTCCATGTAGGAGTCTTTCTGTAATTCATGACATGTAAAGTAGCCTGGGGAGAAACTAGGTACTGCCACAAACAAAATCAAGAGATCGAATATGAAATAATGTTCTATTGGAAGGTGATATTTGTGGTAGAGATGATGGTTTATAAGGACAGTGATTTTAAAAAATTAAGAATTATTTTAAATGTATGAAGTACAGACAATAAGGATTGCTAACATGATAAATAACAGCTTAATTATTCCCCCATTTTTCTGCAGTGGGATGTTATGTAATTTTTATTATTGCACATATAGCTGTACACGTTACTGTGTAAATCTTTGAAACCCTCTTACTTTTTTCCCCTCCTTTGGGGCATAATATGTTTTTTAGGGGTCACCAAGTAAAATGATAAAATACTAGAACTAGAAAAGGCTTTACTATTAATACTGGAAATTTTTTTCACCAGAAATTTGTAATTTCTGATGCAAAGAAATTTTAACCAGTTTTTCGTTGCATTTACTTCTTCAGTAATTTAGTAATTATTTTCAACTTTAATTTAAAGGATGCAGAACTGGAGGCAGCCATAGAAGAAAAATCATACTGTGGATATGAGTGCTTCTCCTCCCACTCAAATGGCTGTAAAGGACGTATTTTAGAAGGAAGGCACTGGCCGGGCATGGTGGCTCACACCCATAAGCCCACCACTTTTGGAGGCCAAGACAGGTGTATCACGTGAGGTCAGGAGTTCGAGACCAGCCTGGCCAACATGGCGAAACCCTGTCTCTACTAAAAATACAAAAATTAGCTGGGCGTGGTAGCGTACACTTGTAATCCCAGCTACTTGGGAGGCTGAGGCAGGAGAACTGCTTGAACCCGGAGGCAGAGGTTGCAGTGAGCTAAGATTGCGTCACTGCACTAGAGCCTGGGCGACAGACTCTGTCTCAAAAAAAGGAAGCAAGGCACCAATTGCCAGACAGCATTTTTTCTGTATATTTGTCTATCTTTATTAAATGTAACTTCTTTAAATATGTTATTCAGCTTTTCTGGGTTTTTGTGAATACTTCAATCACTAAATCTTCCATTGTCTTCAGGATTCAAAAATTTCCTCTATGGAGCGTGGGCTTCGAGACCTGGAAGAGGAAATTCAGATGCTGAAATCGAATGGTGCTTTGAGTACTGAGGAAAGGGAAGAAGAAATGAAGCAAATGGAAGTGTATCGGAGCCATTCTAAATTTATGAAAAATAAGGTAATGGCATGTGAGACTTTTGATTCTTAACAGGGGTTTGAAAAATTGATGCATATTTTTTACTTCTCTGGTGATGATAAAGCCGTATTTTACACTATTTTATCAGGTTTCAGGGAAGAATACTTTTAGCACAGTTCTTTCAAATGAAACTTCTCCAGAATTAAAGTCAGAATTACTGACATAGATAGTTATTACAAGTTTTTACTTATAAAGACAATTCTCTGTATGAGGCTACATATGTATTGTCATGGTTTAACTTTTCATATCTATTAGTACTTCCGAAAAACTTCCAGATGAGTTTTTCTCACTATATGAAACATCAGGTTCTTTACCTCTTGTGAATTATTTAAAAAGTCAAAACCCTAAGAGGCTTGAGATGGAGTTTTGCTCTTGTCACCCAGGCTGGAGTGCAGTGGTGTGATCTCAGCTCACTGCAGCCTCTGCCTCCATGTTCAAGTGATTTTCCTGCCTCAGCCTCCCGAGTAGCTGGGATTACAGGTGCGTACCACCACACCTGGCTAATTTTTTGTATTTTTTGTAGAGATGGGGTTTCACCATGTTGGCCTGGCTGGTCTTGAACTCCTGACCTCAGGTGATCCACCCACTTCAATCTCCCAAAGTGCTGGGATTACAGACGTGAGCCACTGTGCCCAGCCCTAAGAGGCTTTTTAATGAAATGGGTGAAATGAAGTTACGTTTCCCCTCCAAATACAGTTCTGCAAAGGAAAGCCCTTTCTTTGCCCTATCCTGTGGGGAAGATCCACTTGCTGTCAGGTTTATTGCTTCCCATGTGCACTTCAGGCGTAATATGACAAAGATAGATACCACCAAGACCTATCAGTCTGTGTTTATCATCAGTCACAATGTTCCTTGCTTGTATCCAAAGTCATTTAGTTTGATTCTCTAAACTATTTAGGCAAGTTGGAGGATTTAGTTTATCACAATTATCAATTTACCAGTTTTGTTGTGGTTTAATTAAACATTATGATTGTAATTATAAAGTTTAAGCCAGAAAATAACTGTTTTCCCCCTTTATTTCCCAGTTGTATTCTCCAGGTTCTTAGAAATGAAACCCGAAACATCCCAGTAGTGTGAAGGAATGATAACATCACTTCCCCTCCAGTTTCTGGCTTCTTGCCATGGTGCCCATACCTGGCATATAAGTCTACAGAATATTCCTCTGCTACCTTCAGACTCTATTATTAATTATTTCTACTACTTTCATTTCAGTTTTAGAAATTAAAAACTCACATACCCAACTTTTTTTTTTTTTTCTTTTTTTTGAGTCGGAGGTATGCTTTGTCGACCAGGCTGGAGTGCAGTGGCGTGATCTCGGTTCACTGCAGCCTCCGTCTCCAGGGTTCAAGCTTCAGTCTGCTGAGTAGCTGGGATTACAGGCACCCACCACCATGCCCAGTTAATTTTTGTAGTTTTAGTAGAGACGGGTTTCACTATGATGGCCAGGCAGGTCTCGAACTCCTGACCTCAAGTGATCCTCCTGCCTTGGCCTCCCACAGTGCTGGGATATAATCATAGGTGTGAGCTGCTGCGCCTGGCCTCACATAACCAACTTTCTATTAGTTTGGATTTTTCACCCTAATTTGAGAACAAGACATAGTGCAGTATGATCTCTGTGTTTATGTTTTTCATTTGTTGATTAGCACATTCCAGTCCTCTGTGGGGGGAAAAAACCTGTGAACTTAGAGAAACTACCTATGGCTCTTTGAAGAGGGAACGAGGGGAACAGATTTGATTGTGTTATATAAGTTATTGTTATTTCCAGTTACCATTCTGCCTCAAAAGTAGACAAGAAGAAGACCTAAGTTGACACATAAGTGAAAAAGAATAATAATGTCGTGACAGGTAGAACAACTGAAGGAGGAACTAAGTTCGAAAGAGGCTCAATGGGAGGAGCTGAAAAAGAGAGCGGCTGGTCTTCAGGCTGAGGTCTTTGCCGTAAGATTTACCTCTTTGTGTGCGGTGGTCCCACAGTGGGACCCTGCTGGCTCTATGGCTTCTGGGTGGCTTACCCTTTCATTCTCTATGGTTGGCAGCTTTGCCCATTACTAGCACTAACCAGCCTGCTCTGCTCTTTAACTGACTCCTGTTCACTAGTTTGACCCACATGTCACTTTGTGTGCAGTGAGCCTTCACATGTTCTGGAAGCCTTGTACCTGGTACTTTATTGTTGCTTTTGTCACTCTGTGGATGGTATTTCAAAGCCTGTTTTTTTCTCAACCCCTTATTGTTGGTTTATATGAATGGCGGCCTTCTTTTCTTCCTAGGTACAAGAATATATGCAGTTGTTCTAGGCCTATCACCTAGAGTTTATTTGAATTTGGAACTCTTGAGCAAAGTGCTTTACCTTATGTAGACATTATCTTTAAGTCTCCAGTGAGTGATTTTGCCACAAATGTTACTTTCTTTGGGACAGATGTATAGAAAGTATTTATCTAGTAAATTGAAATTACTGAGAGACTTATTTCAGGTATCTAAATCTAGTTCAATATTCTAATGAACTTAAAATTTCAATTCAGAACATAATAATAAAATAAATACAGTTGGCCCTCCATATCTGTGGATTTGCATCTGTGTGTTTAACCAACTGTTTTTTATTTTCAGGGTAAAAAAATGGATGTTGTGTCTGTGCTGAACATGTACAGGCTTTTTTCCCATGTCATTATTCCCTAAGCAATACAGTATGACAACTATTTACATTGTAAATATTTACATTGTATTACGTATTACAAGTAATCTAGAGGTGATTTAAAGTATACTGGAGGATGTGCATAGGTTATATGCAAATTCTACATCATTTTATATCAGGGACTTCAGCCTTCATTAAGTTTGGTATCCAAGGTGTGTCTTGGAACCAGTCCCCCATGGACCCATGGATACCGAGGGATGGCTGAATAATAAAGTAGCTAACACTTGCACACTTACTATAAACATTTTATAAGGTGCTGAGTTAGACATATTATCAACTCCAAATTATAGACGAGGAAACTGAGGTAACAGAATGGTGCCTAGGAAAACACAGCTAGTAAGAGGCAGGATTTGGTTTTATACAGGCAGTCTTCTTCCACATACTGCTTACAGGTTCTTTACTGACCTATACTAGGCTGTGCACACATTTGTCAAAGTGTCAGCAAAAACTGCTTCTGAAACTAATTGTGGCTAAGACTGGAATAAAAAAATACAGCATTTAAAAAACCAAACTTGGGCTACTTTTGTAGATTTGCTGTTTATGGTCCACTTCATAGTATATATTAAAAAGGGAAACATTTTGGTGGAAAGGGTCTAATTTGGTTTCTGGAAACCATATATTGGCTGGAGGGAAGGTTGATCGATAACTTCCTTTTTAAAATAGCTACTATTAGTAATTTCCGCATCGAGTCAGACAACAGGCTAAGCACATTTCACGCTTTATTTTATTGAATCCATAAACAGTACAGTGGCATTCATATAATTTCTCCTTATTACTAATTAGGAAACTGATTAGGAAAGTAATTATTCAGGGACACATAGCTAGCTTAGTTCTCATATGTGAATGTCTGCAAAGCCTTGTGCTCCTAAGCTTTGTATTATATTTGCTTCCCCTTTATAATCTCTTCCCTTCTCAGTCTTTAAGGAAAATTTGTGCTTCTAAACTCTGCTTTTCTTTTTTTCTTTTTCTTTATTTTTTTGAGACAGAGTCTTGCTCTGTCGCCAGGCTGGAGTGCAGTGGTGAGATCTCGGCTCACTGCAACCTCTGACTCCCTGGTTCAAGCGATTCTCCTGCCTCAGCCTCCTGAGTAGCTGGGATTACAGGCATGCGCCACCATGCCCAGCTGATTTTTGTATTTTTAGTAGAGATGGGTTTCACTATGTTGGCCAGGATGGTCTTGATCTCCTGACCTTGTGATCCACCCGCCTCGGCCTCCTAAAGTGCTATGATTACAGGCGTGAGCCACTGCACCCGGCCTAAACCCTGCTTTTCATTTAAAATATTTTCTTTTCTTTCTTAGTCTTTAAGGTCAATATAGCATTATTTGAAGCTTACTTAATAATGCAGATGATGACGAAACAGATTTTTATATTTATTTTTGACCACGTGATTAGAGGTAGCTGGAAATTTGAATAATCTTTAAGTCATAGTTCTTTAGCTGAGAAAATGGTAACACTTTGAACATCCCCCAAAATATTCATTCATACAACAAATGTGTTTTTGTTACAATCAGTGTGTTAGGGAATGGAATAGTGTTAATGGGTTGTTTTTATTGGTGAAGGGATATCATAAAAGACTCCACGTTGTTACAGTGTGTGCTAACTCTTGGGTACATACTATTTTGCAGGATGAATATAGCCACCGTTTAAAATTATCTTCCACTGATGTTTTTAGTATCGTCAGGTACTTTGTATACAATAAGCATACAGAAATATTTGTTGAATGAATGAATAACTATATCTCTAAGAAGAGATTTTATGCATATGAGA
This sequence comes from Pan paniscus, assembly GCF_029289425.2. NCBI lineage: Eukaryota > Metazoa > Chordata > Mammalia > Primates > Hominidae > Pan > Pan paniscus. The sequence goes on from NC_073259.2 coordinate 6,619,662, forward strand.
AAAATACTTAATCTTTTTTGAAACAGAAGGCTACATTGGAAATTTATTTTTGGTGTTCCTCAAAGGTCTAATTTTAATTAATGTGAAATTTATTTCTTCATGGGAAATTGTTCTCAAAAGCTTTATCGCTTATACCTAAGATTATTACAATTACAATACTTCAGATACATTCAAGTTTTTGAAAATGAAAAGATAACTTTTTGTTTCATCAGTGACACCGAAATTACTGACTTGTCAAATGTATACCTCCAATAATTAGTATCTTTTTTAGTTCCTTGTTAGGTGGTAGACATAATGTAAAAGCAGATGTAATTTCTGTTTACATGGCTTACATTTAGGGTAAAAAACTATTTTAAAAATTCTTAGAAAACAGGAATGTAAAGAAGGTGTTAGAAAGAAAATACTTTCAATGTTAAGAGAGAAATTAATCAATACACATAACATCAAATTATAGGATTTTACAAAACCATGTTATGTATAACATTAAAAGTGGCTTTTTAAGATAAGAATTTTATGCAAACTTTTGAGAATGAAAAAGATAACAGTGAAAAATTAGCGCAACGGCAGCAGATTTTGAATTTTAAATAGTACTAGGAGGTTTCTAAAACCTTTTGTGTTATATCTACACTCATCCTGCATTTGATCCATCGTGTTCTGAAGAGGTCTCACCTAGAAAAATGAAAACCGTTTCCTCAGTACAGTGTTGTTCAGTTGCTTACTGCTGTCTCATAGTCATCTAATTGAACTGGAATTTCCTTTCCCTCCATTCCCTTTCTAAGAGGTTTCAAAGAATATTTAGAAGACACAATAAATGAAAACTGGACATTTCCCTATTGGTTGAATAAGTTGTGTTTTTTTTTGGCTCAGGGTTGGGGGAGATCCAAGATTATGTCATGCAAAAAGATGAATATGACCTATCACACAGTTCGTGCTGCATTTAGTTTCATATTTTGTGACTCAGATCTGTGAAAGATCCAGATAAGAGGTGTTTGTTTTATTTCTTTTTTCCTTAAAGTGTTTTACTTCTTTTCTAGATTGGCCAGGTGAAACAGGAGCTGTCCAGAAAGGACACAGAACTACTCGCCCTGCAGACAAAGCTAGAAACACTCACAAACCAGTTCTCAGATAGTAAACAGCACATTGAAGTGTTGAAGGAGTCCTTGACTGCTAAGGAGCAGAGGGCTGCCATCCTGCAGACTGAGGTAGAAAGAATTCTGGGATTTGTGGGGAGTTGGTTTCTTGGCACCTTTTCATAAGCGTTACCTGTGCTGTTTTTGTTATGTTTAGAATTGGGAAATATGAGTAATGTTATGATTAATTCTTCAGCAGCGTGATCAGTCACTGTGCTAAAATGTAACCGTCTTGTTTCAGTTGTTCTTAGATCTAACAAGTTAAAACAGGTGCAGTTTATGTTTTTAATTCTTTAAACTTTCGCCAAGTCTGTACTTCAAAGTATACTCTAACAGTATTAAAAATAAAAGGATAATTGTAAAAGAGAAATCATTGATTTAGAAGCTTCAGTTCAACCCCTGGTGAATTTTCTAGTCATGAATGACAATGAGCTTGGTTACACTGTGTTTGGAGTACATTTAAGTGTCTTTAAGTCGTGATATTATGAATAACTGTATATAGGAAACTGGAATCTGTTAAAGTTCTAGATAGTCTAATTTTAAACCACAGATTATTAGACAATGTGTCTTCATATCCTGTTTGAAAATAAAGTTAGTGTTTTTAGAAAAAAAATTTTTTTTTTTTGAGATGGCGTCTCGCTCTGTCGCCCAGGCTGGAGTGCAGTGGCGTGATCTTGGCTTGGCGTGATCTTGGCTCACCACTACCTCCGCCTCCTGGGTTCAGGTGATTCTCCTGCCTCAGCCTCCTGAGTAGCTGGGATTATAGGCACACGCCACCAAGCCTGGCTAATTTTTGTATTTTTAGTGGAGATGGGGTTTCACCATATTGGCCAGGCTGGTCTCGAACTCCTGACCTCTTGATCCGCCCGCCTCTGCCTCCCAAAGTGCTGGGATTACAGGCATGAGCCACCATGCCCGGGCAGTGTTTTTCGAAATCTTGGAAGATGATCTAGACTATTGGCTATGACTTCAGTTAGGTATCGACCATCTTCAGATAGGTATATGACTTCAGATAGATATTTAGTGTATTTGCTAAATAATCCCAGATCGATTCTTATCTATCTTACTTTCAATGATCGAAGAGAAAGAGTTGATGATGCCATGTGGATTTACTGTCTTAATATAAATATTTTTTAAAGGTTGCAGTGAAATCGGTAATTTAAGAATAGATAAGTAGTTTTGCTTTATAGAAGAAACATAAAGCATATGATGTAGATTAGCTTTTTTTCTTTAAAGAAAAATAAGAACATAATTTGGTGGAAAAAAGGAATGAGGAGGAAAAGAAAGAATAAAAACCTCATAGTCTTAGAAGACAAGAATCTTCCAATAAGGAAGAATGAAGAAGGAACCGAAACTGTTTCATGTAATATTTTTATCTGTACAATTTGGGGCTTTGTTAAAAATGGGAGATTTTAGCTGACATGTTTGTCATTTTTCTTATAACTTACACTTTTTCTATTTTAGTTATGTTTCATTTTGTTATGATGTCAGCTCCATTCTACCTCACAGAGATATTTGGGTATAAAATCATGAGATGCAGTAGTGGCTAAGGCTTTGTCTCTAGAGTCATGTTTACTGAGTTTGGACTTCCATCTTTACCACTTGCTATGAGTCGCGTGATCCTGGGAATGTATTCAACTTCCTTACACTTCACTTTTCACGTCTGTAAGGTGAAGAGAATAGTAGTGCTTAACTCATAAGTTTGTTGTTAGAATTAAACTCGTTTATTTACTGCCAGTGTCTGGCACATAGTAAAGTCTTTGTACATTCGTCATTGTTATCATTTTATAATTCTTCTAATAAAATCAACTAATGCATATACTGTTGAGATGTTAAGAGAACATAGTATTTAGATGATCTGCATTTTCTTACTTTTATTAAGCTAAACTTAGGTTTATTCAGGGAATTATAAATATGAAATCATCTAGATAATGTTACCTGCAAAGTTATTCATTTATAGCTTTATTTTAAAATTTTTTTGTGGGTGCATAGTAGGTATATATATTTATGGGGTATGTGAGATATTTAATACAGGCATACAATGTGAAAATAAATTATGGAGAATGGCGGTATACATACCCTCAATCGTGTGTCCTTTGAGTTACAAACAATCCAATTACACTCTTTAAGTTATTTTAAAATGTAATAGCTTTATTAATCGTTTTTCACTTCAGTAGCTTGAGTGCATGCAATACAGCAAAAGGGTCAGAAGAGGGCGCCAGTGTTCTAGAGGTCAGCCACACTTCCAAGTTTGCTACTGTAATAGCTTTGGATGGAGGTGGCAGGTGTATAAACCAGAGAACCAAGCAGTTGGTTAACGATAATGCAAACATTTAAAAGCTTGTCACAGTCTAATAAATGACTTTTCCCCCTTGGCAATCCATGCTTCTCTTTGTACCCCCCTCAAATAATATTCTTATTAGCCAGGTCTCACCCAGATGGGCTTGTGATTGGTTTCTTGTACCATAGAGAATAGATTGTATTTGTTGCCATTCATGAATGGTTTTTAGTTTTTAGCCATTGCAGGAGTAGCTGAGTCTCAGTGATTATTTCTGTAAGTTACTAGGGCCACTGCTCAAACAGAACCATCTCATCATAAAAGATAAAAGAATGAAAGCTAACTTTCTTTGGAATTTGGGATGATTTTAAGAATGTAATATGTCTATTTATTAGCATTACTTAAAAAATTACTCTGGTGGCACTTGACAAGAGTCACCTTTTCCAATGTAACTTGCCAATGTTAGAGCCCAGTAAAAGGCAGTTTATACCAGCTCTTTGAAAGTTTTCATGTGTTTCTATAATTTGCTCTTAGTTGATTTCATCTTCTTTTCTGCAGCTATCCAGACTTCAAAAGATCTAACACTCAGATTACTAAATAAGTATATATGAAAAAAGAACATGGAGCATGGAGTTTTTCTTTCATTTTTATTTTTAGAGATAGAATCTTACTCTGTCACCCAAGCTGGAGTGCAGTGGCATGATTATATTAATAGCCCATTGCAGCCTGGAACTCCTGGGATCAGACGCTTCTCCTGCCTCAGCCTCCTGAGTAGCCAAGACTTATAGGCATGTGCCACCACACCTGGCTAATTTTTAAAACTTTTTGCAGAGACAGAGTCTCACTGTGTTGCCTAGGCTGGTCTAGGACTTCTGAGCTCAAGCAATCCTCTTGCCTCTGCCTCCCAAAGTGCTCGGATTACAGGCGTGAGCCACTGTGCCTAGCCTGGAGTTTAAAAAATTTTAAAAATCCTTTAAGGAAAACAGTTACATGTGAAAAGATCTGTTTGTTTTTTGTTTTGTTTTGTTTTTTTGTTTTTTGTTTTCCCTATTCAGGGTACATGGAATGAGGCCCTCTGGTGTTATACAAGGTACAGTATATATGGAATCGCTCCCGTTTTGTAACCATCTCTTTTAATCTGATGACTTTCACAGAGGTGGTCTGGATTTAGTAATATAGTGGTTAAAAGCATGGTCTTTGGAGTCAGACATAGGCTTGAAAACCAGCCCTCTACCTTTACTAGTTGTGTGACCTTAGAGGAGTTACTTTACTTCTTCTGTGTGTGTGTGTGTGTGTGTGTGTGTGTGTGTGTGTGTGTGTGTGAGAGAGAGAGAGATGGAGTTTTGCTCTTGTTGCCCAGGCTGGAGTGCAATAGCACAATCTTGGCTCACCACAACCTCTGCCTCCTGGGTTCAAGCGATTCTCCTGCCACAGCCTCCCGAGTAGCTGGGATTATAGGCATGTGCCACCACACCTGGCTAATTCTGTATTTTTAGTAGAGATGGGGTTTCTCCCTGTTGGTCAGGCTGGTCTCGAACTCCCGACCTCAGGTGATCTGCCCTCCTCGGCCACCCAGAGTGCTGGGATTACAGGTGTGAGCCACCGCGTCCGTTCAGGAGTTACTTTACTTCTTTAAGCCTCCATTTCCTCATCTATAAAATGAGGATAATGATAATAACAACTTCCTAAGGTTTTTATGACTAGGTGTTTAATTCTGTTCTCATCTGAATATGGAGGGACATTTTTTTATTAATTAATTTTTTTTTTTTTTTTGCGACAAGGTTTCACTTTGTCATTCAGGCTGTAGTGCAGTGCCTTGATCATAGCTCACTGTAACCTTGAACTTCTGGGCTCAGGTGATCCTCCCACTTCAGCATCTTGAGTAGCTAGGACTACAGATGCAGGCCACCACTCCTGGCTGATTTTTTAATTTGTATTTTTTGTAGAGACAGGGTCTCACTATGTTGCCCAGGATGTTCTTGAACTCCTGGCTTCAAGCAGTCCTCCTGCCTCAGCCCCCAAAGCACAAGAATTATAGGCAGGAGCCACTGTGTCCAGCCATGGAGGGAAATTTAAATTCAGTGGGTTAAAAAATTTTGAAACACCTTACAGTTTATAGCACTTTGATTTGATTTGATCTTTATTGTTTTATTTGCTCTTCATAGTAATGGCATGGGTTAGACAAGATAATTATTGTTGTTTTGCTTTTATAATTGAGAATTTTGTGAACTGCTTATTAGCATACCACTTTTGACTGGCACTTGAGGCTACTCTCACTAGTAACACTGGGACTTTTGATATATCATTTACAGTATTCTCAAGAATTAAAGTTCTTTTCTTGTTCCAAAATCGTGATGCTATACTAGGGACCTACCATTAAATGTATTTTCAGGATGAATTCTCAATGTGCAGAGCAGAGCTGATTGTATCAATAAGCCAAAATAATGTACACCTTACTGCTTCAAAGTAGTACAGGTTTTTCCCCTTCTCCATGAAATTGTGTTTTGGAATTCTGTTTATTATAGGTAAGGAATATAATCTATATCTTAGTAATAGTAAGAGGAAGTGGTTCTTTTTTTCGGAGGTGCTCAGGAGATCAGCATCTAGCACGAGGTGAGGACCTGCCCTTGCTCTAGGATGTTTCGGCACTAGGCACTAGAGCTTGGATGCTGTTGTTTGACGTGCACCCTCTGCTTGCAGTCCCAGCCCAGTGCCACTTGAAGCTAGAGTTCTGACTTCTTCAGCATAGTAAGAGTTAGTAATACATTCTTAGAACTAGAGGGCATTTTTAGAGATCATCCAGTCTTTCCGTAATTTAAAGAATATGTATGATAATATCTAACCTGAGTCTTGTACCATGGAGGGTTTGTATACTTTCATTTTCCCAGTTAATTCTTAGAGTAACCTTCTAAGAAATAAGAATTGCTGTAACATTTTACAGATGGGGAGTTAAAACTTAGAGAGACTGAGGTTACATGACCTAGTGCCCGATCTATTCAAACCCCCAAACTTGCGTTCTTGATCATAACGCTGCAATTCCTCCCTGTGCAGAGAGAATATAGTGACATGCTGAAGGCCTATACAACTACTTGGTATGAGTTTTGGGACTGGAATTCATCATTTCTGACTTCGCTAATTATGATGTGCATAGACGACCATGACTCTTGTTTGATTGGTAGGTTGAGGACTAGCCACAAAGAAAGATGGGGAGAAGAAGAAACAATTCATGTTGGTAGAGAGGAGAAAAGGATTTAGGTTGATGGAATTACATAGCCTCAGAAAGAGATAGGCATCTTTTGTGACGAGATTGTGAAAGAAGAGAAAGATGTATTGATTGATCTCTTCATTCAACACGGTTTTGGGAGTACCTGCTGAGAACTCTTCTGAGCACTGGGGATACAGTGGCAAATAAAACAAAGGCTGATGATCTATATCTATCTCTCTATCTGCATCTGTTAATATATCTGTATATATCTATCTAAATCTCTGAAACAGCTGCTCAGAATAAAAGAGGACTGGGTACTATGAAAAGAGATAGGGCTTCGAATCTTTTTCAGATGAATGTGTTTCTCTCACTGTTGTATGTGGATTGTAGGAGTTATGGGGTAGGGGTTGGGGTGGGTGCTGCAGGGTGACACTGGTATGATATTCAAGTCTGCTCGTGAAGGTAGACTGGCTTTGGAGTGCTCCTTCCCCTTTCAGCATCCTCTCTATACCTGGGACAGAGCATTTGTTCTAGCAGCGGTACAGATGATCATACCAGAGGCGTTCTGATCTGGGAGGCTTGCTTCCTGCCACAACCACTCCCCCAACTCCAGCTGGTGAGATGGCACTGCTTACGGTGGTGATGGGGTAATGTCTTGTTTGTGGGAAGATGTAGATACTGATAAGCTTAAGCAGTTACATTAAGTTACTTAAGAAGATAATGATAAGCTTAAGAAAATACAGTTACTTACTTAAGAAGATAATGATAAGCTTAAGAAAATACAAGCATAAGTATGGCTCTTAATATGCTAGAAAAATCAGAATGGAATGTATAAGTTTCAAACCGTCAGAGTAAAACCCAGTTTACCCAGTGGAGAATAGAGAAGAATGGGGAGGGGAGAAAAAGAAATGTGATAGCATGTGGACACCATGAAAAAGAAGGCTGAGATAAGTACAAATCATGGGAAAGTCAATAAATACAAATAAGTACTTGGATCAAAATGAAAATATAAATCTCAGTTGGGCTAAAAAGATACAGAAATATAATGTCAACAAGAGTTAAACAGACAGAAAGTAACAGCAAAGTTAAAAATACAGAGATAGAAATAAATTTAAAAATAAAAGTTATATCAGGAAAATAGGCCTTCCCAAATATGATTTATGTTAATATTGATTAAATTATCTTTTAAGGCACACAGAGCAATGTTATATGCTGAGAAAAGAAACAGTAGATCAAGAAAATATAACCGTGCCGATTGATGCACCTAACAGCATGGCATTTAAATACATAAAGCGGGCTGGGCGCGGCGGCCAACGCCTGTAATCCCAGCACTTTGGGAGGCCGAGGTGGGTGGATCACCTGAGTTCAGGAGTTCGAGACCAGCCTGGCCAACATAGTGAAACCCTGTCTCTACTGAAAATACAAAAATGAGCTGGGCGTGGTGGCACATGCCTGTAGTTTTCAGCTACTTGAGAGCCTGAGGCAGGAGAATTGCTTGAACCCAGGAGGTAGAGGTTGCAGTGAGCTAAGATCATACCCCTGGGTGACAGCATGAGATTCTGTCTATAAGTAAACAAATAAATGTATATATAGCAGCAATGAGGTGAAACAGATAAATCAACAATTGTAGTTGGTCAGTTGGATGTGCTCCTGTCAGAATTTGATCAAATAAACAAAGAAGCATCAACATAAAGTTTTAATAACATTAACAAGCTCAAGTTCATAGATGTGTATATAGAATTTTGTCCTAACATAGAGAATAAACAATATTTTCAAGAACTTACTGAACAGTCGTAAAAACTAACCATGTACTGGGTCATAAAGGAAACTTTAAAATTCCCAAGAGTCAAAGTCACATGACTTTGCACTCCTAATGCAGCAAAATTAGAAATCAGGAGTAAAGATAGTAAAGTAGTAATAAAGGTAGTAAAGAACAGCAGCAGAAAACCAAAATAAGTCTATAATCTTGAAACATACTACCAAAATGACCTGTGGGTTAAAGGAGAAATTTGAACACTTAAAAATGAGTGGCAGTGAAAGCTCTCTATATAAACATTTGTGGGACATAATTAGAAAAAAATCTGTGGGGTGTAACTAAAGCAGTGTTTAGAGGGAAATAGCTAGTTTTTAACATATTTATCAGAAAATAAGAAAGAAAAGCAAGTAATCTAGGTGTTCAAATCAGGAAACTTAGAAAAAACAGAGTTAATCCAAAAACAATAAAGAATAATAAATATAAGGTGAGAAATTAATAGAGAATAAAACAACACCAAGAGGTAGTTATTTGAAAAAGGTTAATAGGACAGGAACAGCTCTTACAGATGATAAAGGGAAAGTAACTACTAGTACTACAGAGTTTAAAAATAATGTAAGACAACTCTAAACAATTATATTCGAATAAGCTTGAAAAACAAGAAGAAATAAGTTTCTGGAAAAATATAAAATGACAGAAGAAGTTCAACAGATAAGAGAAAACATGAACAACAGTCGTTATAGAAATTGAAATGGTAATCAACCTCATCCCTTTTTCCCTCCCAAATCCTAAGGCCCAGATGGCTTTCGAGGAGAAAATATTTGATATTTTCTTTCTTTTTTTTTTTTTGGAGACAGATTCTTGCTCTTTCGCCTAGGCCGGAGTGCAGTGGCACGATCTTGGCTCACTGCAACCTCCACCTCTCAAGTTCATGTGATTCTCCTGTCTCAGCCTCCCAACTAGCTGGGACTACAGGTGCATGCCACCACGCCCAGCTAATTTTTTGTATTTTTAGTAGAAATGGGGTTTCACTGTGTTAGCCAGGCTGGTCTCAATCTCCTGACCTTGTGATCCGCCCACCTTGGCCTCCCAGAGTGCTGGGATTATAGGCATGAGCCACCGCGCCCAGCCCAATATTCGATATTTTCTATCAAATATTTAAAAATAGTCATTTTCATCCTCAAGTTGTTCCCCACTCCCCAAGAAAAAACAAGAAAGCCTAATACTCTACCCAAGGATATGAGGAAAAATAAATAAATTAAAAGATACTCCATGTCAATAGATGGTATAATTTAATCCTGCAGGGATATCAGTTTTCCTGAAGTTAATGTATATATTCTTCTGCATTTCCAATTAAAACACCAAGCAGTCGGCCAGGCACGGTGGCTCACACCTATAATCCCAGCACTTTGGGAGGCTGAGGCAGGTGGATTATCTGAGGTCAGGAGTTCAAGACCAGCCTGGCCAACATAGTGAAAACCCGTCTCTACTAAAAATACAAAGTTAGCTGGGCACGGTGGTGCGCACCTGTAATCTCAGCTACTCGGAAGGCTGAGGCAGGAGAATCACTTGAACCCAGGAGGCGGAGGTTACAGTGAGCTGAGATCGCACCACTGCACTCCAGTCTGGGTGACAAGAGCGAGACTCCGTCTCAAAACAAAACAAACAAAAAAAAAACAAACAGTATTTTTTAGGAATTCATTTTATTTTAAATTTTGTAAGGAGGAGTTACAAAAAGACAAATACTACATATGATTCCACTTGTCATACCTAGAGTCAAATTCATGGAGACAGAAAGTAGAAAGGTGGTTACCAGCGGCTGGGAAGGAGAGAATGTGGAGTTTAATGGGTATAGAATTTTAGTTTTGTAAGGTGAAATGAGTTCTGTAGATTGGTTGTACAACAGTGTGAATATACTCAACACTACTGAACTGTAGACTTAAAATGATTGAGATAGCAAATTTTATGTCTGTATATCTTACCACTATTAAATTTTTAAAAATGTATATGGATGAATAAAGCTATTCTAACATTAAACAAAAAGAGAAGAGAAGATGGGAGAACCCTGCCCTGTGAGACATGAAAATACAGAGTCGTAAACCAAACGAAACCAAACAGTGCACCTCAGAACAGTGCGGTAACTAGCACAGGAAGGAGCAGATATGAAAAGAACAGGGAATGTGAAATCAGAAACATTTATGTGGAGAGATAGTCATAAACTAGTGCAAAATTAAGCAAGTATGAGAAAACTGACATACCATATGGAGAATAAAGTTGGCCACCTACTTCATGCTAGATGAAACAGTGAACTCTAGATGGATTAAAGACCTCAGTGTTAAAGAGAAACTATAAAGCTAATCAATGAAAATGTTTAGTAGGAATATATTGGGTAAGATAACTTAAATGACTCCATCAAATTTAAGCATTTCTGTTCAAGAAAGAAAACCATTGGCAAAGCTAACAGATGAGATTGGGAGAAGAGTTTTTTTAGAGCCTCTTAAAATAGTAAGGATTCAGATAAAGAATAAAAAAGAGATGCTTGAGGCTAGGCGTGGTGGCTCACGCCTGTAATCCCAGTCCTTTGGGAGGCTGAAGCGGGCGGATCATGAGGTCAAGAGATCGACACCATTCTGGCCAACATGGTGAAACCCCATCTTTACTAAAAATAAAAAAATTAGCTGGGCGTGGTGGCATGTGCCTGTAGTCCCAGCTACTCAGGAGGCTGAGGCAGGAGAATTGCTTGAACCCAGGAGGCGGAGATTGCAGTGAGCTGAGATCATGCCACTGCACTCCAGCCTGGCGACAGAGCGAGACTCTGTCTCAAAAAAAAAAAAAAAAAAAAAAGCTCGAAAATCAATAGAGACTATAGGGAGAGGGAAGGATTTGAATAGACAATTAACAGATAAAGAAACCTAAGTGGTTAACAACTATGCCATGATATCATCAATCTCACTAGTAAATAAAGAAATGCAAATTTCAAAGATGATGAAATACTATATTTTGTTCATCAAATTGATAAAAATTAGAATGTGAGATAACATTCAGTGCTTGTGAGGATTTGGGCAAACAGTAACACAAATGACGTAGGTGGTTTCAGTAATCCCATTCCTTGGTATATTTCCCAGAAAAACTTTCCTGCTGGTCCACAAAAGGACATGTATAAGGATGTTCACCACAGTATTATTTGTGGGAAGAAGGAATTAAAAGCAGCATAAGTGTTTATTACTAGGGGGTTGGATAAATAAAGTATTGTGGATATGTACCATGGAATACTGTACAAAAGTCAAAAGCAGTGATGCAGAAGCAGGGATAGATATAAGTACTATCTATGTTTACTTTTTTTTTTTTTTTTGAGACGGAGTTTTACTCTTGTTGCCCAGACTTGAGTGCGATGGTGCAGTCTCGGCTCACTTTACAGTACTTGTTACAAGTAGTGTGTTGTTTAAAAAACAGCATCCATCCCGTTTTTTAAAAGTAAAAAACAGGTTGAGGTATGTAGCATTAATATACATTGAAAACATGTATGAATATAAAAATCACCCTCTGTGTTTCTAAGATACATATTCAGGAACATAGTAAAACATATTAGAATAGCTGCATATTGAAGGAGGGATGGGTATTGGACATAAATGGAAAAAGAGTAAAACAAAACAAGAGTAGAACTTTACATGAATCAACGATAACACGTGGACAACAGATAGACCTTGGTCCTAAGTGAGACAGGGATCTGAAGCCAAGACCTCCGCATAGATCTAGTACTATCCTGAGAAAGGTCGGACGAGAAAAAAATTCCTCCTATCAGTATTAGTGGCAATATGAGAGACTGACTTATTCTCCTTGGCTTTGATTTTGTGGAGAAGGGTCTCTCATCATGCAGGTTTGAGTTTGAATAGACATAACTGCTCTGAAGGGACATTCTCTCAACCTAGGACGTGTAGATTCCCACAGGTAAAAGCATTGCTTAGAATGAATTTACAATTCTGCGTTAGTTAGTCACTTGTGGATTGTAATCTCCCCTGAACCAATAATGGGAGTAAGAACAAATGGAGTGATCAGACCCTTAGGAACGTTGGATAATAGAACGAGAGTATAAGCTAAATGATTAAAGGACGGACTGAGAGGCATGGGCACACTCTCCAGAATGGATGATCAGATATGACTTGTTAGGATGTTGTTTCATGACTATTGAGAGCAAAAGCTGAAGTAGTACTAGGTTTTTAATTTTTATTTTCTTAATTTTTAATTTTTATAGAGACAGAACCTCCTTATGTTGCCCATGCTGGTCTTCAGCTCCTGGACTCAAGTGATCCTCCCAACTCAGCCTCCCGTAGTGTTAGGATTACAGGCGTGAGGCACCGTGCCCAGCTAGCACTAGCTGTTTAGTACAGTGTGTTTGAATCTTGGCTCTGCCACTTGCTGTATGAGTGTATACTTTTTTGCCTCAGTTTTCTCATCTGTGAGAAGAATAATAGCCTTACCTCATAATGTTGTGAGAATTAAATGTTAATTATCTATGTAGTAACACTCAGTAAATATTAGCTATTATAATTAATAAATGCATAAAGAAACGATTTAAAACGCGAGGAAAAAAACAAAGGTACTGTAAATAAAACCAACCAGGTTATAAAAGATCAAAACAGGATTTTAGACATGAAATATATAGTAACTAAAATGGAAAACTCAGTATATTAGTGTAGTTGCAGATTATAGAGAGCTGCAGGAACAGTTAGTGAATTGGAACATAGATCTGATGAGATATTACCCAGCAAGCAATAGGAAAGATAGGAAGATAGAAATTATTAAAAAGAACTCTATGTAAATTGAGCCCAACTTATATGTAGGAGTTTCAGGAGCGGATAAAGAGAATGGGAGGCAATCTTAAGAGAGAATTGCTGAGAATTTTTCTGATTTTGATGATAGGAATGGATTCTTCAATTCAGGAACAAATTATTCTTGAGCAGGAAAATATCTACACCTACATACAGCATAGTGGAACCATAGATAAACTAATCTTAAAAACTGCCAGGTAGACTGGGCATGATGGCTCACGCCTGTAATCCTAGTACTTTAGGAGGTCAAGGTAGGAGGATCACTTGAGACCAGGAGTTTGAGACCAGCCGGGGCAACAGTGAGACCGCGTCTCCACAAACAACAACAAAACTAACAACAACAACAAAAAACTAACCAGGCAACAACAACAACAAGAAAAAAAAACTTACCAGGTGTGCTGTGTACATGTAGTCCTGGCTACTCAGAAGTCTAAGGCGAGAGTATCCCTTGACCCTAAGGGCTTCAGGGCAGTAGTGAGCTATGATTGTGCCACTGCACTCCAGCTTGGGCAATAGAACGAGACCCTGTCTCTAAAAAAGAAAACAAACAACCTGCTGGGGAGAAAAAATACATTACCTGTAAAGGATTAACAATTAGGCCAACATCAGACTTTTCAGTTGCAACAACAGTAGTGAGAATATGGTAGTGTAAAATCTTCAAAGTTTAATGAAAAACATTGGCAACTCAGAATTCTGTACCAAGCTGAACTCTCATCATTCTTCAGTAAAGATAGAAGAAAGACTTTTTCTTTCAGATTAATACAAATGAGAGTTTACTACCCAGGATCCCTATGGAAAGAACTGTTAAAAGATGTATGTTAGAAAGAAGAAAAGAATGAGATGCAAGAAAAAAAAACAGGAGATGAAAAGGCATTAATGTAACAGGAAAAACGAATCCAACCTCAATATAATAGTATGGCATAGACCTTACCGTAAGAGTGCCGTTACAGCCAAAACTCGCAAATCAATTGAGGTTTATTCAGTAAAGGTGAGGAATTTCAGAGAAAGATCACAAAAGGAAGAGCTTGTCTGTTGCTTCTCCTTGTTGGTACAATGTTGCTAAATAATAGAGCAGGTGGAATTCTGCATCTAGGTTGTTTCTATCTTCCCTGTCAAGAGCATAGGAATGAAATAAATGGAATATATATTTCAACAGTGGCAAAATGAAAATGAAGCTCAAGGTGTGTGAAGACAGAAATTGTAAGAAAGCGTAAAGACCTCGGCAGTGGCCAGGCAGAGTGACTCATGCCTATAATTCCAGCACTTTGGAAGGCCGAGACAGGAGGATCACTTGAGCCCAGGAGGGTTTTCACATAGAGAAAGCTATAAGGAATTCTCCCTTTCTGTGAGGGTTTTCACATAGAGTTATAAGGCTTTGTTGATCTTAGTTCTGATACCAGAACGAGGAAGTGTTACGTTATGTGTTGGCTTAAAGGGGTCAAAGTAGGTTGGCTGACTGCCATGCTTTATCAGGTTTGCAGAGGCCAAGAGTTCCTTGGGGCTGCGTACCTGAATAGCACTTACTGCAGTATACTTTGTGTAGCCAATACTGTGTCTTCTTTGTCTGCTATGAGTTTTCAAGGGAAAATGAGTGAAGGTATCAACATTAATTTTTCAGAATATAAATTTGTGAAACGTATAGTCTTTTTTTTTTTTAACTGTGTACTGTGCAATGACTCATTTCTATCTTGACTATTTTGATATCTGAGCTTTTCATCTTTTTGTCAAGTATGGGGTATCAAACAGAGCTCAATGCAGTTTGTTGAAACAGTACTCTAAAACAGTTTACTTCCATGTGGTCTGTAATGCTGTCAGTCCCATGGCTCAGTGCCCTTCACGTAGCATTCAGCCTCCCATCTAGGTGGGAACAATGGGAGATGCAGTCATAGGATATATCATTTAGAGTGGACTTGAGCAAGTTACTTAATTAGTTTGGGCCTTGATTTTTCTCAGCTTTAAAGTTGGGAGTTTAAATTCAGTTATTTAACTGTTAAAAAAATTTATGAAGTACTGCAGAATACAGGAAAATTGTAGAAAATATAATAGATACCAGTCAGATTTAACATACATTAAAATAAAGAATTCTTAAAAATGTCTCATTCTAAACTAATCAATGGAAGATGTGGTTTAAATAAAAGTTATTAGAATTTTGGGTTTTTAGAACTAGTTGGGGCCAGGAATAAAGCTTTGGAAGCTGTGGAGGCGGCGGTGAAAGCCTTAGAATTGGATTAGTTTCTCCAGAGGAGGCTCCATGCAGTGAGATGTGAGGAGGAGGAAATGACAGAGGATGGAGAACACGGAAAAGTGTGATCACAGAGTTAGAAAGGAAAAGTGTCATGCTGGCAAAGCCAAGAGGGGAATGATAGGAAACAAGCCACATATCCATGCAACTAGTTATTACTACTAATTTGCCTTTAGATAGATCTGTTTATTGATTTAAAACAAAGGAAAGTTAAGGTACGTTGACAGAATTAATTGTTTTTTTTTTATTGAGGCAGAGTCTCTCTCTGTCGCCCAGGCTGGAGTGCAGTGGCACAATCTTGGCACACTGCAAGCTCCGCCTCCCGGGTTCACACCATCCTCCTGCCTTAGCCTCCCGAGTAGCTGGGATTACAGGCGCCACCACCACACCCAGCTAATTTTTTTGTATTTTTTTAGTAGAGATGGGCTTTCACCCTGTTAGCCAGGATGGTCTCGATCTCCTGACCTTGTGATCCGCCCCCTTGGCCTCCCAAAGTGCTGGGATTACAGGTGTGAGCCACCGCGCCCGGCCAGAATTAATTGTTTTTTGATCAGAAGTGAGAGGCCAAAACAGTAGGGTAGCCATTTTCTGTTCACTTCCATTGGTAGAGGAAACCATGTAGACAGAAGCCTTCTGTTTTTATTGAAGTTGGCGTGACCTGTTTGCCACAGACAAACTTGACAAGTTGGGCGAATGCTGTTCCTGCAGCTCCGCTGGTGTGAATAAACGAGGTTTTATTCCTCCTGTCAGGACTGGTGTCAGGGCAATGACTGTGTGTGTCCTGCTGGCCTTTGAGGGGTTTTCCTGAATATGTTTTTTGTGGTTTGTAAAATACGGACCTCACGCAAAATTATACTACAAATTTAGTTCACTCCAAACCAAAAGATCAGTGTAGAATTCAGAGCAATTAATCTGGTAGTAGCAAAGTGGTTTTTGTGGTGGTTTTTATCTCAAATCTCCAGACTAGCGTATTTGAATTCTGTACTGCACAAAAAAGCAGACTAAGACAAAGTGTACACAGGTGATTTGAATTGAATACTTAGTCAATAAAAGATCATTTAATAATTAGGGGTATGGACTTGGGCAGTTTCTGTTCCTAATATTTATTATATGAAATATTTTTTGTATCAAAGCCTGTGTTTCCAGCCACACTTATACTAAAGGTTTGTATGTTTATAACAAGAGTTCTTATTCTTTCCCTTTTCAGTCACGTTTTTCGGTCACCAATTCATACTTGATGCTCTCTCAGTGCCGTGCGGGTATTTATGTCCGGTCAGCATTGACATGTTTCCAGGTCACTTAACTGAATCATGGATCCAATATAAAGTGCAGCTTGGGCATCTGGGTGCCTTTCATAAAGAGGCAGCAATGTGGGGTCTCACAAATGTTGTCCTGTGTGATGGTGGTGCCATCAGAATGAAAAACACTTAGAAGTGATGAGGGATGTGTTCCTACATACAAATCCATGTCCCACAGATGGAAAGGCTTTTATTTTCCTGAAATTAATGCTTAGAAGAACTGAGAGACAAGAAAATTAGGCAGTTGAGACTTTAGGTTTGAATGCCTAAGCTTTTTGCCTTTGTAGTAAGAATTTGTGTATTTAGGAGATACAGGATAAAATAATGTGGGGTGTTTTTTTTTTTTTGAGACGGAGTTTTGCTCTTGTCACCCAGGCTGGAGTGCATCACCCAGGCTGGAGTGCAGTGGCACAATCTTGGCTCACTGCAACCTCCGCCTCCTAGGTTCAAGTGATTCTCCTGCTTCAGCCTCCCGAGTAGCTGGGATTACGGGCATGCACCACCACGCCTGACTAATTTTTCTGTATTTTTAGTAGAGACGGGATTTCACGTTGTTGGCCAGGCTGGTCTTGAACTCCTGACCTCAAGTGATCCACCCGCCTCGGCCTCCCAAAGTGCTGCGATTACAGGTGTGAGCCACCACACCTGGCCGGTTTTGTTTTGTTTTGTTTTTTTTTAATGAGGTGCTTTGTTTTTTGCTTTTGGTCAGAGGTAGTGGTAGATTAATATATAGTATACAAAATACAGATTAGCGTGTAGTAATTAGATGCAAATGATTATATGATTTATTTATTTTTCAAATTTCTGACGTATACTTTTCTAAGGCTTTGACCTCCTTAACTGTGTAGAAGGGTCACCAGATTCAGTAAGCACCTTCGCCATGACTGATGCCTTGTAATGGGTTCAGCTAATAGGAACCAAACCTGATACTGTCAAATAGGATTAGTAGTGATACTGGCTGGCTTGAGCTGTGCCTGAATGCCAGTGGATAAGAGTCAGTGGGTTCTTTGGCATCTTGAGCAGCCTGGTTGTTGAATTTCATATTCCACTAAGGTCTTTACTCTGTGGTTGCAGTCCTTTTCTTTTAACTGAATCAATATTCAGTCTGTTCTGACACTTCCCTTTTGGACCTTTTTTTGTTTGCATGGTGGAGTGTTGTGATTTTTACTCTCTTGGCAAATTTCAGGTATATAATACAGCATTATTAATTACACGCTGCTGTATATTAGATCCCCAGAACTTACTTGTTTTATAAGTGAGGGTTTGTACCCTTTGATCAGCATCTCCCCATTCCTCTCCCTGTTCCTATCCCCAGCCCCTGGTAACCACCATTCTCTTCTCTGTTTCTTTGAGTTCAACTTTTTTCAGATTCCATATGTAAGTGAGATCATACCGTAATCTGTGTTATTTCTGATCTCAGTTTTCACTGAATGCTTTTTGTCCTTGTATTATGAGTTGTGTTTTTCTGCTTCTTTGCTTGTCTGGTGAGTTTGGGTTGGATGCCAAGCATTGTGAGTTTTACCTTGTTGGGTGCTAGGCATTTTGTATTCCTGTAAATATTACTGAACTTTGTTTTGTGATGCTGGTAAAATACTTGGAAATAGTTTCATTCTTTTGGGTCTTTCATTTAAGCTTTGTTAGATGGTACCAAAATTGCATTTATTCTAAAGCTAGTCTCCTCGTGCACCGCCCCCCCCCCCCCCGTTATAAGCCAGATATTAAAGAGATTTGCAAAAATTTAAAACAATTACATTCTTCTTACTATTTTAGGGGGAAAATACAGGTTTTTGAAATTAAAATGTTACTTTGATTAACATAATGGGTTTATTGTTATTTAAAAGCTGTTCTAATTTTTTTTTTTTTTAAAAGATACAGTGTCTTGCTTTGCTACCAAGGCTGGAGTACAGTGGTGTGATCATAGCTCACTGAAGCCTTGAACTCCTGGGCTCAAGCGATCTTCCTGCTTCAGACCCCCGAGTAGCTAGAACTATAGGTGTGTGCCACCACACTTGGCTAATTTTAAAAAAATTTTTTTTGTAGAGATAGTGTCTTGCTATGTTGCCCAGGGAGGTCTCGAACTTTTGGCCTCAAGTGATCCTTCTGCCTCAGCCTCCCAAAGTTTTGGGATTACAGGTGTGAGCCACCGCACCTGGCCCTAATTTTGAGTATAGCAAATATTGATAGATATAACTCACATAAATAAAAACTCAATAATTGGGGGTCCTCAGTAAATTTTTTTTTTTTTTTTGAGACATAGTTTTGCTCTTGTTGCCCAGGCTGGAGTGCAATGGCGTGATCTCAGCTCACTGCAACCTCCGCCTCCCGGGTTCAAGTGATTCTCCTGCCTCAGCCTCCTGAGTAGCTGGGATTACAGGCATGCGCTACCACGCCTGACTAATTTTGTATTTTTAGTACAGACAGGGTTTCTCCCTGTTGGTCAGGCTGGTCTTGAACTCCCGACCTCTGGTGATCTGGCCACCTTGGTCTTCCAAAGTGCTGGGATTACAGGCCTAAGCCACTGTGCCCTGCCGGTCCTCAGTAATTTTGAAGAGTGCTGAGGAGTCCTGAGACCAGAGGGTCTGAGAATGGTAATGGAAGGGAACATTCAGAACATGTGGGTGCCTGAGGCTTCTCTAGAGCAGGGTACTTGCCCAAAGGGGCTTGGGATTTTGCTTCCTGTTCCAACCTAACCTTTGTGTTGCCCTGATATCTTATTTTCTGTTACTGGAGGCATCTTCCAAACTCAGTTCTCCAGGTCACGGAAACAAGTCAATGAAAAAGCAGGACAGGCGTCACTTCTGTTATAAGCTTACCACTTCGGGCTTCTAGTCTCTGTTTTCAACATTTTAGTGATGTTGTCTCTTTCTCTATGTGTACACTTCTGTATATGCTTATATGCATGCTGATCTATGAATTTGAAAAGAAGTTTGTTGTGCTTTACCTAGCATTTCTGGGTGTTTTGTAGCAGTAGGTGTGGTGGGTTGAATAGTATCCTCCATAAATCTGTGTCTACCTGGTACTCAGAATGTGACCATATTTGGAAATAGGGTCTTTGAAGCTATTATTAGTTAAGGTTTGAGATAAGATCATGATGGAGTGGGTTCTAAATGCAATGACTGGTGTCCTTATAGAAGAGAGAGGACATATAAAGATACAAAGAAGAGGGTGAAGTGAAGGTGGAAACAGAGATTGGAGTGATGCATCGTCTACAAGACGAGGAGCCAGGAGACAGCAAGAGGCAAGGAAGGCTCTTTCTCAGAGCCCTCATAGAGAGCAAGGTCCTGCTACACCTTTATGTCAGACTTCTAAACTCCAGAACTTTGAGAGGAAAAAAAAAAATCTATTGTTTAAAGCCACCTGGTTTGTGGTCCTTTGTTAGGGCAGTCCTAAGTGAGTAAAACAGTTAGGTTTTTCTGGATTTCTAGCTCATATTCAGGTCATTATCAGGTATTTTCAGGTTATTATCAAAGCATTTCAGGTATTATCAGGGAGACTGTTAAGATATATGTCATGTCAGAAATAACACACCAAAAATAAGGTTCTTATTCTCTCTCAAAGCTAAAACCCATTTAGTCTTCTTCATCAGAAACCTGGGAACCCATGTTTGACTTACCTCTCTTTTATCCCTTATATACAACTAATAAAAGTCAAGCTCCTAGACATGACACTGATGCTTTCCGTGGCTAAGGCCTTGTCTTCTGCTGCACCTCACATAACTTACCGCCTATTCTATGCTTTAGCAATTCTCTATTCATAGCTCTCTGAGAAGTTAACATCCTTTCTAATCTTCATTATTTGTGTTATCTCTGCTCAAAGGTTCTTCCATTATCTTCCTCACCAGCCATCTTCTGCTCATCTTTACGTGCTTTGAGGTATCTCCAAGCAAGCTGAGTGCTTCTTTTCTGTACTTTAAGAAAATATTCTCTACACTTCTGTTGCAGCACTTTCTATAATATATTTATGTGATCTATTTTGGCAACATTCTTCTCCATTAGGTTGTAACTTCAGCAGAAGACAGGAAATATCTTAGTTATCTTTGTGTCTCCAGTAACCAGCCCAGTGTAACTTTTCCGATATACAAATACCATGACTTTCTCCTGCTTAAAAATCTTCACTGACTTCCATTTGCAAGTAGGATAAAATTTAAGCATCTTATTTTGGCAGGCAAGGATTTATGATCTACTATCTTTTCAGGCTTGTCTCTTCTCCTTCTTCTCTTACTTTATGCCAAGCAATACCAAATGAATTTATAAGTATATCATGCTGTTTCATGTTTCTAGATTTTAAAGTATTCTATTTCCTCTTCCTAGATATCCATGCATTTCTCTCTGCCTTCCCTTTTGTATCTAGTGATGTTCTCTTCATCATTCAAAAACCAATTCAGACATTTATTCTTTTAGAAAACTTTTCTGACTCTTTTGACATACTGTTCATAGGAGAGATTTCCCTGCCTGCCTGTGTTCACCTGTGTTCCTTTATGCTGGTATTCTTTGGTATGTGATAACAGATTATAATCTTTGATGTCATATCTAGTCTTTGAGTTCCAGTCCTTCTACTCATCAGTTCTTTTTTCTTTTTCTTTTTCTTTCTTTTTTTTTTTTTTTTGAGACAGAGTCTCGCTCTATTGGCAGGCTGGAGTGCAGTGGCACCATCTCGGCTCGCCGCAACCTCCAACTCCCTGGTTCAAGCAATTCTCCTGCCTCAGCCTCCCGAGTAGCTGGGATTATAGGCATGCGCCACCATGCCAAGCTAATTTTTGTATTTTTAGTAGAGACGGGGTTTCACCATGTTGGCCAGGATGGTCTCTATACCCTGACCTTGTGATCTGCCCATCCTGGCCTCCCAAAGTGCTGGGATTACAGGTGTGAGCCACCACGCCCGGCCATAGTCCTTCTACTCACCAGTTCTTTAATACAATATGAGGTAAACTATTTAACTACGCTGAGTCACAGTTTTATCATCTTTTAAAATAGGGAGATAATGTTAGCTACTTTATAGTGCTAAATGTTTTAAGTGAGATAGGATTACTGAGGATAAAAGGGTGGGCAAAATATGGGCCAGGAGTGGTGGCTCATGCCTGTAATCCCAGCACTTTGGGAGGCCGAGGCAGGCAGATCACCTGAGGTCAGGAGTTCGAGACCAGCCTGGCCAACATGGCGAAACCCTGTCTCTACTAAAAATACAAAAAAAATTAGCTGGGCATGGTGGCATGCACCTGTAGTCCCAGCTACCAGGGAGGCTGAGGCAGGAGAATCTCTTGAACCCAGGAGGCAGAGGTTAACAGTGAGCCGAGATTGTGCCACTGCACTCCAGCCTGGGCGACAGAGCAAGACTGTCTCAAAAAAACAAAAAAATATATAATTTATAATATATTACATATTATGTATATTATTTATATGTATTATATATAATACATATTATATAATATATAATATATTTATATAAATTAAATATATGTATCATATATAGTATATATAATATATAAATATATAAATGTATATATTATATAATTATATATAAAATATAATTATATATAATTATATATTGTTTTATATTATATATAATATATAATACATACAATATAATTATATATAATATAATTATATTTATTTACATAATATATAAATATATAAAATTATAAATATATATCATATAATTATATATAATTATATATCATATATTATATAATTATATATATTATATATCATATATGATATAATTACAATATATGATATATATTATATAATACATGTTGTATATAATACATATGTTGTATATAATATATTATATAATATATGTTATATATAATTAGTTGTATATAATATGTAATATATAATATATGTTATATATAATATATTATATATAGAAATATTGGTAAGTTCTGTATAATAATGTTATTAAGTTCTATAAGTAGAAAAAAAAGTGTTAAATTCTATTACAAAATACCCTGAGAAAGGATGAGGGAGATAGTATTTGTCTGTTGGGGGTTTGGAAAATATTTATTAAAATGGTAGCGTAGGAAAAGGACCTTGAAAGATGTGTTCAGTAGGCAGATTTTTTTTAAGTGGTAGAGGGTTAAGGATATTACAAGCATAGGACAAAATGTGAACAATGACAAGAAAGAAGGAAAGTATAGTATTTATTCAGAGAATGGCAGTACTGCTGCAATGGAGAGCCACTGGAAGTGGGGCAAGGAGGCATATGGCAAAGGTTAGGCAGTGCTGGTACATTGGGACCGTCTGACCACGGAGGACCTTGAATTCCCCGCTGTGATCCTGTGGGTGAGGGTGGTGTTAGAGAATTAGTGGTTAAGAGTGTGGGGTCTGGAGGCAAGACCACGTAATCTTAAATCTCTGCTTATTTGTAGCTGTGAGATCTTGGGCCTGCTATCTCCTCCACGGCCCAGTTCCCCACATTGCCGTGAGAGAGTGTGACGTTTTCTGCAGGGAGAATGCAAGGGAAGAAAATACGATACCTGAGAACAGAACTGTGAGGATTTTAACGTATATACAGTAGTCCTCCCTTAACTGCTTTTTTGCTTTCCTTGGTTTCTGTTACCTGTGGTCACCTGTGGTCTGAAAATATTAAATGGAAAATTCCAGGAAAGAACAGCTCACAGATTTTAAGTTCAGCTTTTTTTTAAGTAGTGTGATGAAATCTTATGCCATTCTGCTGTGCTCCACCCTGGAGGTGAATCTTCCTTTTGTCCAGTGTATCCACGTATCCACACTACCTGCCCCTTAGCCACTTAGTAGCTGTCTCGTTATTAGATCGACTGTTGCAGTATCAGTGCTTGTGTTCACATAACCCGTATTTTATTTAATAATGGCCCCAAAGCATAAGAGTAATGATGCTGGCATATTGTTATAATTGTTCTATTTTGTTACTAGTTATTGTTGTTAATCTCTTACTGTGACTAATTTGTAAATTAAATTTTATTATGTAATAGGTATGTATATAGAGGAAAAACATAGTGTGTATAGGGTTTGATACTGTCTGTGGTTTCAGGCATCCACTGGGGGTCTTGGATTATATTCTTTGATGACAAGGGGGGATTACTGTATATGGTGACAAAAATATACATGAACACATGCAGGAAGGCCCAGAAAACTGTTTAATTCAGAAATAAAGTAGTAAAGTAAAACAGGTATGTTTTTTTTTAAGGAGTTGATATGAGACTGAAATCATTGCTTAAGCTGGGAGGAAAACAAAACAAAACAAAAACCAGAATAAAGACGAATGACAAAAAAAGAAGGATGATAGATCAGAGGTCATGCTATGGACAAAGGGTAGATTTAGTAGGTGTAGGAGGAAGAAAAGAATAGTATTTGTGATTCAGAAAAAAAATTTAGAGTTTGAAAGTTCTCGGGTAGATCTTTCCAGATTATAATTAGGTTAACTATGTATATTAAAGTAGAATAGAGGTAAATTACAGATGAAAGACTCTTTTGAAGGAGCATGGTAGAACTTGTGGTGAATAATGACAAATGGGAGCTCAAATGATTATTCCCTACTTTCTGGCTTGGTGAGACTGGTCGCATAGAAGTAGTTGGTAGAAATGTAGTTTAGCAGAGTGAACTATGGTTTATCTACATGTTTTTCCTTTCCATATGGTCCAACATAATTTGTAAGTACTTACAGTAGTAGCAAGTACTTATTATAGCAGTCTCCAATGAGACTAGTCTTGTTAAGAAATTTTCCATACTACTTAACTGAACAGGAAGTACCACCGCACACACAGTATTGCTTCTCAGATACCTTGTAGTTTAGATAGGCTACACATTGGATATCCCTTACCTAAAATGCATGGGACTAGAAGTGTTTCAGAGTTTGAGTTTGGGAATATTTGCATTATACTTATGCTCACTGGTTGAGCATTCCTAATCCGAAAATCCAAAATGTTCCATTGAGCATTTCCTTTAAGTGTCGTGTCAGTGCTCAAAAAGTTCTGGAGTTTGGAGCATTTTGGATTTTGGATTTTCAGATTTGGGGATGTTCAACCTGTATTAGATCTTCCTGAGTGCTTTGATGTACCCTAAATATGAAACATTATTCATATTTTCTTTGTGGTTTAATCCACGTTCAGATAGGAAAAATAAGACAAGTTAAAGATGAGAGACCATAGAACCATACTTGATTTCTTAGATTTGCACTGTTCAGTCTGGTAGCCACCAGCCATTTGTGGCTATTAAGTACTTGCAATGTGGCTAGCCCAAATTGAGATGTGATATAAAGGTGAAATATACATTAGATATCAAAGACTTAGTATGAAAAAATATGAAATAGCTCATTAATAGTTTTTTATATGGGTTATATGTTTGAAATGACAATAATGAAAAAAGAATGTAAAACAGCTTATTAACAATTTTCGGCTTGAAAATATGACTCATTATTTTCCTGTTGAACAGCACTGAATCTATGTGTGGGGTGCTAAAAGCTTAATAAAATTTTCTGTGAATGGATTTTAAAATAAGTATCATTAGATTTCTTGTTATTTTAAAGTTATATCTAATGAAAGGCATTAAACTTCAGGGATAAAGGTAACTAGTTACCAAACTTTTTAGCTGGTTAGTCTTGCTGTCTAAAAAGTAGACCTTTGCTTTTGCTTTGTATGGATATCTAAGTGCATTATGGGGTTGTTTTTCATAAAAGCCTCATAGCCTATGACTAGACTGTATTATCTGATATAGCCAGTGTTATGCTTGGTGATGCTTTTTTTCCCTTTTCCTCATTTTAGATTTTCTAAAGCAATGTAGCTTCACTTGGAAACTTGTTAGAAATACTGATTTTGAACCCCAACCCTGTTGAATCAGAAACTAAGGGCTTGATTTAGCCCTCCAGATGATTCTGATGTGCGTGAAGTTTGAGAAACATAGTTGTAGAGATTCCATTGTGTAACGGTGAGCACACTGGACTCTGAATCCAGAGAAACATAGATGTAGATAATACTACTTTTATAGAATAACAAAACTCAACCTCTTTATAACCTTTATAACATATCTATTTGAAAGGAATTACATTCTTTTCTTTTTAATTCATCACTTGTAAAACTCTTACATTCTTAGGTGGATGCTCTCCGATTGCGTTTGGAAGAGAAGGAAACCATGTTGAATAAAAAGACAAAACAAATTCAGGATATGGCTGAAGAGAAGGGGACACAAGCTGGAGAGATACATGACCTCAAGGACATGTTGGATGTGAAGGAGCGGAAGGTTAATGTTCTTCAGAAGAAGGTAAGGTGCAGGTGTTTCGAGTTCAGTGGCCCATTCCTCATACATCTTCACTCCTACCACTAAGTTATTTCTAAATGCTGTCAGAGTTTCTTGCTCATTTTTCAGTTTATATTTTTGTGATTAGTAATTTGGAATTGTTGTTGCGGTAGGTAGATTGTTAAGACTGCTCTATATATTCAGTTTTTAAAAATTTAAACACTGTTAGTATCTTCCAGTAGTGCTTTTCATGCTGTTTCTCACAAGTGCCTTGTAAATTGCCAAAGTGTTTGAACTGACATTCTTCTGCCCCTTCTGTCTTTTATTGAAACTGTACTAAACTGGTTTAGTACATGGACTTGGGATAGTACAACTTCATTTGTGTGTTTAATAAGATGACAATTTTAAGCTGAGACCAGTAGCATCCAGACAAACACATAATTCATATATGAGCAAAAAAAAGTGTGTGTGTCTATTTCAATACAAATCTTACTGTTCCTTAGTGCTTGTTCTTTCCCCTTTTTTCAGTTAATATATTTTGGTATTCTTTCCAAGGGTTTCTTCATTGTTGTTACTAACAGCATTGTATGGATATACTATAGCAAAATTTCTACTGATGGACATTAATTTTGCTAAAAATTTCTTCCTTTACATAAAATGATTAATAGTAAAAAATGTTGTACATGTTTAGTTTATACATATGTCAAGTCAAGTATATTTCTAGGATAAAGTCCTTAAAGTTGAACTGCTGAGTGAGAGGATACGCATTTATAATTTTGATGGATTTTGCCAAGTAATCTTAAAGAGACTGTACCAAGTTTCATTTTTACTATCCGTGATGAAAGTGTTATATTCCCACATACTTGTCTGCAGAGTGTGTTAAAAGGCTTTTTCACTTTTTGGCAGTCTGATAGGTGAGCAAACAATGTCAGTGTAGTTGCAGTTCTTTCATTGGAAGTAAAGTCGAACAGACTTTTATATTTAACATCCTTTCTATTTTCTATTATTTGTTTATATGCTTTACCCATTTTTATTTTGAGTTCTTTCCTGCTTTTTTAAAAGTTGATTTGTAGAAATCTCTTCCCAATTTAAAAATTAGTTCTTTTGTCTGATGTGAGTTCTAAACATTTCTTCTTGTTTGGCTTATTTATTGAGATGGAGTCTCACTTTCTCGCCCAGACTGGAGTGCAGTGGCACGATCTCGGCTCGGTGCAACCTCTGCCTCCTGGGTTCAAGTGATTCCCCTGTCTCAGCCTCCCAAGTAGCTGGGACTACAGGTGCCCGCCCCCACATCTGGTTAATTTTTTGTATTTTTAGTAGAGACGGGGTTTTACCACCATGTTGGCCAGGCCGGTTTTGAAGTCCATGGCCTCAAGCAAGCCACCCACCTGGGCCTCCCGAAGTACTGGGATTACAGGCGTGAGCCACTGCACCAGCCCCCCTTTTTTAAAAAAAAAGAAATAAATAAAACAGATGTTGTCCAGGCTGGTCTGAAACTCCTGGCCCTAAGCCATCTTCGCATCTCAGCCTCCCAAGGCCACTGCTCCTAGCTCTGTTTGGCTTTTGACTCGTGTGTGTGTGTGTGTGTGTGTGTGTGTGTGTGTGTGTGTGTGTTCAGACTTCTTAAATAAAGTGAATTTTTTAAGGCTTCTGGATTTTGTGACATATTACAAAAGTTATATTTTAGAATATTTCTTATTTTCTAGTGATATTGATCTGTCTGTATCCAGTAACATTGTTTAAATTTTTGTGTTTTTGTGATATATGTTAATAGCTAATTCCTTCTAAGGTACGTTTCTTTTTCAGAAGTGCCCTAGCTTTTTTTTTTTTCTTGGCTATTTTTCCATTTGAAATTTAGAATCAGCTTTTATCATCTCCTGCCTTTAATTCTTTCCGTTGTGTTTTTTATTGGGAGTATATAAAATTTGTAGTTATTAATTTATAGAGAATTGACAAGAATGGGGTATATCTTTCCATGAATTCATTTTTTGTTTCTCAGAAATGTTTTAATGTTTCCTTCATAATAGATTTTATACATTTATTAAGCTTCTTCCTAGGTTTTCTTTTTGTTATAAAGTGTTATGTTTTTCATTACATCTTCTAACTGCTTGTTTTTTTGTGCACATGAAGGCTTGTGATTTCTCTATATCAGTTTTGTACTTAGTCATCATACTGAATTCTCTTAAAGGTTTGGATTTTTTTTTAGTTTATTCTTTTGGCTTTTCCAAATATGTAGTGTTATCATTTCTAAATAATAATTATCTTCCTGTGTTCAGTTTTAATGTATGTAGCCCATTTCCTTCTCCTTCTGCTTATGCGTACCACACTACACGATACTGGACATCTCCACATTATACCTGATCTGAATGAGAATGCTTTTAGTTCTCTCCCACTAAAGTACAGTGCTTGCTTTTGTGTTAGAATTGATAGCTACATTAAGAAAGTATCCATCAAATAAAGTGAGTTAAAACTTAAACTTTTTTTTATTATTTTTTGTTTCAGTAGTTTTTGGAGAACAGGTGGTGTTTGGTGACATGAATAAGTTCTTGAGAGGTGGTTTTTGAGATGTTGGTGCACCCATCACCTGAACAGTGGACACTGTACCCAATGTGTAGTCTTTTTATCCCTCACCCACTCCCACTTCCCCTTGACTCCCCAAAGTTCACTGTATCTTTCTTATGCCTTTGCGTCCTCATAGCTTAGCTCCCACTTGTAAATGAGAACATGCAATGTTTGGTTTTCCATTCCTGAGTTACTTCACTTAGAATAATGGTCTCCAACTCCATCCAGCTTGTTGCGAATGCCATTATTTCGTTCCTTTTTATGGCTCAGTAGAATTTTGTGGTATATATATATATATATATATATATATATATATATATATATCACATTTTCTTTATCCACGTGTTGATTGATGGGCATTTGGGCTGGTTCCATATTTTTTGGAATTGCGAATGTGCTATTGTAAACATGCCTGTGCAAGTGTCTTTTTCGTATAATGCCTTCCTTTCCTCTGGGTAGATACCAGTAGTGGGATTGCTGGATCAAATGGTAGGTCCACTTTTAGTTAAGGAATCTCTATACTGTTTTCCACAGTGGTTGTGCTAGTTTGCATTCCCACCAGCAGTGTAAAAATGTTCCCTTTTCACCACATCCATGCAAATATCTATTTTTTTATTTTTAAATTATATCGCATTGTGGTTTTGATTTGCATTTCACTGATAATTAGTGATGCAGAGCTTTTTTTTTTTTTTGAGATGGAATCTTGTTCTGCCGCCCAGGCTGGAGTGCAGTGGTGCAATCTCGGCTCACTGCAACCTCCGTCTCCCGGGTTCAAGCAATTCTCCTACCTCAGCCTCCTGAGTAGCTGGGATTACGGGTGCTCGCCACCACGCCCCACTAATTTTTGCATTTGTAGTCGAGACGGGGTTTCACCATGTTGGCCAGGCTGGCCTTGAACTCCTGATCTCAGGCAATCCGCCCGCCTTGGCCTCCCAAAGTGCTGGGATTACAGGTGTGAGCCACTGCACCCAGCCCTTGTTGAGCTTTAATATGTTCTTTGGCCATTTGAGAATTGTCTATTCATGTCTTTAGCCCACTTTTTGATGGGATTATTTGTTTTTTACTTGATGATTTGAATTCTTTGTAGATTCTGGGTATTAGTCCTTTGTTAGTTGCATAGTTTCTGAATATTTTCTCCAATTCTGTAGGTTGTCTGTTTACTCTTCTGACTATTTCTTTTGCTGTGCAGAAACTTTTTAGTTTAATTAAGTCTCATCTATTTATCTTTTTGTTGCATTTGCTTTTGGGTTCTTGTTCATGAAGTCTTTGCCTAAGCTGACATCTAGAAGAGTTTTTCCAGTGTTATCTTCTAGAATTTTTATGGTTTCAAGTCTTAGATTTAAGTCTTTGAGCCATCTTGAGTTGATTTTTGTATAAGGTGAGAGATGAAGATCCGGTTTCATTTTTCACATGTGGCTTGCCAGTTATCCCAGCACCATTTGTTGAATAGGGTGTCATTTCCCTGCTTTGTGTTTTTCTTTACTTTGTTGAAGATCAGTTGGCAGTAAGTGTCTGGCTTCATTTCTGGGTTCTCTATTCTGTTCCATTGGTCTGTGTGCCTGTTTTTATACCGGTACCATGACTGGTTTTGGCAACTATAGCCTTGTATAGTTTGAAGTTGAATAATGTGATGCCTCCACATTTGTTCTTATTGCTTAGTCTTGCCTTGGCTATGCAGGCTCTTTTTTGGTTCCATATGAATTTTAGGATTGTTTTTTCTAGTTCTGTGAAGAATGATGATGGTATTTTGATGGCAATTTCATTGAGTGTGTAGATTGCTTTTGGCAGTGTGGTAATTTTCACAATATTGATTCTACCCATCCATGAGCATGGGATATGTTTCCATTTGTTTGTGTCATCTGTGATTTCTTTCAGCAGTTTTGTAGTTTTCCTTGTAGAGGTCTTTCATTTCCTTGTTTAGGTATTTTACTGTTTTTTTTTTTTATTTTTTGGCAGTTATTGTAAAAGGGGTTGAGTTCTTGATTTGATTCTCAGCTTGGTAACTATTGATGTGTAGTAGTGCTGCTGATTTGTGTACATTAGTTTTGTATCCTGAAACTTTACTGAATTCATTTATCAGATCTAGGAGCTTTTGGATGAGTCTTTAGGGCTTTGTAGGTATATGACCTTATCATCAGCGAACAATGATAGTTTGACTTCCTCTTTACTGATTTGGATGTCCTTGATTTCTTTCTCCTGTTTGATTGCTCTGACGAGGACTTCCAGTACTGTTTGTTTGTTTTTTTTTAATTTTATTATTATTATACTGTAAGTTCTAGGGTACATGTGCACAATGTGCAGGTTTGTTACATACATATACATGTGCCATGTTGGTGTGCTGCACCCATTAACTCGTCATTTAGCATTAGGTATATCTCCTAATGCTCTCCCTCCCCCCTCCCCCCACCCCACAGCAGTCCCCGGAGTGTGATGTTCCCCTTCCTGTGTCCAAGTGTTCTCATTGTTGAATTCCCACCTATGAGTGAGAACATGTGGTGTTTGGTTTTTTGTCCTTGTGATAGTTTGCTGAGAATGATGGTTTCCAGTTTCATCCATGTCCTTACAAAGGACACGAACTCATCATTTTTTATGGCTGCATAGTATTCCATGATGTATATGTGCCACATTTTCTTAATCTAGTCTATCGTTGTTGGACATTTGGGTTGGTTCCAAGTCTTTGCTATTGTGAATAGTGCCGCAATAAACGTACGTGTGCATGTGTCTTTATAGCAGCATGATTTATAATGCTTTGGGTATATACCCAGTAATGGGATGGCTGGGTCTGTTGAATAGAAGTGGTAAAAGTGGGCATCCTTATCTTGTTCCAGTTCTCAGGGGAAATGCTTTCAACTTTCCCCCGTTCAGCATAATGTTGACTGTGGCTTTGTCATAGATGGCTTAAGGTATGTCCCTTGTATGCCAATTTTGCTGAGGGTTTTAATCATAAAGGGATGCTGGATTTTGTTAACTGCTTTTTTGGGGTCTATTGAGATGATCATCTGATTTTTATTTTATTTTATTGGTATTAGTTTTGATCTTTCAATAGGAATATTTTCAAGTAATAGACCTAATAGTTTCAAAACATTTTTCACTTCTCATGCACTTGATCATTGTATATTTTTCTCCCATTGTGCTTCTCATACATTTACTTCTTATTAGGCACAATAACATGTTGGTAAGAAATATGACCAGACAACTTTTAGTGGATTAGAAGTTACTTGTAATTTTTACTATGATTAATAATGCGTAAGCCTTTTGAGTTCCATTTCCTATTAAACTTTTCTTTAAGTGTAGGATATTATTAGTAAAATATGAATTTTTAAAATTTCGCTGGTTATTGCAGTTGTGGAGTTTGTGAGGAGGGGAGTGATTTCATTATTTGATTTCATACAGTGCAAGTTTCTGAAGGCATCTGGATGCACAAAGACTCGATTCACCACTGTGCCAGCAGCCTGTTTGTTGCTCTAGGCTGATTATACCCAAAATGTTGGTGACATGATGGATTATCACTTTCATTAGGTCATAAGTGTTAGGGGCATATATTTTACTTTTATAACATTTGTTTTTCAGCTCCTATTTTCTTCGCTCTCATTCTATAAGGATTACTTCATTTAAAACCAAAGTGTTGAAAGATTGCGTGGGTCTTCAGTCATTAAACTTTGCCTTTCAGATCATGAGAACATGACAGCAAGCTACTAAAAAAGCCTTAGATGATTCATGTTGCTGGAAGAAAAGATATACTGGTTAGAATTCAAAGGTTGTTTGGAAGTAACGCATTTCTTATTTTTAACTAGGT
The DNA here is from genome assembly GCF_029289425.2 of Pan paniscus. Lineage (NCBI taxonomy): Eukaryota > Metazoa > Chordata > Mammalia > Primates > Hominidae > Pan > Pan paniscus. Next base: position 6,651,964 of record NC_073259.2, read on the forward strand.
AAAAATTTTTAGAAAAGTTTTTGTATTGGTCCATTTTCACACAGCTATAAAGATACTACCTGAGACTAAGTAATTTATGAAGAAAAGAGGTTTAATTGACTCACATTTCCATATCTGAGTCGCTAGGGAGGCTTTGGGAATCTTATAATCATGGCAGAAGGTGAAGGGGAAGCAAGGCACGTCTTACATGGCAACAGGAGAGAGACAGACACACACACACACATATCATGCAAATCTTGTATATATTTTCTTTGTCCTTCCTCTTCATCCTTCACAGAAGGCAGCAGAGGATCAGTAATTGTGCTGTCTTAGTACACCACACTGCCCCAATAATTCATCATGTTACAAACTTTTATGTGTCTTAAAACTTACCAGATAGTACAACTGTTTTCAAAATTGGTTTATGTTATTAGTGCTTCTTTTTTATTTTATTTAATTAATTATTTTTTGAGACTGAGTCTCACTCTGTTACCCAGGCCGGAGTGCAGTGGCGTGATATTGGCTCCCTGCAACCTCTGCCTCCCGGGTTCAAGTGATTCTCCTGCCTCAGCCTCCTGAGCAGCTGGGATTACAGGCGCCTGCCACCTCGCCCAGCTAATTTTTGTATTTTTAGTAGAGACGGGATTTCGCCATGTTGGTCAGGCTGGTCTCAAACTTCTGACCTCAGATGATCCTCCCGCCTCGGCCTCCCAAAGTGCAGGGATCACAGGCATGAGCCACCAAGTTTGGCCTAGTACTGCTTTGTAGACAATTACCTTTATGCCTGTTATTTTCAGTGCTTAGATCCTTCCCATTCTGTGTACTTTTTTTGTTGACGTTACTGTATTAATGTGGTCAGAATCAACATTTGTGATGTATTTCCAGCACCATTGTTGGCTGATAAAATAGAGATAGCTTTAAATTTAGTATCCATAAAAAATAAAATGAATACCGTAGGTTTAGAGAAGTTTAAAGTTCTCAAGGGATCTATGTATTTTTTAAAAATTATATAAAAATAACTTTAAAGTAATCTTTTTTTCTTGGTAAAACGTGCAGTTTTATGTATTTTTAGGCAGGAGTAACAACTTTTTCCACATTTCCATCCGGAGAACAAAGGTCAAAACAGCATTTATTATTCTAGCCATAGTTTTACTGTTTAAACTTTTGAAATTTTGTGTAGCACCATTGAGAGAAGATTAGTGCTTACAGCTGAAACTTAGTTTTAATACAGTATCATATATACATATATATTGGTTGATTTGTTTTTGAGACAGGGTCTCACTGTGTTGCCCAGGCTGGAATGCAGTGGTGCAATTATGGCTCACTGCAACCCTTGTGTCTGGAGCTCAAGCAGTCCTCCTACCTCACTTCTTGAGTAGCTGGGACTACAGGCACATGCCACCATGCCCAGCTAATTTTTGGTATTTTTTGTAGAGATGGGGTTTCACCATGTTGGCCAGGCTGGTCTCGAACTCCTGGACTGAAGTGATCTGCCCACCTCGGCCTCCCAAAGTGCTATGATTACAGGCATGAGCCACCATGCCAGACATCTTTTTTTCATTTTTTGTTATCATTTATTTCTGAAACTCAGCCAATATGATGTATAGAGACAAATACATAGATATTGACTGGCAAAAAGTCGTGGAGATAAAGCGTATTACTTGAACAAGACTTCAGATTGAATATTATTATTCTTTAGTTTTCATTCATTTGCCTGCTTTGTGAGGTATTAGGAATGACATGGGTGGTGGTGGATACAACATAGAAAAATTTCACCTGCTTAATATTACTTGAACTAATCTCTGGGACCATAGTCCCTTGGCCATCACCAAGACTGAGAAGAATCGAATCAAGATTTTGCTTTAGGGGAAGGTTGTTTTGAATATCTTAGGGGGATTTACAGTGCACCCTCCTGTAGCTTACATTGCAAAGCATTCTGGCATGGGATAAGATGTTCATAACTCTGTGTGTTGTCTTTAAACAGAGTCTTTGAAGCAGTTCCCTCAGACAGCACAGGACATTTTCCTACTGAAGGAACTCAGATGCAGTTTAGGCATACTTATATGTGGAAACTATCCATCTCATAGTTTACTACTGAACCCTGAATTAGCTGGTAGCAACAACCCCCTACCCTCTCTCCCGCAGTCAGAGGCTTCTCCTGATAGCCATGGCAGTAAAAATAGAACAGTAGAACTAAAATATTTTCCAGAAGCAGAACATATTCATAGGGAAAGGATAAATTCAAAGTTATTTACAACTCTTTTATCTTCAAACCATTACATATAAATTGATCAAATAAAAATAGCTAGTCTAATGTGTTTTGAGCAGGTATTACCATTTTTATTTATTATTTATATTGCTTATTTTTGAATCATGATATTTCAGGCTTTTTATTTGATGAGTCAACATCTTAAGATTCCTAATGAGAATGGGATATGAAAAATAATTGGGTCATTGTTAACAATGATAAGTCATTTTGACAGTATGTGTACTTGATATGATCAATGATACTTCACCTCTGTGGTTCTCTTCCCCAAAACGCACAACCCCAGTCCAATTATGAACAAAACAGTAGACAAATCCCAGTTAAGAAACATTCCACCAAACAACTGACTAGTAGTATTCAAAACTGCCAAGCCTCCAAAAACTAGGAAAGTCCAAGAAACTGTCACAGCCAAGAAGAGCCAAGGAGACATGCCATCCAAACATAATGACATATCCCAGGCAATATCTTGGAAGAGAAAAATGGCAGCAGACAGAAACTAAGGAAATGCGAATAAAGCATGGACTCTTGTTAAGAATAATGTATCCGTGTTGATTAATTATGACAAATGTGTCATACTAATGTAAGATGTTAACAGTGTGAAATCTGGCCTCTGGGTTCCCGGGAACTCTCTGTATCACCTTCTCTGTACCATCCTCACCTCTCTGCAAATCCAAAACTATTCTAAACAAAAAGTGCATTTAAAAAATCAATTCAAATTTGGCAGCGTATTAGGGTTAAGAATAATAAGGTAACAGTGATTTTGAGAGAGCTCAAAAATAAAAAATTTGGAATGGCATTCTTTTCAAAGCTTGGTGGACCCAAAACCTATAAATACTTCAGTGGGGGAGATCAGGGATTTTACCTTCGGAACATTAAGGTTGTATGAATTTATTGGGGAAGAGGGAAGGCTACAAAGCAGTCAACCTAATTCTATTTGTCTTCTTTGCCCCTGGCTTCCAGATCTCTCTCCAAGTCACCATAGACCATGTGCACCCCAATATTGAATATCTCATGAACAACCAGGACAGATTTGATCTAAGAAAGACTCAATGCAAGAAATCCCTGTTATATTCCAGTGGAGAGTGTTATGTGGAATGGACCCCTCCATTTGAACTCTTAAATTCTGTTTCAATTCAGGTCATTATTCTCCTCTGCTTTCCTTGGAGGTTTATACAAATCTTAGGTACACCAGGAAACCATCCTTTCAGCCAGGGTTCTTTCTCAGTGCCAGGCACTTTTCTATGTGAATTATATCAACAGGTAACCCTGTGAACCATGTTGCTACCTAACGCTGTTGACAAATTTCAGTCCTGTTTCATTTCACACAACTGCCCAACTTTTGGTGGATCAGAAGACAACAGGTAAAGATAACCAAGTAGCCACCAAATAAGACTAGGAGGCTTTCCGCAAAAAAGACAACTTTCTGAAATGCTTGGTGAAACTGTTCATTAGACAGAATGTACATCACTGGATTGATGATGGAGTTTAAAAATAGCTCAGCAAGGCTGGGCGCGGTGTCCCACGCCTGTAATCCCAGCACTTTGGGAGACCGCGGCAGGTGGATCACGTGAGGTCAGGAGTTTGAGACCAGCCTGGCCAACATGGTGAAACCCTGTCTCTACTGAAAATACAAAAAATTAGCTGGGAGTAGTGGCAGGTGCCTGTAATCCCAGCTACTCGGGAGGCTGAGGCAGGAGAATTGCTTGAACCCGGGAGGCGGAGGTTGCAGTGAGCTGAGATTGTACCATTGCATTCTAGCCTGGGAGACAAGAGTGAGACTCGGTATCAAAAAGAAAAAAAAAAAAAGCTCAGCAAGATGAAGATGTTTAATATGGTTGGGTATCTTGGCTGGCAGAGAAACAATAAAGAGAGGCAGCCAGCAGATGATAAAAGCCCCTAAAATGATCGCCAGGGTTTCTGTGGCTTTCCTTGTTTGAAAGTAAATTTCCCGTTGTACTAGGACACTATAAGCATGCTTGATTTTCATGTGATTAACAAGCAGAGGAGAGCCAGTTAAGCGCCTTTGCCTCTCATGGAGGCTGGGGTTGAGGGAGCAGAGTGAGCTGTGATGACCTGGGCAGTGGTGCTGTGATGATGGCTTCTGGATGTTCTTGTTGGGCAATGTGTGAAGATGATGAACAACACAACCAAAATGTAGAAGGTCTTACATGTGGAGTAGGTGGTGCAAGAGATCTAGGAGAAGAGCACTGGGATAGAGATACAATTTGAGATGGCCCATTTACTATACTACAGGGCATTGGTGATGGCCCAGTACCTGGTCAGAGCAACAGACAGAAATATCGGTTGGAGGCCATGTAGCACGTGATGCTAGAAGACAGCCAGATGTTGCACAGGAGTTGGCCAAATTTCCAGGTGTGTGTGATGGTCTATGTGATGCTCATGGATATGAACAAGGAGCCAGTGAGATAGTTGGCTGGTGTATGTAGCTTCCTGGTGAGGAAGATGGTGGTAAGCAGAAAGGTGTTGGAGAGAGCTGTTGTCAGTGCGATGATGGAAAGGACCACAGCAAGAGATCTCTAGCCCCTGGAAGTTCCCAGCTCCTAAGCCTCCGGTATTGTTGTAGTATCAAGGGATCCGTTGGAGGCCTCCTGGAGGATGTCTTCCATTGGATGGTTTTGTGAGGGCGTTCTAGGGAGCTTTCTCTTCCACAGTCATAGCTTCTCCTTTCACAGTTGTCTGTAAAAGGTCATCTTTCCATTTCCTACTTCTGGGAACCGTACATCAGAAGAGCAAACCACAACAGAAAATCTCCAAGGCTTGATTACATGAAGAACACTGAGGTGACTCCTAGCTACAGTTAAAGGCTTTTCCCAAATCAGATTAATCCCAAGATGTCTCTCTGTTCTAGAACTCTGATAGACACATGCTGAATATGTTAGACAATTGCAGGTTATCACAGCACTGTGGGCAAAGCTCCACAATTTCTTGCCTTTGGTATTTTGACTCTTTTTAAGGCTTGAGACTTGTACGTGTTTAACTGTGCCTTCAGAATATTTCCCATCCTATTCCAAAGAGATTGTGGATTTCAGGTTGCTGCCTGGGAGCTTTTAAAATTAGAGACAAAAGGGAGTACCAGCTTATTCAGAGAAGCAGTCCAGTCAACAGCTCACAGTTTCCCTAGGTGAATCCTGACATATGATTGGTACTTAATTTTGGTTCCTTTTCTACTGACTGTTTTTGAGCCTGAAAAGACAAACATTCCAGTTACCAAAGCTTGAAGAATGCATGAACTCGGAGAAGGGAAAACAAATGGATCACTGTGAGTTTGCCAAGCGGGGCAGGTGTTCGAAGCCCCTCCCTGGCCGTGCGTGTGGAATGCTGGGCTTGCCCTCCTGGGCCCTCCTTTCTTCACATGGTCGGATTTTGGCCTACATAATCACAGCCGCCAGCCCTGCGCCTTCCCCTGGCCCTTTCCCTTCCTGCACTTTTGGGATACTCCATTTCTTTTTTTGTTAATTAATAACTTTATTTGTTTGGAGTAGTTTGGGAAGTTCCCAAGTGTACCTGAATAATGTACATTGTATTCAATAGGTAATTTTTCATTTCTCCCCTGCCTGCCTCCCCCTGCTCTGAGTCTCTAGTGTCCGTTATACCTTTCTGTATGCCTTTGGGTACTCAGCACTGCCTCCCTCTTATGAGTGAGAACATGCAGTATTTGGTTTTCCATTCCTGAGTTACTTCACTTAGGATGATGGCCTCCAGTTCCATCCAGGTTGCTGCAAAAGACATGATTTCATTCTTTTTTTCATGGCCAAGTAGTATTCCATGGTGTGTGTGTGTATGTATATATACACATATACATGTATATATACACATATACATGTATATATACACACATACATGTATATATACACACATACATGTATATATACACACATACATGTATATATACACACATACATGTATATATACACATATACATGTATATATACACATATACATGTATATATACATACACACACGTGTATATATGTGTGTATATATACACACACATACCCATGTGTATTTATACACACACTTTCTGTCTCTTGCCACATGTAAAAATTAAGCTAGGTGGATTAAAGACTTAATCTAAGACCCGGAACCATAAAAATTCCGGAAGAGGACACAGGGAAAACTCCTCTGAACATTGGCTCAGGCGAAGGATTTATGACAAGGATCTCAAAAGCACAACAAAATAAAAATGAATAAATGGGACTTAATGGACTTAATTAAACTAAAAAGCTTCTGTACAGCAAAATAAATAATCAAAAGAGTAAATAGACCACCTACAGAATGGGAGAAAATATTTGCATCATATTCAACAAAATATTAATATCCACAGTCTACAAGGAACTTAAATCAACAAGAAAAAAAAATAATCCCATAAAAAATGGGCAAATAGCATGAATAGACATTTCTCAAAAGAAGATATACAAATGCCCAAAAATGTATGAAAAAATGCTCAACATCACTAATCATCAGGGAAATGCAAATTAAAATCACAGTGAGATGCCACCCTACCCCATCCAGAAGGGCTATTATTAAAAAGTTAAAAAATAATAGCTGGTATCATGGATGTGGTGAAAAGGGAACTCTTACACACTGTTGGAGCAAACGTAAATTAGTACAACCTTTATGGAAAACTGTATGGATATTTTTCAAAGAACTAAAAGTACATTTATCATTTCAGGCTGGGCGTAGTGGCTCACACCTGTAGTCCCAGCACTTTGGGAGGCCGAGGCAGATGGATCACCTGTGGTCAGGAGTTCAAGACAAACCTGGCAACATGGCCAACGTGGCGAAACCCCATATCTACTAAAAATAAAAAAATCTGATGGGCATATTGGTGCGTGCCTGTAGTCTCAGCTACTTGGGAGGCTGAGACAAGAGAATTGCTTGGACCTGGGAGGCAGAGGTTGCAGTAAGCCTGGATCGTGCCACTGCACTCACAGGTCGAGACTTCATCTCAAAAAAAAAAAAAAAAAAAAAAAGATTTATCATTTCATCCAGCAGTCCCACTACTAGGTGGCTACCCAAAGGAAAAGAAGTCATTCTGAAAAAAAAGACATCTGTGATGTGGAATCAACCTAAGTGCCCATCAACCAATGAATGGATAAAGAAAATTAAACTTTCCTTTTTTTTTTTTTGAGACGGAGTCTCGCTCTGTCGCCCAGGCTGGAGTGCAGTGGCGCCATCTCGGCTCACTGCAAGCTCCACCTCCCTGGGTTCACACCATTCTCCTGCCTCAGCTTCCTGAGTAGCTGGGACAACAGGCACGTGCCACCACGCCCGGCTAATTTTTTGTATTTTTAGTAGAGACGGGGTTTCACCATGTTAGATGGTCTCGATTTCCTGACCTCGTGATCTGCCCACCTCAGCCTCCCAAAGTGCTGGGATTACAGGCGTGAGCCACCGCGCCCTGCTGATAAGTATTTTTTTTAAAAGCCCTGAGAAATGACAACGTAGGATTTAAAAAATGGCTTGTATTAACAGTATGAGAGTAATATGTGTTCAAGGTAAAAAATAAATAAATAAATAAAAATAAAAATTACCAAAACATATGGAGTGAAATTAAAGTTCCTTCTCCCATCCTTTGTTCCTCTCAGTGCAGTTCTTTAGGGTTATTAACTGTTGTTAACAGTTCTTTGTGTGCTGTTTCATAAAGTTTCTATGCATATCAAGCATTTATGTGTTATATACCTTTTAAAAAACAACTGGAATCATACTTTTTATTAATTTAAAAATAAACATTTTAATATCATCTTATATGCAGCTTTATCTCATCTTAAAAAATATCTACATGGTTTTCTGAATCATACTTCTACCATAATTTAACTAAATTTAACCTAAGATTTACAGGTAGATGAAGATAGGGGTTTTTCTTATTTTATTTTATTTATTTTATTTTTTTGAGACAGAGTCTCACTCTGTCGCCCAGGCTGGAGTGCAGTGGTGCAATCTTAGCTCACTACGGCCTCTGCCTCCCGGGTTCAAACAGTTCTCTCCTGCCTCAGCCCCCTGAGTAGCTGGGATTACAGGCGCGCACCACCACACCTGGCTAATTTTTGTATTATTAGTAGAGACAGGATTTTACCATGTTGGCCAGCCTGGTCTCGAACTCCTGACCTCATGATCTGCTCACCTCAGCCTCCCAAAGTGCAGGGATTACAGTTGTGAGCCACCACGCCTGACCTCTTGTTGATTATAGTAGTATAACGCATAATGACATAACCGTCTCATTCATGAGTTGATATTGTATGCATGTAAAATGTCGATAGCTGTTTAATTATCCACCAAGAGTCTTCCACTGATTTACACGGAGAATGTTTTTCTGCACAGTTTCATTAAACATTTGTTATCAAACCTTTTTAAATTTCCACTGACTTGGTAGGCAATTCTGAAGTGTCTCTTTTCTTGCTTAGTATTCCTTTAAAGTTGAGTTCTCATTGAGCATTTTTTCATAGGTTTTTGTTTTGTTTTAATTGGGAGGTATATGTTAATTTCTTTTCCATATTTTTCTGTTTGATGATGTATTTTTTCTTGTTGATTTATAGGAAGTTTTTCCTCTAGTAAATACATTGGTCTATTTCCTTTTATGTTTTACAAATACATTTTCCTGTTTTTTGTTTTTTGTTTTTAACTTCATTTATGTATTTATTTGGGGGTTTATGTCACCAAATTTAATAGTACTTTTCTTTATGTCCTCTCAGTTTTAGGTCACACTTTGAAAGTCCTTATACATGCCAAAGTCATTTTTATATTTTTTTGAGAAAGGGTCTCACTCTGTCACCCAGGCTGGAGTGCAGTGTCGCAGTCTCAGCCCACTGCAACCTCTACCTCCCAGGCTCCAAGCCAACCTTCCACCTCAGACTCTCGAGTAGCTGGGCTACAGCCGCACACACCACCATGTCCAGCTAGTTTTTTAGCTTTCTGTAGAGACAGGGTTTTGCCATGTTGCCCAGGCTGGCCTTCAACTGCCGGGCTCAAGCAGTCTGCCCTTGCCAAGGTTATTAAATAATTCATACATGCTTTTCTCTGGTACTTTTAAAGTTTCTTTTTATACATCTAAAAATTGGTTTATAAAATTTATATATTGCCGTAATGATTCAGTTTTATGTTTTTACATGTGGCTGGCCAGTTGTCATTATAGTATTTATTAAATAATCCACCCCTTCTCTTCTGATTTGAAATGCCACAAATAAATTATCAGATTAGTAGATTGTTTTGCTATATTAATTTTATTTTTGCAGGAATTTCTCACTCTTCTCACTCATTTACTTTTTCAGATGAACTTTAGTATGATTTTGTCAAATTTTCCTCTTCCAAAAAATGAACTTGTTACTTTTTTTATTGAATGTGGTATCTCAGAAGTCAAGTAAAGAAAGGGTTTCAAAGAGGAGAGGATGATCAGCTTTTTCAAATACTGCTGATGAGTTACAAAAACTGAAAGTTGACCATTGGCTTTAATAAAGTGAAGATCCAAATATCTAAAAAACCATCATGCAGAAGAAAGATTAGACTTGTTCAATATGGCCCCACATTAACTCAATCAGCAGATACTCTAAGGAGTCAATTCTAAAGAGAGTCAAACTGTCCAAAACTGATAACACACTACCTGGGAGGAAATCCATTCATTCATTATAAGTGGACATATAGCAAAATTAAAGTGTAATCCGTCACTTTATCTAATTTTGCTATATGTCCAGTAGAGTGGGCAGAGTTTATAGTTTGTGCCTAGTTTCTCCTGTGATTATCTGTTACTTTAAACAATATTTTAAAACTTTCTGTGTCTTGATTTAACACGTTTAAAAATGAAGCCACGTTTATTGACTACTTTTTATTAAAAATAGTTTATTTATATTACCAATCCCCCTTCTTGATTTTAGTTGGTAAACTTTTGTTATATTTTGCTGAGTTCATAGTACTTTTCAGTTTTATATTGTGTTGTTTTTTGTAAAGGAGAAACATTGCTTACTGTAATTATGATTCATATTTAGCTTTTATTTCTGAATTTCAGTATATTTAATGCTCATAACTAGTCGTTAAAAACAGCTTAACTGTTCCCAATTTTTTTGTTTTATTTATTTATTTTTTTGAGAAGGAGTTTTGCTCTTGTTGCCCAGGCTGGAGTGCAGTGGCATGATCTCGGCTCACCGCAACCTCGCCTCCTGGGTTCAAGCGATTCTCCTGCCTCAGCCTCCCAGGTAGCTGGGATTACAGGCATGCGCCACCATGCCCAGCTAATTTTTTTTTTTTTTTTTGTATTTTTAGTAGAGATGGGGTTTCTCCATGTTGGTCAGGCTGGTCTCGAACTCCTGTCCTCAGGTGATTTGCCCGCCTTGGCCTCCCAATGTCCTGGGATTACAGGTGTGAGCCACCGCGCCTGGCTGTTCCCAAGTTTTAAACTTTAATTTTTGGTTGCCCAGGAACTTCTTTGAATTGTTTTGTATGAAGGGTTATGGGTGCTATCCCAATTCCTTGTTTGTTGACCATGTGTTTATGTTATCTTTTTATATTTTAAAAACCCTTTCAGAGATACAAAAATGTATAGAGAATAATATACTGAGTATAATCACTCAAGTTAAGTAAACATTTCAAATATTGTTGAAGTTCATTGGCATATCTCTCCTTGATAGTATTCCTTTTTATTCTATCCCAGAGATTAATACTTGATTTTAGTATTTATACATGTTCAATAAGAGGAAGTACATATGGCAAATAAATATGAGAAAAATGTCCAACTATAATGAATGAATTGATTTCCTCTCAGGTAGCATGTATCAGTTTTGGACAGTTTTGACCTTATTTTGTTTAACCAGAATTGATTCCTTAGAGCCTTTGGCACCAGGGACCAGTTTTGTGGAATACAATTTTTCCACAGGCCATGCTGCAGGGGACAGTTTTGGGATGAAACTGTCCCACGTCAGATCATCAGGCATTAGAATCTCATAAGAAACATGCCACCTAGATCCCTCGAATGCACACTTGACAGTAGGATTCACGCTGTTGTGAGAATCTAATGCTGCCACTGATCTGACAGGAGGTGGAGCTCAGGTGGTCATGCTCACTTGTCTCACCACTTACTTCCTGCTGTGCGGCCCAGTTCCTAACAGGCCACAGACCGGCACTGGTCCATGGCCCAGGAGTTGGGGACCCCTGCCTTAGAGTATTTGCTGATTGAGATTAACTTGGGGCCATAGTGAATAAGTCAGAACTTTTTTCTGCATGATATTTAGATATTTGGAGCTTACTCTTTGGCAGCCCCCAAATCTCAATATCCTACGTGAAGTATTTTTATTCCCCTCATTGTTCTTATTTGCTTTGGTTATTTTTTCTGATGACTTTTATGTGTCTAAACTGATTTTTCTTCCATCTTGACTTGTTTAGTTAGAATTTTGGATCTAATTGCAAGCGAGATGATTAAAATGGGATTCATGTTCCGTTCACGGCCCTTAGCTGAAATGTGGGCTACTCAGTGAAACTCACTAACGTTCAGTTTCTTCATCTGTAGAGTGGATATAATAGCTACTTAAGGAGGTTCTTGTTGAATGATGTAATGTGTATGAAATCGTGCACCTTGGAACCTGTGAAGTGGTATATACTCAGGATATGAGGTATCAACATAATTTATTCTCATTAAATTTCATTCAGCCAATTACTCTGAATTTAGAATCATGGAGAATCTTTTGACTCTTGATTTGATTGTTTAGTCTAACAGTAATTTAGTCTGACAATCAAGTCTTGATTTGACTAACAAATCGTTTAGACTAACAAATTGTTTAGCCTTGATTTGATTGAAGGATTGTCAATCCTTCAATTTCATGCCTTCTACCCATTTATAAACGTGCTCTGTATACTTTCGTATAGACAATAAAATGTTGAACAAGCCCCCAAAAGATTTAGGTGATACATTGTAAGAAACTGCTGATCAGATTGATATATCCATCACAACAATTCTAAAAGCTTTTTTTGTTGCCTGTAGAATTTTTTTTTGTAAGCTCACTTTGTTTGCAGGTCCAGACTTTTATAAATCTATATTCCTATTTGTCCTTCATGTATGTTCTTCAATAAGACCCTTAAAAATCTAAGATCAAGCTGAGCATGGTGGCTTACACCTGTAATCCCAGCGTTTTGGGAGGCTGAGGAGGGTGGATCACCTGAGGTCAGGAGCTTGACCCTGTCTCTACTAAAAATACAAAAAATTAGCTGGGCGTGGTGGTGCCCACCTGTAATCCCAGCTACTGGGGAGGCTGAGGCTGTAGAATTTCTGGAACCCAGGAGGTGGAGGTTGCAGTTAGCTGAGATCACACCACTGCACTCCAGCCTGGGCGAAAGAACAAGACTGTGCCAAAAAAAAAATCAAATGTAAGATCAGCCTGTAAAATTCCTTCTTCTTTAAATTTTCTTTTTCTTTTTGTAGAGACAAGGTCTCACTGTGTTGCCCAGGCTGGTATCCAAACTCCTGGTCTTAAGCAATGCTCCTGCCTTGGCCTCCCAAAGTGCTGAGATTACAGGCATGAGCCACTGTGCCCAGCCTGAAATTCCTTCTAATGATGATACCTTGATAGTGAACCACCTCAGGACCACCACCTACACATATTTTCCTAGCGTTCTAAGCAATGTATGCACTGGAATAGTCTTTGCTGTTTCTTCTTCTTTTTCCTTAATGAGTACATTTGTAGTTGTACAGTCAAAATTATGTTCTTGTGGGTCTCCCAGTCTTCCCAGTCTTTCTAAACTGTCCTCATTCCGCATAGTGTTTTCCACTATGTGCTAGGCAAAGACATACAGATGTGGTCTCTGCTCTCAGGAGTCCCAGAATTATGGGAGGTTAGAAGGTTATGATACGAATGGTATACGGTGGGGCAAAAAAAACAAGGAATTTTAGATTTAGCCCTGTATGAAAGGAGTCTGAGGAAGTCTTAGGAGCTGAGTCTTGAAAGTTTGCAAGGTAGATGGAGAAGGGGGCATCTAAGCCTGGAGAGCGGTGTGAATAAAAACGGGGAGGGGTGTTCCTTTCCACTGTGTCATGCCCTGGCATTTCACTTCTGCTTTTAAACATTTGTAATATACGCTCTTAAAAATTTCTGGTAGAGCTCTGCATATGAATGCCGTTTCTGTCTTATTACGAACTCTGAAATCACTTGCTCCCTGGCAAAATTATACCCAATTTTTACATAATGAGAAAAATTACAGTGAATGTAGTCATCTTTATTGACCTGTTAATTTAGGAAGCAGTTGAGTTGAGTTTTTCTCTCCTCTGTCCCAGAAGATTTTCAATCAAAAACTGTAGAAATTTATCTTCAGTGGGATATTGTGGTATAACTTTTAAGGTAGAACTTTAGGTATCCCTGTAGAGATGCCTTAATTCTGTACAAAAAAGCCTTAAATTCTGTACTTTGCTTCTTGATTCAGACACTTGTTCCCTAAGGAAGAAGAATAAGGTAACACTACATTTATCCTTTTCTTGTTCTTTGGTGTCTACATTCTCTAATCATTTCTTTCATGAATATTATAATTGTATATTTAAGTAATATTTAAATATTGCAATATTTAAGGAGCAGTACTGAGAAACTATGTTATTTTGGCATTTATCTAGATATACTTAAAAGAAATTTTTTCTTCTGAGCACAATGGCAGTTATGGTAATCGCTGGGTTATAAGTTAGTCACATACTGTGGACTGTCTCTGGTTCTGTCTGGGCCACCACTGTCCACCCATAGTCTTCCTTGCTTTCTAAGTAGTATACATATTTGTATGCACTAGGGTAACCCAGTGCTTAGAGAATGAAACGAGACAATAGCAGATGGCCAAGCGTGCTGTACAATGGGATTAGTATTGGGCTCCTCCTTCCCAGGGTTCTCCCCTATGGTTTAAAGTAGTTTTGTGTTACAGTAAATTTCTTATCTTTATAATAAATCACTGACCTGGAAAATGTAATTGAGCATTTGAATCTGAGCTGCATTCAAAATCTGTGTTAAAATTGTACAGCTTCTTGCTTGATTGATTATAAATGATAATGTAGCTTGGAGTTTAATTTGCTTACACAGATGCTATCAACATTCCCTTCCATGCTTCTGTAACTTCTGTTTATTTCGTTTTGCTTGCATCTCCAGTTTCCTAGGTTTTGATATTTAGAGTTTTAGAAAGCCAATTGATATATAGGTTTTTTTTTTTTTGTCCTAGTTGGTTCTTTAAATCTCTTCTATTTTGTTTTGGGTAGGAGGTCAGAAAGAATAGGTCCTTTGTATGTTCCGTTTGTTTTCTGTGAAGTCTTGGATAAGACAGTTGTTAGTTTGTTCACTTTTTCCATATCATAAAATCGGACAGGAGAGTAAGGTTGTTTTTTTTTTAATTAAAGACAATATTTACTAATATATTCTGAGAAAATATTTTATTTTTAAAATTGTGCCTTTTTATTTTTAATAAGGATCAATTCCTGTATTTTCTGAATGTTATTATTTTAAATCTTAACCCAGCTGTGAAACAAGCTAAGTTTAGAGAAGACTGTGTCAGGCCTAATTGAACTTTACGTCTGAAACATAATTTAGTTAGATATTAGAATTTTTTCCTTTTCTTTCCTTTACTTATAATTGTCTAATGGAACTCACTTTGCAGTTCTTTGTTGATGGAGAATATGTATAGTTAAACTCTTGAAATATCATTTTATTGCAAAAACAATGCGCAGTAAATGAAGTTTGATTTGATGATTATATTTTTACTGGTAGCTAAGGAAATATACTCTGTGTAAATTTATTTGCTTCATACAACTTTTTTCCCCTCCCTTTTTAAAAGTAAACCTTAAGGAAGTGGAGAGTTTAACTTGCAAAGTATGATTTAACTTCTGTATGTCAACAGGTTTCTGGTTTTAAATGATGCTGATCCTATACAAGTGATATTTTATAATTATTGAAGAATTATTCTCTTAGAAAGGGAGGTTATTTTTTTTACCTTGTTATAGTGTAAATCTTTTAATTATGATATGTTCCTTAGCAGTATTCCTTCCACTTCCAGAACACTCCTCTCCAAAAAATACTACAAAATAACAAAATACCCCCTCATCCCTACATTGTGATAATCTAGAAATAATAAACTTCAGATATAAGTGATTAAAACAACAATAAAAATGGATGTATTGTGATAGATCTAGCAAACTCTATTGCTGCATGATAACTGCCCTAAAACGCAGTGGCATAAACAACCATTTTATTTTGCTTATTTATTTGTGAATCAGGAATTCCAGAAGGGCTCACATAGGTAGGTAGTTCTTGATTTGTGTATTTTCACCTGGAAGCGTCTATGATTGGATGATCTCCTACCAAGATGGCTTATTCACTTGCATATATTCTCTTTGCTCCTTAGCCTCTGTCTACATGGTGGTTTTTATTTTTATTTTCTTTATTTTTATTTTTTGAGATAGAGTCTCACTCTGTCACCCAGGCTGGAGTGCAGTGGCACAGTCTCAGCTCACTGCAACCTCTACCTCCTGGGTTCAAGCAATTCTCATGCCTCAGCCTCCCTAGTAGCTGGGATTACAGGCATGCAGCACCACACCTGGCTAATTTTTTTATTTTTAGTAGAGACGGGGTTTTGCCATGTTGGCCAGGCTAGTCTCAAACTCCTGGCTTCAAGTGATCCGCCTGTCATGGCCTCCTGAAGTGCTGGATTACGGGCCTCAGCCACCATGTCTGACCTACATGGTGTCTTTTGCCCTAGCTTCTGCAGGTGCCTTGGGTTCCTCGTGGCATGGGGAAAGTAGTCACACTTCTAATGTGGAAGCTGCTTCCAGATTTATAGATGTTAGAAGCAGAAGCTGCTTGGTCAGTTAAGGGTTATTCTTGAAAGTGGCTTGGAAGTAGCAGGTCACTTCTGTTGTATTCTGTTGGTCATAGTAGTCACAGAACCTGCCCTTTTTATTTTATTTTATTCTATTTTATTTTATTTTATTTTGTTATTTTATGTTATTTTATTTTGTTATTTTATTTTATGTTATTTTATTTTGTTATTTTATTTTATGTTATTTTATGTTATTTTATTTTTGAGACGGAGTCTCGCTCTGTTGCCCAGCCTGGAGTGCAGTGGCGCTATCTCAGCTCACTGCAAGCTCCGCCTCCCGGGTTCACAACATTCTCCTGCCTCAGCCTCCCGAGTAGCTTGACTACAGGTGCCCGCCACCGCGCCCAGGTAATTTTTTGTATTTTTAGTAGAGAAGGGGTTTCACTGTGTTAGCCAGGATGGTCTCGATCTCCTGACCTCGTGATCCGCCCACCTCAGCCTCCCAAAGTGCTGGGATTACAGGCGTGAGCCACTGTGCCTGGCCAGAACCTGTCCTTATTAAAGCAGGGTGGTGGTGGTGTCAAGAATGGGGCTCCACCTTCTTCCTGAGAAGGGGTAGAGTTCATGGCAGAAGAGTATGTGAGATGGGAGACATTGTTGTGACCATTTTTGGAAAATATCTACTTCAGTAGAATAAAACATTGGATAAGGGGTTGGAAATCAAAGAGTGAGTTTTTTTGTGCGGTATGGCAATAAAATTCTTACTCCCTTTTCTGTTGTCTTATGATATTGCAGCCTTATTAACCAGAATGGAAGTGGAATGTTTCTATTTCCATGTTCTGCTCAGTGTTTTAATCTGTTATTTTTAGGGTTTCTACTGTTATCTGTTGCTTTCAAACGAGCTACTCCAAACCAGAAAGAATTCTGAACAACTTAAGAGTTGTTTTACCTAATTCAGGAATTACCACAGAGTATAAATGTAATTCATAGGAAGAAAGTACAGAAGAATAAGGTATGTGGAAAGGAAGAGGACTAACAGAAGGTGAATTAATGCTACTTACTGATTTTGGCGATTCACCTTGGGTGAGAAGCACGACTGTCTAGATGGAAACTCTTGTGTATTAGTGATCTAACAAGAACCAGTGTGCTTGCTACAAGACTGCCTTTTAGAAGATAGAGGTGTGTATAGATGATACACAGAATGCAGGAGAATTTTTTTTTTTTTTGAGATGGAGTCTCGCTCTGTTGCCCCGGCTGGAGTGCAGTGGTGCGATCTTGGCTCACTGCAAGTTCCGCCTCCCGAGTTCACGCCATTCTCCTGCCTCAGCCTCCCGAGTAGCTGGGACTACAGGCGCCCGCCACCACGCCCGGCGAATTTTTTTGTATTTTTAGTAGAGACGGGGTTTCACTGTGTTAGCCAAGATGGTCTTGATCTCCTGACCTCGTGATCCGCCTGCCTCGGCCTCCCAAAGTGCTGGGATTACCTCGGCCTCCCAAAGTGCTGGGATTACAGGCATGAGCCACCGCGCCTGGCGAGAATTTTTAAGAACATTAAGAAGAAATAAACATGGCTGAACTGTTTTGTGTTATTTGAGGGGGATAAAGCAAGATACATCTCAGAACTTAGAGTGTTTTCACAATTCGTTGATGGATATTGTTTTGACCTAGCACTGAGGGGTTAATTTGGATGGAATTTTTTTTCCAATCGAGCTAGAATTCACAGATCATAAAATTTACCATTTTAAACTATATGATTCAGTGGTTTTCACAATATTTACAATGTTGTGCAACCATCATCACTGTCCAATTTTCAACACTTCAGAAAGAAACTCACACCTGCTGGCAATTACAACCCCTCATCCTCTGACAACCGGTAACCTCCTTTTTGTCTCTATGGATTTGCCTATACTGGATGAGACCTTTGACTGTGAACTTTTGAGTTAATGCTGAAATGAGTTAAGGCTTTGGGGGATATTGGTTTTGAAATGTGAAGACATGAGATTTGGGAGGGGCTGGGTCGAAATGATGTGGTTTGGCTGCGTCCCCACCCATATCTCATCTTGAATTGTAATAACCACAATTCCCATCTATTGTGGGAGGGACCCAGTGGGAGGCAATTGCATCATGGGATGGGTCTTTCTCGTGCTGTTCTTGCAATAGTGAATAAGTCTCACGAGATCTGATGGTTTTATAAAGAGAAGCTCCCCTGCACAAGCTCTCTCTGTCTTTGCCTGGTGCCTTCCAAGCAAGTCACATGGTGGCTTGCCTTCCAACATGATTGTGAGGCCTCCCTATTCATGTGCAACTGTAAGTCCATTAAACCTCTTTTTCTTCCCAGTCTCAGATATGTCTTTATCAGCAGCATGAAAATGGACAAATACAGAAGGCTTTCAGTCTTCACCTTGAAGTATGATGTTGACTGTGGGTTTTTCATAGATGCTGTTTATCAGGTTGAGAATTCCCTTCCATTCCTAGCTTGTTGCATGTTTTTATCATAAAAAGATGTTGGATTTTATAAAATTCTTTTTCTGTATCTATTGAGATGATCATTTGGTTTTTCTCTTGTATTCTGTTAATGTGGTACATTATATTGATTGATTTTTGTATTTTGAAACTAACCTTGCATTCCTGGGTAAAGATAGATTTGTTTTTAAATAGCTTTGTGTTTTTCAGCTGGATGAATGTAGAAACTTGTTCTATCAGCATTATTATGGAGACAATAGAAGTGGACCTGAGAGAATATAGCCTTTGGATAAATGCTTAATTTTCAAGTGCTAAGGTGTAATATAAATGGACATATGCAAAGGCTTATATTGTAATATTTTTACATCATGGAAATAATTTTGACTCTTATTAAACATTATTTCTTTGGGCTTTTAAGTAACTTAGTGAATAATTTGAGGATCTGTGCTTATCTGTGTCCTTTCTCATCTGTTGTTAATACGCCACATTAATGTTCTCAGAGTCTTGCAAGTTCTAGTTGAGTGTTTTGACCGAGCACACATTTTAAACTTGAAAATTGATAATTAACAAGTCAATAAGGAAGGGTCAGATCCCTCTTCTGACAAAGATTGTTCTTAGTTGTTTCTCAGGAGATCCTGTAGCAGGAACTTGTCAGAGTAGTAAATATACAGACACATATCTAGAAAAAGACAAAAGATTTAGGGAAAAGTGCCTGGTCGCAGTTTTAAAGCAGAGTCAATATTTTCTTCTGCTTAAAAACTGCTTATAACTTGACATAAATTCTCTTACATTGCATTCTCATCTGTGGGAATGGCTGTTTGATTAGATGCCCAGGTATCTGTCAACTCTAGTTGAGAAATTGAAGTAACTAACCACGTGAAGAAGTTATTAAATCAGACTCTGATGAAGCAGCCTTTTATGCTCTTCCTTTTTCCTGCTACACCAGTATGTATATCCTAACCAGAAAATAGCTTCAAGAATCAGACATCTATTTTGTTCTTTATCTTTTATCTTCCTGTAATTGTCAGACTTCCTCAATTTTTTCTCCTAATGATTTTTTTTCCTAAAGGAGTTTTTCAGATTAGAAAAATCATGTAATTTTACAGAGAAAAATTTGCAAAATTCTATAAGATCTTTGGGCTTCTTTTTTCTTTTCTTTTCTTTTTTTTTTTCGAGATGGAGTCTCGCTCTGTTGCCCAGGCTGGAGTGCAGTGGCATGATCTCAGCTCACTGCAACCTCCGCCTCCTGGGTTCCAGCAGTTCTCCTGCGTCAGCCTCCTTAGTACCCGGGACTACAGGCGCGTGCCACCACACCCTGCTAATTTTTTATTTTTACTACAGACAGGGTTTCACCATGTTGGCCAGGATGTTCTCGATCTCTTGACCTTGTGATCCACCCACCTTGGCCACCCCAAGTGCTGGGATTGCAGGCGTGAGTCACCACGCCCTGTCAGCCTTTGGGCTTTTTTTTTTTTTTTTTTTTTCTCCTTACAAAAGAATTTTATTTATACTGCACTGATTCATTCCTTCAAACACATAGCTTCTAACAGGTGGAGTTAGAAAAGCGGGTGCCACAAACTATGGTTTAATAGTATGCAGGCCCTGTACCTGTTTATCTAACTATACCTGAAATTTGCTGATACCCCAAGCCAGCTACTTACACTAAAGGCATCTCTGGGGGGCATCATCTAGATGAAGTCTTTAACCTGATGGGAATATCTGGTTATTCTACAGTTTAAACAGGATGTTTGGCTTATGCTTTTGTTCAGCTGACTGGTGCATGGGAAGCATTAAAGCCCATATCTAACTACAGCAGGTCTTCAAGCTTATTATCCTGTCATGAGTTCATAAAGATGACAAACTCATCATTTGGGAGCTATAAGGTCAAAGTGGCCAGAATGCAACTGTGCTGTTACACTGTGCAAAATCAAGTCAACTGTCTTGTAGGTCCTTGGCTGTCTCTTGTTATAACCTTGAACACTTAAAAAAGGAAACCTCAAGTATGCTGAGATAATTATCAGAATGTTCAGGTACCTTTGTTCCTGAATATCAAGTAATAGGGCTCATCTCTGTGACTGCTTGCGACAAGCACATAGGGCAACTCATTACCAACTGCTCATTATAAATGCTGAGCTCTTGAGTTCCTGAGGAGGGGGTGGGCTCTAGACTATCGAGGGCTGAGTCAACTAGGTGAAGGGCCAACCTGTACAGTTCTAAGTCTTATTTTGGTTCTGGGCACATTTCAGTTCTGCTCCAAGTCCGCTTTGCTCCAATTCAGCGATGATAGACATATATTTGAACTCATTTGGTCTGAGGTTAAAGGTCTCCTCTAACCCGTAGGTCTCTTTCCGATCAGTAGCGTAGAAGAGCTGAACTTGGTTGGCAATGCACTGTGCCTCAGCAACATTCAGAAATGTGGAATCCATTTCTGCAGTCATCAGCACTATGCCCTTTTCTTCCTTAAGTTCAGGATAGTGATATAAAATCAGCTGGCTGGCTGCAGCTTCCCCTCGGGTCTGAATATTTATAAGTGCAGTGAAGTGGATTTCAGTACCTGTCCATTGTCCTACAAAAAACTCATAACCTTCCCTTCTTGGCAGAGCACATAGAAATGTTGGACAGGACTGAGCCCGGTTCCAGATCAAATCAAACTTTTCTGCAGGAATAACTGCGTAGACTGTATCTTTTGCTGCAAAATATTGCTGCCAAATCTGTTTTATTTCTTCTGCAGTTTTTTCTTTTACCATCTCAATGTTAAAGATTGAACTGAGAGTCTTGTCCTTAGTGAATCCTCTGTTCACAGACTGTTTCCCCAAGGCATTTGTCTTCTGTTCCACACATTTGATAAAATCACCTTGCCTGGAATGCCCCACTGGCTGCTTCCGAAATTCACTGCGTTTCTCCAGGCGGGACTCAAAAGCAGCTGGGTCTGACCTGCGCAGCTGCTGGATCTTGTCGCGGTAGCGGTCGTAGAAAGGGTTGGCCTGGAGCTCGGCCTCGGCCCCGACCCCGCTGCCGTCGGCGCCCCCCTCGGGCCGGCCCGAGCTGGGGCGCACTGGGAAGACGCGCAGCTGCGCGGGTGACACGAGCCCCAGGCCCAGGGCGCGGCTGCGCACCGCGCACAGGCCCCGGTAGAGACCGGCCACCTGCAGGACCGCCGGTCCCGCGCCACCCGCAGCCGCCACCACCACAGCAGCCATGGCCGCCCCCGCCTCCTCCTCCTCCTCAGGCGCGTCCTGGGCTTCTTATATACAGTGCATATAGGTAAGAAACTGACATTTGGATTTGTTTCATTGCATCTCATTCAGGCTGAACTCTGCCTTATACACAGCACATTTGGTATTTTTATTTTTTTTGAGACAGGGTCTCATTCTGTCACCCAGGCTGCCGTGTAGTGGTGCGATCATGGCTCACTGCAGCCTCAACTTCCTGGGCTCAGGTGATCCTCCTACCTCAGTGCTGCAAGGAACTAAGACTACAGTTGTACACCGCCATGCCTGGCTGATTGTTAATACTTTTTGTAGTAGAGATGGGTTTCGCTATGTTGCTTAGGCTAGTCTCAAACTCCTGGGATCAAGTGATCTACCCGACTCAGCCTCATGAAGTGCTGGGATTACAGGTGTGAGCCACTGCACTGGCCAAATTTGGCACTTTTATAAAGCAGCTAAGCAAACAACTTTAAATGAAGTGACTGGTCTTTTTTTTTTTTTTTTTTTTTGGAGGAGGAGTCTTGCTTTTGTCGCCTAGGCTGGAGTGCAATGGCGCAATCTTAGCTCACTGCAACCGTCGCCTCCCAGGTTCAAGCAATTCTCCTGCCTCAGCCTCCCGAGTAGCTGGGATTACAGGTGCCCACCACCACACCCGGCTAATTTTTTTGTATTTTTAGTAGAGATGGGGTTTTGCCATGTTGGTCAGGCTGGTCTTGAACTCCTAACCTCAGATGATCTGCCCGCCTCGGCCCCCCAAAGTGCTGAGATTACAGGCGTGAGCCATCGTGCCGGCTGTGACAGGTCATTTTAAACAACATTCTGGATTCTTGAAAAGAATGCCACCGATTAATAATTTGTAACTTCTCTTATGCTTTTGACAGTCTGATGAAAGCTATGGGCTTTCTCCAGGTAAAAGTGTGCATAGTTCATTTGTGTGAACTGAGATATAATATACACCTTAAAGTTTATCCATGAACTTCTGATTAAAAACACCCACCTTTCACCATGACATGGTGAAGAAAAAAATAAATAAAAACACTCACCATCTATGGAACAACCAAGTTGGTGATATACACTGGTTTCTAGGTTTTACAAAATCATAAAATATGTGTATGGTTCAAATACAACAGAAATTCATGGCAACTACAATTTCATGTTAATTATAATTTAACTAGAAAGAGTGTAGCTGTTGGGTATGGTGGATGCTGCGATGATCGATGCAACCTAGGTCTCTCCTGATTGTTGAAGGACTTATTTCCCCAGATCGCTGGAAGTGTTATCAACAGAAAGCCCTCCACTTTCCCTAGAGATTGTCTTGGCTAAAGACACCACCTTGCCCGAGGGCAAGCCCCCTCCCATGGACATCCAGTGACTGATCCTTATGAGGTGCCATGGTTTGAATTCCTTCCCCCTACTTGGGACAACAGCTTCAGAGCTCCTCGTGGGGTTGTCAGAATCCTTTGGGACTTCGTGGCAGCTGAATTGCTCCCTCTGTACAATCCTCATTTTTCTCTTCCTATCTACTGACACCGACCCCAAAGAGCACCCTCTAATAAACTTCTTGCATAATAATGTCTATCTCAGGGTCTGCTTTCTGGGAAACCCAGTCTTGGGTAGAATATAGGGTAGGATATTAGTACAAGTTAGCATCTTTCAACCCAAAAAAGTAGACCTGGCGAAAATAAAAATTCAGTGAGATGAACTTGAATTTAAATTAAAAATAAGTGAAACATCTCATCATATTTCCTTCAGACCTTATATTCAAGTAGTTTTTCAGAGTCTTGGTTTCTTTGAATTTATTTGTGTCTCTCAGTCTTTCTTTGAAGAAAGACTCCCCAAATCTCTGAAAGCTTGGTTTGTTTGGTTACACATTATGAACTTGTGAAAGGTATGGGTTAAATAATACAGTTGCTTACATGCCCCAAAGAAACCCCTAGAGGTTTTCTATGTTGGCAGGTGAATATGATAGGAGAATCTCCTTTTGCTAAGATTTCTTGGACTGTATTCAGAAAATATTTGGTTTTGGCATTATCATTAAAATTGTAGATGTCCATTCTAAATATATGAAAAGTATGGAAAAGCTATAAAAAGAAAAAATCTGTGTAAAAATAAACTTCTCCTCACTTGAAATTGGTATAATATTACACATACTTTTTGGTGACCTGTCTTATTCATGTAATAGTGTATAATAAACAAGTTTTTGTATCCTTAATTCTCAAGAATATGAATTGTAGTGGTGTAATATTCTTTCCATCCAGTGGATAGACCATATTTAATTTGGCTAGCCTTTTATTGTTAAGTGTTTAATTATTCCCAATTTTTAAATTATTACAATACAATGGATTTTTTAAAAAAATTAAGCCTCTTTTGCCTGCTTTAGTTTTTAAAAAAATATTGGATCTCTCATCACTAAAATGTAGTGAACTGAGACTAGGCTACCTAGACAGCCACTGTAACTGAACAACTTCAAGGGAAGCCATTCACATCGATGATGTGAATTGAGGGCCTCCATGAAATCTCATCATTGCTACTGCCACAGAAGGATTACCGTTGTGGATTTATGTGCCCTCTTTGTCTTTTGAGCAATTTTAGCACAGGGAGGTCTGTCAGTTTTTTATATATGCTGACTAGATATAAAAAGAAGGGTTTGAGCTATTTTCCATAATTATCTACCAGGCAGATCTTGACTGGCAGTGACCTTTGGTCTTACCAGCTTTTGTGTCATTGTATCCAGTTGTTCTAATGCGAGAGGCCCCTAGTTCCATGATCTGTACCATGAGCAAATCTGTCAAGGAACTTTCTTTCCTACCAGCAATTAATGAAATCTACCTGGAGCAGTGGACTCTGAAAATATATTTTCTTAAGGGCTATACCATTCCTGTATAATTAAATTTGAACAGTTTTAAAGATAAAACACAGTAGTATTCTGGTGAAGTTTATTACTTTTTAAATGTTCTCATCTTCCTTAGAAGAATATTGTTATATTTTATAATTGAAAGAGATGTTACTAGTCTTTTGTTTTACAGTTAAAGTGATGAGAAAGATTAAGCAATTTGCTCAATGCCACGTAACTAGTCATTCATTGCAATAATTCACTCCATAATCTGTACTATGAGAGAACAACACAACTGACAGGGAAACCCAACCAAGGAAGTGTTACTTGCTACCCGACATCTTTGCTGGGCTTATTGAGGACCATAAGCAGTAATTAAGAATACTGATATGAAAACTTTTAAAAACCCAAATTAAATTTAAAACATTGCTTAGAGTTTCTTATGGTTTTGTCAGTCTTGCAGCTTCTCATCGCTGGAAACAAGTGGAGAAGCAAAATTTAGATGTCAGCAATAGTCTGGGCAAAACATTCTTTTTTTTTTTTTTTTTGGTAAATTATAGTTTTGCCTTGTTTGTACATTTTGTCCGAGTGTCTGATGGTGGACAAACTGTTGACCAGAAATCAGGGGACTTAGAACCTGAAAAGGAAAAATTCACTATTAATTACTATAGATCCCTCTTTGCCAACTGATTATGACCAGTTCATCCAGACTGTATTTCTGCCATCAATACTGAAAGGTATTATTAACCAAGAAAGTAAAGGTCAGAGCCTTTTTGAATAACTGACTTCATACAATAAATTTGATGCTGATGGCTATTTAAAAGACCTGTGGAGGCACCCTCAAAAATGTTCCTTTCCCTTAAATGATATTTAAAGTGAGCCAGGGGACTGCAAGAAGTGTTTTGAGCTGTCTTGTCCTCAGAACTGTGTCCTAGAGGAAGTCTCTTCTGCATTTGCCCAGTGATTTGGGCTTCAAAGGCAGAGTAATCAGTTCCACTTGACTGGAAATAAATCACCCAGACTGAAACGTGATAGCTCCTGACAACTGGGCAGGGCTGATAAAAGCCAAAACAAAAGATGTCAATAAATCTGTGCCAACGTGGAATTAGTATGCAGATTTGATGAATTCACTCTGTAGCTTTGCAGTCAGCATTAGACTTCCTCTGATTTTATCAGATTTTCTTTCTTGTTAAAATAAAAATTGTATGAGGACAAGAAAGCCTCTATATAAAATAACCATTTTATTTCTGTTTCTTTCCACCCTAGTAAACAGAACTGTACCATGATTACAGAGGTCATTTTAAGGAATAACGTCGTCTTTCTCCAAACAGTTAATTTAAAAATGTTTCTTCCTTGGGCTGGGTACAGTGACTCACATCTGTAATCCCAGTGCTTTGAGAGACCAAGGTGGGAGGATCACTTGAGGCCAGGAGTTTGAGACCAGCCTGGGCAATGTTGCAGTACTTCATCTCTACAAAAATTAAAAATTGGCTGGGTGTGGTGGCATGCATGTGTAGTCTCAGCTACTCCGGAGGCTGAGGCTGGAGGATTGCTCAGGAGTTCAAGGATGCAGTGAGCAGTGATTACACTGTCACACTTCAGCCTTGGTGACAGAGCAAGACCCTGTCTCAAAAACAGAACAAACAAATATGTATTTCTTGAGTTTACTACTCAATAATGATAATTATATATGATAGTAAACTGTATATATAAACCTGTTGGGTATCACCCCCCTTCTATTATCATTGACGGCACAGATGTGTAGAATAAATGCCAGTTCCTTTGATCACTACAAAATTTTGCTTGTACAGAAATTGAATATATGCTAATAGGTAGTGATTTCTTTCTATATCAGGGAGAGTTTATACAAAAAAAAACCCATGGGATTATAAAATGTATCCTTTTCTGTAACAAGTATTTTATTAATTTTCAATTTTAAAACTAATTTATGTAACAGAAGAAAAACCTTTTAAATGTTTTATTGTCAGGTCCTCCTTGGTCCGTCTGTCTGTAAATAAACTAGCTTCCTTTAACCTTGAAAGTTAGGCTAAACAGATTATTTGAATAACGTCGTGGTCCTGAAATCCTTAACGTCAAGCATCTTTGGCTCTGCCCAGCAGCTTTAGTGTGTGGTGATTAGATGTATGTTTCATCCATGAAGGATGTACTTTTCCATTTGCAGTGGTTTGGTACCTCATTCTTTGGGGGTTCGTTTTATTCTTTGCTTCAGTAGGGGGTACATTTTAAGTACATGATCGTAGTAATGGTATACTATATTAATAAACACTATAATCATAAGAAATCATTTATGGAAAGATGCTTTATGTGATTACTTTTTCAGTTTTTCACCATAGAACATATTATTTATAGGGTGGTAATTAAGAGTAGATTCTGGAGCTACACTACCTAGTAGTTTTCCCATAGGCCTGTAGTGATGCTTAAATCATTGTTACATATAAAGTCCTTGCATCAGTACCTGGCATGTTTTTAAGTGTTGGCTGCTTCTGTAATCTACCTCCCCACCACCACTGTTAGAATCGTCGTTCTTGTTATTGTATTTTAGGGGTTCTGTGGTTTATAGTCCTAAACAATGGAGAGTTTTTAAAAACTGGATATTCCGAGCATATTTAAAAGGGTATTTTTGTGTTAAACGTGATTCTGAACAATCATTTTTATCTTTATGTTCTAGTATGTGCATAATGGATCCAGTTTTTCTCTTGGCTGTTCAAAGCTTCTTACAAATCTTATATTTCAGATCCTATGGGTACTTGAATTAGTATAGAATAGGCTCTCTGCTGAATATTTTATAAAAATGGCATAATACATACTGAAATAATATGATATGGGACTATCAGAGTAAACAGCATTTATAACCTCAACATTAGCTTGGTGAAAAAGAAGAGAATAATGACAAGAATAATGTGGTAACATTCATTCTTCAGCTGGTCAGTGACACATATAAACTGAGGTCCTTGATCACAACGAAAGTGAGGATATGTCATGGGAGCCTTCAGTGGGGCTCAGCTGTTACCCATCATGATGCTGAATTCAGTGAGTGAGGGCTCAGCTGTTATCCATCGTGATGCTGCAGTCAGTGGGGCTCAGCTGTTACCCATCATGATGCTGGATTCAATGGGACTCACCTGTTATCCATCGTGATGCTGCATTCAGTGGGGCTCAGCTGTTACCCATCATGATGCTGGATTCAATGGGACTCACCTGTTATCCATCGTGATGCTGCATTCAGTGGGGCTCAGCTGTTACCCATCATGATGCTGGATTCAGTGGGGGCTCAGCTGTTATCCATCGTGATGCTGCATTCAGTGGGGCTCAGCTGTTACCCATCATGATGCTGGATAAACGGAAAGAGAAGTATTTTTATGGACACAAATTTCACCCGACACACCCACCTCCCACCCCCTGCGTGTTTCGGGTTTGTTCAGTGCTTACACAGCTGGTTTGCACCTATCTGTGTCTATTTCAGGTCTTCCTCGCTGATGGCAGCTTGCCCAGAGGAGGTAATCTTAGTGTCCACTGTTCTTTTTTTATTTTGTGAGATCCTTTCACTATGAAATGTTTGTTTCTCCTCTTTTAGAAGTAAATAAGAGTCTAAGAATAGCCATCCCTTTTCACTCCGACTCAACAGGCAGTCTCTCTAGAGTGGGTAATTGAAAAAGAAAGTAGCTTGCCAAGAACTTGCTGACGGGATTTTACCTGTTTCAGCAGCTTCTGCACCTGAGTATATCAGCAGAAGTGTTTACTAGCAAAGAATAATGGATTCCTTTAATAGTTTAACTACATATAAGGTATAAAAGTGAAATTGTTAACATTTTAATTCCTGAATTTCTCCCTAGATGCAGATGGTGGAGTAGAAAGAAGGGTATTATCCTTATGATGCATGTAAGGGGTGTTTGTATATTAGGTAGGCTCATAAAACAAATCTGTCTTCTTGTATGTAAAACTTGGTTGGTTCTGTGAAATTTCATTTTAAATAATGTTTCTTGTATTGCCCTTTCTTGACAAGAAAGTCTAATCAACAGCATGACCATAGCTTTTCTTTGTATAAGACCTATATTTTAGCAACTGGAATGACCTGCACAGCTGGTTAAACATGTAAACACCAAGGCATTGTGTTCTGTATATACAGGTATACCTCGGAGATATTGCAGATTCAGTTCCAGACCACCACAGTAAAACGAGTCACACAAATTTTTTGGCTTCCCAGAGCATATAAAAAGTTATGTTTATACTATATTGTAGTTTATTAAGTATGCAATAGCATTATATCTAAAAATGTACATAATTTAATTTAAAAATACTTTATTGCAAAATATGCTAATGATTTTCTGAGCCTTCAGCAACTCGTAATATTCTTGCTAGTGGAATGTCTTGCCTCTGTGTTGGTGGCTGCTGACTGATCAGGGTGGTAGTTGCTGAAGGTTGGGGTGGCTGTGGCAGTTTCTTAAAGTAAGACATCAGTGAAGTTTGCTGCATCAATTGACTCGTCCTTTCAAAAAAGATTTCTCTGAATCCTGCAGTGCTATTTGATAGCATTTTACCCACAGTAGAATTTCTTTCAAAATTAGAGTCAGTCCTCTCAACCCTTGGCACTGCTTTATCAACTAAGTTTATCAATATTCTACATATTTTGTTGTCATTTCAGCAATGTTCACAGCATCTTCACCAAGAGTAGATTCTGTCTCAAAAAAAAACAAAAAAAACCCACTCTTATTACTCATTCAGAGGAAGCAGCTCCACATCTGTTCAATTTTTTGTTTTTTTTGAGACAGAGTTTTGCTATTGTTGCCCGGGCTGGAGTGCAATGGCGTGATCTTGGTTCACTGCAACCTCTGCCTCCCGGGTTCAAGTGATTCTTCTGCCTGAGCCTCCCGAGTAGCTGGGGTTACAGGTGCCCACCACCATGCCTGGCTAACTTTTTGTATTTTCAGTAGAGACAGCGTTTCTCCATGTTGGCCAGGCTGGTCTTGAACTCCTGACCTCAAGTGATCTGCCTGCCTCGGCCTCCCAAAGTGCTGGGATTACAGGTGTGAGCCACTGCGCCTGGCCCATCTGTTTGTTTTATCATGAAGTTGCAGCAGTTCAGTCACAGCGTCAGGCTCCACTTCTAATTCTGTTTCTCTTGCTGTTTCCACATCTTTAGTGACTACTTCTGCTGAAGTCTTGAGCCTGTCAAAGTTATCCGTGAGGATTGGAATCACCTTCTCCCAATCTCCTGTTAATGTTGATATTTTGACCTCCTCTTGTGAATCACAAATGTTCTTAATGACATCAGGAATGGTGAATCCTTTCCAAAAAGTTTTCAATTTACTTTGCCCAGATCCATCAGAGGAATCACCAACTATGGCCTTACAAAAAATGTATTTCTTAACTAGTAAGACTAGAAATCAAAATGACTCCTTGATCCATGAGGTGCAGAATGGATGTTGTATTAGCAGGCATAAGAAAAACATGAATCTCCTTGTACCTCTCTATCAGAGCTCTAGGGTGACCAGATGCATTGTCAGTGAGCAGTAATATTTTGAAAGGAATCTTTTTTTTCTGAGCAGTAGGTCTCCACAGTGGGTTTAATACACCAAGTACACCATGTTGTAAACAGATGAGCTGTGATAGAGGCTTCATTGTTCCATTTATAAAGCATAGGCAGAGTAGATTTACCATAATTCTACAGGCCCTAGGATTTTCAGAATGATTAATGAACACTGGCCTCAACTTTCAGTCACCAGCTGCATTATCCCCTAACAAGAGAGTCATCCTCTTCTTTGAAGCTTCGTTTTCTTTGTTTTTTTTTTTTCTTTTCTTTTTTTTTCCTTTTTGAGACAAAGTCTCGCTTCGTTGCCCAGGCTGGAGTGCAGTGACATGAACTTGGCTCACTGCAACCTCTGCCTTTCGGGTTCAAGCAGTTCTCCCGTCTCAGCCTCCTGAATAGCTGGGATTACAGTCATGGACCACCACACCCGGCTAATGTTTGAAGCTTTGAAGCCAGACATTGACTTATCCTCTCTAGCTATGAAAGTTCTAGATGGCATCTTTTGCCAGTAAAAGACTGTTTCATCTATTAGGTTGGTGCAGAAGTAACTTCAATGGCAAAACTGCCATTACTTTTGCACCAATCAAATACATTGAAAATTCATTGTTTGTTGTAGCCATCTTCATTGATTGTCTTAGCTAGACCTGGATAACATGCTGCAGCTTCTCCGTCAGCACTTGCTGCTTTACTTTACACTTTTATATTATGGAGACGGCTTCTTTCCTTAAACCTCATGACCAACCTCTGCTAGCTTGAAACTTTTCTCCTTTAGCTTCTTCACCTCTCTCAATCTTCATTGAAATGAAGAGAGTTAGGGCCTTGTTATGGATTAGGCTTTGGCTTGAGACATGCTGTGGCTGGTTTGATCCTGTATCCAAACCAGCAAACTTTTTCCATATCAACAATAAGGTTGATCTCTTTTTTGTGTGTTCACTGGAGTGGCACTTTTGATTTCCTTCAGTAACTTGACTGTTTGGTTCCAGAGGCCTAGCTTTCAGCCTGTCTTGGCTTTTGACATGCCTTCCTCGCTAAGCTTAATCTTTTTTACTTTTCAAACTCTGCATGTAGCATTTGACTTAATCATTTCTAAATTTTGACTAAAAGTGAGAGATGTGCAACTTTTCCTTCTCCCTGACTATTTAGAGGGCATTGTTGGGTTATGAATTGGCCTAATTTCAATGTAGTTGTGTTTCAAGGAATAGGAAGGCTGACACAGAGGGAGAGAGAAGAGGGAATGATTGATCAGTGGAACAGTCAGAACACATGCAACATTTCTTAAGTTCACCATCTCATACGGGCAGAGTTCATGGCACCCCAGATAAATTACAATAGTATCATCAGAGATCACTGATCACGGATCACTGTAACAGATACAATAATAGTGAAAAAGAAATATTGCAGGAATTACCAAAATGTGACAGAGACACCAAGTTAGAAAGCTCTTGGAAAGTAGCACCGATAGACTTGCTCGACGCAGGGTTCCCACAAACCTTCAGTTAGTAAAAAACCCGTATCTGTGAAGAGCAATAAAGCAAAGCGTAAGAAATCCAGGTATACCCGTATATGGAGTACTGAATTTTTGAGTGGCAAAATTCTCTTTAATGGTTATGAGTTGACCTAAGTGTTGATCCGTATGAGATTTCAATAGTAGTGTCTGATTAAATCAAGGGAAGACTAATGCTTTCCATCTTGGATGAACTCAGTTCTTACAATAGGCTTTGATCTCTTACTGGGCAATTCAGTGGTTCACCCATATGATTATCTCTTTGTTAACAAGTGAAAATGTAAGCTTCAGCATATTCACATACCCTATTCTAAACTTACCAAATCTCTTTCTTAGCTTTTTTGTTCTGCCTGTCGAGTTCTTCTTGACTCTAGAGAGGTACCTTAAAGAGCTTGTACTAAATTTATTAATGTAAGAAACTACCTGACAATTGGATCCAGGATTGTTTTGTAATTCCATTATTGGCAGGAGTTTTTGTGAATCCCTGAATATAGTTTATGGAAGTCCAAACTTATATTTTATTCATTTATTGATTAATGTTTACTATGATCTGAGATGTACTGTATAGGAAGGTACAAAACAGCTGGAGGGGCAGGATCCATGTCTACTTGTGGAGACATGTATAAAACAAAGAATTACATATGGTTTCATACACTAATCAGTGCTATAATGATTGATAGATAGAGGAATGGAGATATGTGATCAATATATAGATACATGGAAGAATGGAGGAGTGTGTATTTATACATAAAATGTACATGTATATGTATCATTACTGGGGTACAGACGATGATCAGGTTTTTCTCTTGGGGGTGAGGGCAACAGACTGTTCCTAGAGGAGATAATGTTTATCTTGCATTTTGAAAACCACGTAGAAAAATCAGGTAGTTCTAGTATCAGCTCACGAGGAGATGGTGATTATATTCTCCTGCTTCATTTTTCTCCATAGAACTTATCTGTGCCCTACACTATATTGATTCATTCATTTGTTCAATCACTCATTCCCTCCCTCCATCATTCATTTGTCTACCTTACTAGAATGTAAGCTCCATGAAGGCAGGGATTTGGTCTGTTTTCATTACTCTGTTTCCTCAGCAACTGGAAAAGTGCCTGATCTATGGTGGGAATTTGAACTCCTGTGTATGTAGTGAATGAATAAACTTTGTGAGTAGTTGGTTTATTTATAATTTTCCTTTAGCTTATTAAGGATAGCTCCTTAGAATTTCCTCATAGTTTGCTTGATTTTTTTTATTATACTTGAATAATAATTTTTATTGTACTTGAGTCTCCTTGTACTTGAGTGATAACATGCCGCTTGCTGTACTTGAGTGATAACATGCTATTTCCACAGTGTTATCTCATAGTATGTTGAGTCCCCATCATCTTACCTGAACTGATACAAACTCTAATGGTTTTCCATGTCTATATGCGAGTCCTCTTAAATTTTCATTGAAAGATCAGATCCTTGCATGCTGACACTGCCAACACTGGTACTGTTATTTATTTAAAGTACAGAACTGGCCAGACCACTTCTGTGCTTAAAAATCTCTAAGGGCTTCCATCTCTCTAGAATAAAATCTGTGCTCCTTAGGTTTTATAGCTTGGCTTCAGCTGTATAATGATGCATTTTCTTACCATCTCATGGTAGAATAAAAATGAGTCTATTCATTTTTCTTCATATCCGTAGTGTCTGGCATGTAATACAGAATTCAACAAACATTTTTGAGTAAATGAATGCATGTAAGTGTATATGAATGAATGGCCACAAAAATGTTTGCTGCTTAGATAAAAGATGATATAAGTAAATGAATGCATATAAGTATGTATGAATGAATGGCTAAGAAAATGTTTGCTGCTTAGATAAAAGATGGTATAAAACTAACCTAACACTAGCCTTTAAGAACAGTCTTTTCTTTATATAGCTGATTTGTCTTTTTCACTGTTTAGCTGCTCTATCCTCTGTCCTCCCTTTATTCTTTGTGAAGAAATCCCTCTTGGCATTTACAATGTCATTTTAGAAGTAATCCTAGTCCTCATGGCTTTCCTCTCTACATGGCCATCTCTATACTGGATCTTTTCTGCTAGCTACTTTTCTTATTTTGTTAGGGATTTGTGTGTGTGTGTGTGTGTGTGTGTGTGTGTGTGTGTGTGTGTGTACTTTTTTTTGTTTTGCCTACAAATGCCTACAAATTTAAGGTTTTGCATGTAATTCTGAAACTCTTAGGATTAAATGATTTCTACAGAATGCACACACACAGACAACCCTGAGCTATCTGTTTTCAAATTGAAGTGATTTTGATTGTGCTATTGTTTTTTTATACATGTCCTCTCTTTTCCCTTAAATATTTATGTACATTTAGATTGAAAATCTTCAAGAGCAGCTTAGAGACAAGGAAAAGCAGATGAGCAGCTTGAAAGAACGGGTCAAATCCTTGCAGGCTGACACCACCAACACTGACACTGCCTTGACAACTTTGGAGGAGGCCCTTGCAGAGAAAGTGAGTGGCTGGCCCCAACTCTCCACACACGTTTTCTGCTTTCTCATTAATCTAAGACTGGATATAGAATACAAAAGAAATCCCTGTGGGCACAAGGGAAAAGAGCTGCTGTGTGCTATTGCTGACATACGTAGTGTGAAGGGAAACATTTTTTTTAGATGGAGTCTCACTCTGTGCCCAGGCTGGAGTGCAGTGGCGTGATCTTGTCTCACTAAATTCCACCTCCCAGGTTCAAGCGATTCTCCTGCCTCAGCCTCCCGAGTAGCTGAGATTACAAGCATGAGCCACCATGCCCAACTAATTTTTTGTATTTTTTGTAGAGACGGGGTTTTGCCATGTTGGCCAGACTGGTTTTGAACTCCTGACCTCAAATGATCCACCCACCTCGGCCTCCCAAAGTGTTGGGATTACAGGCATGAGCCCTTGCACCTGGCCAAATTGCTCTGATTTTCAAACTTCTTGAGTATCTGTTGACAGAAAGTTTTGATGATTTCTCTTTTCTTTACCTTCCTTTATATTTTAAGCTCAATATATCAAAATCTTTCCCATTCCCCCCTTTTTTGGTGTGTGAGTTGTGAGTTGTTTCCATTGCCTTGTGAGCAACATGTGAATAATATATAGAGAAGAAATATTTGTTAGTTATTGTCCTTAGGGTGTATATATAAGCTTTTAGTTACCTGGAAATTGAATAAATGGAAGTATTGCAAAAGAATACTTTAGTGATATCAAATACTAGTTGAGATTATAAGAAAAGAAACCTTGGGATTCAAATGAATAAACCTATATCCTTGTTATGGCAAGATGAATAAGAAGGATGAATTATTTAAAAAATGTATTCTGGCCAGGCACAATGGCTCACACCTGTAGTCCTAGCACTTTGGGAGGCCGAGGCGGGTGGATCACCTGAGGTCAGGAGTTCAAGACCAGCCTGAACAACGTGGAGAAACCCTGTCTCTACTAAAAATACAAAATTAGCCAGGCGTGGTGGCACGCTACTTGGGAGGCTGAGGCAGGAGAATCGCTTGAACCCGAGAGGCAGAGGTTGTGGTGAGCCAAGATTGCGCCATTACACTTGAGCCTAGGCAACAAGAGCGAAACTCTGTCTCAAAAAAAAAAAAAGTGGATTCTTTAAAAACTTACCATTGTCTTTTGAATATAGAAGTTTGAAATTCTGCTAAAAGCAGAATTACAGTCATGTAAGTGCAAAAGGGAATTTCTTCACATGTTGATATATTCTCTCTCATCAGGAGCGGACAATTGAACGCTTAAAGGAGCAGAGGGACAGAGATGAGCGAGAGAAGCAAGAGGAAATTGATAACTACAAAAAAGATCTTAAAGACTTGAAGGAAAAAGTCAGCCTGTTGCAAGGCGACCTTTCAGAGAAAGAGGTTAAGCTCCCCAAAATGGAATTAGTTTGTTTGCTTAATCATTGCATGTGTCTGTATGTTGGTGTTTACATAATGCATGTAAAAAAGTATTCGATGGAAGATTTTCTTAATATTCTTTTAGCAGGCTTTTGTGAATACCTTAAGGAATATTTCAGAAAGCTTTGCAGAGACATAGCGGCTTGGTTCATTCATTTTCTAAGTATTACTCACTTTGTTTTATGTTGGTTTTTTACTTACTAATATTTTTATAGACCTAAAGTAACTGAAGCTCAGATACATTTGGAGAAATAGTGTGCTAAAGATAAGAAAGTTGATAGATAAAAGGAATATGCAAAAGGAGGAAATTTTATGTATAGCAACTATCAAAGAACACAACAGCTATTAAATTAGGTGACTTAATATACTTTGATCTTGTTTTTGGAGAATCCTGTTAATATGACCTAAATAGCAAAGATGCCTCATGCTATGTAATCAGATGATGATAATGCATGAGCTTTAGCATCTTTCTGTGGATTTTCTTTCTAATATCTTTAGGCAATGTTATGAAAGTTTAAATTCCTAATAGAATTTTTCTTTTAATGGGGAAAAATGTGATTTTTTTTTTTCTTTTAAGAGACTGTGTCTCACTCTGTTGCCCAGGCTGGAGTGCAGTGGCATTATCATAGCTCACTGCAGTCTTGAACTCCTGGGCCCAAGGGATCTTCCTATTTCAGTCTTCCATGTAGCTAGGACTATACGTGTGCACTACCATGCCCAGCTAAGTTAAAAAAAAATTTTTTTTTGTGAAGACAGGGTCTTGCTATGTTGCCCAGGCTGGTCTTGAACTCCTGGCCTCAAGTGATCCCCCTGTCTCAGCCTCCCAAAATGCTGGGTTTACAGGTATCTGGCCGAAAAATGTTTTCTGTTTAAGTTAACGTAGCTACTGAGGTTTGACTACTTACATTCACAAAGCTTGATCTACTTTGGTTTATTTTGTATTGACAGAACTCTTTACATCACTGTTCAATGGGTATTTCTTGAGAATCCATCTTATTTGTTAAGAGTTGAAAGCTAGAGCTAATATTGTTTTATATTTCATGAATGAGTTTCCTTGAAATGGGAGTATGTCAGCATTTGGTAATAGAAAGGAAATTACAGCTACCATGATAAATTTAAAAATTTAAACCTCTATTTTTTTTAAAATTATTTATTCTAGATGTGTGTTCCTTCTTTTAGGCTTCACTTTTGGATCTGAAAGAGCATGCTTCTTCTCTGGCATCCTCAGGACTGAAAAAGGACTCACGGCTTAAGACACTAGAGATTGCTTTGGAGCAGAAGAAGGAGGAGTGTCTGAAAATGGAATCACAATTGAAAAAGGTTAAAGAAAAAATTTCACATTTTTTTGCTTTGCCTTAAATAAGAACATAGTAGATAACCTTAGCATGTTTATATGGAATAATTTACCAATGGAATAATAATCCGCCAAACTTTAAAATACCATGTATATCTGAATTAATTATCTTAGCATTCTTATCCTACTTTATTTTATTCAAGATAATCCCCAAATCTTTGAAAATTGACAGTTCAGAGAAAGATTAAAATATGCAACTCTCTTGTGGGTAAAATATGAGACCAGAGTGTAAAAATCTCTGTTACCTGATATTTTTCTTCCATTAGAATCAGACTTCTGCCAGGTGTGGTAACTCATGCCTGTAATTCCAGCTCCTTGGGAGGTTGAGGTGGGAGGATTACTTGATCAGGAGTTGGACACCAGCCTGTGCCACAGAGTGAGACCCCATCTCTTAAAAAAAGAAAAAACGGTGGCTCATGCCTGTAATCCCAGCACTTTGGGAGGCCGAGGCGGGCAGATGACGAGGTCAGGAGTTCGAGACCAGCTTGACCAACATGGCGAAACCCCATCTCTACTAAAAACACAAAAAAATTAGCCAGGCTTGGTGGCGCAGGCCTGTAATCCTAGCTACTCAGGAGGCTGAGGCAGGAGAATCACTTGAATCCAGGAGGCAGAGGTTGCATTGAGCCAAGATCTGCCACTGCACTCCAGCCTGGGCGACAGAGCAAGACTCCATCTCACAAAAAAAAAAAAGAAAAAAAAAAAAACAATAAGTGGGAGCATATTTTCTAATTTAACATATGTAGTAAGGTCTGAGACTCAGAATAATTGTTAAATATCCTGTTTCAGATTTTATCTCATTTTGGAGAATGTTAATTTCCTAGCTTTTTTTTTAAAGACAGGGCACATATTGTCAGAAAGTTTTTTTTATTTGTTATATTTTTAATTTTTCTTAGCAACTTATTGGGCCTAGAATTTTATTGTCTTCACCTTCTACATTAGGGTCTATTTTTTGGTTTATAGCTTATGTGTAGATTTACATGAAGGACTATTTGGCGTATTTTCTTCTTGGAAACTATTACTGTATTATTAGTGTTCTAATTCACATTTTTTCAAAAGCCTGTGCTTATCATTGAAATTTTAAAAGTAGATTTCTTCTCTGTTTTGTTTGGAGTAGGAAATGACTGGTCTTGAGGTAATGATAATTGGAGTCATTTTTGACCTATTTATAGCTTAAGAATGTATATCCTGTATCTGAATATTGGCATTCCATGTCTTCAGCGTGAGATAATATCCTCAGAATTTATTGAGGAAAGGATTGAAACTCAACTTTTGAGATATCAGATTTTTTGGTCTTTTTTTCTTTGTTTTTTAGAGACAGGGTCTTGCTCTGTCGTCCAGGCTGGAGTGCAGTGGCGTAATCATAGTTTACTGTGACTTCAAACTTCTAGGTATAAGTGATCTTCCTGCCTCATCCTCTTGAAGAGCTGGGACTACAGACCCATGCCACAACACCTGGCTAAGTTAATTTTGAGACAGAGTCTCACTCTTGTCGCCCAGGTTGGAGTGCAGTGGCACAACCTCGGCTCACTGCAACCTCCGCCTCCCGGTCTCAGGTGATTCTCCTGCCTCAGCCTCCAGAGTAGCTGGGTTTACAGGTGCATGCCGCTGCGCCCGGCTAATTTTTGTATTTTTAGTAGAGATGGGGTTTCACTATTTTGACCAGGCTGGTCTCAAACTCCTGACCTCATGATCCACCCGCCTCAGTCTTCCAAAGTGCTAGGATTACAGGCATGAGCCACCACACCTGGCCTTTTGTTTTTTTTTTAAATAGAGGGGTCTTGCCATGTTGCCTAGGCTGGTCTCAAACCCCTGCCTCAAGAGATCCTTCTGCCATGGCCTCCCAAACTGCTGGGAGCAAGGCCACTATGCTCAGCCTTGAGTTATCAGAATTTTAAAAATGCTTAATGCTTTTTTTTTTCCTTGTAGAGTGAAATATTTATTTCTGTACTCTGATTTTTTTATTGGTTTTTTTTTTCACCATTTTTTTAACCGTTAATTTTGTTTCCCTTGATTATCTTACTCTTAAAACCATTTTCTGTACTTTTCTTTCTTCTTTTCTCCCTGATGCTTCTTACTGTCTTTGGCATCCTGGAATAGTGTGGAGCCACTCATCCAAGCCAGTGAGTGACCTAGCCAAGTGTTGCCAGAAAGTCCCAGTTGATAGTTTCTTTTCTGGCTTTTGTGTGAATGACATTTTTATCACCCTATAGATAAATGAATATACTTAACCTTCTCACCTCTCCCTTCCCGAAATAGGAACTCTAGGTTGTTGTTGTTTTTTTTTTTTTAATTTATATTGAGGTGGCTACAAAATAGAAAGGCTTGTCTAAGACCAAAATTTTTCCTGAGACTTTGGAAACTGTTTGCGTTTCTGCTGCTTTTACCTTGTTTTGTTCCTAGTGAGTTAATTCATTCAGGACTGCTTCTCTTTGCTTTTATTTCCACCATGTTGTGGCTTTTAGCCACACCAGTTTAGGGTACAGTTTTGCTAACACATTAAAATATGTATCTGCCAATAGAGTCTTTTGTAAAGGCCATGCTTAGTAACTGAATTTTGACAACTGATGAAACCTGAAACAAAAGAAATTGGTAGAGGACTTAACCTGGAAAGTACCTCTATTGCTTCCACAAAGCATTTAACAAAATTTACATAAACGTTTCTCTTTTGCTCAAAGTACTTTGAATCAGAGCTTTCCTAAGTATGTATGTTTGCCCCTTTAATATTTTTTGAAACCATTTTAAGGGACTAAATATGTTTTGTTGCTTATTGAATAAGGAAAAAAACTTGTCTTAGTCTTTACTTTCTCATTAAATAGGTTATGTGGTGAAAATGTTGATTTCTATGGGAATATGATTATCTGCATGGTTTTGTAATCTTACGTGTTTTACTACGACATGTATGAAATACAAAAGAACAAAATCTTTGCCTCAAGTGTATGAGTACTGAGGTTTTAATAATGTTAAAGGTAGGTGTTTTTCAGTAGAACAAGGCCTGTGGATGGAGAGCTTAACCTTTAACTCAGTATTTTAAGGAGGATTATTCACTGTTAGGTCAGCCTCTCTTGTCCAAAGGTGATATTTTATACAAATACTGTTATTTCACTAAAGTTTGCAGCTTTTGCTTCTGAATGTTGACCTTTTCACATTCTAAAAGCAAGGTGTATGGAGTATCTGCATTTTTAAAGCATAGGTTAACGTATAGTTAGAACTTAATGGGTAAGAAAGGGGAGAAGAAAATGAAGGCATGAAATAAAACACCTTCATCCAGAAAATACCTTTCATATTGATACCATGATAAGTGACTCTGTGGACAGAAGAAATGCTTACATCTTGAATTAAATGTCATATTCCACAATTTAGAAATCCATTTTATCTTCATGTATTTTTTGTGACAGAGTCTCACTCTGTTGCCCAGGCTGGAGTGCAGTGGCACAATCTCGACTCACTGCAGCCTCTACCTCCAGGGTTCAAGCAATTCTCGTGCCACAGCCTCCCAAGTAGCTGGGATTACAGGTGTGCGCCACCACCCCTGGCTAATTTTTGTACTCTTAGTGGAGATGGGGTTTTGCCGTGTTGGCCAGGCTGGTCTTAAACTCCTGGCCTCAGGTGATCCACCCACCTCGGCCTCCCAAAGTGATGGGGTGACAGGCGTGAGCCAGTCACTGCACCTGGCTTAGAAATCCCTTTTAAAGGGATGTTTATAACACTGATTTCAAAAATATGCCTTTTTTTGAGTTTGTATTATAATTTATATAGTTGTAAAGGTCTTTAAGGGGTTTAAAATTCTTAGAATTTTATTTTAAAGTACAAAATCACTCAGCAAGAGTTTAGATGTAAATACTCTGATACAGAATTTGTTGTCATAAGGGAAGGGAAGGTTTATAGTATCTTTGTTTTTTTTTTTCCTAGTTTGATTTATTTTGTCTTTAAAGACTGTCATTTAGTATTCTTTTATTATCTTTATCATTATTATTTTATTTTTTTTTTGTAGAGGCGAGGTCCCATTGTGTTTCCCTGGCAGGTCTTGAACTCCTGGGCTCAAGGAATTCTCCCAGCTTAGCCTCCCAAAGTGCTGGGATTAGAGACGTGAACCACTGCACCTGGCCTTATTTGATATTCTTAATAATCTTCCAGCTACATTTAATCTTGCACTTATATTTAATTACTGATTAATTTCTCTTCTTCCCAATCATTTTTATTTTCCTACCGTTTAGGCCTATGGGCTGTCTTAAATCAAATGGAAACTAGCACACTGCTTTTGCACATTCATTTTTTCTACAAATAATTGAGTTTTTACTCTGTCAGTTACCACACTGTGCACTGAGGATATATAGTGGTGGACAAGACAGACCTGTCCCTCGACTTATATAATTTATAGCCTCTATCAGGAAGATAGACACTTAAAAAGGTAATTGTAGTAAATCACATGGTGTGAGGGAAGCTTATATCAAGGAGAACTAACTTAGGTCAAGGTCATGGAGAACCTCCTAACAAAAGCGACACTTTCTAAGCCGAGACCTCAAAGTAAGGACTCACCAGCATGTATGAAGGCCCAGAATGCTGATATGCAGTAGTTATATTTATATTTGTGGAGTTATAATAAATAATTTATAATAAATTATTAGAAATCAGAATTATCTCAGTGACATTAAATGGCAGCTGACCTTCACTTTTGTTTACACAATCATCTTTTGTGCCCCTACATCAAGCTGCCTCCTATTGCCTATTTCGTCACCTTTCTTCGTAGATACTAAGAATTTTCTCAGTTACTTCTGCTTTTGTTTGCATCTTCAATCTCTTCCGCTTTGTTGTCCCCTCTCTTTATGTGTAATATGATCAGCTTTCTATTGAAATATCTCCTGATCTTGGTACTCCTTATGGTCTTCTTCCCTCTCTCCTTTTCTATTAGATATATTTATAGCCTTCTCCTGCCCATGAAGGATTGACTACTACAGGAATTTCCCTCCTACAATTAACAACTCAAAAACTGGGAAACCACGTGAAACAACTGATTTTAGACATTGGACAACATTCAGTGCAGAACAGTGCTCTCTTCTTACCTTCCAAACTTATATGATTTTTGTTTCTTAAAATATACTTCATATGTGTATCAAGGTTAAGGGTTAGGGAAGCCTATATTTAAGACATAAAAGATTTTTTTCTACACATGTGAAGCCTTAAACAAATGAACTTGGGAAAGGACTTATCTTAAAAGTATAGCTGTTACTTTCACCAAGCGTTTAATATAATTATATAAACATTTCTCATTTACTCAGGGTACTTTGCTTCAGAGCTTTCTGAAATATTTCCTAAGAATATATATTTTCTCCTTTAATGTTTTTTCAAACCATTTTAAGGGACTAAATATATTCTGTTGTCTATTGAATAAGAAAAAATAAAACGTCTAAGCTTTTGTCTTCTCATTAAACACATTATACATACATGGCTTTAGAGATTCCAGAAGACAGCTAGGGACTTGAAAATTAGTTTGTAATTATTGAAACTGTTTTGTATTCCAAAATGCATTAACAATATTAGTTGACTTTTGTAGGATCCTGAATAAAAATTTTTTTCTCAGATCTTAGTGTGGTTCTTTTAAAAAAATTTTTCTTAAACAATTTTTTTTTCCAATAGAGATGGGGCCTTGCTGTGTTGCCCAGGCTGGTCTTCAACTTATGGCTGCAAGCAGTCCCCCTGCTTGGGCCTCCTATAGTGCTGGGATTACAGGTTCAAGCCACTGAGCCCATCCTTAAGTGTGGTTCTCGATTTCTGAATTCATTTGTTTGTCCCATATTATTTCGTAAATTCTCTAATCCTTGCATGAGGGAGGTACCTGTGTGATGGTAGCAGCTGTTTTCTTAACCTGACTCACATTATTATGGCATCACACTCCCAGTATCTGTATGATTCTAGATGCCCAAGGCCATGTGAGTCACACGTGTTAGGTAAAGCAGCATATAGGAAATGGAAATGGAAGTTAGGGTCTAGTGGGAGTTAGGTCTCTGCACTGGTCCGGCTGTACGATCAGCAGTGAGTCCCTGGTGTTGCCTTTTGATATTCTTTTGGAGAGATCAATAACAACAGTTCAATGACTGTTAGTTTGTCTCACTAAACTCTGAAGCATCTTTTGGCTTATGATGGTGTTTGATTTAATAATATTCAGAGATGTGTTATTTAAAACAACTAATCTACTTGGAACCTAAGATAATTCTCCATTTATTACTAATATTTGTCTATATAATACTTAAGCAGATAAAAACCTTATAAATTACAAACTGGTAGATATTTGATAATTCTGTACTTAAATTGGAATATAAATCATTGTTTGGGACATGGTTTGCCCATTGCCACCTGTGTGTATCTGATAGGATTGAAATGCTTTTCTTTGTAGGCACATGAGGCAGCATTGGAAGCCAGAGCCAGTCCAGAGATGAGTGACCAAATACAGCACTTGGAGAGAGAGATCACCAGGTACAAAGATGAATCTAGCAAGGCCCAGGCAGAAGTTGATCGACTCTTAGAAATCTTGAAGGAGGTGGAAAATGAGAAGAATGACAAAGATAAGAAGATAGCTGAGTTGGAAAGGTAAGAAAGTGAAGCTGATTGGGGCTTATGAGGTTAAAGTATGGTTTTAAAAGTATGCTTTTGGGGACATACTTTTTCAGTGTATCTAACTCTGAATTTAGGTTCTCGAATTCTTGCTATTACTGTATTAGCTGCCTTTTTTCTAGGTCAGTGTGCGTTCTTTGTTGCGGTGTCTGAAAGGCAACATAGAATGGGAATAAATTGGGAAGCTATGGGCTGTAACATCATTGATTGACAAAAAAGAGAGTATTCATTAATTTAAAATTAAAGTTTTTTTTACTGGCAAATCAAGAGAGGACAAATGTCTACTTTTTAATTTATCTGTATAATGATCAAATGATCCTCAAGCAAAGGAGTTAATCTTTTATCACTGGTTTAGACCTTTGTTGTTGAGCTAATGCTCTGTTGGGCTG
Organism: Pan paniscus; assembly: GCF_029289425.2. Lineage (NCBI taxonomy): Eukaryota > Metazoa > Chordata > Mammalia > Primates > Hominidae > Pan > Pan paniscus. The sequence continues at coordinate 6,695,822 of NC_073259.2, forward strand.
TAAATTTTTAGACTTTTCACAGTTTTTGTTGTTGAAAAGCATGCTGTTACTTCAGTGCATTAGATCAAAATTAGGAGGAGAGACACTTTGAGGACAATTTAGGAGCCACGGATATGTTTTTTTATGAAGCTGTCTCTGACTTGGAATTCTTCAAAATATTCTGTGTTTGAACAGATCTAGGCAGACAGGTCTCCTATAATTTTTTTGGTGTGTTTTCTTATTATTTTATGCTAAAGGTCAAGCATGTGCCTCTTGACCTCTTCTTTTACACCACATATTTAACATAAATGTAAAACTGTGCAGAAACAACTCTGCCGGTAGAACTTTGTTAATTACCTGTATTCTGAACAGCCAGAAAGACTGACAGTGACAGAAAGGGGTCACTAATCTACTTGGCCTTTTGAGGACTGATCCTTAAGAATAATATTTTTTTTTTTTTAATGATCTTGAAGGCTGAGAAGTATTAGAGTACTTCCATAAATTTTTTACTAAGTTTTAAAGTTTTGGGGTTAGTGGTAGACTTGATACTGTCCTCTGAAGGTATTATTTTTTCCTATTCTATAGTCATAGAATTTTAATTTTCAAGAAACCAAAACTATAAAGTCTAACCTTCACAGTTCTCTTTCACTGTACTGAAAGTGTAAATAACACGGGCTGATTACCTGCTCACTTATTTCCTCTTATTTTGGTATTAACTCTACTCATTTTGTTCAGTTCTGGATAAGATATATGGATAAAATTCTCTAAGAATTTTAAAACTACCATAGCCTCAAGATTAGATTATGTACATTTTTTAGTCTTCATTTTTGCACTGCAGCCTTCCCCACAACACACACATGCACACATATGCACACATGTGTATATACCCCCTCACCCATTACGTGCTTATGTGAATACATGCCTCTCTTTGCTTTTGGAAAGGCTTGAAATCTGCAGCAGTACTGCATAGATACAAAAATGCGGTGCTTTTGATTGATTAGTGACTTCCCACTAAATATATTTCAGAAAAGAAATTCCTTGAATAAGTTTTATTTTATGGTTTGATTTCTTATTAGAAATCTACATTTGAAATTATTGCTTGCTATTTCAGGCAGCTTGCTTGAAAATGTTTTTGACTCATTTTTGGCACCAATATTGATTTTGGGAGATGGATGTGAACTGAAGGAGAGTAAGAAATAGGACTAAGTCTGTATTTGATATCCAAAGCACACCAAATAGCAGCTTTTATTAGCCACTGTATTTCTCACATTTTGAGAAAGAGTTGTAAATGATCTACTCTTTCCACAGAATGTAACTCTCATAAAAGTTGGAAAAAGCACTGTAGAGTTCTGTCCTCTGGCCCTATTGCATTATAATTTTGTTTTAGGATTCAGCACAGTTTCTTGGCTACTGGAAAAAAAAAAAAAGGAACAGCTTTCATAACTCAGCTTTTGCTACCAGCTTTGTAGTTTGTTCCTTGGTAACATAGTTTAAGATGTTGAATAAACGGTAAAATCATGGAATTTGTGAAAGTGATCGAGCATGGCATTTTATGGAAGAGGAAACTGAGGCCCAGAGAAGTTATTGCTGAAGTGACACAGTGGTTGAGCCAGAGCTAATAGAATGGGGTTTGTAAATTCCAAATCAATTTTCTTTCTGTTCTGCCAAGGCTAGTTATGTTCTTTTTGGACTTCCTGGCAACTGTTATTTGAAGACTCCTTACCCTTAGGTGATTTATTCTTTTACCCCATCTGGACCCAATGTCTTAAGTAGAAGTGGTTATATTTAGTATTATGGCTTGCTTACAAACTAAGGTAGATTTTAGTTTCACTTATGCCCTTGAATGCCATTTTTATAAACTGAGCTCTGCTTATTTTAGGAGATAATCAGTGCATTCTTTGTCAAAGACAGTTGGGATTATGTTATACCTCTTGTTCCCAGATTTAGTACTCATTTGCATGTGTGTGGCTGCTGTGTTTCTTACTAATCATTTGCTTCTTATGTTGCCATTCCACTATTTCCTATGCCTGTGTCTGTCTCCCTGTAGTTTATCATTTGAGTTTCTTCATTTTTCTTTTTGTCTTACCATGGTCCTGTTCCATTGGGGTTTTTGGCGTCTGTGTGTTTATATGTGTATGCTCCTTCTGCCCCTTGGCCATGGCTGTTTCTCAGAAAGCCAGTCTCGTGCAAATTGTACCCTCCATGCCAGGTTTCTGTCCCTGTACCATCAGGGGGTTTTGTTTGGGACTTTCTGGGAAAGTGAGCATTAAATAAGGTTACAGTCTTATACTAGAGTGAATTGCTGCTGCTGCTCTTGCTACTGCTGGGGCTTGTTTGGAATTTTGCTTGATCAGAGTTAAAGAACAGCTGATTATATGTCAAGTTGAACTGTACCTCTTTAGGTACCCTACTTTTTGATACAATCAGTCTGTGTTCGTTCTGGTAAAGTTCTGATATTGCTAGTTGTGATTGCTTTAGTCTTTGTTTTACTCTTTAAATAGTTCCTCAACTAATGTAACTGTAGTGCCACACTGTAGATTCAGCATGTAGAATTAATTTCTTAAGGGTGTTCAGCAACCCACTAAGTGCAAAAATGAAAGGAGACTGTTACAATAATTGAACTCAAGAAAATCCTTAGTATTCTTTGCATTTTATAGTGCTTCTTATAAAAGGATCTCCAATATTAAATGGTTCAGATTGTATTATGAAGGATTCCCAGGCCTGTTCTTTGTGATCTAAAGAAATAAATAAATAGGTCCTTCCCATGTTGGCTGTTACAGAAAATAAGAGTTCTTGTCAGAAGATGATTTAGTGTTGTCCTACTCTCTTGACTCACTGCAATTTTAAAAAGAAGATTGGATAAGCCCATTAATACATCTATAAATATAAAATATTTTCCCCAATTAAATCTAAGAAGTAATACTTTAAATTCATGTTCCATACTGTGGTGCATATTAGTTGGAATTCAGTGAGAAGCAGAATTAGTAGGCTATATATATATATATATACACACACACACACACACACATAGAGATAGATAAATACATATATACACACACTCATATAAACACACACAGAAGCATACATATATTATGAGATTTATACGTAGATTTATATATATTAATATATGCCTACATATATTAAGAGATTTATTACAGAGAATAGTCTTGTAAAATCGTGGGGCTGGCTAAGCAAGACTGAAATCCCTGTGGCAGGCTATCAGGAAGAGAAGATCGTGAGCAGGATGGAAGCTGTTGCAGGCACAAGCCAAAGCTGTGGTCCACAGGCAGAATTTCTTTTCTCTCCTGGGAATCCTCAGCCCTGTTTTAAAATCTTTCCAAAGGATTCATTTATGCCCATTGGGATTATCTAGGATAGTCTTTTTTACTTAATTTGATTAGAGGCTTTAATTATGTCAGCAAACTACCTTCACAAGCACCATCTAGATTAATATTTGATGGAATAACTGGGCACTGTAACATAGACAAGTTAATATTTCAAAAAAGTCATCATCTGATGGTTCTGGATAGTATACAAATAAGCAAACAAACCAGAGCTTGAAAAGTCATTAGATAAGTAGATAAATTTAGAGTAGCCTCAGGAACCCTGAATGTAACTGAGAATTTCTCTCCTAAAATGAGCATATTAGATCTATTTAGATTAATAGTGAGTAGGCTTTTCTTTGCTGTCATGTTTAAAATACTTAGAGTGGCTGGGTGCAGTGGCTTACGCCTGTAATCCCAGCACTTTGAGAGGCCTGAGGCAGGTGGATCACCTGAGGTCAGGAGTTTGAGACCAGCCTGGCCAACATGGTGAAACCCCATCTCTACTAAAAACACAAAAATTAGCCAGGCATGATGGCACATGCCTGTAGTCCCAGCTACTCGGGAGGCTGAGGCAGGAGAATCGCTTGAACTCAGGAGGTGGAGGTTACAGTGAGCCAAGATCATGCCATCGCACTCCAGCCTGGGTGACAGAGCGAGACTCTGTCTCAAAAAATGAATAAAATAAAATAAAATAAATAAAGTACTTAGAAGCGTACTGGAGGCTGATACAGGATTGCTTGCTGTCTGCTTTTTCACTCACGCTGTCCATCTTAGCTGAATGTTCCCATGTTACAGCACCACCCTGGGAACATTGTCCCCTGTGCCGTATATTGTATTGTGCCTTATAATTTTGCTTTTTAATGTGCTTTGTTACCTTTTTTCTAATGCCATGACTAATGGATTCACAGAGTTTAGTGTTTGCAGCAGAAATACTCAATTTTACTCTAATATGAGATTGTTAGATTCAATATGCCATTCAAAACTTGTATTCAGAGAATGGCAACCATCTGATTTTCATATAATTTAGATAACAAAGGTTGCCTTTGGTTTATCAAAGTTAGAAATTTTCAGTGATCCAAAGAATAATAGAGTCTATTATTGTGTGATCTAAAGATTAATAGGAATTGTGGATTTACTATATTTCCTGATTTGAGGGAATATAAGAACCGGGATTTTAATGGATATAGATTTTTGGGGGGGGGGGGCAGGGTGTGTTTTGAAGTTCAGCCAAGTGATTATTTATGGGATAGTCGAGAAAGACCTGTCTGATAAAGTTATTGATATATGAGCAGCGATTTGAAGGAGGGGCTCTATAAGAAGTCCGCAGAAGCCCCTAAAAAAACCTCAACAACTTTGAGGCATAATTTACATACAATAAAATGCACCCATTTTAAGCTGATTGTTTGAGCTTTGACAAATCTATACACTTAATGTGACTGCCACCATGATCAAGATATATAGAACATTTCCTCATCCCCAAAAGTTCCCTTTTGCCCCTTTACAGCAAATCTCTTCCCAACCCTAGTCCCAGCCTCTGCAGATCTGAGACCTACTTTTAAAATTAATTTTATACATTAAACTTCAGTTTCTCCCTTTTGCCTTAACATTTAATTTTCTACTTTCCCATTCTAACACAACCACAAGTATGTATAATTCCCTATTTCCTCAGCTCCAGAAGTAGATTCAGATTTTTTAAAGCCAATCAGGATAATAGCATTCTCTTTCTTAGTGACTAGTTTCGCATTGAGCACATACGCATTAGTGATTGGAAGGAAGAACCACAGGGAGGCTTCTGGGAATGATTTTCTTATAAGACAGACTTGCAAGAAGAAAGATGACCCCTTTCTCCTGAACATTATCTTGTCGGGATGTGATACCCGTAATTGCTGCAGCTACTTCTGCCAACCTAAGATGAAGCCAGCGTCCAGAGAGTGACAGTTAACAAAACCTCAGCAAAGCAGAGTTGGAACTGAAATGGACTATTCCTGAAACTGCCTCTGTGCTGCTTGTTATGTGAGATAGGACAATTTCTGATTGTTTAAGCCAGTTTGGATGAGGATTCTCCGTTACTTCCAACCCAGTGCATTCAAATAGATATAAATATATACTTATTTCCGCCCCCCCCCACCTTTTTTTTTGTAATGGAAGCAATCATTTTGAAAAGAGTTAAAGTTTTTTGGTAAGTCAAATAAGGATCAATGCTGCTGAAAGCCGGGACAACACAGGGGCCCTGACCAAATTGGGGTTTCTTTGTCTACCTAATACCTTCCAAATCAAAAAATAATTTCCCTAGTATTTTAATTACTCCCCCAAATCAGGAGTAACTTCCTCAGTGTGCTGATTTTGGTTCTTTTAAAATAAGGTGGTAATTTGAGGGTAATAGTTAAACCAGTCATAGATTATTCTATGCCATTCTTTTCAAATCAGCCCCCTCAGGTGTCAGTCCTGCTTTTCCTTTGTTGTAGTCCTCTTTATTCTCTTTGTCTCTGCCTCCACCTCATCCCCACCCAAATGCCTGGAACAGATCTCGCCCTTTCGTCTTTCGAGAGGAATACGCATAGCGGATTTTTGCCTCCGACTAGACAGCTACTTTAAAGGGGATGTATTTTGAATCTAAGGAAGATACCCAAAAATTTTAATGCAATTTGTTTAGTTATATTTGTTCATTTTAGCTGCCCTGTCTACATCATGACTTTCTGGGTTGGGGGGTGGTATGTGTTGGAAAGGTTTCTTATGTAGGTTTTTTTTTTTTGACAGAATCTCACTCTGTTGCTCAGGCTGGAGTGTAGTGGCGTGATGACAGCTCACTATAGCCTAGACCTCCCAGCCTCAAGCGATCCTTCCACCTCAGTGTCTTGAGTAGGTGGGACCACAGGCACACACCACCATGCCCAGCTAATTGCTTAATTTTTTTGTAGGGCTGGTGCCTCACTATGCTGTCTAGGCTGGTCTTGAACTCCTGGACTCAAGTGATCCCCCTGGCCTCCCAAAGTGCTGGGATTACAGGCATGAGCCACCACACCTGGTGCATGTGCGCACGCTATTTCTCTCTCTGTCTCTCTCTCTCTCTGTCTGTCTCTCTCTCACTCTCTCTACATATATATATATATATATATATATATATATATATATATATTTTTTTTTTTTTTTTTTTTTTTTGGTAAGACAGATTTTCCCTCTGTCACCCAGGCTGGAGTGCAATGGTATGATCTCAGCTCACTGCAACCTCCACCTCCCGGGCTCAAGCGATTCTTGTGCCTCAGCCTTCCGAGTAGCTGGGAATACAGGCATACGCCACCATGCCCAGCTAATTTTTGTATTTTTAGTAGAGATGGGGTTTCACCATCTTAACCAGGGTGGTCTCGAACTCCTGGCCTCAAGTGATCTGCCCGCCTTGGCCTCCCAAAGTGCTGGGGTTACAGGAATGAACCATTGTGCCTGGCCTAGATTTTTGTTATACAGATGTTTGAAGTTAAACAACTGGTCCTGTATTACATAAGTAGGTAGCAGAGTCATGCCTAACAATTCCAGTGTCTGTCTCTCCTTCCTGAAAAGAAATCCTTTTCAGGTGTTCAGTTTTCATTAATGACCTCACCTCCTAGAAGAGGAGGCTGTAGACAGCTAGACGATTCAGAGTCTGTTCACTTGAGGATCTTACTGAGGCCACACTCTTTCCCACGTGCTGGAATGCCCACTTACAGGACAGGTACTGTGGAACTGGCATGTGGGTTGTTTTGCTGCTAGGGGCCAGTTTTTCTACACTTGTACTTTTTAATGCTTCTCTCAGTCTGGACTCAGTTAAGGGATACGTCTGGCTCAAAGAGACTAAGACTCCATCAATACAGAAGCTATTGTCATTTCATTTATAGATTATGCTAGCATTGGCGTTTATCTATAGCTTGTCTAATAGCTAGAAATTCCAGTGATGAAATTTTAGTTCCTTAAGGTCTGGTTGAGCTCTACTGGAAGGTATCACTTAACATACCACAGAGGCTGGTCATCCCAGTTATCATGTGCCCAGAATGTAGTAGTATCAGAAAGAAAGGACTTGTTGAACTTTGGACTGTTTTTTGTTTTGTTTTGTTTTGTTTTGTTTTTGTTGCTTTTTTTTTTTGAGGCAGGGTCTCTCTCATCCAGGGTGGAGTGCAGTGGCACTATCACGGCTCACTGCAGCCTTGACCTCTTGGGCTCAGGTGATCTGCCCACCTCAACCTCCTGGGAAGCTGAGACTAGAGGCGCATGCCAGCATGCCTAACTAATTTTTGTATTTTTTTTGTAGAGATGGGTTTTTGCCAGATAGCCTAGGCTGGTCTCGAACTCCTGGGCTCAAGTGATCCATCTGCCTCTGCATCCCAAAGTGATATGATTACAGAGGTGAGCCACTGCAGCCAGCCCTGAAATTTGGACTCTTAAGTCTTTGGTCTTTGCATGTTCGAAGCCAATATTAAATGATAGTAGCTTGGGAGGTTATTTGGTTGGAAGGCTAATAAGTAATTTTGGATCCTAAACTATTAATATTAATTTCAGGTCCTCCAGCTCTAGTAGAGAGATACAGAATACAGAGGGAAAGCCAAAATATTGCACTGCTACAATTATTCTGAGAAAGATAGGAGAACTGGAGATCAGTTTTGTTGTTCGTATATACATAAAATTCTTAGGGCTAGCCTTGTGAGTAGTTATGATGGAGGTAACTTTGTTTTTCTATTTTGTGGTGGTTAATTTTATCTTCTTTGCTAACCATCTTTTCCATACCTCATTGTATTAGTTCGTTCTCATGCTGCTATAAAGACATACTTGAGACTGAGTAATTTATAAAGAAAATAGTTTTAATTGGCTCATGTTTCTGTGGGCTGTACAGGCTTCTGCTTCTGGAGTAGCCTCAGGAAACTTACAGTCATAGCAGAAGGTGAAGGGGAAGCAGGCACATTTACATGGCCGGCAGGAGAGAGCGAGCCAGCAAAGGGGGAGGTGCTACACACTTTCAAACAACCAGATCTTGTGAGAACTCTATCACAAGACAGCACTAGGGGGATGATGCTAAACCATTACAAACCACCTTCATGATCCAGTCACTTCCCACCAGGCCCCACCTCCAACACTGGGGATCACAATTCAACATGAGATTTGGGTGGGGACATAGAGCCAAACCATGTCACTCATCTGGAACTATTAGCTCTTGGCTTTTACATCATGATTAAACTTTAATTTTGTGGACTACCAAGACAACCTAGTGTGTATTTATAGTATTGTTTTTAAGGTAGTTATATTTTGATTTATAAACAACTGACTTTGTTAAAAAAATGTTATGGCCAGGCACGGTGGTTCACGCCTGTAATCCCAGCACTTTGGGAGGCTGAGGCGGGTGGATCACCTGAGGTCAGGAGTTCGAGACCAGCCTGATCAACATGGTGAAACCCTGTCTCTACTAAAAAATACAAAAAAAAAATTAGCCGGGCATGGTGGCAGGCACCTGTAATCCCAGCTATTTGGTAGGCTGAGGCACAAGAATTGCTTGAACCTGGGAGGCAGAGGTTGCAGTGAGTTGAGACTGCGCCACTGCACTTCAGCCTGGGCAACAAAAGTGAAACTCCCATCTCAAAAAAAAAAAAACGTTATGTAATCTGTTCATAGGATTTGGGCTAAATTCTGAGCATACTAAGAACACCCTTGATTAAAAACAAAAATCAACAAGATTAGCCCAAATCCTATGAACAGATTACATAACTTTTTTTTTTTTTTTTGGAACACAAAGAATGAATGAGGTCATTTTCCTATCATGCCGGTAGTGATTTTTAGTCTGGAGGTGTTATTTGCACGTGTGTATGTGTAAGAGAAAGAGAACCTTTCTGATGGCATTTGGGAAAATAGCTGCTAGGCTTCAACTTAATGCCTAAAGATTATTGCCTTTTGAGTTTTTAAATTTTCTTTTAAAGATTTTACAAGTAGTTTCTAAAATTTTTATACAATGAAAATGGAGGTTTTTATTTTTCATAAATCTTCTAAAATGTGTTGGCAAACTTGAACTAGTTTATAGGATGATATTACCAATTTTTGGCTTGATAGCAGTCAAATTTTGAAGATGAATGCTTTTTTTCTTATCTGTCTTTTCTTATTCTTTTCTCTTTGACTGAAAGTTTTGTTCCCTTTATTTGTTTGTGGGAATCTGACCTATTTTAAATGTTACTTTTTTTGAAAAAGAAAACTTTACTGACCTCCTTTCGCTAGTAATCTCTCTTTCCTTTACTTGTGCTTTTCCAGTAGTACCTATCACATTCTGTCCTGTGACTGTACATTAGAGAGACCAATGTATATATGTTATAAAAGAGAAGTAGCACTCTTTTCTCATTCTGCTATCTAATCATCTCACATTTCCTTTTCTTTTCTTTTTTTTTTTTCTGAGGCGGAGTCTCTCTCTGTCGCCCAGGCTGCAGTGCAGTGGCACGATCTTGGCTCACTGCAAGCTCCGCCTCCCGGGTTCACACCATTCTCCTGCCTCACCCTCCTGAGTAGCTGGGACTACAGGCGCCCGCCACCACAGCCGGCTAGTTTTTTGTATTTTTAGTAGAGACGGGGTTTCACTGTGTTAGCCAGGATGGTCTCAATCTCCTGACCTCGTGATCCGCCCGCCTCGGCCTCTCAAAGTGCTGGGATTTCAGGCGTGAGCCACTGCACCCGGCCCACATTTCCTTTTCTTACCATTGCCCATAATATTCAGACCCTTTAGAAATTAAAAAGAGAGATTCAGTAGTCTCCCATACCTTGATATTATATTGAAAATATTTTTATATTTCTTTTATATGTACATAGTATGTTTACACATGTACATGTTTATATATGCATACATATATATTTGCACATTTTTCCTTCTGTAAAAATGTAAGTACATTCATCTGCCTATATTCTTATACAATTTACTATAATTCAGTTGAATTACTTTTAGATTTGTAGATTAAACAAAAGTGTAGGTAACTTTCCCTTTCTCCTTTTTGTCACAATGAAATGCCATTTCTGACCTTGTTTTTGTATTTTAACATCTCTGAAATTTGGATACACATACAAGTAAATGGCGTGGTATAATCTAATTGGTATAACTTTCTTCTTTCTCAGTAATATCAAATACTTTATACTATGATGTGTCTTCTGTCCTTGGTGAATTGATGTTAAGAATGCATTCAAAGAGTGAATAAAATTGTTTTGTTGAATGTGGGAGTAGGAGAAAGTAGTATTTCTAAATTAATATTATTTTGTCATATATTTCATTTTAAATGTACGTGTAGTAACCAAGTGAATGTATTTACTAGTATAAATTGTAAATTAGATATTTGACTGGTTTACCTATATGCTGAGTTTGTTTATTTAGGTTGACCGAAAACGGTTTCTTTTGGACCATCTCCTTGGCAAAATGGGCTTTATGATATTACTTTATGTTAGTATCCCATTATATTCAGGCATCTATTGCATAGTGTAACCTGAAAATGTAAACCTAGGTATTTAGTCTTTATTCTTGTAAATATTTTTCCTTAAATTTTGAATTGATAGTCATTTAATGTGTCTTCAAAGATCTACCATATAGAAATTAAGCCATGTGCAAGTTTGACATAAACTGCTATATAATTCATGAGGAAAGTGTCTCTTTAGAGAAAAATATTCTTACTTTTAAATTTATGGATATGCATCTTCAATCCATGAAGTATAGTGTCAGAGAATATGCTCTTAATGTGGTTAGAGTGGAAGAGAGATGACTGGGGCTGCGGATGGTGGCTCAGAGTAATTATATAATGTGTGTTCTTGCTTGAGGGAGAATGGTCTGTGTTTAAAAAATGAAAAAACTGAAAAGGAAAAGAAAGATGCCAGCATATTACAACTGAAGATGACTGGTTCTTTATCTGATCCTGCTTGCTTCAGCTTGCTTTCTGGGGAAGCTGCTTGTTTCTTTCTTCTTCCTCCTTGATGAATATCATAGATTTCCTTTAAAAGGAGAGTAAGTTACAAAGCTTTTTGTAGTCAGTTCTGTTAGGTTATCTTCCCAAAGTTTCCTGTGGGCACAGCACCTTATAGTTTGTTACTGTGGTCTTACAGGAATCTGTGTTTAATGGCTACTGTAATGTTTTACCTAAAAGTATAAACATTAGGATTACATATAATTCGATGTACAGATTTTTTCTCCTAAGGTTATTTCCCAAGAATTACAGTTTAGCCGGACGTGGTGGCTCATGCCTGTAATCCTAGCACTTTGGGAGATGAAAGTGGGTGGATTGCTTGAGCCCAGGAGTTCGAGACCAGCTTAGGCACATGGCGAAACCTCGTCTCTACAAAAAATACAAATATTAGCCAGGTGTGGTGGTGTATGCCTATAGTCCCAGCTATTTGGGAGGCTGAGGTGGGAGGATCACTTGAGTCTGGGAAGTAGAGTTTGCAGTGAGCCAAGATTGCGCCACTGCACTCTAGCCTAGGTGACAGGTGAAACCCTGTCTCAAAAAGGAAAAAAAAAAAGAGTTGTAATTTGACGCTAAAGTGAAATATGATTCATGAATAATAAAGTAGGTAAAAATTAAATTAATAATTAAAGTTGCTCTCTGGCAGGAATGCATTCCATTTTTTCCCATGGATTTACCCGTGTGTTATATAAAAACTTGCATACAAAGAAGACTCAGTTAATGTCCTTGTTCATCTAAAATTATTTTGACTTCCTGTGTCATGACCAATGAGATAAAAGGATCATTGGGAACAATCATTTAGAGATCGGCTTCTTTCTGCCTTTGAACATTGTCTGCATTTTACACTGCGTTATAGATGCTAAACGTTCATGGAGTTTTATAGACCCCTAAGGAAGCATCATAAAACAGATAAATTATGCCCAGGTGAGATGTCAGCAGTCTTGCTCTGTTGCCCAGGCTGGAGTGCAGTGGCACAATCTCGGCTCACTGCAGCCTCCACCTCCCGGATTCAACCGATTCTTGTGCCTCAGCCTCCTGAGTACCTGGGACTACAGGCGTGTGCCACCACGCCTGGCTAATTTTTGTATTTTTAGTAGAGATGGGGTTTCACCGTGTTGGCTAGGCTGGTCTCAAACTCCTGACCTCAGGTGATCTGCATGCCTCGGCCTCCCAAAGTGTTGGGATTACAGGCGTGAGCCACCGCGCCTGCCCGGCTGCTACATTCTTATTCTGTATCTGCCACTAAGGCACCATGTGATTGCCAGCAAGTCGTTTTGTTTCTGTTTTTCATCTCTTCATGTTACAAGGTAACAAATCTTGTCCTTCTTATCTTTTTTTATTCTCACAATGACTTTTTAAAACTTGTAAGTACTGAATTATACTTTTGCAAGACATCACTAAGTCTTAGAAAACATGAAAGTATAAATGGAAATGGTGCTTGCATTCAAGAAATAGATATTTTGTTTCAGATTCTTAAGGTACAATTTAGACCATGAAGCTAATCCAGATGATACTGGTCGTTAGAAGCCCTAACTATTTGGAGGATCATACTAATTTCAGTGAAACTGATTACTTTTTGAAAAGAGAAAAACTGCTCGTTGTTGTAAAAGGCAGTAATGAACTGTAAGGGCTACATGCTATGCAGGAATACTAAGCATGACTGCTTTATATCTCCTACTGCTGAGCAGCATTGGAACTGAATTGATGTAAACAAGCCTGTGTATTCTTGTTCAGTATTGCTTTTAGATTGCACCATTTGAGGATTTTGGTAGATTTGGAGTGAGAAATACTAGTTGTTATTAGGAGAAAATTATGTTTTAACATTTGAGAAAATTATTTCAAGTACATTAAAGTTCTGTATTCTACAGAAGCTGTGTTTTTCTGCTTTTGCTTTTAGATAACTTGGATCCTCTTAATGGAATGGGGTGGTTAAGGCATAGTTAGTTATAAGGTGGGTGTCTATAAAACTAAGCAGACTAAAATTGTGCAGTTACTTAAAGCCAACTCTTGACTACTTAAATGAGAATGAGATGGCTAACCTTCTCTATTTTTCTTAGTGTTTAAGAAATTGTTTTTTTTTTCCTGCCCCAGGAAATGGTAAATTTTAGACAACTTTTTTTTTTTTTTTAGAAACTTTCATTAAAATACAATGGTGTAATCTAATAAGAAAGTAAATTTGTTGAGAGTTGAAAATCTGAAATAATTCTTTTTTAGTGACTGTATAGAATTTGTGACTCCTTCCCTTCTCTAATCCTGCATTTTATGATGTCCATGAATAATATTTCTGAATATTGTCCTTATTAATTCTTTCTAACTTTCTTTTTCACATTTTCTTCCTGGATTTGCTGTTTCCTTCAGTCTCACCTCAAGGTCAGTATGCTTGCACTAAAACAAAGATGATGTGATTGAGCGTTGTTTGCGAACATTATCTTGAATTCTTATAGGGAACTGAACATATTTCAGGAGAGAGAGATCTAGAAATCTAGCTGTGAGGATAAAATGTCAAGGGTATTGGGTTTATCAGAAGAGTGTGTTCAGATTTTTGTGCTTTGAAAAGGTAGTGTGAGTAGTCAGAGAGCAAGAACCAGATGGCCAGATTTTGACTGAGAGAGAAGTGGAGATGAAAAGAGCATTACGAGGAAAGAGAAGGGGAAAAAGAATTGTGTTAATTTAATTGAACATTCAATAGAGACATTCTGGCTATTAAACGGGATAAAGTGCCGCAAAAATGATGGAGGGAAAGTCACAACTGTCTATAGCTTTATAGAAGAAACCTTGAATTATTTACTGAGACGAACTTTCAGACACACACACACCCACATCCTTTAAATTTTGGTTTCATTTTGTGACTCTGCTGGGTGGTAGAACTAGTGATAAGAAAAACAGCAACGATTACTGGTGTTTATATGTGCCAGAGGCACTGTAGCGGAACGTATTTTGTTTCAATTGATCTTAGCAACTATGAAGAGAGATGTATTATTTTGATTTTTTAGTTGAAAAAGCACAAGTGCAGAGACCATTAAGTAACTTGCCCATCTTCATTAGTAAGTAAACAGTGAGAGAAGTGGCACAAAACAAAAATCTGCATTTAAAAAGTTACTTATTTTGCATATGAGCCATGGCAATATAAAGTGTGAGGATTTCTGATAGGATTCAGAAATGAGCCTGTTAATATCATATGTGTTTTACCTAGCAACTGCCTAATAATAATAGCGATTATATATATATGTGTGTGTGTATATATATATATATCTGTGTGTGTGTGTGTGTATATATATATATAGATATATATTTTCTGTTTATAAAAGCACCTCTTTGACTCAACAGCTAGCATATGGGTTACACTGGGATAAGTGTTAAAGAGTTAGCCCCCCAAAAAAGAAAATAAATTGAAAAAAATTTATGCCCCCTGCCCATTTTGAGTAAGCTGTATTCATTACAGAAGGAATCTTAAAGTGTTTGTAATAAAAATAGCAAACACAAATACTGCATTTAAAAAATAGATTTTCCCATTTCTACTCTAAACATTTTCTCCACATATTGTAGTAGAACAGTATGGGTACCACTTAAGTAATTCCAATTAGGTGGCAAAATCTGAAAGCAGTTGAGTTTTAGTATAAAAATTCCATGAAGTGTTTTGCCTTGTGTTTAGAGAACTTTCGTCTCTAACTTAAGCTTCAAGCTGACTCATTTTAGTGGGAAGTTTTATCATTTGTCCCATAGTTAGTCCTTTGCACGACTGGTTTTGCTCTCAGTCTCTCTAAATGAAACCCTGAGAAAAGCTTCAGAAGAATTTGACAGTGAAGCCATTGGTATATACATAATTCACTGAGTTACAGGTTATATTAATTGTAATATTGTTAGCTGGTTTATTTTAGTTCACTTTTACCCAGCAGCAAATGCCATTAAATCATACTTATTTCTAAATAAGTTTATTTTCCAAGGAATACAAAATAAAATAGTCATTGTTTTTTCAGTGGCAAAGATCATCTTAGCTGTAGTATGCAAAAGTTTAAAGTCTCTCTTCATTCCAGATTATGATTTAGTGCAGTATTTTTTTTCTAGACAGAAACATTTTACCATTTTAATTGTGGTTTTGCCAAGTCCAGTTGAATAGGTCATAAAGAGAGTATAATTTATTACTGCTTTGATACTGGATTGTTTGGGTGACTTCATTATATGACCTTGGGCAAGATACTTAACCTTTCCATGTTTATTTTAACCACTTGTTTTGTGTTAATAGTGATGCTTAACTGTAGTATTTGTATTTTAGTGTCTCCACTAAACATTTCTGTTTTGCAGAGGTTTATTTTTATTCCTCTCTTCTCCCTTGTCTTCTTCCCCTGCTCTCCTCTGTCTTCCTTTGCATTCAGTACAGAGTAGTGAGATTTTATTTAGAGTGATACTGACTGAAGACTCACATTTTCTGTCTTCAGACATACACATCTTTTTATTTCCTGTTCAATGACATTAGCACCAGAGAGTGAATACAAAGAAATTATTCCATGTATAGATGAAAATATATGATTTGGTTCAGAATTCTTCTTTTGGCTAACGGTCATTCAGAGATGAGAGCTATAAATGTCATCTCTTTATTCTCATTAACACTTAGATCTAAAATTGAGCTCAATATTATTAATATCTATGTTTTAATTATCAGTTTCCATTGTAGACTTGTTTTTAAAACAAATGTTTGGAATATGTGTGATAGTTCCTAACAACTTCATTAACCCATTTATACCAGAGGTTGTACATTTTTTGTGTGTGAAGAATCAGAGCTTCGTGATGACCTTGAGCAGTAGGATATAAATAACTCCCACAAGCTTAGCATTCCAATAATAGAACACTAGGCATAAATGGGTTAAGACCAGAGTCCCTATGTTGTTAAAAGTTAAAATACTTTTATACTTTGCCCCCAAAAAAATCCCATTGTTATAGTCTCTTTTATATAGTTTGATGAAAACATTTCACATTAATTTCTAAAATCTAATTCAAATAGTTATTTCTCTGATTACACACTTTAAAAAGATTTTTTACATTATTGTCTGATTTCATTAAGAAAAGGCACTAGTTGCTAAAACCTCATCATAAGATATATCACTCACAAAAATAGATGTCATTGTATTTTTGAAAGGGTTAGTTTCTTATTTTTTTAGCTAAAGCTTTTTTTTATAGGCCCTAGAAAATTTCTGACCCCATAAACTCTATTTACAAGGAGTTTGACTTATGGGCAAGAGTTTATAACCCAGGAGAATGATCTGTTATTATTTGCATTTTTAGCTTCCACTTTTCATTCCTTTAGCTTTTTTAAGCAACTCTATTGTTCAAGAGTGTATTTCTTATTATTTTTCTTTCAAATAATAGTGCCTAGTGTTTTTGTAATAGTCTGCACAAGCAAGTGTAGCATCTTCTCTGTTAAATAACATCTGCTGGTGTGGTAGTGTACTCTTTTGAATAACTCATTGGTGGGAAAGAAAAATATGTGAATGCAGACTTGTGCTGATCTTCCTAACTCTTCTCCTGAAAATGATAGTTTTATGCTATCATGCATTGATAAATGGTAAATGTTTTTTTAGATAGCAATTGTAGATCACCACGGTTGTAGATCACCACAAATTCTGTAAATCAGCTGAAGATGGCAAATTCAACAGAGAAGGGAAGAAAGAATAATTTTAAAGTTGGCCAAAATTTGAGTTTTTATAGAGTTGCCAGATTTAGCAAATAAAAATATGGATGCCCAGTTAAATTTCATATAAACCACAAATCATCTTTTAATATGTCTTATAATAACTATTGGGCCATACTTACTCTGGCACCCACCCCCCCATCTCAGTAAAACCACAGAAACACGTCTGATTTCTGATTACAGTTTGACACTGTTAAAAATGCTATCACATTCTTTATCTCACTTCAACTCATAACAACTATATGAATTGGATGACATTTTCCCATTTCACAGATCAGAAAATTGACTTTAGAGAGATGAGATGATTTTCTTCGGGTCATAGCTACTAAGTGGCAGAATCTAGGGCACAAATCTAGTTTGTCTCATTTCAAGTTTACTTCACGCTTTCCTTTCCTTTGTATCAAGCTTGTCCAACCCATGGCCCACAGCCCATGGCCTGCATGCAGCTCAGGTCAGCTTTGAATGTGGCCCAACACAAATTTGTAAACTTTCTTAAAATATTATCAGCTTTTTTTGCATGTTTTTAAGCTCATCAACTATTATTAGTGTTAGTGTATTTTATGTGTAGGCCGATAATTCTTACTCTTCCAGTGTGGCCCAGGGAAGTAAAAAGAATAGACACCCCTGCTCTATATCTTGTTCTGTTATGTTTTTGTGACATCTAGAGGTGACATGCAGGTTGTAATACCTTTTTAAATTTATGCTTTTTAGATCCTTGGAGCATGGGGGTGGAGGGTTGGATTACTTGTATTATTTGGTATGCACAGTGGCCAGAGAAGCAGAATGTGTGGTCTTGGAGTGGAAACTGCATGCAGCTCTATCTCTTATTTGGCAGCTGTTGGCATGTTGCAGTTGTGTCTTCTTTTGATTATACTAAGCCTGTCTTGTATGGGAAATGGATTAATTCTGAATAAAATAGTGATATTGCAATCAGCAATTAAACTTTTTTTGTGTTGTTTTGAGACGGAGTCTTTCTCTTGTTACCCAGGCTGGAGTGCAGTGGTGCAATCTCAGCTCACTGCTTTCAAGCAACCTCCGCCTCTCGGGTTCAAGTGATTCTCCTGCCTTAGCCTCCCGAGTAGCTGGGATTACAGGCACTTGCCACCACGCCCAGCTAATTTTTCTTTTTTTTTTTTTTTTTTTTTTTTTGAGGTGGAGTCTTGCCCTGTCTCCCAGGCTAGAGTGCAGTGATGTGATCTCAGCTCACTGCACCCTCTACCTCCCAGGTTCAGGCAATTCCCCTGTCTCAGCCTCCTGAGTAGCTGGGATTACAGGGGTGCGCCACCATGCCCAGCTAATTTTTGTATTTTTAGTAGAGACAGGGTTTTGCCATGTTGCTCAGGCTGGTCTCGAACTCCTGACCTCGTGATCCGCCCGGCAGGGTTTCACCATGTTGGCCAGGCTGGTCTTGAACTCCTGACCTCAGATGATCCACCCGCCTTGGCCTCCCAAAGTGCTGGGATTACAGGCGTGATAAACTGTTTTTAAAGCAGTCTCATGATGGCTTTATTTGCAAGGGGGCTATTGGTATGTATTGTTCCCTATGATTATCAATACATTTGGAATTCACACAGTTAAACAAACTTATGGTTTCATGTAGCAATGTTTGGGATTTCTTCATAGCATTTTGGTTTTTTTTTTTGCTCTAATTCTTAGGTGAGATTGGCTAGTCTGTCACCATTTGTAGCCTGTTGTATGAGATGTTCCTATAGTATTGACTAGTTCATTCGTGTTGTCCTATTTATCAACATTTTCTGTCTTGCTCAAGAAATGCTCTATAACACAACTTGTATTTCAGATATTGGGTAATTTGATTATTTTATAAGATCCTTTAGAACAGGGCTTCTCAAACTTAAGTGTCATACAAATTGGATGGGAGCTTGTTAAAATAGAGTTCTTATTTGATGGATTTGGTTGGGGCCTGAATTTTTCTACCTTTCGAAAAGCTCCCAGTTGGTACTGATACTGTTGGTCTGTTGAGCGTGCTTTGACTCATAAGACTTTAGTGAGTTAATGTTTTTCAAATAGATTTTTCTCCTTTTTTAAAAAATTCACAAACGTTTAACAATATCTCTGTTGATTTATTTATACTAGCTCATATTTGAACTTGTTATAAAAATCGACCTTTCCTTGGGTTTAGGATATCAAGGTGACCATTTGCCTTTGTTAAAGGACATCTGAGGTTTTCTATTGGCATGGGTACAAGAGTCAGGTTAAGATTTTAGGATGTTAGAGCAAAAGCACTGTTTTCACTGGCACCTGTTGCCTTGTTGCTTTAAATGTATAAAAGCATATTGAACAGTGGAACAAAGTGACAAGAAATTTAGGGTGAGGCAACTGGAGAAAAAAGTCACAAACTTCAGAACTATTGAGTTGGCTTCTTGGGTATGGCTTATGCTTTCACAGAAACCTTCCTTCCAACCTCCAGTTTCTGTTGTCCATGTATGTGGTTTTGAGGTCTCAGAATTTGAGATTGTGCTTTGGGAGAAACAGACGAGGAAATCAGTGGCCTTCACTGGCAGCTGGCAGACCTGTAAGTGATGTGGTTTAATTGTGTGTACGTCAAGATTGCTCTGTCTTTAAGACGGTCTTTTTAAGCTGCAGTGTTTATCCACTGTTGGCATTTTCTTTGTTGGTGAAGTTGTATTCTTTTGTTTTAACTTCCAGCTCTTGTCTGGGTTGTCAAATGTTTGAGCATGATAGCAAAGATCGCAAAACTAGTTCTTTTTGCAAGCAGATCTCATCTTTAAGGTGTAGTGTAATGGGATTCAGAAACTTGACTCCTGTCATAGGCAGGAGGGAAATGTGTGTTTAATTTTTCTTTACTTCGCTTTCCTTCATTAATATGGGATTGTTGTTATTATTTTCTGGTGTGTTTGGGATAGTTGCTGTCAATGGCTACAAAAGACAGTTTTAAGATTCTTTAGCTAGGGCTGGGCATGGTGGCTCACGCCTGTAATCCCAGCATTTTGGGAGGCCGAGGCAGACAGATCACGAGGTCAAGAGATCAAGACCAGCCTGGCCAACATGGTGAAACCCCGTCTCTACTAAAAAATACAAAAATTAGTTGGGTGTGGTGGCACGTGCCTGTAGTCCCAGCTACTTAGGAGGCTGAGGCAGGAGAATCTCTTGAACCCGGGAGGTGGAGGTTGCAGTGAGCTGAGATTGTGCCATGCCTAGCAACAGAGTGAGCCTCTGTCTCAAAAAAAAAAAAAAAATGTAGCTAGCTGTTTGGCCTAGGTATTACAAATTTCAATGTTTGTTATTGTAAGTTTCTATATTCAAAAATCACTTAAGTATGTTACACAACTATTTTGAAAGTGTTAGTGAAAAATAATCCCCTTCAAATGCAATCTTTTAAATTGATATATGTATATTTTTTTTGAGACAGAGTTTCGCTCTTATTGCCCAGGCTGGAGTGCAATGGCACAATCTCGGCTTACCGCAACCTCCGCCTCCTGTTTTCAAGCGATTCTCCTGCCTCAGCCTCTGGAGTAGCTAGGATTACAGGCATGCACCCCCATGCCCGGCTAATTTTGTATTTTTAGGAGAGACAGGGTTTCTTCATTGTTGGTCAGGCTGGTCTCGAATTCCCACCTCAGGTGATCCACCCACCTCGGCCTCCCAAAGTACTGGGATTACAGGCGTGAGCCACCATGCCCGGCCTAAGTTGAGATGTTAATAGGAAAGTACTTTGCAGATGACTTTCCAAGAAAACTAGAAGGAACAATTGGCTTGGGGAAGTGATCATAATGATATAACCTGGATATAATCAGAACTTTTTGTCTTTTTTCTGAGATGGAGTTTCGCTTTTGTCACCCAGGCTGGAGTGCAGTGGCGCAATCTTGGCTCACTGCAACCTCTGCCTCCAGGGTTCAAGCGATTCTTTTGCCTCAGCCTCTCTAGTAGCTGGGATTACAGGCACTCATCACCACGCCCAGCTAATTTTTTTTTTTTTTGTATTTTTAGTAGAGACGTGGTTTCGTCATGTTGGCCAGGCTGGTCTCAAACTCCTGATCTGAGGTGATCCATCATCCTTGGCCTCCCAAAATGCTGGGATTACAGGTGTGAGCCTCTGTGCCCGGCCATAATCAGAAGTTCTATACAATGTGTTGTGAGAGGAAAATTCACCACAGGCTCTTTACCTTATTTAAAGGTCAATTAAATATAAACCATAGTAGCTTGCTTATTGTCATTATTAGTTTATTGATGCAACAGTAGAGTAAGTTGATTCTTTCCTACATTACTGCAAAAGCTATCTAATGCTTCCTCCTGTCCACTCTCATTATGTTTCCCTTTCAGCTTGTTCCAAATTTTGGGAAATCTGATTATATCACTTCCTTATATAAGTCCTATATACTTTGGGTAAGCTACACATTCCTTGCTTAGCATATAATTGTTTGGCTTTGCTTACCTTTAGCTTTCTTTTTCTCTACTCTCTCCTCCAACTTTAAGCTATAGTCATTCTGAACCATGAGGTTTTCCCCAAGATAACACATTCTCCTTTTCCTCAGGTTTTTGTTCATAGTTCTTCTCTGCCTAGTACTGGATCACCTGCCTAGTAACTTGGACTTAATCCCTTAGGAAAGTTCAGATACTGTTTTTCCAGGAAGCCTTCCCTGATCATCACCTCCACCTCCAGACTAGCTTAGGGCTCTTTCCTGTCCACTCTAATAGCACTTGTTATATACTATATTTCCTTAGATGCCTGGGAAGTATTTGAGAGCACGAACAATTTTTATTCATGAAATTGTTGCAGGAATTTTTCTTAGTTCAGCTAAACACGGGGTCCTTGTCACACAGCCACGAAAATTTAGGCTTGCGTACGATTCGAACGATGAGTAGGACAGGGTTTTATTGGGTGAAAAGGAAAAGGGGGAAACAGGGCCTCTCTGCAGGCCAGATTCCTTGCTAGAGTGCTTCCCGCCTTGCAGATTGACTCCCAGGTTATACCCGTGAAAAGGAGGGGCCAGGCTCCTCCCTGCTGCACAAGGTGCAGATTTCTGTAGCTCCATCCCAGTGTGCTCTCCTCCCAGGGCACCGCTGGCTGGAGTTTCTCTGGGGACCCCTTCCTACCTGGCTTTCTCAAAATTATATCCTCAGTGTTTGGTATATAATGGTAGCATTTAATGAAATATTTGTCTATTTAATGAGTAGTGAATATGTAAAAAACTTAGCAGGCTGTCAAAGCTTAGATAAATGTGATCCTCTTACATCCCAGAGCCTATTTTCTCCTGGGCAATGCCTAAAGCATATTTTTTAGTTGTCTAGTAATCCCGATTCTGCCCTTTGTGAGGTTAGTCTTCTTCACCTTTACCTGTAACCTAGCATTTAGTCTAGTTTTCTGACTTACCGGTATTTTTTTTCTAGATGTAAAATTATTTCCTGACTCTTTGTGCCTAAATCTTTTGGCTTCCATTTTGACTATTCACATAAAGAGGGGAAAAAACCCCATAGTGTCTTACATTTATTTAGTACCTGGTAGCTTAAAGTGCACTTTCACATTCACCATCTAATGTGAGTGAAGAGACAGATTCTGTGGAAGAACTAAACTCATCTGGTCATACTCATCATTTCAAGTGGGAAGAAAGTGGTAGCTTTGAAAAGGAAGAGTGCATAGAAATACTGTTGTAGAGTCGAAACTTGCTTTCAGAGGAGTTGAGTTTTAAGACCGGGTGCGGTGGCTCATGCCTGTAATGCCAGCACTTTGGGAGGTCGAGGTGGGCGGATCACTCAAGCTTAGGAGTTTGAGACTAGCAGGGCCAACATGGTGAAACCCCATCTCTACTAAAAATACAGAAACTGCCTGGTTGTGGTGGTGGGCACCTGTGGTCCTAGCTACTTGGGAGGCTGAGGCAGGAGAATCTCATGAACCCAGGAGGCAGAGGTTGCAGTGAGCCGAGATCGCTGCCACTGCACTCCACCCTAGGCGACATAGCAAGACTCCATCTCAAAAAAAAAAAAAAAAAAATTGCCAGGCATGGTGGTGCATGCCTGTAATCCCAGCTACTCGGGAGGCAGAGGCACAAAAGTCACTTGAACCCAGGAGGCGGAGGTTGCAGTGAGCCGAGATCACGCCACTGCACTCAGCCTTGGTGACAGAATGAGACTCTGTCTCCAAAAATAAAAGAAAAAAAAAAAAAAGGAAAAGTTGAGTTTTTAAAAAAGGAAATGAATCCATATGAGAATGCCAGGGTACTTACATCATTGGATATGCTGCACTTTTGGAAAGAAAAAAGACACTGAAAGATGAAATTTCCTAAGAACAGAGGAATACATGCTGTTAACCATGGTAATAGAATCCTGGTAGGTAACAACTCTGTAGAGCAGTGGGTTTCTGCCTTCTGATTTATGTACTATGTACACCATCTTCATTTCATATTTGGTATCAGAGATCTCCCAGGTAAACAGTATTTGCTTATAATTTCTATAGTAGAGAGGTTAAAAGTATCGTAGTTACTGTCAGACAGACCTGAGTTTGAGTACTAGTTCTAGGATGTTTAAAACTGATTTTGGGTAATGATTCAATTTTATTGAAGGTTTGCTCTTTTCATTTTTAGTGTGGAGTTAATAAAACCTCATAAAACATTTTGAATAAGATGATAAATATGCTGTGATAAACATTAAGGTGCTTGGTATATAATAAGTACTTGTAAGGGTTATTATGGTATTATATTTAGCATAGCGCTTGAGTTAGATATAAACATATAACACATAACTTCAATAGTATCCTCCTTCCCTCCACTCCCCCCTCCCGGCCTCCCCTCAAAGAGTGAAGAAGAAGCATATTCCATGTTTGTTTGGATCTTAATGTAAGGGCAAATTTAGATATTTAAATTTATATATTAACATATAAAACAGATAAATATGCGTGTGTGTGTATACATACACACGCACACACACACATATATGTTTGGGGTGAGGAGAAAAAGGATATGTTAGTAACCTCTTGCAGTGTTTCCTGCATTATTTTATTTACTTCTCACAATTCTATAAGAGATGGGCATTATTCCCATGTCATAAATAAAAAAGATAAGAACACTCTGAAGCTTAGAGAGGCTAAAGATCATATAGATAATGAATAGTGAACCAGCATTTAACCTAGAGCTCTTTAGCCCTTAAAACTTTTGCTTTTAACCACTCTACCATTTGTATTCCTGTTAGGGGTCCTCACATCCCTTGGGAGACCTTGAACATATTCTGAGATTTACAAGTTACCATGTAAATTTTATGATTTTGTATTTTCATTTCAATGACAATAAAAAAGTTTATATACATATTCTGGATCACCTGGGTGATCGTCTTACAATGTAGTTGTAACTACATAGTCTTACAATGTAGTTGTAACTACATAGTCTTACTATGTAGTTTCATTTATATTTATGGATATCATCTCATTGTCTTCAGGTATTACTGTTGTAATTGTCATGGGCCAATGAGAAAAGAACAGTGGTGGGCCTAATCCATACTGTTGCTTTTTATCCAAGCAGAGTTCAATGATGTCACAATGTACTGTAAGCAGCAAAGTTTTTTTAAAAAGTAATTTGAGAAAATTTCTGAGACAGTTGGATCATCTTATGGCTCAAAACAAAACAACTTGGACCATAGTGATAAGTACCATGAGTGCATTGTGAGCAGCAATTTAACAGCATATTCAGTTAATACTGGTACTTTGCATTATGTCTTTTGGTTTGAATTGCATCTAATTTGGGAACTCTAGATCTAATATTTGCATTTTTTACAGTATTACAATCTATCAGTGGATCTAGAAAATATTTTCTTTTATAATTATACTATATTATACTATCATCTAGATACAGACCCTTTAGCTCATGGAGATGAAGGAATAAGTTCTGTTTAGGGGAGTGCTGGAAAGCTTTGCCAAGATACTGCCATTTAAGCTGCTTCTTGCAGAATGAGCGCATGTATGCTCTTATGCTCGGCAAAGACAGGGTAAGGGAAAGGGCAGGGACATGAAGACATCTGAAAAGGCAAAAAAACAAAAGAATCTTTTCCTCATGCTTACTGCATGAGGGAATATTAAAAATATAGGTTATTGTTAAAGACCTTTAGTGCTAATTAAGGGGATATGGATTTTATTACGTAGTTAGTGTGAATCCAAAAAAAGCAAAAAGTGTGGGAATATAAACAACTTTTATAATTCAATTGTGTGCATATGGAATCTTTGTAAATTAAGTCATGTTTTACATAAAACCAGAATCTTATTGGTTAAAGACTATTTGGAAATGGAATGTAAATGTTTTTGTATGAAAATAAATTGTCCCCAAATTTTCAGATTTACAAGTTACCTTTTTTTTGGTCTCCCCCTCTCCTTCCTTCTTTCCGTTCTTTTCCTCTAGGTGCATCTTTTAATAATGAAATCAGAAACTCGTAACTTTATTCTTCTTTCCCATCTCACTGGGATATTTTAGCGATTAATAGTATTCTACCCATTTGATTTAATGATTTTTATTTTATTTTAACTAACATTTATTGAGAAAACTACATATGAGATTTTCTGATCACTAATATTTATTTGCACAGAAAAAGGTGTTACTATCATTTACTTAATAGATCTGCTTTTATTAATGATTTTATGCCTTGATTTCCCACAGTTAGCCTCCAGCTGTTACTTCTGTATTATGCATGTTAGAGTGAAATGTCCAAATTAAATTAGTTTTTAAGCTGAGCCCTGTGAAATCACCAGGTGGAGAAATACGGATGGCATATTATTCCTGCATATACATTTTCATATGCTATTGGTGCAGTATAATTCAACTGTAGCATTCACAACTTTCATCATTGACATAGCCTTGGTGGGGTCGGGGAGGAGGGACGGGGGGCGGGGGGAGTAAATGGAATGATACGTACAAAAACACTTTTCAGCTGGGAAGAGTGAAACAAGATAATAGGAAATAAAAGGCCATATTGTCTATTCAGACTAGTACGTTACTTTTCCAAAGTCATGGGGCTAGCAACCACTATATGTCTGACTTCTACCAAGAAGGGTTGAATCCCTGGTTGATCCTGTGAGGCCTGAGGCATATAAACAAGAGACATGAAAGGGAGAGGAAAATTAAATGAAGTGGGAGTGTTGCAGAATAATAATACAATTAAGGGAGAAAATAATAGAGGTAGAGGAAGAGGTTATATACACTTATTTCTCTTACTATGAACATTTTACTCAGAAGTGTAAGGTTGTATGTCTTGTTTGATACAGTGATAAAAATTATGATAATGCTTAACAAAAATGGGTGCTTTGCTCCATAAAAGTGCTCCGTGCTTTCCTCTGTCATTATGAATTAATCAGCAAGAAATCCAGAAGTGAACAACATAAAAGTATTCCCTCTCCTCCTTTTTTTAAACAGTGAAAAAAGTTGACAATATATTTATTCTGTCATAGATCCAAAAAGCCAAGCCTGCGTTTTAAGGCAGGGTTTTCTTTGGTTTTCTATTTCTCAGCCACACCTTCAGATTTCTTGGCACAGTACAGTCATAGCATTGTGTCATATCCTTGGTCTGTTTTATCAGACTTTATAAATTGATTCTGACTGTACCAGCAGTACTAGATTCTTATCTTTACACAGTTTGGGAAATGGACAATGACTGTTTTGGAAAAACAGCTCTATAAATTGTGCTGTGGTATGTGGGAGTGGGTTCTCTGCTTTGCTTTTCCTCTAGCCTGCTGCCATTCCTAGACAGTGTCATTTCTCTGATTTACGGCATTGTGTAGCTGTTCTGGGTAGAGTAAACCTGCCTCTAAATGTGGAATAGATTGTCACCCGTCAGAATTCTCCACCTTGGAATGGTGATACTGAAAGATACAATTCAGCTCTGGCCAACACCTCCTGTCTTCCCAGTTCACTTACTCTCGTCTCCACTCCAATTATTCCATCTAATTAGGACCTTGAAACAACCACCTACTACTTTTTTTTGTTTGTTTTGAACCTCGTATGGCCTCACACTTCCTTCCTTACCCGGGTCAGATTTCATGGTCCAGCAGTGTAATTACTCCCTTCTAAATCCCCTTGACTTACTTGCTTTTCTCTTTTGTCACACTTGCTTGCTAAACCTCAATCCTGATTTAAAGCAAGTGTCTTCCTACACTGCCTCTGCCCTGAGCAGCTTTATGTTACCGGGCAAGAAGAGTCACAAAGCTTTGCAGACTGGTCTCACATTGAATTTATGGCCACAGATCTCAAATTGCTCCTAATTCTGCAGGCAGTCCTAATTAAGAGGACTATTAGATTTGATTTCCCATTCTCAGAGGTGACTGTATCATTCTGTTCTCTTATCAAATCTGCAAATCCTTCGCCTCCACTCAAAGTTTCTGGCTTCACTTGATATTTCTTTGAGAAAATTAAAATAATTGGATGCTACCCAGTTTGTCTCCTCATCAAATCTACCAGCCTACTTGCATCTATACCTGGAGCCTTTGCCTGAATAGTGCCGCTATTCCTGAATTCACCTCTGCTGCCTTTTCTGTTAATCCTATCCCAGTTGCCCAACCTAAAGATGCTTCTCCCTCATTATCCTTCTCCCTCCTTTCAAATTTTTGCTTTCTCCTGGTTCACAAGTGTACTAACCTGCCTTTAGAGTTCCACTTAATGTCTTAAAAAAAATCGTTCTCTTGATGTGATGTCTTATTCTAGTTGCCACCCTGTTTCTCTCTTCCCTTCTCAGCAAATCTTATTTAAAAAATTGACTGTAGTTGCTATCTGCCTTTCCTTACCTTTCTTCAAGTTTGTTCAATCAGGCTCCTATTTTTAGTACTCCTACGAAACTGCTCTTGTCAAGTTATCATAAATATCCATGTTACCAAATACAGAAATCACTTCCATGGCCCCATCTTAACTTTACCTTTCAGCATCATTCTACACATTTCCTTCCTTGAAACTGTTTTCTTCTGGTATCTCTGATACCAGTGTCTCATTATTTTCTCCCTCTTTCACCTGTCATTCCTTTTGTGATGTTTCTGATTCTGCCACTTTCCTCTAGACCTCTAAAAGGCTCCACTCTCAGTCTTATTCTCATATATATATATTCTCAGACTTTTCTTTTTTTTGAGATGGAGTCTCACTCTGTCGCCCAGGCTGGAGGGTAATGGTGCCATCTCAGCTCACTGCAACCTCTGCCTCCCAGGTTCAAGCAATTCTCCTGCCTCAGCCTCCTGAGTAGCTGGGATTACAGGCATGCACCACCACGCCCGGCTAATTTTTATATTTTTAGTGGAGACAGGATTTCACCATATTGGCCAGGCTGGTCTTGAACTACTGACCTCAGGTGATCCACCCGCCTTAGCCTCCCAAAGTGCTGGAATTACAGGTGTGAGCCACCATGCCTGGCCTCAGACTTCTTCAAGTCTAAGGCATTCATTATCAAAAACACAGCAATAGCTACCAAATTAATAATATACAAGGTGCTCCAGAATACTCTACTTATTACCTACACAATGTCTTTAGTTAAATATCAAATTTAGTTTTACTCAGAACAGATCTCTTGATCTGGCCTACCTTTTTCAAAACCTCTTCTTCCCCAGTTTCCCACCCTCAATAAATGGTACTACCATTCACTCATTGTGCAGGCAATAAATCACCAAGCAATCCTTGATTTTTCTTACTCCCTACATTAAATCTATTAGTAAGCCCGATCACACCTCAAAAATGTATCTTTAATTCAATGATTCCATTCGATTCTCTCTATGAACCGTTATCCCTTGCTCAAATTACTGCAGCCGTTTTCCAATGGCTATCTGCTTCTGTATCTTACTTCTGTACTAGTCTCATCCCTGTAGCAATCAGACTGAACTCTTTTTTTTTTTTTCTTTTTTGAGACAGGGTCTCACTGTTACCCAGGGTAGAGTAGCCTGGCGTAATCTCGGCTCACTGCAACCTCTGCCTCCCAGGCTCAAGCCATCCTCCCACCTCAGCCTCCCAAGTAGCTGGGACTACAGGTGCACACCACCATGCCTGGCTAATTTTTGTGTTTTTTGTAGAGACAGGGTTTTGCCAAAGAGCAGGGAGTACAGGCATGAGCCACCGCACCTGGCCTGAACTGAACTCTTAGACATTGTCACTCCTTGGTTAAAACCTTCCTATGTTCTCCCATCATACACAGTGAAACCCAAGCTCCTTCCACAGCTTAGGCTCTGTATCCTATGGCTTCTTGCCACCCCTATAACCCCACCACAACCTCCCCTTCCATATACTCCACCTATCAGCTTTTTTGTTGTTGTTAAAACAAGCTAAGCATTTTCTATCCTCAAAGCCTTTGTAGTTATGATTCTCTGTGCCTCTTCTCCTAGATCATTATATGTCTCTTCCCTGACCATTATGGCTGAAATACACTGTTTGTCACATCCAGTGTCTCCATTACATTGCTTGTTTTAATTTTTTTCCTAGCACATGTCACTGTGCTATGACATACTTTTTTGTTAGTTTATGTTCCCGCCTCCCCCTTTTAAAAATAAGTTCAATATGTTTGTTGAGGGTGGGGACATTGTATTCTTTTTTCTTCCTTAGCTGTATTTAACTCTTGGAAGGCATTCAGTAAATATTTGCTGAATAGATGTGTGAGGGCTGGCTCTTTTCTGAAAAAGTTGACAGTTGAGAATGCATGCTAGTTTTAAATTATGGACAAATATGTGGCTTTACATCAGTTGAGAGAAACTTGAATGTTTATCAGGTTACTGTTATTTTTATTTGTGTTTTTGAGCAATTCTTTTGTACTTTGTGATAACAAGTAATTGCTTCCAAATGAAAAAGACTTTTCCAGTGACCTGCAAAGCTCTTCAGCAGGGATTGGCAAACTACAGCTCATCTGGCACCTATTTTTGTAAAACCTGCAAGCTAAGAATGGGTTTTACATTTTTCAAGGGTAACAAAAAAGAAAAATATATGAGACAGATTTTACATGATTCACAAAATGTGAAATATTTGCTCTCCGATCCTTTACAAGGGAAGTTTGCTAACCCTTGCTGGAGGCGGTGGCCCTCATTACCTGCCTTCCTCATTAGTGGCCTGCTGCTCCTGTCTGCTTCACCTGGGCCTCGTGCCCATTCGCATTTGCTGTTTCCTTCGTGAGGAACACTCAGGCTCACTCCCTTACTTCCTTCACATCTTTGCTTAGCTGTTGCCTTTGCAGTGGAGCCTTTCCTGAGCACTTGATTTAAATTCCAATCCCGCCACCCATTCCTACACACCTTATCTCCTTTCTTCTTTTATTTTTCCCATTGGACTTATCACTGTCTGACATACCATGTATTTTTCTTATGTTCTCTTTCTTTCCAGTGGACAGTAAACTCAGTGAGGGCTGAGATTTTTGTCTGTTTTGTTCACGGCCATATTTTCGAAGATAGCACCTGGCCCATAGAAGCTTTTATTAAATATTTGCTGAATTAATGGTCATAGATTAAAGTTATCTTGAGAACCAGCATTAAAGAAAGTTAAAACACTTCAGTAAACATTGATTAATTGCCATAAGACAGTCCTCATCTCAGATCTATGGAGTTGTATAAAATCGGGTCCTTGTCTTCAAAGAAATTAGTGTAGTAGTGAGAATAAGCGTAGAAATAAAAGACACTAAATGTAAGATGAGACTAATTATCCTGCAGTTTCCTTGCTGATTAAAAAAATGTTGAATTGATCGTTTAAAGTATTTTTGCAGAAGTTAAAAGTGTTTATGTAAAACTCCAAGTAATTAACACTTTTACGTTCTGTATTGATATCTTTTCTCCTTTTCATCATGACTTGTTTTCTTTAGACAGTTAGGAATATGGTTCCGTGAAAATAAAACCCATATTTAAAATGGCTTTGAAATAGTCAAAAGCATTTTAATTAGATAAATAACAAGTGAAACTATTAGCATTTTATTTTTAGTTTTTTGGTTACTCTTTGGGCAGGTATTTTTTAAAGCACAATTAGATATTTAAGTAGTATTATAAAATTTTATGTCTTAATTTTTATGTTAACTGTGAGTGGAGCTCTTTGGAAGAAGGTAAAATGAGAGACAGTGTGTGTATGTGTGTGCACGTGTGCAATATATATAGTCATGAGTCGTTGAATAATTGGGATGATAGGTTCTGAGAAACATCACTATGTGGTATCATTGTACAAATATCATAGCGTATACTAACACAAACATAGATGGTCTAGCCTACTGCACAGCTAGGCTGTAAGGTATAGACTGTTGCTCCTAGGCTATAATCCTGTACAGCATGTTACCGTACTGAATACTGTAGGCAGCATTACACAGTGGCATTTGTGTACCTAAACATGTAAATAAACATCAGTAACAATCCAGTATTATAATCTTATATGCATCTGCATACAAGATGCAGTCTTTTATTGACCAAAGCATTATCATCATGTGCTGTAGGACTATTATGAGTGTACATATTCTCTTTTTTTTTTTTCTTTTTTGAGGAGACAGGGTCTCGCTCTGTCACCCAGAGTGGAGAGCAGTGGCGCGATCTTGGCTCACTGCAACCTCCGTTTCCTGGGTTCAAGCAATTCTTGTGCCTCAGACTCCTGAGTAGCTGGGATTACAGGTGCCACCATGCCCAGCTAATTTTTGTATTTTTGGCAGATACGGGGTTTTGAGGCTGGTCTCAAACTCCTGATCTCAAGTGATCCACCCATCTTGTCCCCCCAAAGTGCTGGGATTACAGGCCTGAGCCACCACATCTGGCCCATATTCTCTATATGTAACATTTTATAAATATTATAGATGTTTATATGTAATATACACAGTGCTTTAGCAATGTCATTTTATTTTTAATCATTGTCTATTTAAGCCCCAGCTTAAGCTTCTCTTCTTGAGTGAAAACACAAATACCTTAGTGAAATTTGATTGATAATATTTTTTAAAATTTGACAATAGAAGCATCCTACTTTTTCTTAAATTTGTGTGGGAGATTTTATGGTATATTAACGTATAACACTAACTATATGTAACTTCCTTTTTGGTAAAGCAAAACAGCCAGTAGAAGTGTAGCCTCTGACAAATGTTGTTAGTTTCTTAATAGGAAGGAGTAAGTTAAAGACAGATAATAAAAATTCCTTTACCAATTAATTTTGCTAGGTGTTTAAGATACAAGGAAGATATTTATTTTTTAGTAATTCCATTGTTTTAGAGCTTCAAACAAACTGTATTTTCTCTCAGAGTTTTGTTTTGGGTGGATTTGTCAGTAGGGTATGATTAGTTTCCTTTTTACGCATTAGTTCAACAAATGTTTAATGAGCACCTATAAACCACAAGGAACTGTACTAGGAATTGTGGATTTTGAAAATATATCAGAGGAGGACTTTAACCTCTAGGAAGGCATGTTCATAAAGTACAGAGTCTTTATAAAGTACAGGTATGTAGACTCCCTCCCTAATGTGGAGAACAAGTCAACATGTCATAAGATAGATTCAGTTAAAGTGGTATGGGAGTTAGGAGCATCCATAATAGTTGTGATCTAATAGATTTACCTAAATTTGAGTTTGGATTTTAAGAGACAGAGGCTTAGGGCAGCAATAACAAAGTAAATATGGGCAAAGCCTGCCTGGCATAGTCTTCATTGACTGTTGTTTCTTAACATTGTGCATTTAGTGTGTATTCATATCCCCTGGGAACCTCGTTAAAGTGCAGATTCTGATTTAATAGGTCTGGCATCAACCTGAGATTGGGTGTTTCTACCAAGCACTAAGGTGATACTCATGATATAAGTTCATGGATCACACTTTAGATAGCAAGATGGTGGACCACATTTTGTAAAACTTCTGGTGGCAGAGACCAGTAAAAATTCAACTACTATTTTCTTTCCCATCTTCGTTTTTCTGTCTTCTTACACTTTTGTTTGCTTACATCTGTGTGCTGGTGGAGAGAGTTAAATCTTTTATTCATCATTTCACTGTTTATTATAATAGTTGGGAGCTTAGCAATTGTGAATCTAATTTTAAAGCATTAATTTATTTATGAATTGCTCTAATTTGTCCTCTTCCTGCTTGAAGAATGGTAAAACATCTACGTTCACTATGAATTAAATTCAGATTAGTTCAGGCAAAACAGCAGTTGAGAGAGTTTTAATAAATTTACTAAACCATTAAATCCATGGCACCTCACGATAGGAATTTACTAACATCTGGGTTTTCTTGAGAATTTAGATTCAAATCAAACTAGATGTTTATTTATAAGGAAAAAGAAGGAAATTCCTCATTTCACAAGTTCTGTTATGTCTCAGAATGTTTTTTCCTAAATATACATTCCAGAAATACCCTCCTTTTACTCTTTTAACGTATATTTAGATGATACTCCCTCTTATATCTCTTCCCAGAGAAACAGTATTGAAAAGGATAATAGGCAAGAAAATCATTGTGTGTTTTCATCTTTTCCAGTTAATTCATGAATTCACAACTATGCATACATTCATAAAAACGTGCATGCACACACACACGTACACAGACAGACACGCATACACAGGACGAGAAGGTGGGGGTAGGCAAGAGATTGATTTAATTGTCTCACAATTTTCTATACTTTTCTTGGTTGCCTATCATAGATAAAACCATTTTATCTTGATAGTCATCTTTTAGCCTATAGAGTGAAGGTGAAGAAATAATAGTGGTGAAACTAAAGATAGGAGATTTAAAATATGAAAAGAAAATGGATTAAGAAAATCAAAGACCAAAAACTTAAAAGAATCAAAGACCAAAAAAATGTGCCATACTGTACTACTTTGTATATCTAGTCTGATATAGGCAAACAACCTATTTTGAGATACAACCATATCTCTTTTTAGAAACAACTTTTAAAGAAAATTTTAAAATATTTTATGTCTGAAGTAGAAAATTTAGAAACTATAAAAAAATGATAAAAAAGAAAAAAAAATAGGCTGGGCGCTGTAGCTCACTCCTGTGATCCCAGCACTTTGGGAGGCCGAGGCTGGAGGATTGCTTGAGCCCAGGAGTTTGAGACCAGCCTGGGCAACATAGTGAGACCTCATCTCTACAAAAAATAAACAGCAATAACAAAATTAGCCAGGCATGGTGGCATACGTCTATAGTCCCGGCTACTTGGGAGGCTGACATAGGACGATCATTTGAGCCTGGGAAATGAGCTATGATTGTGCCACTGCAGTTTAGCCTAGGTGAGTAAGTGAGACCTTGTCTAAAAAAAAAAAAGAAAGAAAGAAAAGAAAAGAAAAAAATGAATTTTCAAAAGACAAAAAGAAAAAAACATGCTTAATTTGTCCATCTTAATATTCTTCATTATATGTGTGTATATACATACATTTGGGATCATGCTCTGTATTCTTTAGTTAGCATTTTATTATGTCTTTTTGGAGTTGATGGAGGTAGCCGTTAGTATGTCTGTGAGCCAGGTGGAATGCTCACACCTGTAATCTCAGCAACTCAGGAGTCTGAGACGAGAGGATCACTTGGGGCCAGGAGTTCAAGGCTGTAGTGAGCTATGATCACGCCACTATACTACAGCCAGGACAACAAAATGAGGCTGTCTCTTAAAACACACACACACACACACACACACACACACACACACACACACACACGGAGTGGTTGATTGGATAGGATGAGGGTAATGAATTTCTTGAATTGTTTTTTCTGAAACACGACTAAAAACACCATAACCTAGGTTTATGATTTGTAGGTAAAGTAGGATTTTTAAAATCACTTACTCTTCGATATAATTGTGATGGAAAGTGCTGAGGAATGAAATTGGCTTTGATTGGATTAAATATCTGCCTTCTAACCAAAACATAGTCTAGTAGTTTCAATTCAGTTATTTATTCCATGTATCATAATGCCCCAAATAACCAGGCTACTGCTATTGGCATTAAAGGTTGCCAGCACCGTCTGGAATAATTCACAAATGCAAGGTGAAAGGAATTTCTGCACCATTTAAATTTTTTTCTCTCTCTTAAAACAGAGCAAAATTTTTGCATCTAGTAAATGAATGTTAGGAGGAACTTAATTTTGAGAAAAAGCAATTTGATTCGTAAAAACAGAATTTTTCTCCATTTGTTTGTCTTCTCTAATGCCAAGAGCCAGTCTGTTTTTTCCATTAGTTAATATAATTGATATCAGATTGTTAAAATGAGAAATAAAAAATTATAGAGTAAGGAGAATAAATATAAACATTATTTTTCTTTTTATTTCCTCTAGTGATAGCTGATTTTATTATATTGTCTGTGGCTGAATTCTTCTGTAGATATTGAAGATGGCCAAAAATGGAGATCTAAAATGTAACTTCTCAGTGTGCATTTTCAATGGAGAATGAATTATCTCATCATCTGTGTCATTAATTCATGATTTTATCTTGAATAATTTTTCCCAGCTTTATTGAGATATAAATTGATAAAATAGCGTGCATTTAAGTACGGTGTACCACATGATCTGATACATGTATACATTGTGAAGGATTAACACAATCAAGCTAATTAACACCTTTATCACCTCACATAGTTACCACTTGTTTTGTGTGTTGTTAGAACCCTTCAGATCTGCTCTTAGCAAATTTCAGATGCACCGTACAGTATTATTAATTATAGTCTACCATGCTGTACACTGGATCTTCAGAACTTACTCATCTTCTGTAACTGAAAGTTTATGCCCTTTGACAAACATCTTCCACGATCTCCCCCTTTCCCAACCCTCTAGAAACCACCGTTCTACTCTCTCTGAGTTCTGTGAGTTTGATGTTTTTAGGTTCATTCGTATCACAAGTGGCAGTATTTCCCTTTTGTTCTTGTTTCGAAACAGTCTCACTCTGTCACCCAGGCTGGAGTGCAGTGGCGTAGTCTCGGCTCACTGCAGCCTCCACCTCCTGAGCTCAAGCAATTTTTCTGCCTCAGCCTCTTGAGTAGCTGGGATTACAGGTGTGTACCACCAGGCCTGGCTAATTTTTCTATTTTTAGTAGAGATGGGGTTGCGCCATGTTGGCCAGGCTGGCCTCAAACTTCTGGCCTCAAGTGATCCACCTGCCTCGGCCTCCCAAAGTGTTGGGATTACAGGCGTGAGCCACTGTGCCTGGCCTCCTTTTTGTTTTATGGCTGATAAATATTCCATTTGATTATATATGCCACATTTTCTTTATCCATTCATCTGATGCACACTTACGTTGTTTTCACATTTTGGCTATCGTGACTAATACTGCAGTGATATGGGAGTGCAGATCCTGATTTCAGTTGTTTTTGATGTGTAGCAGAAGTGACATTGCTAAGTCATATGGTAGTTCTGTTTCTAATGTTTAGAGGAATCTTCTTACCGTTTTCCATAATGGCTGTGCCAGTTTACACTCCCACCAACAGTGTACCAGGATTCTCTTTTCTCCACATCCTTGCCAATACTTGTTATCTTTTCATAGTATCCGTTCTAACTGGTATGAGGTGATATCTCATTGTGGTTTTGATTTGCATCTTCCTGTGATGTTGAGCGTATTTTCACATTTAGCTATCCTTTGGCCTGTTGAGCATTTTTCCATATACCTGGTGACCATTTGGCCATTTAAAGTCTTCTTTCGAGAAATGTCTATTCAGATCCTTTGCCCATTTTAAAATCAGGTTGTTTTCTTGCTATTGAGTTATCTAGACATTTTGAATATTAACTCCTTATCAGATAGGTTTGCAAGCATTTTTTCCCATTCTGTAAGTTGTCTCTTTACTCTGTTGATTGCTTGCATTGCTGTGCAGAAGCCTTTTAGTTTGATGCAGTCCCATTTGTCTATTCTTGCTTTTGTTGCCTGTGCTTTTGGGGTCATGTCCAAAAAATCATTGTGCAGACCAACGTCAGGAAGCTTTCTTTCCCCAATGTTTTCTTCTACTAGTTTTAAAGTTTTAGGTCTTACGTTTAAGTCTAATCCATTTTGAGTCAATTTCTGTATATGGTCAGGGATAAGGGTCCAATTTCATTCTCCTGCATGTAGATATCCAGTTTCCCCAACACCATTTATTGAAGAGATTATACTTTCCCCAATGTGTGTTCTTGGTATCTTTATCGAAGATCAATTAACTGTAAACGCATGGATTTATTTCTGGGTTTTCTATTCTGTTCCATTGGTATAGACGTCTGTTTTTATGCTAGTACCACAGTGTTTAGATTTGTAACATAGTTTGAAATCCGAAAGTGTGATGACTCCAGCTTTGTTCTTCTTACTCACAATTGGCTATTCACGGTCTATTATGGTTCCATACGAAGTTTAGGATTCTTTTTCTGTTTTTGTGAAACAATGCCATTGGTATTTTGATAGACGCTGCATTGAATCCATAGATTGCTTTGAGTAGTATGGACATTTTAACAACATTAATTGTTTCAATTCATGAACAGATTATCTTTCCATTTGTATGTATCTTTTTCCATTCCTTTGTCTTCTAGTTTTTAGTGTACAAATCTTTCAGCCACTTAAGATTAAGTTTATTCCTGTGAACTTCTTGATGCTATTGTAAATAAGATTTTTAAAATTTCTTTTTAGATAGTTCATTGTTAGTGTATAGAAACAACTAATTTTTGTATATTTTATATTCTGCAACTTTACTGAACTTACTATAATAGTTTTTAACAATTTTTTTATGCAGGCTTTAGGGTTTTCTGTGTATGAGGTCATGTCATTTGCAAATAGAGACAGTTTATCTTTTTATTTTCCAGTTTGTGTGCCATTTAGTTCTTTTTCTTGCCTAATTGACTAGGACTTCGAATATTCTGTTGAAGAGGTGGTGAGAGTGGACTCCCTTTTCTTGTTCCTGATGTTAGGGGAAAAGCTTTCAACTTTTCACCATTAGGTTTATCGGCTGTGGGCTAATCATATATGGCCTTTATTGTTGTGTTGAGGTACATTCCTTCTTTACCTAATTTATTGAGAGTCTTTATCATGAAAGGATATTTAATTTTGTCAAATACTTTTTCAGATGATTGTGTGATTTTTATCGTTCATTCTGTTAGTGTGGTGTATGACATTTATGTATATTTTGAACTATCCTTGCAAATAACCACTTGATTATAGTGAATGGTCCTTTTAATGTGCTGTTGAATTCAGTTTCCTAGTATTTTGTTGAAACTTTTGCATCTAGTTTCATCAGGACTATTGACCTGTAATTTTCTTTTCTTATAGTATCCTTATCTGGCCTTGGTATAAGGGCAATACTGGCCTTTTAAAATGAGTTTGGAAGTGTTCCTGCCTCTTTAATTCTTTAGATGAATTTGAGAAGAATTGGTACTAGCTTGTGCTTAAGTGTTTGGTGGAAATCAGCTATGAAGCCATCTGGTCCTCAGCTTTTCTTTGTTGGGAGGTTTTTGACTACTGCTTTAGTCTTCTTACTTGTTATTGGTCTGTTCAGCTATTAATATTTCTTCACTTGTCCAGGTACAGCGGCTGTAATCCCAGCACTTTGGGAGGCCAAGGTGGGAGGATCACTTGAGACCAGGAGTTGGAGACCAGACTGGGCAACATAGCAAGACTGGTCTCTACAAAAAATAAAAAATTAACTAGTTGCAGCGGTGCATGCCTGTGGTTATAGCAACTTGAGAGGCTGAGGCAGGAGGATCCTTTGACCCCAGAATTTTGATGAACTATGATGGTGTCACTGTGCCCCAGCCTGGACAACCAAGCAAGAATGAATCTCTTTTTAAAAAAAGTCTTCAGTTTTGTTGTTGTTGTTTTAATGATTCAGTCTTTAGGGTATATGTTTCTAGAAATTTATTCATTTCTTCTAGGTTATCCAAGTTGTTGGTGTATTAATTTTCATAATATTCTCCTTGTACTCCTGTGGATCAGTTGTAATGTCTTCTCTTTCATGTCTGATTTTCTTATTTGAATTCTCTTTCTCAGTTATTCTAGCTCAAAGCTTGTCAATTTTGATTATCTTTTGACAAACAACTATTATGTTGATTTTTTAGAATTTTCTTTCTGGTCTCTCATTTATTTCTTCTCTTTATTATTTCCTTACTTTAGCTAACTTTGGGCTTAGGTTGTTATTTTTTCTATTTTTTTGAGGTGTAAGGTTAAGTTGTTTGAGATCTTTTTTTTCTTAAAGTTTATTGTCATAAACTTGTCTCTTTGAACTGCTTTGCTGTATTCTATAGGTTTTAGAATGCTGTGTTTTCATTTTATTTGCCTGAAGATACTTTTTTACTCTTTTTTTTTTTTTGAGTTGGAGTCTCACTGTGTCACCCAGGCTAGAGTGCAATGGCACAATCTTGGCTCACTGCAACCACCGCCTCCTGGGTTCAAGCGATTCTCCTGCCTCAGCCTCCTGAGTAGCTGGGATTACAGGCATGTGCCACCACGCCTGGCTAATTCTTAATATAGATGGGGTTTCACCATATTGGCCAGGCTAGTCTCAAACCCCTGACCTCAAGTGATCCGCCCACCTCAGTCTCCCAAAGTGCTGGGATTAAAGGCGTGAGCCACTGCACCCGGCCTGACTTTTTGACTCTCCTTTCGATTTCTTCTTTGACCCATTGGTTTTGTCAGGAGTATATTGTTTACTTTCCATGTATTTGTGAATTTTTAAATTTCCCTCCTATTATTGATTTCTAATTTTATACCATTGTAGTTGAAAAACATACTTGATATAATTTTAACATAGTTGGATTTAACACTTAATTTTGTGGCCTAACATATGATACATTCTGGGGAATGCTCTATGTGTACTTGAGAAGGATATGTTTTCTGCTGCTATTGGATGGATGTTTCATATAGTCTGTTATTTGCTCTATACTCTTATTCAGGTCTAATGTTTTCTTATTGATAGACTGTTTGACCTATCCATTGTTAAAAGTGGGGTAGTAAAGTCCTCTCTTGTTATTGTATTGCTGTCTGTTTCTCCCTTCAGTGCTGTTAGTATTTGCTTTATATTTTTAGGTGCTCTAAGGTTGGATGCATATATATTAATACATTTACAATTGTAATATTCTCTTGATGAATTGACCCATTTATTGTTGTATAATAACCTTCTTTGTCTCTTGTGACTGAAAGTCTATTGTGTCTGATATAAGTAAGCCCATTTCTATTCTTTTTTGGTTACCATTTCCATGGAATATCTTTTTCTATCCTTTTGTTTTCAGCCTGTGTGTGTCTTTACAGCTAAAGTGAGTCTCTTGTAGGCAACATATTGTTGGATACTTAAAAAAGTCTGTTAGCCACTCTATATCTTTTGATTGGAGAATTTAATCCATTTAAAGTAATTATTGATAGTTAAGGCCATTTTGTTGTTCTCTGTTTTGTAGGTCCTTTGTTCCTTTCTCTCTTGCTGCCTTCCTTTGTGATTTGATGATTTTTTTTTTTGTAATTGTATGCTTAATTCCTTTCTGTCTTTTATATGTTACTGGAGGTTAGTTTTCTTTGTGGTTACTATGAGGACTACATAAGATATCTTAGGCTGTTTTAAGGTTGTAATAACGAAACTTTAATTACCTACAAAAATTCTACAATTTTATGTCTCCCTCCTTCACAGTTTATGCTATTGATGTCACACTTTACATCTTTTTATATTTGTGTACCCATTGACAAATTATTGTAGCTATAGTTATTTTTATACTTTTGTCTTTTAACTTTTATACTAGTTAAAATTGATTTATGTACCATGATTACAGCATTGCAGTATTCTGAATTTGACTGTATATTTATTTTTACCAGTGAGTTTTATACTTTAATGTGTTTTCATGTTTTTATTTAGTGTCCTTTAGTTTCAACTCAGCTCCCTTTAGCATTTCTTATAAGGCAGGTCTAGTGTGATGAACTCTGTCAGCTTTTGTTTGTCTGGAAATGTCTTTATCTCATTTTTATTTCTGAAGGACAACTTTTTTTTTTTCCCCCTCTGATGGCACCTCTGACTCCTTAATATTGTATTATTTGTTTCTCAGAGAAGTAAAGCAATTTTTTTTTTTTGAGACGGAGTCTCGCTCTGTTGCCCAGGCAGGAGTGCAGTGGCATGTTCTTGGCTCACTGCAATCTCCGCCTCCTGGGTTCTAGCGATTCTCCTGCCTCCGCCTCCCAAGTAGCTGGGACTACAGGCGCCCGCCACCATGCCCAGCTAATTTTTGTATTTTTAGTAGAGATGGGGTTTCACCGTGTTAGCCAGGATAGTCTTCAATCTCCTGACCTCATGATCCACCCACCTCGACCTCCTAAAGTGCTGGGATTACAGGCATGAACCACTGTGCCCAGCAACAACTTTCTTATGTATAATATTCTTGGCTGGCAGTTTTTGTCTATTAGCACTTTGACTATATCATCTCATTCCCTCCTGATCTGCAAGGTTTCTGCTGAGAAATCCACTGATTGCCTTGTTGGTGGTGGTAATGGTGGTGTGTGTATATGTGTTGTGGGTTTCCTTGTATTATAGGTTGCTTTTCTCCTGCTGCTTTCAAAATTTCCTCTTTGCCTTTGATTTTTCAGAATTCAATTATAATGTGTTTCAGTGTAATTTTCTTTGACTTGAGCTTTTGAGCTTCATGAATCTAGATGTCCGTATTTCTTTCAAGATTTGAGAAATTCTCAGGCAACAGACATTCATTTACGTGAGCTAGGTATTTCTTCTTTTCTCCTGTTGGGACCTTGGTAATGCACATCCTCATTCATTTAATGCTGCATCGGAGCTTCTGTATGCTTTCGTCGTTTTTAATTCATTTTTCTCTTTAGTTTCTCTAACTGGATAATTTTAAACGATGTGTGCTTGAGTTCCCTGATGCTTTCTTCTGCATAACTGAGTTTCCTATTGAAGCTATTAATTTTTTTTTTTCAGTTGTCAGTGTATTCTTCAGTTTCAAGATTTCTGTTTGGTTCTTTAGAGTTTCTATTCCTTTATTAAACTATTTGTTTTGTTCATGTATTGTTTTCCTAATTTTTGTTGAGTTTCCTGATTTTTGTTTCTGGGTTCTCTTGAGTCTCATTGAGCTTCTTTAGGATGATTATCTTTAATGCCATCAGTCATTTCATGAATCTCCATTCCTTTGTGATCAGTCATAAGGGCTTTATTGGTTTACTTCGGTGATGTGTTATATAACTGTAAACCGAATACATAGAAAAATAAAAAAAAAACTACAGAAAAATAATTAGAATTAGCAAGAGCGTTTAACAGGTTTTCTAGATAGAATACCCATATAGGGGAATCATGTTCCTGTTTATATGCCAGCAAAAAGCCACTAGAAAATGTAATTTTAAAAAGTTACTAAAATAATTTATTCAGGAAAAGTTCATTAGTGCATGGAGCCATTAGGTGAAAGGTTGATAAAAGGTGAACTCTACACACAGAAGAGACCAGGCTGTCACTGCCTTGATGCACTAGTTAATCTTAGCCTCTTTAAGAGTGAGAAAACCAGGGACCAGGCACAGTGGCTCATGCCTGTAATCCCAGCACTTTGGGAGGCCGAGGCGGGTGGGTCACTTGAGGCCAGGAGTTTGAGACCAGCTTGGCCCACATGGTGAAACCCCTTCTCTACTAAAAATACAAAAATTAGCCAGGTGTGGTGGCTTACGCCTGTAATCCCAGCTACTTGGGAGGCTGAGGCACCAGAATGGCTTGAACCCGAGAGGTGGAGGTTGCAGTCAGCCAACATTGCGCCACTGCACTCCAGCCTGGGCAACAGAGTGAGACCCTGTCTCAGAAAAAAAAAAAAAAAAAAAGAGTAAGAAAACCAGACATTATATTATATGCTGTCAGATGTGAGGCAATGTCAGTTACACAACACCATTAATTATTATTTTTACCTAAAAATGAAAATTGAATATATTCAAGTCTTTAAAGCTAATATTCAGTATCAAAACAAACAAAAAGCAAGAGATATAGAGAAACAAGTTGAATTTCATCATGAAGAAGCAAACGTACAATCCAGAATATGAGTCGTTGTATGGAATAATTGATTTCCTTTTTAAAAAAATCACTGGCATTCAAAAAGGGTACATTGGAGGAGGTAAGAGACTTTTCTCTAGATTAGTAGGGATTTGAAGGATCTGACAAATAAGCACAATGTATGGGCATTTTTTGTATATTCATTCAAATAAAGTAGCTGTAAAAAATAAACTTTGATTCAAATGGGGAAATTTGAATATGGACTATATATTATACTGATATTGAGGAATTGTTAATTTTGTTACAATTTACGTTGTTAAACATGCTCTTTTTTGGAGATGCATCAGGAAGCATGTATAAGGGTATAATGACATGATGTCTGGAATTTTAAATGATGGCAAAACGTATAATGTACATAGAAATAAAATATATACACATTTTTTATGGAGGAAAATATAATGCTTTGTTAGAAGCCTTTTAAGGAGACCTAAACAAATAGATAAACACACTGACAAGTTTTCAACTTAACGATAGTGCAAAAGTGATACACGTTCAGTAAAACCACACTTTGAATTTTGATCTTTTCCTGTGCTGTTGGTATGTAATATGATACTCTCTTGTGATGCTGGACAGTGGCAGTGAGCCACAGATCCCAGTTAGCCACACAACCAGGAGAGTAAACAACTGCTACTTTCCAGATTAGGTGTTTTAAATGCATTTTGGACTTAGGATATTTTCAACTTATGGTGGGTTTATTGGGATATAGCCCAATGGTAAGTTGAGGAGCATCTGTAGTATGTTAATGAATTGAAAGATCCAAAAGCATGAAGTTTTTCCCAAACTGACATTGCTTCAATGTGATTGGAATCAAAATCCCAGAGGCTGCTGTTGGGTTTTTTGTTGCTGTAGTTGGTTGGTTGGTTTGGTGGAACTTGACGAGCTAGTTCTGAAATTTCTATGAGAAGCATAAAGCGCCAAGAATAGCCAAGACAGTTTTGAAGAAGAAAAAGGTAGGGAGCCTTGCCTTGCTAATTACTTTTTGTAAAGGTATAGTAATTAAGGTGGTATAGATCTGGCACAGAAATATACAAACATAGCCACAAAACAGGTACACGTGCATATAGAAACTTGGTACACACCAGAAGTGGCAATGCATGTAAATATTCCTGGGAAAATTCATTATAAATACATGTAAAAAATGAAATATTATTCTTATACCAAACCCCCCAAAATGGAAGTATGTTTTTTTTTTTTTTTTTTTTTTTTTTTTTTTTGGCTCATTTCGCTGTTTTATGTATATTTGTTTTTTTTTTTTTTTTTCTTTTTTATTGATCATTCTTGGGTGTTTCTCGCAGAGGGGGATTTGGCAGGGTCACAGGACAATAGTGGAGGGAAGGTCAGCAGATAAACAAGTGAACAAAGTTCTCTGGTTTTCCTAGGCCGAGGACCCTGCGGCCTTCCGCAGTGTTTGTGTCCCTGGGTACTTGAGATTAAGGAGTGGTGATGACTCTTAACGAACATGCTGCCTTCAAGCATCTGTTTAACAAAGCACATCTTGCACCGCCCTTAATCCATTCAACCCTGAGTGGATACAGCACATGTTTCAGAGAGCACAGGGTTGGGGGTAAGGTCACAGATCAACAGGATCCCAAGGCAGAAGAATTTTTCTTAGTACAGAACAAAATGAAAAGTCTCCCATGTCTACCTCTTTCTACACAGACACAGCAACCATCCGATTTCTCAATCTTTTCCCCACCTTTCCCCCCTTT
The DNA here is from genome assembly GCF_029289425.2 of Pan paniscus. Lineage (NCBI taxonomy): Eukaryota > Metazoa > Chordata > Mammalia > Primates > Hominidae > Pan > Pan paniscus. The sequence continues at coordinate 6,740,308 of NC_073259.2, forward strand.
CTATTCCACAAAACCGCCATTGTCTTCATGGCCCGTTCTCAATGAGCTGTTGAGTACACCTCCCAGATGGGGTGGTGGCCGGGCAGAGGAGCTCCTCACTTCCCAGTAGGGGCGGCCGGGCAGAAGCGCCCCTCACCTCCCGGACGGGGCGGCTGGCCGGGCGGGGGGCTGACCCCCCCCACCTCCCTCCCGGACGGGGCGGCTGGCCGGGCGGGGGGCTGACCCCCCACCTCCCTCCCAGACAGGGCGGCTGGCCGGGCAGAGGGGCTCCTCACTTCCCAGTAGGGGTGGCCGGGCAGAGGCGCCCCTCACTTCCCCGATGGGGCGGCTGGCCCGGCGGGGGGCTGACCCCCCCACCTCCCTCCTGGAGGGGGCGGCTGGCCGGGCAGAGGGGCTCCTCGCTTCCCGGTAGGGGCGGCCGGGCAGAGGCGCCCCTCACCTCCCGGACAGGGCGGCTGGCCGGGCGGGGGGCTGACCCCCCCACCTCCCTCCCGGACGGGGCGGCTGGCCGGGCGGGGGGCTGACCCCCCCACCTCCCTCCCGGACGGGGCGGCTGGCCGGGTGGGGGGCTGACCCCCCCACCTCCCTCCCGGACGGGGCGGCTGGCCGGGCAGAGGGGCTCCTCACTTCCCAGAAGGGGCGGCCGGGCAGAGGCGCCCCTCACCTCCCGGATGGGGCGGCTGGCCAGGCGGGGGGCTAACCCCCCCACCTCCCTCCCGGACAGGGCGGCTAGCCGGGCCGGGGGCTGACCCCCCCACCTCCCTCCCAGACAGAGCGGCTGGCCGGGCAGAGGGGCTCCTCACTTCCCAGTAGGGGCGGCCGGGCAGAGGCGCCCCCCCCACCTCCTGGACAGGGTGGCTGGCCGGGCAGGGGGCTGATCCCCCCACCTCCCTCCCGGACGGGGCGGCTGGCCAGGCGGGGGGCTGACCCCCCCACCTCCCTCCCGGACGGGGCGGCTGGCCGGGTGGGGGGCTGACCCCCCCCACCTCCCTCCCGGATGAGGTGGCTGGCCGGGAGGGGGGCTGACCCCCCCACCTCCCTCCTGGACGGGGCGGCTGGCCGGGCAGAGGGGCTCCTCACTTCCCAGTAGGGGCGGCCGGGCAGAGGCACCCCTCGCCTCCCGGACGGGGCGGCTGGCCAGGCGGGGGGCTGACCCCCCCACCTCCCTCCCGGACGAGGCGGCTGGCCGGGCAGAGGGGCTCCTCACTTCCCGGTAGGGGCGGCCGGGCAGAGGTGCCCCTCACCTCCCGGACGGGGCGGCTGGCTGGGCGGGGGGCTGACCCCCCCACCTCCCTCCCAGACGAGGAGGGAGGATGCTCCTCACTTCTCAGACGGGGTGGCTGCCGGGCGGAGGGGCTCCTCACTTCTCAGACGGGGCGGTTGCCAGGCAGAGGGTCTCCTCACTTCTCAGACAGGGCGGCCGGGCAGAGACACTCCTCACATCCCGGACGGGGCGGCAGGGCAGAGGTGCTCCCCACATCTCAGACGATGGGCGGCCGGGCAGAGACGCTCCTCACTTCCCAGATGTGATGGCGGCCGGGAAGAGGCGCTCCTCACTTCCTAGATGGGATGGCGGCCGGGCAGAGACGCTCCTCACTTTCCAGACTGGGCAGCCAGGCAGAGGGGCTCCTCACATCCCAGACAATGGGCGGTCAGGCGGAGACGCTCCTCACTTCCCAGACGGGGTGGCTGCCAGGCAGAGGCTGCAATCTCGGCACTTAGGGAGGCCAAGGCAGGCGGCTGGGAGGTGGTTGTAGCGAGCCGAGATCACGCCACTGCACTCCAGCCTGGGCGCCATTGAGCACTGAGTTAACGAGACTCCGTCTGCAATCCCGGCACCTCGGGAGGCCGAGGCTGGCGGATCACTCGCGGTTAGGAGCTGGAGACCAGCCCAGCCGACACATCGAAACCCCGTCTCCACCAAAAAAATACGAAAACCAGTCAGGCGTGGCGGCGCACGCCTGCAATCGCAGGCACTCGGCAGGCTGAGGCGGGAGAATCGGGCAGGGAGGTTGCAGTGAGCTGAGATGGCAGCAGTACCGTCCAGCTTCGGCTCGGCATCAGAGGGAGACCGTGGAAAGAGGGGAGAGGGGAGAGGGGAGAGGGGAGAGGGGAGAGGGGGGAGGGGGGAGGGGAGAGGGGGGAGGGGGGAGGGGGGAGGGGAGAGGGGAGAGGGGAGAGGGGAGAGGTAGCTCTATCTACCACACAGTCCTTCTCTGAATGTCGGAAGTATGTTTTTACCTCATAACATATGCAACCTCGGTTTCAGATGGATTAATGACTGCAACGTGAAAGACAAAGTTAACGTCGTTTTAGGGGAATATCTTTATGAACTTGGATGGACAAGATTTTGTGGAAATGTCACAAAATTGTATATTATAAAGGAGAAGATTGATACATTTGAAACAATTAAAAGTTTTAGGCTGGACATGGTGACTCATGCCTGTAATCCCAACACTGGTAGGCAGAGGCCAGTGGATTGCTTGAGTCCGGGAGTTCAAGACCAGCGTAGGCAACATAGTGAAACCTCATCTCTACTACAAATTAGCTGGGTGTGGTGGCATGTGCCTGTAATTCCAGCTGTTCAGGAGGCTGAGGTGGGAGAATCACCTGAGCCTGGGGGGTCAAGGCTGCAGTGAGCAGAGATTGTGCCACTGCACACTAGCCTTGGCGACTGAGTGAGATCCCATCTCAGAAAAAAAATAAAATTGAATTCTATCGATGAAAAGATGTAAAGAAATCATAGACTAGAAGAAAATACTTACATAACACATAACGGATAAAGTATTATTATCTATAATGTATAAAGAATACCTACAAGTCATTAAGAAAAAGATATGTTAATTTAAAAAGTGGACAAAGACACAAATAGCTATTTCACAGAAGTGGAAACAGGAATGACCAAATACTGTATGACAAGATATTCAGCCTAGGTGGTTAGAAACATGCATTGTAAAACTATAATGAGGTACTATTTTTTTTCTACCCTATTGGAAACATTTAGAAAGTCAGTACCATGTATTAATGGATGTGGAGAGGTATAATGGCCAACAGTTGTGCACAGCTAGCAAGAGTATAAATTAATATAGCATCTTGGAAAATAAAATAAAATAAGGTGTACCTACTGTATTTCCTAGCAATTCAGTTCCTAGGCCTATACCTTAGAGATATTCCTGCCCAGGTATATCAGAGTGCACCTAGCAGCATTATTTAAAATGGCAAGAAAATGGAAACAATGCAATTGTCATCTTCTGGGGAGTAGATTAAAGTAATTGCCATATATTATTTCATACCTCAGTGAAAGTGGAGAAGATTAAAAGATACCTTACACTCTGAATGGTCTAAGTCTCGAAACCTATTGAAAGGGAATAATATTGAATATCATTCTGTACCGAAAAGAAAAATGAATAATTATTTATCTTGATAAAGCTCAAAAACATGTAAACTATAAATGAACAGTTCATATATATATATGTAGCAAAACAATAATAAAAGCAAAGGGATTTTAAACATAAATTTGGAGATATAGGTTGTTCTTATTAATGGAGGATAGACCAATAGTAGAGAGAGACACAATAGGGAGCTTCAGAAGTAAATATGATGTTCCATTTCTTAAGCTAGGTTTATGGATTTTCATGTCATTATTTTCATATACACCTACATTATATACAGTGTATTGAATGTTTGAAATATTTAATAATGGTAAAATTAGAGTTGTTTTACAAAGCTTTCTTTTTCTATCAGCCATTCTAATATTTCAGTGCGTCGATGTCAAAAATACTGCTTCTGTATTTCCAAAATCTCTGACTTGGTTTCTTTTTAGTCATTTCAAATTATCCCATGCCTTTCTTTTGTTTTATGATTTCATTGTTCTTCATAGAATACATGCTGAAATACATGTTCTTTATGGGAAAACTTATTTTTGTAAACGAATGTGCTACCATTGACAGGAACGAATTTGGAATTGTTGAAAAATTTCGCAGCATGTATTTATTTGTTGGTTTTCAGCCATTCCTTATTGTCACTGGTATAAGTCTCTCGATAAACATATTTGTTTCTATACATACATATGCAAAGCTTGATTTTTCTCCTTCTGTCATTAGGCAAGTGAAAGACCAGAATAAGAAGGTAGCAAATCTGAAGCACAAGGAGCAGGTGGAAAAAAAGAAGAGTGCACAAATGTTAGAGGAGGCGCGACGACGGGAGGACAATCTCAACGACAGCTCTCAGCAGCTACAGGTTAGAACACAAGGAGAATCTGCAAGGATCGGGTGAAGACATTTCATCCGTAGTCGCACGTTGTTTTTCTCTTCATCTTTATCCCCCTCTTTTTTCTCTTTCTAACCCTGCTTGCTGCCTTCCTCTCAGACCAACTGTTTAGCAATGAAGGAATGGCTTTAAATAGAAAATGCAAGTTTTATTCCACAGCTTTATGAGGACACCTCAGCATAGGAGAAAGTTCATCTTGCTTCAAGTTGATCACACTTAATTGGTAAGTTCAATGACAGTTTAATGAGTGGGTTATATTAGGCTTCAGGGTTGTCAGTATAACTCTTTGCCAGTTCCATTCATTAAAATGGATTGCTAGTCTTGGTTTGTGTCTTTCTTCCTTTTTTCTATTCTTCCTTTCTCTTTTCCTTCTACCTCTCTAACCTCCCTCTATCTTTCCTTCCTTTCCTCTTTTTAAATATTCAAGTTAGCAAGAATATTTTACAGTCATACAGAATATGACATATAAACTGTATTTTTTCACTTCAGTGGAGTGATAATTGATGCCTAAACCTAATAATTCACAGATTAATTAAACCAGGCTCAATAACAGCAGTAGCAGCTACCATATTATAAGTGCCAGTTAGGTCCTCAGTATTTGAAACTAGGCTCTGGTCATTCATTTTGTTCTAACCTTCACAGTAATCCAAGCGGAGCAGGTGGTATTGTATACATTTTGCACCGGGGGAAATAGATTCAGAGACATTGTGTTACTTACGTAAATGCACACAGCTTCTAAATGGCTCAGCCATGATTTTAACTGGGACTTCCTGAATCTGTAGACTGTCCTCTTTGTCTTGATCATAATGCTTCAGAATGAAGGTGTAGATTATAGGGAAGAATACCATAAACGTGCTGGAGTCTCTGAAAGCCATGCTAAGACTAAGCCACTGCCAGGTTGTTTTTCTCTAGTTAACAATTTCTAATTGGGTCTGATACTGTGTATATGCCGCAATTACAATCTTTACTGGAGAGATTTGGAGGGGTTACTATGTAGAAGCCATTTTGAGACTTTACAACAAATTCTTTTAACATATGAAGAAGACTCTACTTTTTACTTCTTTTTCTCATTCCTCTTTTATGTAACTTTTACTGATTATGTTTATAGAAAAAGTATAAATTTCCTCAAATGCACCAAATTTTGCAAAAAGCAGCATGCCCGTTTTTCCTCATCCCTGCCAATAACAGTTAATATTGGCAGTTTTCTCATCTTTCTGTTCTTCCTCCTTTTTTTTTTTTTTTAACAAAATACAAATCTGATGAGTGGTAAATATTTCATTCTGTGTTAATTTATATTTCTCTGATTACCAATGACGTTGTTTTTTCAAGTCTTGAATTTTCTTTTGCTTGTTATTGTAATTTAAATCTCTCTTCCATTGTTAGGTTTTCCTCCCATGGATTTTTTGCTTAGTTTATCCACATTTTGAGAGTATATATTTACACATGAATACTTTTAAGTTGTTCTGTGCTTTCATATTTTTGCCTGTACTTTTTAATTCATTTTGTGGTATTTGTGTGGTGAGGATATTTTTTCTTTATTGCTAACAACTTCACAAGAATGTTTATAGGGAATTATTTCGTTGCTCACAAACTTGAATTGATGTCTTTATATTTCATGAAATTAATGATGAGTCTGTTTCTAGGATTTCAATTTAACCTCCCTTCTTGAACTATGGCCACGTTGTTTAATTCTAGAAAGTATTTATTTTATGATAAGGCAAGCCTCTCTTTATGTTAGCACTTTAACTGTTTCATTTGTCTTTCTTCCCCTGCTCATCATTTAATGTTTTCTATTAGCAGTCTCTCTTTATAAACCAAAGATACTCTTCTAATCTTCTCTCAGTTGTTATAACACCAAAAGTGCTTTCATATGTAATCTCTTATTTCCTTTTTATATAAACTAAAAGATAAATAAGATAGATTATATTATTTATATTTTACCTATAGGGAAAACTAATTTAGAGTGGATGACTGGCTTCCCCAAGGTGTCTAAGTAAATGATAGATACCAAAGTTATGAAAAAGATAGCTGATGGCCATGTGCAAGTTACACAGAGATGTAATTCGTTCAAATACCGTGAAAAGAGCACTGGACTACAAGTTAGGATACTTAGGATCTGATCTCAGTTCTTTTACTAACTACTCAGTTACTTAAGTATATTTCTGTTTGTTTATTTATTTATTTACTTATTTGACAGACAGTCTTACTCTGTCACCTAGGCCGGAGTGCAGTTGTGTGATCCTCCTGTCTCAGCCTCCCAAGTAGCTGGGACTGCAGGCTTGTAATTTTTTAATTTTTTGTAGAGACAAAGTCTCACTATGTTGCCTTAGGCTGTTCTCGAACTCCTGGCTCCACACGAACCTCCTGCATCAGCCTCCCAAAGTGCTAGGACTATAGGCGTGAGCCACTGTGCCTGGCCCTATGGATCATATTTAGAGATCGCAATCTGGGTGTTAGGGGTACTCCCCACCACTGCATTGTCATTTACCACAACATGATGAAGAAATACAGCCGGCCATCGTGGCTTATGCTAATCCTAGCGACTCGGGAGGTGAGATGAAGGATCACTTGAGACCAGGAGTTCAAGACCAGCCTGAGCAACATAGACCCTGCCTCTAAAAAAATTTAAGAAATTAGCCTGGCAGGATGGTGTACACGTACGGTCCCAGCTACTTTAGAGGCTGAGACTGGAGAATTGCTTTATCCCAGGAGTTCAAGGTTGCAGTGAGCTGTGATTGTGCCACTATACTCCAGCATATGTGACAGGGCAAGGCCCTGTCTCTAAAATAAATTAAATGAAAATAAAAGAAGTTAGGAATTCTTGGAGAAGTTACTCATTCCAGGATTAGAGCAAGAAATGTACAAGACAAACCTAAATTAGTGGTTCTCAAACTTGTGTGCGTTGGAGTTACATGGAGGGCTATTAGAAAAGTGGATTGCTGTCTCCTGTCCCTAGGGGTTTTGATTCAGTAAGTTTGGGGAAAGCCCCATGAATTTGCATTTCTAAGTTACTGGGTGATGATAACATTCCTGGACCAGGAACCACATTTTGAAAAATCACTGCGCTATAGCATCATGCGATATGAAAAATTAAGAACCTATCAAAGACTACTGGGGTCATATAAGGATGGACAGAGGAGCAATAATGAAGGGGCTATCACTGGCCTAGGATAGACAGTTTGAGCATAAGAAAGACTAATGAGCACAGTTTTTTAAAACAAATTATTTTTAAATCTGGAAACTTCATTGTGAGACTATAAAAATAATTTGGAGATTGCTGGGACACCAATGCCCTAACACTGGGATTTACTTTTTAAAATTCCAATGGTAGTAGGGGAAATATTGGCCATTTTTTGATAGTTTATTGAAGCTGAGTGGTGGTGACATGGGGTGTATGATATTATCTTTCCTATACTTTTGCATGTTTGAAATTGTCCCTAATAAAATGCTGGAAAAGAAAGATATCACTTAACCACTTGAAACTTTCATATCTGTTAAATGAGTCTTAAGACAGATAAGACTTCACTCTTAGACTTTAGTGTGTCTTTCAGTTCTAAGCTAGCTTTTTAACCATATTTGTGTAGCCCTGGAGTGGAGCCTGTGACTCTGGGTTCATTTCTTAGCCAAGCTCCTTATTTGTGTTTTCCCTTTACTTGAGAAATATTTTCTGTATTTTCCAAGTAACTTTTTTCATATCTTTGCTTGAATTTCATGGAGTTGGTTTCTTCTGTTTTTAAACTGAAGGTCATATAGCTTTGGTCATATACCTTTGCTTTTGTCTAAAAATTATAAATTTTAATTAACATACTAGAAAAATTAATCCATAATATATATTTGTTTATATCCCTCTACATTTTTAAACTTTAATTTTACTTATTTGTAATACTAATACATATACACTCTTCCGTATTTTGCTTTTTAAAAACTTTATATCATTTAAACATTTCCATGAGTTATATGTTTCATAATGATGCTTGTACTTATTATTTTCAGTTGAATCCAGAGTTCAGTAGCTTTATACACGTTCCTCTTTTTCTGGACATTTCTTAATTTTCAATTTTCACAGAGCAAATTTGTACAGATAAATTGTACCCAATTTGGTGATTTCCTTTGGCTATTCCTCAGAGCAAACTTACTCAAAGTATATGAAGTGTTGTAGCTTTTCTTAAATTTTTGTTACCAAAGATGAACTAATTTATAGTACCTCCAGCAGTTTGCAGGCATTCTATTTTCCCTATAGCCACTTTGGTTCTATTTAATTTTTTGCTCATTTTACATATAATGGCATCTTCAAGTTGTTATATTTCATTTCTTCAGTGACACTGTCCGTTTTTCACATGTAATGATTTATTATCTGAAATTTCCGTGTCAAATTTTAATTACATTTGCTACCTATCATGAAGATCTTTTCATATCACCTCCTTTGAATTGATATGTTATGAATTACATTGAGGAATGATGATTGTTACGTATTTTTTCTTTTTCAGTCATTTTTCTTTTGAAATTTATTAGATTTTGTTGTTTAAACATCTTTTCAAAAAAATCTTTTAAATTGCTTATCTTGTCCTTTCAAGGCAATTTTTTCACTTAATCTCCCATTTGCAACAGAGTCAAGCATACTAGTTTCTTTTAGTTCTTTAGCTGTATGTGTTTGTTTCTTGTAAATGTTCATTGCTTTAATGCATGTGGAATTTATTTAACTTAACTTACAAAACATAGATTTAAAGTACTCTTTCTTTACCCTGATACCCAGTTCTCCTGGTAGCACTTAGTAAATAGGTATTCTTTAAAAAATTTTTAAATCTACCTAATCATATGCTACATAATCACATAGAAGTTTCCATTTCATTCTAGATTCATTGTTTTGTCTTTAATCCAATTTTTTGCATTTCTTCTTCTTCTTCTTCTTCTTTTTTTTTTTTTTTTTTTTTTTGTGATGGAGTCTCTTGCCCTGTCCCCAAGGCTGGAGTGCAGTGGTGTGATCTCGGTTTGCTGCAACCTTCACCTCCTGGGTTCAAGTGATTCTCCTGCCTCAGTCTCCCGAGAAGCTGGGATTACACACCTGGCTAATTTTTTTGAATTTTTAGTAGAGATGGGGTTTCACCATGTTGGCCAGGCTGGTCTGGAACTCCTGACCTCAGGTGATCCAGCCACCTCGGCCTCCCAAAGTGCTGGGATTATAGGCGTAAGCCCAGCCTTTTTGCATTTCTTTTGCCCTTTGTTTACAAAGTCAGTAGGTCATCTTCAACGTCATTAACTTTATCTCAAAACTTTTTTTCTAGGTAAATTTATCAGTTTTTTCAACAACCTTTGAAACATCATTTGAGTGTCTTTAGTTTGTTAAATTATACTAATAACTTAAAGAATATTATCACTTGTAATTTATTTAGTCATCTCCAGCCAGGAATTAAATTCATTCCTCTTTTTATTCCTATTTATGTTTATTATTTATCATGTTAAAAAAGATTTAAGGAATATAAAATATTTTCTAAAGAAAGCTAATATCCAGATTACAACCAAATTATTAAAGATTTGTGGTAGATAATAGAGAAGAAAAAGGCAAATGAAACTTCAAGCCATAAAAAGATGAAAAAAGTATTAGCAAATGCTCTTTACTGTATTCACCTATAAAATAACGTTTCTCCTTATGAAAACGGAGTCAAATTCCTTACAGAGCTTCTGTCTCTAAAGGTTGTGAGCATTAATGAGATGATACATGTAAAAGCTTCTATAAGAGCAAATGTTAACAGGATTGGACTAGGTAGTAGTAACATAACAGGTACAGTGGGTCCTCCATATCCATAGGTTCTGCATTTTTGGATTCAGCCAACGGTGGATTGACAATATTATGGAAAAAAACACCAATAAAACAGAATAATACAACAATAAAAAATAAATAGAAAATAATATAGTGTAACAGCTATTTACATAGTGTTTACATTGTACTGGGTATTAGAAGAAATCGAGAGATGATTTAAAATATATGCGAAGATGTGCATAGATTATCTGCAAGTACGACAGCATTTTATATCAGGGACTTGCGCATCTGTGGATTTTCATATTCCAGGGGAGTGTTAGAACCAATCCCCAGAAGATACTGAGGTCCTATGTAGGGATGTAATGAAACGTGGGAGATACTGAGGTCCTATGTAGGGATGTAATGAAACGTGAGAGATACTGAGGTCCTATGTAGGGATGTAATGAAACGTGAGAGATACTGAGGTCCTACTGTAGGGATGTAATGAAACGTGGGAGATACTGAGGTCCTACTGTAGGGATGTAATGAAACGTGGGAGATACTGAGGTCCTACTGTAGGGATGTAATGAAACGTGGGAGATACTGAGGTCCTACTGTAGGGATGTAATGAAACGTGAGAGATACTGAGGTCCTACTGTAGGGATGTAATGAAACGTGGGAGATACTGAGGTCCTATGTAGGGATGTAATGAAACGTGGGAGATACTGAGGTCCTACTGTAGGGATGTAATGAAACGTGAGAGATACTCAGGTCCTACTGTAGGGATGTAATGAAACGTGGGAGATACTGAGGTCCTATGTAGGGATGTAATGAAACGTGAGAGATACTGAGGTCCTACTGTAGGGATGTAATGAAACGTGAGAGATACTGAGGTCCTATGTAGGGATGTAATGAAACGTGAGAGATACTGAGGTCCTATGTAGGGATGTAATGAAACGTGAGAGATACTGAGGTCCTATGTAGGGATGTAATGAAACGTGAGAGATACTGAGGTCCTATGTAGGGATGTAATGAAACGTGGGAGATACTGAGGTCCTATGTAGGGATGTAATGAAACGTGAGAGATACTGAGGTCCTATGTAGGGATGTAATGAAACGTGAGAGATACTGAGGTCCTATGTAGGGATGTAATGAAACGTGGGAGATACTGAGGTCCTACTGTAGGGATGTAATGAAACGTGGGAGATACTGAGGTCCTATGTAGGGATGTAATGAAACGTGAGAGATACTGAGGTCCTATGTAGGGATGTAATGAAACGTGAGAGATACTGAGGTCCTATGTAGGGATGTAATGAAACGTGGGAGATACTGAGGTCCTACTGTAGGGATGTAATGAAACGTGGGAGATACTGAGGTCCTATGTAGGGATGTAATGAAACGTGAGAGATACTGAGGTCCTATGTAGGGATGTAATGTAACGTGAGAGATACTGAGGTCCTACTGTAGGGATGTAATGAAACGTGAGAGATACTGAGGTCCTACTGTAGGGATGTAATGAAACGTGGGAGATACTGAGGTCCTATGTAGGGATGTAATGAAACGTGAGAGATACTGAGGTCCTATGTAGGGATGTAATGAAACGTGGGAGATACTGAGGTCCTATGTAGGGATGTAATGAAACGTGAGAGATACTGAGGTCCTATGTAGGGATGTAATGAAACGTGAGAGATACTGAGGTCCTACTGTAGGGATGTAATGAAACGTGAGAGATACTGAGGTCCTATGTAGGGATGTAATGTAACGTGGGAGATACTGAGGTCCTACTGTAGGGATGTAATGAAACGTGAGAGATACTGAGGTCCTACTCTAGGGATGTAATGAAACGTGAGAGATACTGAGGTCCTATGTAGGGATGTAATGAAACGTGAGAGATACTGAGGTCCTACTGTAGGGATGTAATGAAACGTGAGAGATACTGAGGTCCTACTGTAGGGATGTAATGAAACGTGGGAGATACTGAGGTCCTATGTAGGGATGTAATGAAACGTGAGAGATACTGAGGTCCTACTGTAGGGATGTAATGAAACGTGGGAGATACTGAGGTCCTACTGTAGGGATGTAATGAAACGTGAGAGATACTGAGGTCCTACTGTAGGGATGTAATGAAACGTGAGAGATACTGAGGTCCTATGTAGGGATGTAATGAAACGTGAGAGATACTGAGGTCCTACTGTAGGGATGTAATGAAACATGAGAGATACTGAGGTCCTACTGTAGGGATGTAATGAAACGTGGGAGATACTGAGGTCCTACTGTAGGGATGTAATGAAACGTGAGAGATACTGAGGTCCTACTGTAGGGATGTAATGAAACGTGAGAGATACTGAGGTCCTATGTAGGGATGTAATGAAACGTGAGAGATACTGAGGTCCTACTGTAGGGATGTAATGAAACGTGGGAGATACTGAGGTCCTATGTAGGGATGTAATGAAACGTGAGAGATACTGAGGTCCTATGTAGGGATGTAATGAAACGTGAGAGATACTGAGGTCCTATGTAGGGATGTAATGAAACGTGAGAGATACTGAGGTCCTACTGTAGGGATGTAATGAAACGTGAGAGATACTGAGGTCCTACTGTAGGGATGTAATGAAACGTGGGAGATACTGAGGTCCTATGTAGGGATGTAATGAAACGTGAGAGATACTGAGGTCCTATGTAGGGATGTAATGAAACGTGAGAGATACTGAGGTCCTATGTAGGGATGTAATGAAACGTGAGAGATACTGAGGTCCTACTGTAGGGATGTAATGAAACGTGGGAGATACTGAGGTCCTACTGTAGGGATGTAATGAAACGTGAGAGATACTGAGGTCCTACTGTAGGGATGTAATGAAACGTGAGAGATACTGAGGTCCTATGTAGGGATGTAATGAAACGTGGGAGATACTGAGGTCCTATGTAGGGATGTAATGAAACGTGGGAGATACTGAGGTCCTATGTAGGGATGTAATGAAACGTGAGAGATACTGAGGTCCTATGTAGGGATGTAATGAAACGTGAGAGATACTGAGGTCCTACTGTAGGGATGTAATGAAACGTGAGAGATACTGAGGTCCTATGTAGGGATGTAATGAAACGTGAGAGATACTGAGGTCCTATGTAGGGATGTAATGAAACGTGAGAGATACTGAGGTCCTATGTAGGGATGTAATGAAACGTGAGAGATACTGAGGTCCTACTGTAGGGATGTAATGAAACGTGAGAGATACTGAGGTCCTACTGTAGGGATGTAATGAAACGTGGGAGATACTGAGGTCCTATGTAGGGATGTAATGAAACGTGAGAGATACTGAGGTCCTACTGTAGGGATGTAATGAAACGTGAGAGATACTGAGGTCCTACTGTAGGGATGTAATGAAACGTGGGAGATACTGAGGTCCTATGTAGGGATGTAATGAAACGTGAGAGATACTGAGGTCCTATGTAGGGATGTAATGAAATGTGAGAGATACTGAGGTCCTACTGTAGGGATGTAATGAAACATGGGAGATACTGAGGTCCTACTGTAGGGATGTAATGTAACGTGAGAGATACTGAGGTCCTATGTAGGGATGTAATGAAACGTGGGAGATACTGAGGTCCTACTGTAGGGATGTAATGAAACGTGGGAGATACTGAGGTCCTATGTAGGGATGTAATGAAACGTGGGAGATACTGAGGTCCTATGTAGGGATGTAATGAAACGTGGGAGATACTGAGGTCCTATGTAGGGATGTAATGAAACGTGAGAGATACTGAGGTCCTACTGTAGGGATGTAATGAAACGTGAGAGATACTGAGGTCCTACTGTAGGGATGTAATGAAACGTGGGAGATACTGAGGTCCTACTGTAGGGATGTTATGAAACGTGAGAGATACTGAGGTCCTATGTAGGGATGTAATGAAACGTGGGAGATACTGAGGTCCTATGTAGGGATGTAATGAAACGTGAGAGATACTGAGGTCCTATGTAGGGATGTAATGAAACGTGAGAGATACTGAGGTCCTATGTAGGGATGTAATGAAACGTGGGAGATACTGAGGTCCTACTGTAGGGATGTAATGAAATGTGGGAGATACTGAGGTCCTATGTAGGGATGTAATGAAATGTGAGAGATACTGAGGTCCTACTGTAGGGATGTAATGAAACATGGGAGATACTGAGGTCCTACTGTAGGGATGTAATGAAACGTGGGAGATACTGAGGTCCTATGTAGGGATGTAATGAAACGTGAGAGATACTGAGGTCCTATGTAGGGATGTAATGAAACGTGAGAGATACTGAGGTCCTATGTAGGGATGTAATGAAACGTGAGAGATACTGAGGTCCTACTGTAGGGATGTAATGAAACGTGGGAGATACTGAGGTCCTACTGTAGGGATGTAATGAAACGTGAGAGATACTGAGGTCCTACTGTAGGGATGTAATGAAACGTGAGAGATACTGAGGTCCTATGTAGGGATGTAATGAAACGTGGGAGATACTGAGGTCCTATGTAGGGATGTAATGAAACGTGGGAGATACTGAGGTCCTATGTAGGGATGTAATGAAACGTGAGAGATACTGAGGTCCTATGTAGGGATGTAATGAAACGTGAGAGATACTGAGGTCCTATGTAGGGATGTAATGAAACGTGAGAGATACTGAGGTCCTACTGTAGGGATGTAATGAAACGTGAGAGATACTGAGGTCCTACTGTAGGGATGTAATGAAACGTGGGAGATACTGAGGTCCTATGTAGGGATGTAATGAAACGTGAGAGATACTGAGGTCCTACTGTAGGGATGTAATGAAACGTGAGAGATACTGAGGTCCTACTGTAGGGATGTAATGAAACGTGGGAGATACTGAGGTCCTATGTAGGGATGTAATGAAACGTGAGAGATACTGAGGTCCTATGTAGGGATGTAATGAAATGTGAGAGATACTGAGGTCCTACTGTAGGGATGTAATGAAACATGGGAGATACTGAGGTCCTACTGTAGGGATGTAATGTAACGTGAGAGATACTGAGGTCCTATGTAGGGATGTAATGAAACGTGGGAGATACTGAGGTCCTACTGTAGGGATGTAATGAAACGTGGGAGATACTGAGGTCCTATGTAGGGATGTAATGAAACGTGGGAGATACTGAGGTCCTATGTAGGGATGTAATGAAACGTGGGAGATACTGAGGTCCTATGTAGGGATGTAATGAAACGTGAGAGATACTGAGGTCCTACTGTAGGGATGTAATGAAACGTGGGAGATACTGAGGTCCTACTGTAGGGATGTTATGAAACGTGAGAGATACTGAGGTCCTATGTAGGGATGTAATGAAACGTGGGAGATACTGAGGTCCTATGTAGGGATGTAATGAAACGTGAGAGATACTGAGGTCCTATGTAGGGATGTAATGAAACGTGAGAGATACTGAGGTCCTACTGTAGGGATGTAATGAAACGTGGGAGATACTGAGGTCCTACTGTAGGGATGTAATGAAACGTGGGAGATACTGAGGTCCTATGTAGGGATGTAATGAAATGTGAGAGATACTGAGGTCCTACTGTAGGGATGTAATGAAACATGGGAGATACTGAGGTCCTACTGTAGGGATGTAATGAAACGTGGGAGATACTGAGGTCCTATGTAGGGATGTAATGAAACGTGAGAGATACTGAGGTCCTACTGTAGGGATGTAATGAAACGTGGGAGATACTGAGGTCCTATGTAGGGATGTAATGAAACGTGAGAGATACTGAGGTCCTACTGTAGGGATGTAATGAAACATGGGAGATACTGAGGTCCTACTGTAGGGATGTAATGAAACGTGAGAGATACTGAGGTCCTACTGTAGGGATGTAATGAAACGTGAGAGATACTGAGGTCCTACTGTAGGGATGTAATGAAACGTGAGAGATACTGAGGTCCTATGTAGGGATGTAATGTAACGTGAGAGATACTGAGGTCCTATGTAGGGATGTAATGAAACGTGAGAGATACTGAGGTCCTATGTAGGGATGTAATGAAACGTGAGAGATACTGAGGTCCTATGTAGGGATGTAATGAAATGTGGGAGATACTGAGGTCCTATATAGGGATGTAATGAAACGTGAGAGATACTGAGGTCCTACTGTAGGGATGTAATGAAACGTGGGAGATACTGAGGTCCTACTGTAGGGATGTAATGAAACGTGGGAGATACTGAGGTCCTATGTAGGGATGTAATGAAATGTGAGAGATACTGAGGTCCTACTGTAGGGATGTAATGAAACATGGGAGATACTGAGGTCCTACTGTAGGGATGTAATGAAACGTGGGAGATACTGAGGTCCTATGTAGGGATGTAATGAAACGTGAGAGATACTGAGGTCCTACTGTAGGGATGTAATGAAACATGGGAGATACTGAGGTCCTACTGTAGGGATGTAATGAAACGTGAGAGATACTGAGGTCCTACTGTAGGGATGTAATGAAACGTGAGAGATACTGAGGTCCTACTGTAGGGATGTAATGAAACGTGGGAGATACTGAGGTCCTACTGTAGGGATGTAATGAAACGTGAGAGATACTGAGGTCCTATGTAGGGATGTAATGAAACGTGAGAGATACTGAGGTCCTATGTAGGGATGTAATGAAACGTGAGAGATACTGAGGTCCTACTGTAGGGATGTAATGAAACGTGGGAGATACTGAGGTCCTATGTAGGGATGTAATGAAATGTGAGAGATACTGAGGTCCTACTGTAGGGATGTAATGAAACATGGGAGATACTGAGGTCCTACTGTAGGGATGTAATGAAACGTGGGAGATACTGAGGTCCTATGTAGGGATGTAATGAAACGTGAGAGATACTGAGGTCCTACTGTAGGGATGTAATGAAATGTGGGAGATACTGAGGTCCTATGTAGGGATGTAATGAAATGTGGGAGATACTGAGGTCCTACTGTAGGGATGTAATGAAACATGAGAGATACTGAGGTCCTATGTAGGGATGTAATGAAACGTGGGAGATACTGAGGTCCTACTGTAGGGATGTAATGAAACGTGAGAGATACTGAGGTCCTACTGTAGGGATGTAATGAAACGTGGGAGATACTGAGGTCCTATGTAGGGATGTAATGAAATGTGAGAGATACTGAGGTCCTACTGTAGGGATGTAATGAAACGTGGGAGATACTGAGGTCCTATGTAGGGATGTAATGAAATGTGAGATACTGAGGTCCTACTGTAGGGATGTAATGAAACGTGGGAGATACTGAGGTCCTACTGTAGGGATGTAATGAAATGTGAGAGATACTGAGGTCCTACTGTAGGGATGTAATGAAATGTGAGAGATACTGAGGTCCTATGTAGGGATGTAATGAAACGTGAGAGATACTGAGGTCCTATGTAGGGATGTAATGAAACGTGAGAGATACTGAGGTCCTACTGTAGGGATGTAATGAAACGTGAGAGATACTGAGGTCCTACTGTAGGGATGTAATGAAACGTGGGAGATACTGAGGTCCTACTGTAGGGATGTAATGAAACGTGGGAGATACTGAGGTCCTACTGTAGGGATGTAATGAAACATGAGAGATACTGAGGTCCTATGTAGGGATGTAATGAAACGTGAGAGATACTGAGGTCCTACTGTAGGGATGTAATGAAACGTGGGAGATACTGAGGTCCTACTGTAGGGATGTAATGAAACGTGGGAGATACTGAGGTCCTATGTAGGGATGTAATGAAACGTGAGAGATACTGAGGTCCTATGTAGGGATGTAATGAAACGTGAGAGATACTGAGGTCCTATGTAGGGATGTAATGAAACGTGGGAGATACTGAGGTCCTACTGTAGGGATGTAATGAAACGTGGGAGATACTGAGGTCCTACTGTAGGGATGTAATGAAACGTGGGAGATACTGAGGTCCTACTGTAGGGATGTAATGAAACGTGGGAGATACTGAGGTCCTATGTAGGGATGTAATGAAACGTGAGAGATACTGAGGTCCTACTGTAGGGATGTAATGAAACGTGAGAGATACTGAGGTCCTACTGTAGGGATGTAATGAAACGTGGGAGATACTGAGGTCCTACTGTAGGGATGTAATGAAACGTGGGAGATACTGAGGTCCTACTGTAGGGATGTAATGAAACGTGGGAGATACTGAGGTCCTATGTAGGGATGTAATGAAACGTGAGAGATACTGAGGTCCTACTGTAGGGATGTAATGAAACGTGGGAGATACTGAGGTCCTATGTAGGGATGTAATGAAACGTGGGAGATACTGAGGTCCTACTGTAGGGATGTAATGAAACGTGGGAGATACTGAGGTCCTATGTAGGGATGTAATGAAACGTGAGAGATACTGAGGTCCTACTGTAGGGATGTAATGAAACGTGAGAGATACTCAGGTCCTACTGTAGGGATGTAATGAAACGTGGGAGATACTGAGGTCCTATGTAGGGATGTAATGAAACGTGGGAGATACTGAGGTCCTACTGTAGAGATGTAATGAAACGTGAGAGATGCTATAATTTTCTTGTAAAAGGAGGCACTCACTTCATCAGGAGAGAACTTTTAATTTTTCCGGTAGGATTTTGTGAGAAATTTGCCTCATGTTACTTCATTTAGAGCGGTGGTTCTCAATTAAGGCTCAGTTTTGGCGCTAAGGAATCTTTGGCACTGTCTGGGGACATTGGCAACTTGAGGGGTGCTACTGGCATCTAGTGAGCAGAGTGCTGGGGTGCTGCTAAGCATACTGTGGTTCTCCGGATGGTCCCCACAGCAAAGAATTTCTCGGCCCACACTGCAAATAGTGCTGAAGTTTGAAACCACGTTTAGAAACACTTTGAACGCCAGTTCTTTATCCCAAGTGTTACTGTGGATGAAGTTTTCATGATTAGCTTTGGAAACCTAATACGTATGGCCATATTTATATTTTTTTCTATGTAGAGCTAAGACCAAGGCTGTGAAGTTAAAACTCTGTAGTGGCAGTGCCACAGTACCCAGTAATATCACCTAGGTACATAGTTTTCTGGTACCGTGCTCTAATTTGATGTGAAATAATGCTAGGAGAGTTGTGGTGAGTAATTTACGTAACATACACATTAACCATCATTCCCAGGCACGTAATTCCAGATTGAAGTTAATATACCACGTGATTGAAGCATTCTGTATTATTGTTAAAGAAGACTTGGTACTCTAGAAGTATTTAATAATTGTCACACAATCGTAATCGAATGACTGGTTATATTTTTGGTGTGTCATAGAATAGTAGAATAGCAATTAATTATGTCTTCTTATTTTAATCATTTTTATCACAATGTTTTGTGTTTTAAATTTCTGGCTATTTAGGTGATCTGTTGATGTTTTCATGAAATAGGAGAAGTAAAGGGAAACATTACTACCTTATTTCTGTTTTTTGAAGGAATTATTTTAGTATTTCTATGTTAAGTATAATAATTCTAGGATTAAAATATTCATTAAGTGTTTTGTACTTAATGATTTGTTTGTTTGTTTGTTTGTTTTTAAGACAGGGTCTTGCTCTATGACCCAGGCAGGAGTGCAGTGGTGTGATCTCAGCTCACTGCAGCCTCCTTCTACCGGGTTCAAGTCATTCTCATGCCTCAGCCACCCGAGTAGCTGGGATTCCAGGAGTGTGCCACCATGCCTGGCTAATTTTGTGTGTCTGTTTTTATTAGAGACGGGGTTTCACCATGTTGGCCAGGCTGGTCCTAGCGTCATGTGTTCTGCCTGCCTCGGCCTCTACAAGTGCTGGGATTACAGGTATGAACCAGCACACCTGGCCTTATACTTAATGTTTTGAATAGTTTATGTTTAATCTTTATCAGATGCCGTTTTGATATTCAAAGGTCAATTTTGCTAGTTACGTTAATAAGCACGTAGTAAGTTTATTTTATTTGTGAAGATTAACACTTGACCTGCAGGGTTCGTTTTCACTTTTTGTTATTCAGCGACTGCCACTTGTGATGTTAAGTTCATCACTGGCTTCACTGTTCCAGGTAGAAGTTACAGTTTGCCAGAGAGCAGTAGTACTACTTTTCTATTTTTTCTCTTTTTTAACTCTGAAAAATAAAATACATTTTTAAAGTATGCACATGCACATGTAGATGTGCCGTGTAAAGAATACTTATAACATGATCATCTCGAGAAATTGGAGTATTGTTGGCATCCCAGAAATCATATGTGTATTTCTTTGCTATCATTTTTCTCTTCTGTTCCTCTAGAGATTACTATTCTGACTTTTCTTCTTCTTTGCTTTTCTTTATGACCTGCACATATATCAAAAAGTATAATTTAGTTTTGTATATTTTGTACTTCAATAAATGGAATTATTGTATTTATTCTTTTGTCACTTCTTTTGTTGATCATTATTTGTGAGATTCATTTGTATTAGTTATATGTAGCATCCATTCCTTTATTGTCCTTGTACTGTGTTTATTTAATTCAGAATTCCACATTTATATTGAAAGTGCTCTGAAAAGATGATTCATTTCTTTTCAATTTTCCATTCTTTGAATACTTCAGATAGTACCAAAAGTAATTCCTTTTGGCAGAAAGTGAGTTTAGAAGTAAGTGGTTACTTTGCTTTTTGTTTTTGGTTCAACACATTAAAATGTTCTGATTGGATTAAACACTGTCTTACATGTGAAATGAAAATGATACCTGAAAAACTGAGAGAATCTGAGGATCCCAGAGATTCTAAACACTTTTTTGTCATTTATCATGGCCTTAGATATGAATACTCTTCCTTGCGATGTCATGTTGCCACTCAGTTGTATCCTATTTCTACCTTTGTGTTTTGGACAGTTAATTACTGTGATTTATAGTAACTTATCTCATACTTTTTGGTCTCAGAAGCCTCTTTGCATTTAAACATTATTAAAGTTCCCAAAGTGATTTTTTTTTTCTTTTTTTAAATAGAGACTGAGTCTTAACTATGTTGCCCAGGCTGGTCTCGAACTCCTGGCCTCAAGGGATGCTCTCACCTTGGCCTCCCAGGGTGCTGGGATTATAGGCGTGAGCCACTGCACCAGGCCTCAAAGTGATTTTTTTATATGGGTTATATATGATGTACATGTGCAGATCTTTTGACCCAGCTATCCCATGTCGTAGATTTATATGCATATACATGTCCAAAAATATAAAAATACATATGTACAAGGTGACTTATAACATTATTCGTAATTGCAAAATTTTGAAAACCTAATTGCCTATAGGTGGGAGAGTGCTTAAATTCACCATGGTGAATCTACACAAAGGAGACTGGCAGTTTTAAAAAAGAAATGAAACGTGAGCAAAAAAAAAAAAAGATAGTATTTTAATCATGAATGAAATACATATCCACGAGTTTATACTGATATAAATAAGTAATCAAATACATAAATAAATGGCATATGGACAGACGGTTCTTTCTCATAGAAGAATTTCAGTTAATAAGTATAGATGGAAATAGACCAAAAGAAAATCACCATGAGACAAACTGCTGGTTGTGAAAGTTAGTGTGTGAAAGTTTGAGGTTAAACATGGCTTTCATAGTCTCAAAATGTTTTACCTAAGGTGTTTATTTATTTTAACAGAAGACTATAACTTTTCAGTGAAGAAACCTACCAGGACACCTTAACAAAGTGTTCAGAGTTAACGTTACCAGTAATAAAGAGACATTGACCTCATGAACCCCTTGATATAAGGCACTGAGAGGGACACGATATCATTTCTGTGTTATTCTTTCCAAAAATGTGTAACCTCATTCCAGTAATGAGAAAATGCCAGACAAATGCAAATTCTGGGACATTTTACGACATAACTGAGCAGTACACTTTAAATATGTCAAGATGATGAAAGACAAGGAAAGACTGAGCAGTTACAGATGTATTTGAGGGGAAATGTCAGCTAAATGAATTGTGGGATCTTGGATTAAAGCAGATTTCAGGAAAAGAAACAGAAAATTAGCTGGGTATAGTGGTGCATACCTATAAGTAGTCCCAGCTACTTGGGAGGCTGAAGAGGGAGGATCACTTGAGCCCAGGAGTTTGAGGTTGCAGTGAGCCCAGGAGTTTGAGGTTGCAGTAAGCCCTGTTTGCGCCACTGCGCTTCAGCCTGCAAGACAGAGTGAGACCCTGTCTCAAAAAAAGAAAAAAAAAAAAATCCAGAAAGAAAGGACATTGGTGGAAAAACAATGAAAGGACATTGGTGGAAAAACAATGAAAGTAAGGTTCTCAGGTTGGTAAATAGCATTGTACCAGTGTTAATTTCCCAGTTTTGATCATCTTATTATGGTTATGTAAACCATAAACATTACAGGAGCCTGTATAAGGAGCAGATGGGCACTGTTCTGTTTTTGCAGCTTTTCTGTATGTTCATAATTAATTCAGAATAAAAGTTTCATTTAACAAATGTATTGACACTATATTTCTCAGCACTTTTAATCACCCAGTTCACTTTGCCATCTCTTTGAAATAAGTATGCTTTGGAATTTAAAAATGTCTTACTACCAAAATTAACATAACAGGTTAGTTAGCTCAGGCATTTTTCCTGAATTTAGGAATGCAGATATTATGTTCTCATATTGTTGACTTCGTAAACCCGTAGCTTAATTAGGAATGTAGCTGATCAGGCCGGGCACGGTGGCTCATGCCTGTAATCCCAGTACTTTGGGAGGCTGAGGTGGGTGGATCACCTGAGGTCGGGAGTTCAAGACCAGCATGACCAACATGGAGAAACCCCGTCTCCACTAAAAATAGAAAAGTAGCCGGGCGTGGTGGCACATGCCTGTAATCCCAGCTACTCAGGAGGCTGAGGCAGGAGAATCGCTTGAACCTGGGAGGTGGAGGTTGCGGTAAGCCGAGATCATGCAACTGCACTCTAGCCTGGGCAACAACAGCAAAACTGCATCTCAAAAAAATAAAAATAAAAAGGATGTAGCTAATCAAGTTGATCGTTCTAAAGATTAGACTCAAATCCTCAAGCCATGATGATGTAATATGGCTATTATCAGTAGAGTTATACCTAGACCTAGAGATGAACCTTGACCTGTCTGTATCCTTCAAGTATAGAAGGTTTAATTTTACTCATTTTTAAACATACTTGAGATGTCTTTCATTTTTTCAATATAAATTTATCGAATGCTTTCTAAGTGTCAGGCACTGTTGCTAATCTTTGGTTATACAGCAGTGAAAAGACATGTTCTCTGCCCTTCTGGAACATTGTCTCATGGAAAAACAATAAAACTAAACAAATAAGTAAATATCAATCAGGGTAAGTACTACAAAGAAATAAACAGGACACTGTGATAGATGATGGGGGAGGGAAATATTTTGGGCAACAAATTTAGGTAGTGACATCAGAGGGGTCCTCCCAAAGGATATTGAGATCTGAAAAAGCCGTATAAAAAGTGGAGAAGACAAAAAATTGAGGTTACCCATATGGCAGTGAAAAGCTTGGCATTTTCAAAGTAGAGAATAGGTAAGGGTCAGGTCAAAAGGGACCTTATAGGCCATGAAAAGAAGTTTAGATTTTACAAGTAGTGAAACATTCTACGTGAAAAGTTGACAGGATCTGATTTGCATTTTCAGGATACTGTTTTTTGCAATATTTGGAGGATGATTGGAGTGGGACAAGAGTCATACAAAAGTGTTTGCTCACTGTTTCATACCTTTGTGTGCTGTGCAGTTTTCTATGCTACAAACAGTAATGTTGCACGAGACAAACAAGCTTCTTTCTCTCAAGAAGCTCACATTCTGGTAAGGGCTCTGTGAGAATTGCGGAGAGAGGTTTTTATTTATATTTAAAAAAATTTTTTTAGAGACAGACTCACTCTTGTCACTCAGGCTACAGTGCAGTGGCATGATCATAGTTCACTGCAGCCTCAAACTCCTGGACTTAAGCGATTCTCCTGCCTCAGCCTCTGGAGTATCTGGGACTATAGGGGTGTGCCACCACACCTGGCTAATTTTTTTTTTTTCTTCTTATTTTAAGTAGAGACTGAGTCTTGCTGTGTTGCCCAGGCTGGACTTGAACTCCTGGCCTCAAGCAGTCCTTCTGCCTTAGCCTCCAAAATGCATGGATTATACTTTACATTACTTATTATAACTTTTTATTTCTGCTGGCTGTCAAACGATGTTATAATACAAGTAGAATAATTTCAATTATAGTAAT
The DNA here is from genome assembly GCF_029289425.2 of Pan paniscus. Lineage (NCBI taxonomy): Eukaryota > Metazoa > Chordata > Mammalia > Primates > Hominidae > Pan > Pan paniscus. Next base: position 6,764,465 of record NC_073259.2, read on the forward strand.
TGCTATACGCAGAACTGAAATTAGGTAAATTCCAGCAACAGCAAGAACCTTTCAAATAAAACATATAGAAGCATAGTTCTAGCTGATTTGACTATTGGTGAATTGGGGATTAAAAAAAAGCTTTCTCTTGAAAGCCTACCCATCTTTTAAGGGGCAGATGCTTTTTCTTGCGAAGCTGCCTAAATCCTCACAGTTGGAATTAATCATACCTTCTGTTGTAATTTCATTAGTTTGTTTCTGCATTGATTTGGGGATTATTTTATATTACTTTGTATTATATACTAGTTGTGTGCTGGTTCCTCTGCATACTTGAGCTTGGGGATCATGTCTTGGTATTTTACATATAGTTGGTACTTCATAAATGTTTATTGATTTTAATTGTATCTGTAGATGTCAAGAACTTTCTGTCACATGCATCTTAGCCTGGTCTCTTAGTCTATTTGGGCTGCTATAGCAAAATACCGTAAACTGGCTAGCTTATAAACAATAGAAATTTATTTCTCACAGTTCTGTGCCTGGAAAGTCCAAGATCAAGGAACCAGCAGATTTGGTGTCTGGTACAGGTCCACTTTCTGGTTCATAGGTAGCACCTTCTTGTTGTGTCCTCACATGGTGGAAGGGGCAAGGCAGCTCTCTGCAGCCTCTTTTATAAGGGCATTAATGCCATTCATGAGGGCTCTGCTCTCATGACCTAATGACCTCCCAAAAGCTCCACCTCCTAATACCATCACATTGGTGATTAGATTTCAGCGTTTGAATTTTGGGAGCACACGAAGTTCAGATTCTGATTCTGATCTGATCTGATTCAGATCACGGCACCCGGCATTTGGAGCCTCCTATTAAAGCAAGCTCTGTTTTAACCTCATCTTGAAGTCAGATGCTTGGCTCCTCTGTTTTACACAAGCTGACAGTGTTGGTTTCTTTGAATATAACAGGTTTTCCTAATGTATGCTCTTCTACTTCCGCAGAATCTTTTTCCTGTGGATTTCCAGTTTTACTACATAAAGATTCTGCCTTCAAATTAACTTTTGTTGATGAACTCTGCCTGGACTTGTTATTGTCTTATCCATTGTTCCTTAGCCTGTGTGTTTAATCATGCTTTATTGTTTACATACTTTTCAATACATTGTTTTATAATTGCCCCTGTGAGATTTAACCCATTTAATTTTCCCTTCTCAGCTAGTTTATATCTTTCATAAGTGAAGAATTACTTTAAAATTTCTTTTTAGTTTTTCTTAAACATTGTTTTGCATAGGTTCATTAATTATGGCTGTACTTATTGAGTTATAAATAATAAAATTTAATTTAGTTATAATTTTTTTGGAGCTGAATGATATTCCGTTCAGTATCCTAATAAATATTATCTAAAATTCTGTAGGCTATCCTTTAAGAGCCTTGTATGTTTTAACACAGGAAATGCCATCTTCCCTTAGTTGAGAATATTAATTCTTTGAGCAGTGACACTCAGATACACCTTTCAACAAGGCTGTAAGTTTTAGTCACGTCCTAATAATGCAAAGTAGAGTGGACTGAAAGGAGGCTCCTATCAATAGTGGTTTGGGGCTTTGTTTTCCTTTATAACAAAGATAAGTATCTGAATTTAACCTTGAAAGAGGTTGTTGTGAGAGAGATTAATGGAATGCTGAAAGAATGCTGTGGTGCTGTGAGTCAGCTCTCCCGAAACCAATGAATATTAAGAATAAAGTTCAAAGAAAGTGAAAACAATGGAAATAGAGCCGGGGAAAATCAGCTTTACATATATTTAAGCATATTCTCTTCTTAGATATATAGTCAATGAAACATTTGTGTTTTTCTCTGTAATTTGATTTAACTCTGTCTACAAAAACAGTTTCTTCATTTTGGTAAGAGATTTTTTTTCCTTTCTGAGAATGAACACTACTTATCCTTCATTTTTAGATTTGCCAGGGGGATAATTATTTAAGAAAGCCTTTTATAAAAATTAAGATTGACATCTTTTTAGGAATACTATTTCTAGAAATAGTATGTGATTTGTCACATGCTGGATACATCTAATATATTAATGTTCCTGTTTTTGCAAAAATAAATTTTGATTTCCTGTTTCTAGAACTTTTCCTTCACCTATTTAAATGTTTAATCCTGTATCATTTCTTCCTTTTTAATAAAAATTTTTTCTTAGTAAAACAGGGCTTTTTCTATATAGAATATTGTCGTAGGTGAGTTTTTATGGTGTTCTTAATGAATATTAGAGTAACGGATCACAATGGAAAAGTATGCATATAAATCAGCATCTGTTTTTACATCCCTGTGGATAGTTGCTGAAATTACGCATGAAAATTCTCTTTTACTGCAGGTGAAGCACCTACACAAATTGTTGGTTACGTGTGCAGCTTTTAAAAACTCCTATCTCAAACTGGGCCACTTTTTACCATTTAGAAAGAAAGCAAAAACACGGCTTAACATTATTTTTTAAAATTCTGCAGTGTTCGAAATGGACTCTATAGTACTTTTCCCTCTGGCCACATGTCAGTTCAATTTAATAGCAGTGAAATTTATTGAAAGACTTTATTGATAGGACTAATGTGCTCTCCATAAAATGATAAATAAAATTACATTAGGCACTAAAATTATTAAAAACTGGACTACTAAGTTCTCACTTTAGTGAAATGAATGGTTTACTCCTTTCCTTTGTGTTGTGTGAGCTCTTCTTGGTTTGCATTTGGAAGGAAAAGTCTCCAATGAGATTCTTTTTTTTCTTAAATTTTATTTTTAATTATAATGGATACATAATAGTTATACATATTTACGAGGTACACATGATGTTTTGATACAAGCATGTAATGTGTAATGATCAGATCTGGGTAATTAGGGTACTCATCCCCTCAAGCATTTATCATTTCTCTGTGTTAGGAACGTTATAATTCTAGTCTTTTAGGTATTTTAACATGTACAACAAAGTGTTGTTAATTATAGTTGCCTTATTACGCCACTGAATACTAATCCTGTTATTTTTTAAGAGAACAGAAGCAGGTATGCAAATAGTCCATTTTCTAAGACCTCAGAAGCAAAGGTCAGCCTCTTATGGGCCACATCAGTTGTCTGTTATTTTAAGGAAAAGATATTTTTGGGATTTTTTGGTAAAGACTTTGAAAAGGTATGCTTGTTCTTTTTATAAGCATTACAGATCAAAGATTTATAGTGTCCTAGGATTAGGTAAACTCCATGTCCTCGCCCAAGTTTCTCATACTCAGCTACCATGATTTTCAGGATGAGACCCTTCCCAGTCTATATGGGATATTTGTACTCTATGCTCTGTAAAATTTATTGATATAAAGCATCATTTTTATATGTGTACTTTTCTGTTTATTTAATGAAATACATCTTTTGTTTTGACTTTGGTTTTTAACAATTGGGGTTATAACAGAGCACCACTCTTAACTGAGGGGAGACATTTGAGGAGTTTTAAGGAGAAGGAGGGAGAGAATATTTTTAAATTTTAACCCACAGTATTGCCTTAAACTAGTTGGTGTGTAACCAAATTCTGTCTCTGTGTTGTGCTAGCTTTCACTTCATCAGTGCATCTGGCTTCAATTTTTTTCCCCACAAAGCATCTGAGAAGTTGGTAAATGAATTCTGACATGTTGAATGATTTTAATGAAATCTTCTGGATGTGTATATATGCTTAGGGGATGGGGAAGAGGGAGGCAGAATAAGCAGTGGGGTTGAAGGTAACAAAGAATTACTGTCTCTTTACATTAAGGATAATGGATAACAGTTAACATTAATATCTTTCAGAACAGGTTAAAGTCTATCTGGTAAGTGGTGTTTACTTCCAAGGAAGCAGCTCTTATTATTAATTCAAATAAATGACTTCCATTACCATGTCAGAATGAGAGTTGGGAGAGGGAGGAGAGAATGTGGGAGATTGTTACTTTGGATAATCTTTGTGAAATCTGAATTGGCCTTCTTTCTGCTGCAGAAAAAGGCAAAAGCTTAGGAAGATCTACCATTATCAAGTAGCTCTTTTTTATGTTACTATACTGTAGAGCCTTGTTAACAATTTTTGAGGGAGATGTTTGAGGGAACAACAAATTAAATTTTAATTGCAGTTTATCCTCTGCCTTTGCTTTTCTGATTGAATGATTGGAAAGAAAGGCAGCTAGCTGGGTGCGGTGGCTCACACCTGTAATCCCAGCACTTTGGGAAGCCGAGGCGGGCAGATCACCTGAGGTCAGGAGTTCGAGACTAGCCTGACCAACATGGAGAAACCTTATCTCTACGAAAAATACAAAATTCGCCAGGCGTGGTGGTGCATGCCTGTAATCCCAACTACTCTGGAGGCCGAGGCAGGAGAATTGCTTGAACCCAGGAGGTGGAGGTTGTGGTGAGCCGAGATCACGCCATTGCACTCCAGCCTGGGCAACAAGAGGGAAACTGCATCTCAAAGAAAAAAAAGGCAGTAGAGGGTAGAGTCTTACAGCTCAGTGATGTGTAGCTTGGTGTTGACAGAGCTGACATCAAGAAGTAAAGTTCTGAGAGATGTATTGGGAGTGGTATCATGGGAGTTGCTATAGAGTCCAGTCTCTCCCTGTTAATCTGCCTGAGTGAAGCTATAGTTAGGCTGTCCCAACTTCTGCCCTAGTCTCTTTGAATATAGGAGTCGTGTTCTTTAAGGAGATGAGGGATTCTTTGAAAGGTCTTCCTTCTTCTCCCTCTACCAGACCCCTCAAAGTAGTCACACAAACCTCCTGCCGTGAACCCTGTACTCTGTGAGTGAAGTATTCGTATTTGATTTCAGCAAATATGTGAGGCTGGCAAAAGTAGGCTTCAGTTACATAATCCAATGGTAGGAAAAATGGTCTGGGTTCGTTTTGGTGAGTGCAAATGTGGTTAATAGCAGTTGAAGTAAAACTCTAAAGATACTGCTTTCATTTTAGGTGATATGAACTATTTAAAATGATAAAGCATGTTCCTTTGCTATCTCTAGATAGCTATTAAGTGAGATGTCTGTGACACACAGTACATTTCTAAATTTTGGGTTGCCTGAATTGTTTAAGCAGAGTAAAATAGCCAAGTTAGGGCAGGTGCATGGAATAAAACTCTCTCTCTACTTAGTCTTATTCCCCTAGGCTGCCAATTTAATGCTTTTTTCTAATTAGTGAGTGCTATAAAATGGCTTATCTCCAAACAGTACCTGTGTTAATGGCAAAAACCACAATTACTTTGGCACCAACCTAATAATTCCCCTTTGTAATTTTTTTAAATTTTATTTTTATTTTATTTTATTTTATTTTATTTTATATATTTTTTTGAGCCAGAGTCTTACTCCCTCTCCCAGGCTGGAGTGTGGTGGCATAATCTTGGCTCACTGCAACCACCGTCTCCCCGGTTCAGGCAATTCTCCCTGCCTCAGCCTCCCGAGTGGCTGGGATTACAGGTGTGCATCACCACCCAGGATAATTTTTGTATTTTTAGTAGAGATGTGGTTTCACCATGTTGGCCAGGCTGGTCTTGAACTCCTGACCTCAGGTGATCCACCCACCTTGGCTTCCCAAAGTGCTGGGATTACAAGCTTAATTTTTAATTGACAAATAATAATCGTACGTATGTATGGTGATGTTTGAATACATGTATACATTGTGGAATGATCAAATCAGGCTAATTAACATATCCATCACCTCACATACTTGTCATTTCTTTGTGGTGAGAACATCTCAAATCCACTTTTTTTTTAATACTTTAAGTTCTGGGTTTCATGTGCAGAATGTGCAGTTTTGTTACATAGGTATACACGTGCCATGGTGAGTTGCTGCACCTATCAACCTGTCACCTACATTAGCTATTTTCTCCTAATGTTATCCCTCCCCCAGCCCTAAACCCCCCCAACAGGCCCCAGTGTGTGATGTTCTCCTCCCTGTGTCCATGTGTTCTGATTGTTCACCTCCCACTTATGAGTGAGAACATGCGGTGTTTGGTTTTCTGTTCTTGTGTTAGTTTGCTGAGAATTAGGGTTTCCAGCTTCATCCATGTCCCTGCAAAGGACATGAGCTTATCCTTCTTTATGGCTGCATAGTATTCCGTGGTATATATGTGCCACATTTTCTTAATCCAGTCTATCGCTGATGGACATTTAGGTTGGTTCCAAGTCGTTGCTATTGTGAACAGTGCCACAATAAACATTCGTGTGCATGTGTCTTTATTATAGAATGATTTATAATCCTTTGGGGTATATACCCAGTAATGGGATTGCCGGGTCAAATGGTATTTCTAGTTCTAGATCCTTGAGGAATCACCACACTGTCTTCCACAATGGTTGAACTAGTTTACACTCCCACCAACAGTGTAAAAGCGTTCCTGTTTTTCCACAACCTCTTCAGCATCTGTTGCTTCCTGGCTTTTTTTTTTTTTTTTTTGAGACGGAGTCTCATTCTGTTGCCCAGGCTGGAGTGCAGTGGCGTGATCTCGGCTCACTGCAAGTTCTGCCTCCCGGGTTCACGCCATTCTCCTGCCTCAGCCTCCCGAGTAGCTGGGACTACAGGCACCCACCACCACTCCTGGCTAATTTTTTTTTGTATTTTTTTTAGTAGAGACGGGGTTTCACCGTGTTAGCCAGGATGGTCTCAATCTCCTGACCTTGTGATCCGCCCACCTCAACCTCCCAAAGTGCTGGGATTACAGGCGTGAGTTTAATGATCGCCATTCTAACAGGTGTGGGATGGTATCTCATTGTGGTTTTGATTTGCATTTCTCTAATGACCAGTGATGATGAGCATTTTTTCATGTCTGTTGGCTACATAAATGTCTCCTTTTGAGAAGTGTCTGTTCATATCCTTTGCCCATTTTTTGATGGGGTTTGCTTTTTTCTTGTAAATTTGTTTAAGTTCTTTGTAGATTCTGGATATTAGCCCTTTGTCAGATGGATAGATTGCAAAAATTTTCTCCCATTCTGTAGGTTGCCTGTTCACTCTGATGAAATCTACTTCTTTAAAAACAATTTTGAAATACACAGTTGTAATTTAAAATTAGACTCTGTTTTTGCCTTTTTTTTTTTTTATAACTTTTTCCCTTGTCTACTTTAAGACTAGAAGCAGTTATAATGAAAATTCATGAGGAAACAGGAGTTTAAAGAGGGTCTTTATTCAGTGGGGGCCAATAGACTCTGAGTATTTCGTTCTCAGACTAAAAAAAAAAAAAAAAAAGTTGATTCCCCAAACAGTCAAATGTGAGGATTCACTCAAATGTGATGACTAAGCTTATTGATAAACCTCCATTGTATATCTCTTAAAACATTTGCCCAATTTTTTTTCAGCTGAACTTTGATGATTGGCCTATCACTGAGTATTCTTGGTGTTGAACTATTTATGAATACGTTGGATTACTCTAATTTGTAATCATAGTCACAAGAAAATATTTTATTAGAATTCAAATCACTTGCAGAGTTTATTCTGAATAATTCCTGACATAATGCATATCTTGCTGGTTTCACATTCAGTGAAATGCTGAGCCATATCTCAATTCTGTAGTCTCCATAATATCTGCCTTTATATTTTAGGTATGTTTGGGTTCCATTTTAATATAGTCTCTTACCAACAGCTGTGTTTTTATAATTGAGGTCCTGTTAACCTAAAAGACATTTTTCTTGGAGAAGAAATTTTGTCTTCATTGATAATCCAGTTTTGTTATACTGGAGCTACATCCTCAGGTTGTATAATACCCATCCTTCAGTTTGACTCCAAGTCATCCTTACCTCCTGGCGTTCATGCCCTTGTGTAGTCCTCTCCCGCACCCTGTCAGGATTGATCTGTATGAACCGTACAAAAGGCAGAAGTGATGGCGCCAGCTTCTGAAGCTACATCACAAAAGATATTGATGCAACTGCCTTGCACTCCTGAATCACTTGCCCTGGTGAGAGCCAGCCTCCGTGTTGTAATGACACTCAAGCAGCCCGGTGGAGAGGAACAGAGGCCTCTTGCCACTCACTAGCTGCACCACCTTGCCAGCCATGTAAGTGGAAGCAAAGGACTGAAGCCTGGTTGACATCTTGACTACCACCTCATAAGAGACCCTGGCACCAGAACTGTTTAGCTAAGCTGCTTTTGAGTTCTTGACCACACAAACTGTGTGAGATAATCAGTATTCACTGTTGTCTTAAGCTGCTAAGTTTCGAAGTAACTCATTAATACAACAATGAACAATGATTACAGATATTTTATATTTTTAGTATTAAGGTGATCTACCATAGTCTGATTTTTCCCCTCTAAATCCACAGTTTGGTTTTCTCTGTTAGAGTAATAAATGCTATTTTAAATTGTTTTATTCATATTATCACCATGGTAATTATCAGGGTTGGGTACCATTGGAGCTTTTGTTGGTGTTTATTACCTATATAACTCATATTTGTCTGCTGACAGCCTGTAAGCTGGGAAAAGAGTTACAAATGTATGTAAAACATGATGTGTCATATAGCCTTTTATAGATTTATTTCCTACGTAAAAAACTGCTCTAACTAGTGCCACATTCTCCAGTAGAAATACAATGTGAGCCACATGTATAATTTTGAATTTTCTAATAGTCTCATTAAAAAAACTAAAAGGAAACATATTAATTTTAATAATGTTTTCTTTAATCAAATATATCCAAAATATTATTTCAACATATAATCAATATGAAAATTATTAAAGAAGTGTTGTACCTCCTTTTTTTAAGACTAAATTTTTGAAATTTAGGTGTGTGTATAGCACATCTCAGTTTGGACTAGCCACGTTTAATCACCCGGTAGCTAGTTGTTGCTAGTGGCTTCTGCATTGGACAGTACAAATAGTATATTAGCTAAAGAAGAATATTTTCTTCTAAGCTAGCGGCAGATTAAGAATGTCTATAAACAACAGGTATTATTTTCTCAAACTAAGTGTGACGTGTCCTACCTTAATCTCTAGCTACATTTAGTTCCAGTAAGTCAACTTCCTAATTTCCAGATGCTTCAGATCCTTCAAACCTAAGGAATACAGGGATAGGAGGAATTAGGGATAGTAGATAGTATATGTAGATTTCTTCAGCATTACAGACTCAGAATGGCTCTTACTGTCTCATAGTTTATCATGAAGGTTGGTGAATATGGACTTTTTGAAGGAGAAAATGCACTTTAGCATGTAAAGCATGTCTTCCAAGCCTCAGGCTACACATGGTAGAATCACTCTTACACTTGAGCCACCAGGAAGCACTTTCCAGGGGTTTTAGCACATCCCCTTACTTCATCCATGTGGTCCTCAGAGCAGAAGTATGTGAAGTCTGTTGCATTTCATGATTCTCAAGTCTAATATGACATCTTATTGGCTCACTCACTTTCAAGGAAGCTGGTGACAACTGTCACTTCTTCAACTCAAAGTCCGGCATTGACAGATTAGAGATTTTTAAATCTTCAGAATCTTCAGGATTTATGGAAGAACTTACTGTGATAATATTGTCCCTTTTAAAAAATGTTGTTATTTAGAACATCCCATGGTTATCAAAAGACTTGAAAGGAATTTCTTATCATAATTCTGACCCACTTCTGTAAAATATTGCCATGAAGAAATTCATAGGACTTTTGAATAAAAAGCTGAAGAGCACAATGATGTATAATCCATACATGTTTTGTTCTCTTTACCTTTCTTTTTTTTGATCATGAGCACTGCCTGAAGATGTGTTTGCCTGGTCTGCTTTTCTCTTTTCACAGTAAACAGTTAACTTACATATTGAGATATCAGTTATCTAAACAATGACACTTGTAACTATTTCCAGAAGGTCTTTATATCCCTATTGATTTCTTCATAGTGCAAGATACTCTTTTAACATATTTTTCAATTTTCTTTTGATTTTATATCAGAACAATATGTATTTTATATTATTTACACAAATAATACTTACATGTCTTAGAATAATAGTCACTTCTCTTATTCTTTTCTGATTCCTCTTCCTCTGAGATGACCACTTTCATCGCTTTTGGTTGTTTCTACTGTTGTTTATTTTTATCTTTCCAAATGACATTCTTATATTATTGTTCTATTATTTTTCTTATTTGGGCATTGTCTGTTGACGTCTTATCATAGATGATGAGGAATTAGTGTTTTCACACAAACCAACACACACACTTCCTTCTTTCTGTCCTTCCAATATAATTATATCTAGGTCTACATTTTTAAAACTGAGGCACGTAGTATATTATGATTTACATTTTGGTCTTTCCTAGGGTACCTTAGTTTTCCTTTTTGTTTTTCCTGTCTTGGGTATCTTTTTCTTTCTTTCTTTCTTTTTTTTTTTTTTTTTTTTTGAAACGGAGTCTCGCTCTGTTACCCAGGCTGGAGTGCAATGGCATGGTCTTGGCTCACTGCAACCTCCACCTCCTGGTTCAAGTGATTCTCCTGCCTCAACCTCCTGAGTAGCTGGGACTACAGGCGCCCGCCACAATGCCCAGCTAATTTTTTTGTATTTTCAGTAGAGACGGGGTTTCACCATGTTGGTCAGGCTGGTCTCAAACTCCTGACCTCGTGATCCGCCCGCCTCGGCCTCCCAAAGTGCTGGGATTGCAGGCATGAGCCACCACGCCCTGCTTTCTTGGGTATCTATTCCCAGATTCCTTTCTACACCCATAAAATTCCTCCTGATATCATTGCTACTATAAAAACACATCATCCCTTACTAATTGCCCTTGGATAATCCATACATCTGCTGTTTTTCTTGGAAACATTCATTTCCTTTCTCTGCTGTAGTGTGTACTTAGTCTCTAGGTTGTGTCATGCTTGTGGTTCCCTTCACCACTCACCTATGGTAGAGCTCTTTTTTCTGGATCCCACATCTTCTTTCCAGGTTTACCTCTTCATTTTCATAGAGTATACCGTAGTAGCTTCCTGAGAGAGTCGTTGAGTGAGTTACTTTTTTGGGGGGATTTTGCATTCAACTCCCATATTTGATTGGTAGTTTAGATACAGAATTCTAGATTGGTAATCATTTGTTTTCCCTTAGAGTTTTGAAACCATTACTCAAATTGTCTTCTACTTTCCTGTGTTGCCTTTAAAAATTCCAGTGTCTTCTGATTTGTTGATCTGACGAGTGATCATTTTTGGCCTTTCTAAAAGTTTTCAAGTTGTTTTCTTTCCTCTAGTGTTCTAAACTTTACAGAAAGAGTATTCATATTATCATCTAAGCACCAAATGATGGATTTAATCTTTTTGCAAGAGCGAGGACAAGAAAGAGTGAATATAAATATTACCTAGCAGTGCTGTTGATACTCTGGTATTTGTAGGACTCAAAGGCTTTCCTGTTTATTTCTTACAGTGGCTCAACATTTTATTAAATTAAATAGGAGATTCAAGCTGTGGTTCAACACAAGAGAAACTTCCTTGGTTTATTTTAGCAGAGCTCTCAAAATTCCGAAACTAAAACTAGTGCCAGATTTTACCCACTCGATAGATTAAGTAATTCTGGACTTTGTAAATGAAGTTGAGAGAGATATTTGCCGTCTTCTTTCTCTTATATTTTACTATCCTAGTTTGATACAGTTGCGTTAGAGCAAATGCTTCCATACTTAGCTTTACATCGAAATGTTATGTGACTTATAATATCACGTAAATATTACTTATCAGCCATTTCCTTGTATTTGTAGTTTCACTTGGCTTTTGTTTTTCATCCTTATTATCGAGAAAGATTTTGAACCAGGCTTTGCCATTAATTCCAGAAATCTTTTTTAAATAAGGCCGTGAACACTGAGCTAATGGAGTACACTCTGGTTTCACTGCCGGCTTCAGGTAAAGTCATGACATGAGTTTTATAATGAAACACTATGAAACTTGATTCTCTGCATTGTGACAGATTACTAATCATTTTCTCCCTAAAAGTTTTTTATTGATACAGCCACAAAGCTATTTTTGCCCCACGCAGATGTACAAGTGAAGTTGTTTGCTTGAAATAGATTCCTGGGAAGTTATTTGGAATTAACTGTTTGAGCCTCAATTTAGATAATAGAAGCCTCTCAGGAGACTTCCAAAAAACAGTTTAAGAGTGGGGATAGGATAGACCGCACAAAGACATAATACTGAGTTTTCCGTAAGTTGCTAATGAGAAACGTTATCAACTTTATGTATTAATAATGTTTCTTTATGCTTCTTTATACTTACAGCAATCTGTATTTTAGAATCCCACATTACTCCAAAATCGTCATTCTCATTCGTTAGAGGGTTTGAGAAGGCTGAACTAATCATTGCATCCATCTCTTAGTTCGTAATCCTTCTTTTATGTTGAGTTTTCTTTGATTCTGAAGAAACCACCTTGGCCTTTGTTTTGACGGGCATCGTTCCTTGTCTCTGCGCGCGGCGTCCCTTTAAACCCTCCACTGTACTGTGCTGCTCATGGCAAGTCAACAGAGGGAAGGAAGAGCTCAACAAACAGCGTTTGTTTTGTTTTGTTTTGTTTTGTTTGATACAGATAAACTGCCCTACATAAAACAGAACCTCACTTATGGGAATAGATCACAGTATTTTATAACTGTGGAGAAACACAGTTCTCTGAGAAGAATGAAAACTTGTAACATGAACATCACGTACAGCACCAAAATGTGAATTTTTTTCTAAATCTCATTTTTTAAAATTTAGAAAAACGAGAGAGGAAAAGATTTATCAACTGTTGATTAAGAAGAATGTTAAATAATAGATGCTGTTCTTCCAAAATGGGGAGAAAAATCTGACTTAACTTTGACAGATTTCAAGTTCTAGATTTTTGAAGGTACAGTTGTCAAAAAGGACTTTAAAACGTGGGCTGTGGTATAATTGAGTTTCTTAGATAAAATAAAAAATTCTTGGATATCTTTTCCTGATATGAGTACTCTGAAAATTGGAGAATGGTTTAGCAAATCTTGCTCTTTTGTTTTATGTATTTTTAAAAGGAAGCACTTTATTCTTAATCCTCTAGTTTCATAAGAAGTTAAAGAAGGAGGTGCTTATAATAACCTGATGACTGCAGTTCTCCATCCCACTTGAACTCTTCTTCATGTTGTCTTCTTAAGATCTCTCCTATCTTACATGAACTCAGCGTTCTGTAGGGTTTTGTTTGACTTTCTGATAGATCAACATTCACCTCTCCAGAAGCTGTGTTTTAAACTTGTGTAGAACATCAGGGCTGGGAATTGCTTGGTTGGCTAATAAAATTGCTCATTCTTAGCCAGACCGGCCACTTATATCCAGTTGTCATTTTTGGTTTTCTCCTATGAGATTATGAGAAAACCATACATTCTTGAAATACTAGGATGCATCACTTGCTTTTTAATGTCTTTTAAGAAATCGTTTGCTGACAATTGTCTATGAAGATTATCATCTGAAAGACGAGGCTTCTTACTGCACTTTTTCATCTAGGCTTAACTGCAGGGAAAGAGTGTTTTGATGTTCGGTCTAATTACTATCTCATCAAAGCTGGCTTTATGCTTAGAGAGTAGTTCAAAAACAACTTTGTGCTTTTAAATAATCAAGCCCTTGCCACCTCTGCTGTCTAACACAGTTTTGTTCTCTCTGTTACAGAGAGCAAATTTCTCACATTTATCTTGCTTAACTAACTTGACCCTTTGCTGTTAATAATATACTTCTTCGGCCTCCTTTACTTCTTTCCTTTCCTTGCTTGCTTTATTGTGTCCTCTGTGACGATATCTTGTTGACCTGGATTTGCTTCTGATGGAAAGAACATTTAATAAGCAAACAGCCCTTTCTTAATAAATAGGCTCTCCCTGGGTTAAGTAATTAAACTACTTCACCTAGTCTTCCATCATTTTCTAGGACAGTCTCCGTAAGAAGGATGACAGGATTGAAGAGCTGGAAGAAGCACTAAGAGAAAGTGTACAGATAACTGCAGAGCGGGAAATGGTGCTAGCACAAGAGGAATCAGCCAGGACCAATGCTGAAAAACAGGTCTGCTATTTTATACAGTTCCAAGCAATGCTGCTGGTTAACCAAAAGGTAACACACAACCAGTATAGTTTAGGTAAACTATACATATTGTATGTTTATAGGGTTTCAAAAACACTTCATAGAGGAGAAGTCCCAAGGAGTTCCTTCATAGCGGTATTAGATACAAGGATGTGGTTTCTTTTGTGTCAAGTATAGAAAGAAAGACCAACTTTATTAGCAAAGCTGAGAGAGAATTGAACATTTTGCAGAATGAGTGCCTTTCAGTGCCCTGTTCCTGGATAAATGCCTTGTCTACTCTTTCTTAAATAAGAGTTGAAATAAAGTTGTATGAGAATTGACTCATGTTAACACAGAAGTCCCTGCATTAATAACTTAGGTCTGATCCCATATATATTTATGTAGTGTGTGCTAATGTATTGGACGAGATGAAATGGAGCTTGTCTGTCTGCTACAAGACTGGGCACAACCCTGGCTTTTAAACGGAAAGAAAAAACATGAACATTTCTTTTTTTTTTTTCTTTTATTATTATTAATTTTTTTGAGACAAAATCTTGCTCTTGTCCCCCAGGCTGGAGTGCGATGGTGTGATCTCAGCTCACTGCAACCTCTGCCTCCCGGGTTCAAGTGATTCTCCTGCCTCAACCTCCCGAGTAGCTGGGATTACAGGTGCCTGCCAACACGCCCAGCTAATTTTTGTATTTTTAGTAAAGTTGGGGTTTCACCATGTTGGCCAGGCTGGTCTCGAACTCCTGACCTCAGGTGATCCACCTGCCCCAGCTTCCCAAAGTGCTGGGATCACAGGCGTGAGCCACTGTGCCCGGCCAAAAAAAAAAAAAGATACAAACATTTCTGACTGAAAAACATTAATTTCAAATAGCTAATATTTTATTCATTTCATACCCTGCCTCATTGAAGAGAAGAGTTAAGGTTGTAACAAGTTAAGGTTAACAGTGAGTATGAAGGACATAGAAACCATGCACTTGAGTCCCAGATAAGCATGTCTCAGCCTCGGAGGGACTTGCTGAAGAGTTCTGCTGTGGCAGTTTGTGATGCTTGTTTTATATATATCCTGCATCTTTTAAGATCTCCAGACTCTTGCTTTTGACTTTTCATTAGGAAGAATAACTACAGATGGGAAAAGTGAGTGGAAGAAATAGTTTTAACAAGTGAAGGTTATAATCCCAGCTCCCATTATGAGAATGTGATTTAAGATTTCAAACCTAGGCCGGGCGCGGTGGTTCACGCCTGTAATCCCAGCACTTTGGGAGGCCGAGATGAGCGGATCACTTGAGGTCAGGAGATCGAGACCATCCTGGCTAACACGGTGAAACCCCGCCTCTACTAAAAATACAAAAAATTAGCTGGGCATGGTGGTGGGCGCCTGTAGTCCCAGCTACTCGGGAGGCTGAGGCAGGAGAATGGCGTGAACCTGGGAGGCAGAGCTTGCAGTGAGCCGAGATCGCGCCACTGCACTCCAGCCTGGGCGACAGAGCGAGACTCTGTCTCAAAAAAAAAAAAAAAAAAAAAAAGATTTCAAATCTATCTGACACAGAGGTTCATAACACTTAATTTTGCAGTAGTTGTTTCCTTTCCATTTCTTTGTGGGAGAAATATAAATGTTAAACAGGAAAAAAATACTCAATGAGAGGGTGGCAGGAATCTTTCTGGGAACCCCTTGGTCAGACCACTGGTGTTATTTTGAGTTAAGGTAGCTATAGTAAAGAAGGGTATGTTTCCAAGGCAGACGTAGTATGTGCCCCAGGGAGTCCCTTCATAGCTGTGTGAGATACAAAGATATGGTTTCTTTTGTGTCAAGTATAGAAAGAAAGACCAACCTCATTGGCAAAGCTGAGAGAGAATGAACTTTTTGCAGAATGAGTGCCTTTCAGTGCCCTGTTCCTAGATAAATACCTTGTCTACTCTTTCTTCAAATACGTTCCTAATGCACAGTCACATAGAGCTTGGGTACTGGAGAGCTTCAGAGAAGGGATGGTGACAGCCATTGTGTCACCCAAGGGTGGAGAGGAATTTCCTTTAATCTTGATTTTACCCTTTTTATATTCTCTCCCTTATTTTTCAAATGAAGATTTTTCTTCTGCTTTGGCCTCATTATTTATTGACAAGTATTAAACATCAGAGATCATGCAGAGATTTTGGCAATTAATAATAGATCATGTCATTATGGGATACAGACTTCTGTTATGTATTTTCCTTTTTGAGGCTATTGTGTGAACTGATTATAATATGCTTTAGGGGTATGTTTTATTTATGGTTAATAGACTTTGCAGTTTTTAGGTTTACAGAAAAATTGAGCAGAAAGTACAAAGAGCTTCCATTTACGCCTTTCTCTGCCTCAGTTTCCCCTATTATTAACATGTTGCGTCAGTGTAGTATTTGTTAAAATTAATGAACCAGTTTTAACACATTGTTATTAACTGTGTGGTCCATAGTTGAGGGTTCACTTTTCGTGACGCACAGTCCCGTGAGTTTTGCCAAATGTATAATGACATGCATCTGCCATTACAGTATTATACAGAGTAGTTGCACTGCCCTGAAAGTATCATGCCCCACCGATTTATTCCTCCCCCGTCTCCCCAGTCCGTGATCTTTTTACTGCCTCTGTAGTTTTGCCGTTTTCTTTATTGGTAGCTGGAGTCATATAGTATGTAGCATGTTCAGATTGGCTTCTTTCACTCAGCATCTGCATTTAAGGTTCTTCTTTTTGTGGCTTGATAGCTCATTTATCTTTATCTCTGAATGATATTCCATTGTATGGTTGTGCCGCAGTTTGTTCATTCCTTCAGCTGTTGAAGGACGTCTTGGTACCATTCAGTTTTTGGCACTTAGGAACAAAGATGCTGTAAACATTCACATGCAGACTTTGGTGTGGATATAAGTTTTCAGCTCATTTGGGTAAATAACTGTGAGTGTGATTGCTGGATTCTGTGGTAAGATCATATGGTAGGAGTTTTGGAAAAAGCTGCCAAACAGTCTCCCAAAGTGGCTGTATGTATTTTGCTTTTAATTGTACGCTTTTTTCCTTTTCTGTTTTCTTGTCGTCCACCTTTCTGCTACTCACTGCCTATCTGAAGCTGTTGCGTGAAATATTGCATGAGACCAGTTATTTGAACTTTAAGTGGTTCAAGGTATGAAGAAATTGCTTTTACGTTTATACTTCTGAAGCCTTACAACCTTCATCTACTGTCCTCTCCTCTCCCATTTTTTATTATTATTTTTATCGTTTCCTGTCTTTTTTTTTTTTTTTTTTGAGATGGAGTCTTGCTCTGTCGCCCAGGCTGGAGTGTAATGGCGTGATCTCAGCTCACTGCAACCTCTGCCTCCAGGGTTCAAGCCATTCTCCTGCCTCAGCCTCCCAAGTAGCTGGGGCTACAAGCATGTGCCACCACGCCCAGCTAATTTTTGTATTTTTAGTAGAGACGGGGTTTCACCATGTTGGCCAGGCTGGTCTCGAACTCCTGGCCTCAAGTGATCCGCCCGCCTCGGCCTCTGAAAGTGCTGGGATTGCAGGTGTAAGTCACCGTGCCTGGCCCATCTTTTCCTGTCTTTTAGTTCTACTATTAATTTTACTTATGTACGTTAATTATATGTACTGAGATAATCTACAGATGTTCTTTTGAAATGCCTTAAATGAGGCTTTTTTGTTTAGGAACACTATTCTATCTTTCTCAGATTCAAAAGTTACCTGTTTCTCACTTAAATTTAGCTTCTGGGAAAGAATGACTTTTTCTGATAAAGGTAGGATATCTACATCTCTTAATTCCTCCAAGAGCAAAGTAAAATTATATGGGAGCCATAGCTCTTATTAAAATAAGATGTAGAACCTTCCAAAGTTCGAGCAAGGAAGAACTCCCATAAGAAAACATCTCTTGATGCCTTTTCTTTATTCTCACAGGATCCCCTTACAGTTTATTTATTCCTAATACATGCTGCCCCACGCTGAGCCCATGCTAGAAATTTAGAGAAGTTGTGTAATGACCTAATGAAGGAAGGTGCCCCCTAACCTGTGTGAGCAAATTGGAAGATGGAAGTGAATGATCCCCACAGGGGAGAACCCAACAGCTCCTTTACTTTTGCTTTGTCCCTTTCCACGTGGGGATTCTATTTCTGGAAGCTTTCTCTGTTTAACTTTTCGTGGGTTTTGTGCTTTATTGAATGTGAGTGTCACTTTTCTTAAACAAGGTCTCCTAAACAAGTCTCAG
The DNA here is from genome assembly GCF_029289425.2 of Pan paniscus. Taxonomy (NCBI): domain Eukaryota; kingdom Metazoa; phylum Chordata; class Mammalia; order Primates; family Hominidae; genus Pan; species Pan paniscus. The sequence continues at coordinate 6,782,592 of NC_073259.2, forward strand.
AATTGCCAGGGGCTAAGGAGCAGTATGCTTAGTTCAGCTATGATGTTATGAAATTTAAATTTTTGAATTTTAACATTTTAAAAGAGTGATTTAAATATCTTCACTGGGCCAGGATACAGTGGCTCATGCCTGTGATCCCAGCACTTTGGGAGGCAGATGCTGGAGGATTGCTTGAAGCCAAGAGTTGGAGACCAACCTGTACGACAATGCGAGGCCTTGTCTCTACAAGAAAATAAAAATTAATTAGCCGGGCATGATGGGGTATGCCTATATTCCCAGCTACTTGAGGGACTGAGGTGAGAGGATCACCTGAGCCTAGGAGTTTGAGGCTGCAGTGAGCCATGATTGTACCACTGCATCCCAGTCTGGGCAACAGAGTGAGACCCTGTCTTTAAAAATAATAATAATAACAACATATTTGCACATATGAATTTGATTTTTCTTTTAAAAGCCCCATTTTTAACAGTGATATTCAGTGATAAACAGTAATATTTTTTCAAATTGCCATTTTGACATTATTTGGCTTATAAAGTATAAATTCTTGATGTTCAAGGTTATAGGATTATATCTGTGGTTTGCTAGGTAATGATACATTAATGAGCATTTTTAAGGATTACATTTTTTTTGTTGTTGTTAATGTATAAAGTTCTTCATTGGCTGAAAATCTCTTCTGTCATTTATGCAGCAGTTATCACCAGAATACCCAAGTTCATTTTCAGAATGAACAGTTGCCACTACAGAAGCAAAACTGGTAGAGGGGTATGTCTGTAGAAGATAATGTACACTAATAGAACTATAATTGTATTGCTTCGTCTTTCTTATTGCCTTTTTTACTTTTAGCAATTTATTCTCTACTTTTATAAACATAATTCTTTACTGGTCTGAATATTAAGTTATATTTCCCTCATTGTTTATTAAATGGCAGTGATGCTCTGAAAATAAAATTATACTTTCACTTGTACCTTTTTCCCTGCTAACATTTAAAAAATATCTAGTGCTTTTCCAAATGCCACATTAAGCACTGAAATGAAAAGGTAATAGATACAGCCTCTGTCTTCAAGAAGCTTGTAGTTTATTGGGAACGACTGAAGGATGAACTTATAATTATGCTTCTGTTTGACAACTACCATGGTAGAGAAGTCTTAATACAGAGCTTTAGGAACAGAGGAAGAGGGGCAAGCCTGAAATCCAGATTTGGGAGGTCTGCAGAAGGCTTCCTGGAGGAGATGTCTATGTGTGAATTAAAAAATTAGCCGGGTGTGGTGGCAGGTACCTGTAGTCACAGCTACTCGGGAGGCTGAGGCAGGAGAATGGCGTCAATCTGGGAGGCGGAGTTTGCAGTGAGCTGAGATCGTGCCACTGCACTCCAGCCTGGGCGACAGAGCGAGACTCCATATAAAAGAGAAAGAAAGAAAGAAAGAACTAGGCAAAGAAGTGAAAGATGTTCAACATGTTCCATGTAGAGGGAACAGAAGTGAAAGCTAGAAGCGTCTAGGAAACCAAGTTGTGGTTAGTAGCTACAGTTGAGTGTAAATAGGAATGGCAAGAACTATGTAAAGAAGAGAAAAAGATGAGAGAGTAAGAGAGATCCTTTGTACAGGTGTGCACAGTCAGATCATGCTGAATGAAGCATGTTCAAGCTTATGTTCAAGGAAGTAGAGAACCTTTGAACAAAGAACAATAGTTATTATTAGTTTACTTGCTCATTCATTCATTCAACGGATCTTTATAACTTATTCAGTGGGTGCTGTGGTAGTCCTGGACAATACATACTGATAAACAAAGTAGCTGTAATTTCATGCCTGAGACCTTACAGTTCAGATAGGGACACAGACACTAACTCAACAGATAACATTTAATTGCTAGTTATGACAAAGGAACAGGTTTTCAGAAATACACAATAATTTCTTGAAAGTTGGAGGGTTAGCAGCTATTTTAGATTAAGTGCTCAGAGAGGGTCCTCTGTGAAAGTAGCTTTGTCCTGAGCCTTGAAGGCTAAGAAGCTTGCATGTGACAAGTGGGACAGAAGCAGCAATCATAATGGTAATAAGGTGGAGAAGAGCTGAACGTGTCTAAGGAAGACTAATATGACTGGCAGGCAAGAACAGTGCAAGCTATGCAGGGCCTTTTATATAAGCCATGGCAGAAGTTTGTGCTTCATAAGAGGGATGGAAGCCATTGAAGAATTTTAAAGAGGGCGTGACATCATCTGATTGATGTTTTTAAAAGATCATTCTGGATGTTGGGTGGAGGATGAATTAGAGGGGGGTAAGATTGAAAGCGGGAGGATCAGATGGGCTATTAAAGTAGCCTAGGCTGGATGTCTTCTAACTGAGGTATGCACACGCCTGAAAGTGCATGAACACTTTTCCAAAAGGCACATGGGCACAGGCTCTCAGCCTCTAAACATACGTATCCCTGAAATTGATCTGCTCAAAAGGCACCTAAGGTGTGCAGATTCTCCTTTTTCATTTTCCCCTTCACGGTTCTGCACCCCTCACTTGACAACTCTCCTGACTCTTACTATCCTCTATTCCTCAGAGGTGAAAAAACTTTGGAATGTTAACAAAGGGACAATTCAGCATGTTGGTGTTAAGATAATGGATGAGTCCGTCAGGTTGTTTTCAACAGAATTGAAATAAAACCTAATTAAGTTGCCAATTGGTAGATTATTATAAATAATTTTCGATGACACGTTACTATCTGGTTTGGGGCATGTAATTCTGAAGGAATGCAAAGAGTTGAGTTATATTGCTACAACAAAACTCCTTCCATTCCTATCCATTTATATGATGAAGGTTTCTTAGTGCTTACATCTATAGAAGCGAAACATACCGATAGAATTGATGCTGAACCCTTATCTTCCTTTTTTTTTGAGATGGAGTCTCACTTCTTCACCCACACTGGAGTGCAGCGGTGGGATCTTGGCTCACTGCAACCTCCACCTCCCGGGTTCAAGCGATTCTTGTGCCTCAGCCTCCCAAGTAGCTGGGACTAAAGGTACCCACCACCATGCCTGGCTAATTTTTTTGCATTTTTATTAGAGACGAGGTTTCATCATGTTGGCCAGGCTGGTCTCAAACTCCTGACCTCAGGTGACCCGCCCGCCTCTGCCTCCCAAAGTGCTGGGATTACAGGCGTGAGCCACTGTGCCCGGTCTGAACCTTTATCTTTCTATTAATAGTAATATTAACAAGGGATATCTAAACTAATAAAAGTATAAAAGTCCCATTAATCTCATTAAGATAAATATGTTTAATAAGATACATTTTAATTAAAATGTATTCATGTTTAATAATAATTTTCTTATAATATTTAATATATATATTGGTCTTGATTGATACTATATAACTAGTGATTCTAATGATAACTCAGTGCACAAGAATTCTTAAGGGTTATGACCACAGGAAAATATTAAAATATCAAATTTAAATTTATATAAATATTTTTGTTGAGAAAAGTACAAGACAGGATCTGTGCAAGCCATCTAGCACAAAGTAAATTACATTAGTATAAAATTCTAAGGAGAAGTAGAATGGAAACAAGGTCAAAGAGAAAAAGGAAAATGTAAATAATAATTTGTCCTTACAGTTTTTGAATAGATGATGATGGATATCAAGTATGGTATTTGTATTTTATTGGATACTTCCTTTTCTTTAAAAAAAAGTGATGCTTTTTTAAAAAACAGTCTTTAATACCCAAGAAATTAAATCTTTGCAACTCTTTAAACTTTCGATGTAAAAAATTTATATATCAAGTTAAAATCATTCTGTCTCAGTATGTTTGTGAGCAGAAAAAAAGAAGTATAAAAAGATACATTTTAAAAATCATAGTTGTATAAACTCTTTTAGGAGGTATAGAAGCAAAAATGTATAGAGAGACTCTTGGTCTATGCAAGGGGTTGGGCGAATCAGGCAATAGCTGAAGAGATTCCACAGTGACAGTGGAGATAAAGAGAAATAGATTTAAAACGTCTTTCGGAAATAGAGCTAAAAGGATTTGGTGAATTACATGTATGGATAAAGGATAGAAGAGAAAACAAAGATGGCCATTGGATTTCTGGTTGGCCAACTGGGAGAATAGTGGTATAATTTTTTGAGATGAGAAAGCCTGAGGGAAAAATTTGTTTGAGGATAAGAAGCAAGACATGGTATTAAAGAAATGTTAGCTACATTATCGTCAGTTTTAGAATTGTTATCACATCAGATATTTTTATTATTTATTTACAGATGAGTTCTCGATATGTTGTTCAGGCTGGACTGTAGTAGCTATTTACAGGCATGATTATAGCACACTACGGCCTCGAACTCCTGGGCTCAAGCTACCTTTCCACAAAGCTGGCACTGTATGCGTGCACAATTTATATTTTTAGCCCAGTTTTCTCTTCTGAGATCCAAACTTACGAAATAGACAACAGCCCATTTCATATCTTTACACCAATATTTCCTTGATATCTCAACCAGAAACTAAGTTCAATCTTTTGATTCTCACCTTCCAACCAGTTTTTCCCCCAGGTTTGCTCATCTCATCTGAGAGGACTTCTTTGTAATCTTACAAAGCTGAAAGTAGGCTTACTGAATGTGAGGGAAGTCGAGTCTGAGAGAGGCAGAAGTGATAGGTTAGGTACAGAAATTTTTACACTGTGGCTTTCCAGTTCAAAAGGTCGTTCCAGAACCTTAGGGAAGCTGTATTCCATAATGGCGAAGAAGGTGGACTCTGGAGTTAGAAGCCTTGGTTGGAATTAGGCTCCCACCACTTAGAAATTATGATCTTGGGCAAGTTACTTGTGGGTCAGTTCCCCGAGCTGTAAAAGAAATAGTTACTACATCTGCCACATTAAAGAGATGGTATCTGTATAAAGCACCTTTAACAGATTCTGACACATGGTAAAGCCATAGTAAACATCTACCACTATTGGTACTTCTGTTGTCACCACCACTGCCCTCTGTGGTTCCAAGGGGAGGCACTGCTCTCACTGGTTGGCTGAAGGCCCCAGATAAATGTCGTATTTATAGACCCTGTCTGGTTGATTCAGCACCAGCAGTGACAAACTTACTGTTAAATTCTAATTTACATATGTCAAGTTTTAATACTGTGACTCAAGCAAATTCTTGTCCTCTCCCCAATCTGGTCTCATATTCTAGAAGTTGTAGATTTGCATCAACTGAGAATAACACAGTCACCTAATATGTTGATCAGATGGACATTATTCTTATCACCAGATTATTTATTCTCTGAGAGTCTGTCTTAGATCAATACAGGTTCTTAATCTGTACATTATTTCCCATTTTACATCCATGGTCTTCTCATAAAAAGAGTTTGAGTAGGCCGGGCGCTGTGGCTTATACCTGTAATCCCAGCACTTTGGGAGGCCGAGGCAGGTGGATGACGAGGTCAAGAGTTCAAGACCAGCCTGGCCAAGATGGTGAAGCCCCATCTCTACTAAAAATACAAAAATTAGCCGGGCGCGGTGCTAGGTGCCCATAATCCCAGCTACTCGGGAGGCTGAAGCAGGAGAATTGCTTGAACCCGGGCAGCAGAGGTTGCAGTGAGCTGAGATCATGCCACTGCACTCCAGCCTCAGTGATAGAGTGAGACTCCGTCTAAAAAAAAACAAAAAAAAACAAAAAACCTTGAGTAGCTTTAGTAAACTGCTAGAAATATATGCTATAAAATCCAGTTCTAATGCTTTCAGTTTTACTAAGCCAGATGTTCTATAGTTTCCAGAAGGAAGGGAGGGAGGGGAAAAATACTTTCTTAGCATTATTTGAAACTAAGCATTGGTTTTAGAACATTATCCTTAGATCTTATTCCTAGAAGCAGGAAGATACGGAAATTTTAAAACCGTAAAAATATTTTAAGGGTTTAGTCTTTGTAATCTTAAATTGGAATTTGAAACATTTGTTTAAATTTATGACTTTTTTCTCTTAAACACAGTCACACATGCATTTCCTATGTACTGCAAATACCTAGAAAACAAATCATCTTCTTAGTAGCAATGCTCACTCGTAGTGGTCAGATACGGTTTCTAAATACTATTCAATATTAGAAGGACTTGAAATCTAAACAAAAGTTACTTTTTTGGCATAAAGTGAATATTATAAGTATACATTTTTCTTCGCAAGTGCTTATGGGCTTCTGAAACCTCTGTAGTCTTTATAGCAGCACTGTCAAATAGAACTTTCTAAAACAGTGGTAATGTTTTATGTCTGTTCTACCAAGATGGTAGCCTCTAGCCACGTTTCTGTTGAACACTTAAAATTTGGCTAGAGCACCTGAAAAACTGATACTTTGCTTTTATTTAATTTTAAGTAAATTTTAATGGCCATATCTGCCTAGTGGCTACTATATTGGACAGTTCAACTCTATAGTATGTTGGACAGATGGGTGGGTGGATGGATGGATGGTCGGTCAGACAGTCAGATGGACAGACAGATAGATACATGGATATCTATCTATCTACATATACATAGTTAGTAGATACTAGTTAGTTTTTCCTCCTAAGCCTGACAGAGTTGTGACACTAGGATATTCAAATACAAGCATTTTCTGATATAGTTGGTCATTTTTTAAATTTTTGTTTTTGGAAAAACATTTGTGACATAAAACCATGTTTGTCAAAAGTAATTTTTCCTTTAAGAAATAATGGTGGAAGACTAGATCACTTTCAAGGGATATTATAATTGCATATGAGTGTTTTCTTCCACATTCGTGTAGTAGTATCATGTAGATGCTTAAAGTTATGACATGAGTGATGGAATTAGTGGAGGAAAAAGGAGTGGAATAGTTACAGAAATGAGAGTCATCTACATTCAATGTCCATAGTGAGAACATGCCACCCCAGCATTGTTAGAAGTTTATGTATCATCCATTCATTTCGCTGTTCATTCATTGTTTATCTAGATCCTCCTATGTGCTAGAAACTGAGAATACTTTACTGAACCAAATGAGTATGGTCCTTTTCCTCATGGAGCTTATATGTTAGTAGGGGAGATTGATCACAGAAATAAACATATACTTTAAAATTTGATCCATGCAAATAAAAAAAGTATAGTATTTTATAAAAGTGTGTAACGAGACCTTATTTAGAGTGAATGGTCAGGGAAAGCATCTCTTCTATTTTATTTTATTATTTATTTATTTATTTATTTATTTATTTATTTATTTATTTATTTATTTTTTGAGATGGAGTCTTGCTCTGTTGCCCAGGCTGGAGTGCAGTGGTGTGGTCTCGGCTTGCTGCAACCTCCATCTCCCAGGTTCAAGCGATTCTCCTGCCTCAGCCTCCCAAGTAGCTGGGATTACAGGCATGCACCACCACACCCGGCTAATGTTTGTATTTTTAGTAGAGACGGGATTCCAGCATGTTGTTCAGGCTGGTCTCGAACTTCTGAACTTGTGATCCGCACACCTTGACCTCCCAAGGTGCTAGGATTACAGGCATGAGCCACCGTGCCTAGCTGGAGGGCATCTCTTAACACATTGATACTTAAATTGAGAAATGAAAATGAAAAGTAAGTAGGAATTAGTGAAATTAAGAATGGCAGGTAGTTTACTTCAGCAGGAACCACATGTGTGGAGACCCTAACGATGGAAATAGTTTGGCATAGTTCGGAAATCAAAAGAAAACCAGAGTTCGTGGAGTGTACTAAGTCAAAGTGAGCCGGTAGCTCTATGGATAGTAGGTGAGTGATTGAATAAATGAGTGAATGAATGGATGGTGTGGCATGAAACTGGAGAGGTAGGCAGAAACCAGAATATATAGGATAGTCATGTTAATGAATTTAGGTTTTATCTTAACCACAGTGGTTATCTTTTAAGTAATTTTAAGCAGAAGAGCGGTAAGACTTATTTCCTGTTTTAAAAAGAGTATTCCAGGCTGGGCACAGTGGCTCATGCCTGTAATGCCAGCACTTTGGGAGGCTGAGGCAGGTCGATCACCTGAGGTCAGGAGTTCGAGACCAGCCTGGCCAACATGGTGAAACCTTGTCTCTACTAAAAATACCAAATTTAGCTGGGCGTGGTGGTGCACGCCTATAGTCCCAGCTACTCAGGAGGCTGAGGCAGGAGAATCACTTGAGCCCAGGAGGCAGAGGTTGCAGTGAGTCCAGATTGCGCCATCTCAAAAATAAATAGAGTATTCCAGCAATTATATGAAGAATAAATAGGAGAGTAAGGGTAGAAAGGGCTGAGGACATCTTAGGAAAACATATAATCCAAAGACATGTAGGGTGATGGCAAAGGAGATGGAGAGGTCTATTTGGAGATAAACTCAGCAAGATTTGCTGGTCAATTGCATGTTGATGATGAGGGAGAGGAGAGGGAAGTGGCAAGGTTGATTTCTACGCTTTTTATCACGAGGATCTTTAAGTGGATGGTTGTCTTATTCCATTTAGTGTTGCTATAAAGGAATTACGTAAGGCTCGGTAATTTATAAAGAAAAGGGGTTCATTTGGCCATGGTTCTACAGACTGTAGAAGGAGCATGATGCCCGCATCTGCTTCTGGTGAGGGTCTCAGGCTTCCACTTGTGTCGGAAGGCAGAGTACCTTTTATTCTTAATACAAACTACAATTCTTGTAGATTTACTGACACTTACTGATTACCTACTGTCTGCCAGTCACTGTGGTACATACTTTCTTTATAATATTATTCAGTTGTTAAACAACAGATTCTCAGATATATGTAATGTTTTCTAGGTCGAAAACAAGTGCCAGTTCTTGTTGGGTCCTTTTTCAGAAGAGTAAAGAAGGGCTTACATGTCTTAAACTACATGTTCCTTCTGAGTGAAGCAATCTCTTCAACCTTACCTTATTCCCTTGTCTGGAAAAATCCTACTTCTTCCATAAAACCTTTTCTGACCTTCCAAGTCTGAGTTACATGTCTCTCTCATGTTTTTCTTTTTCTTTTTCTTTTTTGAGATGGAGTCTCTCTCTGTTGCCCAGGCTGGAGTGCAGTGGCATGATCTCGGCTCACTGCAACCTCCACCTCCCAGGTTCAAGCAATTATCCCTGCCTCAGCCTCCCAGGTAGCTGGGATTACAGGCGCCCGCCACCATGCCCAGCTAATTTTTTGTTATTTTTAGTAGAGACGGGGTTTCGCTATGTTGACCAGGCTGGTCTCGAGCTCCTGACCTCAGGTGATCTGCCCACCTCAGCCTCCCAAATGCTGGGATTACTGGCGTGAGCCACTGTGCCCAGCCTCTCATGTTTTTCAACTGCACTTGTACTTAGTCCTGTTTTTTTTTTTTTTTAATAACACTGCATTATTATTACGTATTTACTACCTATTGCTTTAAGAGACTGTCTCCATTTTGTCTCCTAGAATGAAAGCTCCTTGAGGGCAGGAGCTGTGTCTTATTTACTGTTGTATCCTCAGCATCTACCATTGTGCCTGGTACACAATGGCATTCAATGAATATTTACTAAGTAATTAAATTATAAGCGAATAAATGAAATTTTGTCCTGACTTAATGTTTGCAGCATCACTGTACTTACTAAACAATTTAGGATTTAATGGTAATTTTATCATATTTTTATACTTATCTAAACAGTGTTTTGAAATGTTTTCTTTGTTGCAATTGCATTTCCACTGGATTTGATAAACTACTTTTTCATCTGAACAGAAGAACTTAAAGGTGTCAGAATTGTAGATTTAAAGAATCAGAATAGATATTTATGTGAAAGTTATTTACATTTTTTGTGCTTGATTTTAAAGAATGGTAGCCAGAGTGGAAAAATACAATTTAGAAATCATTATTATCCCTGACCTGTCCTTCAGTGGCAAAACAGAGGGCTTATATGTCTCAAAAAGTGAATGTGCAAAATTCTGGGCCCACTGTTGTTGACCTCTTAGCTAGTGGGAACTAGCTGAAAGTCTTACGTAGCAGTGAGCCTTCCACTCGGAAATACCAGGCCACCATGTTTATGAAAACATGTAATAATTCAAAACATTCTGCAGAGCAGGTATAAACTGATTAGAATCGTTTGAAAATCATTTTGATCCTACTTTATTTCCTTTTAGTGGGACTGATGCTTCTGATCATCACTGGTAAATTTGACATTAGGTTTTTCAAGATTTGCCTCATCTTTCCCGGACTTGGAAATAGGTTCATAATATTATTAAGACTGATTCATTTCATATAGTGCTGTAATGGGTTACATTTAATAGTTTACAGAAATCTCTTCTTAACATATCCTAAATTCATTTTCTTTGCTTGCTCTTATAAGTCTTAACTGATTTCTGTGAGACATTCTTGAAATGAGTAGCTAAGCAGTCCAAAAGTGTTACAGATACAAACGTTATTCAGAACTATGTAGAATCATTCTGTCTTACAAAAAAAAATAGAGTGTTACGTTGGTAACGTAAACGGTGCTTGTAAAGCAGTTTACTGGTTTCTGCAGAAGTTCATCATGTTTGGTCAATGCACAGATTGTAGATACTGTTGTTCAAAGATACTTCATTTTTAAAATGTAAGATGTTATTATGGAACATGATATTGATAAGCATATAGAAAGTATATTTTTAATGTTTCAGGTACCTAAGAGATATGACAGTTCACGATCATCTTCTCTTTGCCGTTGTGTAATCAGTTCAGTCTTTCAATTAAATTCTGTCAAGAGAAACCTCGTAGGTTTCACTGTAGACTCTCGCTCTGCTGTCAAGGAGTTTGAATCCCCTTTGTTATGGTGGCTGGTTATGAAATCAGTCACTTGACAGACCCTGAAGTGAGACTGCTGGAAATACGTCATGTCTGCCTTCATGGTGACAGCTGGTTACAAAACAAACCCCACCACAGCCATTCTGCAATTGACAAGGGACTTCAAAAGCCAACGGGGCTGCCACTTCAAAGAGAATTCTGCCATCTCTGGCTTGTTGAAAGAAGTTGTTAAATGGCTGTACCCTGCCCTACCAGAAATCTCCATGTTTAGACTTCTCCTTCTTTTGATCTTTGAAAGATGTATGAAATGACTTAAGTTAGAGGAATGATAAAGTCTCTAGTAATGGCAACCCAGCACTCTGCATTTTGATCCATTTATTAATGGAAATTACCCAGATATATTCTAATGACAGGAGGTTTAAAAACTCAATGTCTCAGAGAATGAATGTCCAAAAAAAGAGTTGAAATTTCATAGTATGGTTGTAGCCACCTTAAAAAATCTGGAAATAGTAGGGAAGAAAATGAAACTCAGTGTGTTTTTAAAACCTTCCATTTCTTCATGTAATTTTTAGCCCTTTTAATGGAATCAGATTCTGAATATTGATAGATTAGAAAGCAACACAAATCTTTAATCATAAGATTAAATTTCATGGTTAAAACGGACATTTCTCCACTTTTAGTAACTCTGTACTTAAAGTTTGAAGCTACCTTGTACTATATTTGAAGTTATATTCATCCCTTTCTGCTGAATACAATTTTAAAATAATTACCTTGTGTTTATATTAAACAATAAAAAAAGCCTCAGAGTTTTAATAGAACCCTTAATAAAAGGTCAGAGTACTAACAGTCATCTTCAAGAATAACAAGGGAAAAGGCAGCAACATGAACTCTTTCTTTTAGAATACGGATAGCCCTAAAAGATGGAGTAATGTTTAGTATACTCGAAAAAGAAAGCAGAAAACTTTATAAATAATATAACAGTAAAAAAAAAGTGGAGATTTTATACTCAACATGAACTTGGAGTGTAAATTAGTTGGAATGTAAAATCCTTCTAAGTGAATGGCATGACCTTTTTCCTAGTTGTATGTTTTCTCTCTCATCCTATGTGTATAGGAAGATAAAGCTAAAGATCTTTAGATTCATTTGCCCTGATCTCCTATTTTCTTGTTTCTCTTAAAATATCTCTTTTCATAAAATTTTTAGAAATCGAGTTGACAGAAGCTTTAAAGACTATAACTTACTCTATAATTTTACCAGATGGGGTCAGTAGATAACTGCTAAAGAAATTCTGAAGCAGAACTGAAGCTCCCAGGAAATAACCCCATGACATAGTATGACCAAAAAATTCTCTAGAAACATGAGTAGTCGCTCTTCAAGTAATGCATTTGGATTTGTCTTTTTTTGTTGTTGTTATCTTAGTTTCTTCCTCTAGAAAAACCTCCAGAAAATTTTTTTGACAAAGTAGTATATGATAATACTGTCCTGGAAGTCCAGGAAATATCTATGCCTTTAAATTTAGGCTCAAGTTTTCATTTTATTCAGCAAAAGGACTGTATCTGTGTTTTCAAAAGTTAGAGCAATGTGAAAAAATTAAGTACAGTGGAAACAAACCTTTGGCATATCCAAAATTAAACCCCAGAAATGACTGCCAGAAGTCTATGGATACTGGTTTTCAAAGCAGACTTTTTTTTTTTAGACGGAGTCTCGCTCTGTTGCCCAGGCTGGAGTGCAGAGGCGCCATCTCAGCTCACTGCAACCTCCGCGTCCCGGGTTCAAGCAATTCTTCTGCCTCAGCTTCCCAAGTAGCTGGGACTACAGGCGCATGCCACCATGCCCAGCTAATTTTTGTATTTTTAGTAAAGACAAGGTTTCACCATGTTGGCCAGGCTGGTCTCGAACTCCTGACCTCATGATCCACCCTCCTCAGCCTCCCAAAGTCCTGGGATGACAGATGTGAGCCACTGTGCCCAACCAGACATGTTTTTATACCCTATACTCTATCTAAACTGCAGAGCAACTTCTGTACCAGGAAGCACGCTTGGAGTCTATGTGGTGGATCTATACCAAGGGATATATCATTCGCTTGTAATGAGTTCTTGGGGTGTTTGGCTCTTATTTCTTTTCTCCTACTGAGAAGTTTGATAAACCAAGTTATTGATCATAGAAGCAGTCATCCAAGATACGGCTGAAAGTAAAGCCTTGGGAGCCAGATGGCTTCCCGCTGATTTTTATATGCAGTTTATATTCTCCTTGGCTGTGTCTTCCTGGATGTTTCAATGAAAGGTATTTTTTTCTGGAGAAATGTGCACGGTGGGATTTATCCTATTCAACAGATAGTTTTTGTGTGTGTCATATCCCAAGTCCTATTTTGACATTCAATTGTCCCTTCCTCTTATCTCCACCCTCTTTAATAAATGAATAAAGATGCATTAAAATTAATGTAAAGTGCTTTGGATTAGAAGTCAAGTGACATGGATTCTAATCCTTGTTCTGTGTACTAACAGTGATTTGGCATAAGTTTTGTAATCTCTCCGAGTATCTGTAATCTCACCTAGATGGAAGAAATTATTATCCCCACAAGTATCCACTCACTACCTCACACTGAGATAAGTATTTGCAAGGGTTTTAGTAGCTTACAAAGGCAGCATACAAGTGTTGAGCCTTATTATGGCCAAAATCACACACACACACCAGACATGCACAAACATACACGTATCGTATATGCACATACATACACATATTATACATGCACTTACGTGATGTTTGTGAGTTTCCCTCTTGGCGTCCTAGGGTTACCAGACATAAAATCCCATCCTTTTACTTTTCTCCCTTGGCTAATAGTATACTTTTGATAAGGTCAAGTAAGTGTCATTTTATTTGCCAACATTGTGTTTCTAACAACTGTCCAGGGTTATGTTGAAATAAATTTTCTCCACAAAATGTGTGTCTAATTAATGAAATGTCAACTTTATTTCTAGGTGGCAGTTTGGTTTTTTTCACCATTGCAAATGAGAAGAATTAAAATTTCCAGTTAAAATGGCAGTGAACTTTTATTTTTGTTAAAAACTTAAGGAAAGTGTTTGAGTCTGTTTTACTCACATTATTTCATTTGATCTTAGAAGAAGGGCTGAATCCCTACATGGTCTGTTTTGTTTGCTGTTTTCCGAATAAAATGCAATAAATATTTTCTCCATTTGAGATGATCAGATTATTTAAGAAGGAAATTTCTTTCCAAAACCTGGACAAATTATATAGCCATTCAACACTTGCTTTATTCTATTGTCTTAACTCCCTAGCAAAGCAAAAAAAAAAAAAAAATGCCTTTTCAGAAGAGAACTTATCAGAGCTCAGAGTTCTAGGGATGGTCTTTGTCATTCCACCTCTATTCATATTTCATTTCCTAAATTAGACATTTGTCACAAACCCTAATGAAATATTAAGAGCTCTCAGACCCAGATGCAGAAGAAAGCATAAAATGGTGGTTGCCACATCTTCTTTGTTACTACTGCTGGAGGAAGAAAATGCAATCTATTACTTAGATTATTTCTGTCCTCCCTTCTTCCAGGAGCTTATGTGTACCCAGTAGATCATTAATTTTTTGTGTTAATTGATTCCATTACAATCTGTTGCTGAAATAAGCAAATCTTGGGAGATAAATAATATTTTGCTGTCAAAGCATGATGTAGGCTGACTTAAAAATAGAAAAAATGAAATAATATTCTGCTGAAAAGATAGTTTGTTTTCAGTGCATTAATTCAGGTGTTTATTTTTTGGTTTTGATGCTGTGCTGCCAAAGTCACCTAAATAGAATTGGCAATGATGAAACATTGGCCCGTCTTAGCCTCTTTCTAACATCAGTGACACAAGATACTGAGGGTCATAGCAGCAGGGTGATGTTTGCTTTGAAAATGTGCATCCACATTTTATTGTGTCTTATTTTTCAAGCCCTACTTAGGAGTGATGAGTGCTTATTACAGGATTTATCTTCCTAAGCCTTCTGAGTTGATTTTTTTAAAAAATAAAAGGAAAATTGAGATGGCTTGAAAAAGAAGCATTTCTTTCACACTGATATGTTTCCACTCTCTTTTAAAAAGAGTGGGAATGGGAACACTCCCCAGAGTGACTCATTAGATACCATTGTGGATGATTTTGGTAAACACTGATACGTGATAGCAAAGCAGCGCTCAGTGTGTATAGCAGGATGGAGTCGGACTACTTAGCTTGGAATCCTAGCTTTGCTTTCTCTGTATGACCTCGGACAAGGCACTTAAACCCACTAACCCTGTTTCTTTTGCCATAAAAATGAGGATAATAATACTTTATACCCACCATATAGGATCATTTTGAGGCTTTAATGAGACAATACATCTAAAGCACTTAGAACAGTGTACTTCAAAGTAGACAAATAATGTAAGTAATTATTATTGCAATAACTATAGTTATTCCATAGTTATAAAATACTGTACTACCGCTATATATCTTGTCAAAGAATTACCATGAGTTGGCAAAAAGAACGTATTGGAAAAAAGAGATTTCTAGTGTAAATAATAGCCTAAAGCTCTCTTGGGAAATGTAAATTCAAATTTTCATTAGCAATGGTTGTGAGATCCTCTAAAGGAATTTCCTAGGAAAGGATGATAGAATTTATGTATGTAGGTATATGTGTATACATGTTTTTCACTAATACTTCAAAAATGCTCCTCCACTCAAGAGCTTGTTACCTTTTTTTCTTCATAATTATAAAACAGAGAGTAGGTTTTAATCTGGAATTTTGTTCTAGTCAGGGAAACCAGTGGACTTCTCAAGTGACAATCTGGCTTGCATGGTGACTGCTGAACCTCTGGATAATCTTTTTGTACCACTCCCTTTTTCTTCTAATTGTTTTATTCTTGTGGAGACTTATGCCTTTTACTCTCCCAAGAGAGTATAACAAGATTTTCCATATGCGTCTTGGAAACTACAAAAAGTGTTTTTCTCCTGGTTGTGGAACAGAAGAAGGTGGGAAACTTGAAGAAGCGGGCTTTGCCAGCCTCTGAAGCCCCCTATTGTGCTGCTTTCTTAAGGAAAATAGGTCTGTGGTAAAGTTATAATTTGTTCCCTTCTTATTCTGAGCAAAAGTTTATTAGCTTGTGATTTAAGCAAACCATCTGGTCCTGCTGGCACTGCACACTGTCAAGCCCCGTGCTTTCTGCTTATTATGTTACTGGAGGCAGTTACATATTTGAGTCCCAGCTCTGGCCTGAGCTTTTCTGTGTTTTAAAACGTCTGCTTTTGAAAATTGTGCTGTGACCTGGAGTATATTTTTAAAGTGTGGATAAATTCTTCATTGTTTAGTATAGGATTTATCTCTTCTTTTCTTCTACTCATCGGTCTTTACCCTCGTTTCTCTGGCTGTACCCAATACTGTACAACTGCTCAGTGGTAGGCATGAAATGGAACCAAATGATTCTAGCTGGAAGTGTTCTCCTGGATTGTGGAAACATAACAGAAAATGAAGTAATTAAATTTGACTTTGAAACTGTTTCCCTGGCTTAGAGCCAGAGAGCAAATCAGATGATTGATTGGAAATACCAGGAATGTATGGTACCATTCTTGCCTTGAATACTAAAATGCTTTAGAACTTACTTGGATATATGTATAATCTGAGGCAGAAATACTTTGAGGGTCTGACACTCAAATGGATGGGAAAATTAAGCAATCTTTAAGAAAATGATTTTACTAACAGATAAAAATCTGAAAGGTAGAGATTTTTAAATTTTTTAACAATATGTAATAGTTGTACGTATTTATGGGGTACATGTGATATTTTGATATATGTGTACAATGTGTAATGATCAAATCTGGGTAACTGGGGTATCCATCACCTCTAACATCTATTATTTCCTTGTGTTGCAACATTCCAAATCTTCTCTTCTAGCTATTTTGAAATTCACAATAAATGATTTAACTATAGTCTCCCTACTGTGCTATTGAACACTAGAACTTACTCCTTCTATCTAACTGTATTTTTGTACCCATTAACCAACCTCCCTTCATCCCCCTCTCCCTCCTACCCTTCCCAGCCTCTGGTAACCACCATTCTGTTCACTATCTCCATGAAATCAAATTTCTTCTAGCTCCCACGTGTGAGTGAGAACAAGCAACATCTGTCTTTCCGTGCCTGGCTTGTTTCACTTAACATAGTGTTCTCCAGTTCCATTCATGTTGCTGCAAATGACAGGATTTCATTCTTTTTATGGCTGAATAGTATTCGTGTGTGTGTGTGTGTGTGTGTGTGTGTGTGTGTGTGTGTGGATACATACAACATTTTATCCATTCATCCACTGATGGACACTTAGGTTGATTCCGTATTTTGGCTATTGTGAACAGTGCCACAGTAAACATGGGAGTGCAAATATCTATTTGATATACTGATTTCCTTTCTTTTGGATATATACCTAGTAGTGGGATTGCTGGATCATGAGAGAGTTCTATTTTTAGTTATTTAAGGAAACACCATACTATTTTCCATAGTTGCTGTACTAATTTACATTCTCACTAACAGTGTATGAGTGCTCTGCCTTCTCTGCATCCTTGCCAGCATTTGTTATTTTCTGCTTTCTTGGTAATAGCCATTTTAACTGGGATGAGATAGTATCTCATTGTGGGGTTTTTTTAGGAGTGGTTTGAGGGAGAGACAGTGTCTTGTTCTGTTACCCAGGCTGGAGCGCAGTGGTGTGATCATAGCTCACTGCAGCTGCAAACTCCTGGGCTCAAGCAACCCTCCAGAATGGCCGAGACTACAGATGTGCACTATCGTGCCTGGCTAATTTTTTGTAGAGATGGAGTCTCACTCTGTGGCCTAGGCTGGCCTCAAACCCCTTCCTCCTGCCTTGGCCTCCTGGAATTACAGGCATGAGCCACCACTCCCAGCTTCACTGTGGTTTTGGTTTGCATTTCTTTGATGATTAGTGATGTCAAACATTTTTCATGTAACTTTTGGCTATTTTTATGTCTTCTTTTGAGAAATGTCTATAGAGATCTTTTGCTCATATTTTAATCGAATTTTTTTTGTTTGCTTTGGAAGTAAGAGTTTTGAATGAAGGGTAAAATGTGTCCTTAAACATGACAGACTTGATGCTGGGGAAGTAACTTTCACAGAAACAATTGAAGATAGTCAATAAAATTGCATTTATATCTTGGCAAAAAGGTAAGAAATTCTCAGGTCAGGGGATGAATAGGTAGGGAATTCAAAAATAAGTACTTGATAACTATTGAACATTGGGTTTTATATCTTCATAGGATAAAAGAAAAGATCAAGGCAGCCCAAGATAGTCAAGTGGGAAACCAAATCCCTGTCACTCTTTTATAAAACAAATCCACAAAGCCCAAAATTCATTCTTTGAAAACACCAAGAAAGTCAGCTGGTCTTTGGTGAGACTAAAAGAAAAAAGAAAAATGGCACAATGAACAATATTTATTTTAGAATGATAGAGGGTTCACAACTACTAGTCTTGTAGGTGCTAGAAAGATATAAAGATATCTTTGCCAGCACATTTAAAAATTTAGACTAAATGACCAAATGCCAAGAAAAATTGAACTTAGCAAAGCCAGCTAAATATGAAAAAGAAAACCTGAGAAAAATGAGGCAGTAATAAAAATTTTTCCTACAAATTTCAAGCCCAGAGATTTATATTGGTAACTTTTGGCAAATATACAAGGAGCAAATAATTTCAATCTTACAGACACAATTTGGAAATATAAGAGAGGGAACAATCACTCAACAACATATTTAATAAGGTTCACATAACTTTATATCAAAACTTTACAAGTTAATACAAGAAAAGAAAAGCTTAGGCCTGTCTCCATCCTGAACATGTAGAAAAATTCCTAAACGTAATCACACCAATTCAAAATTAGTGTACACAAAAAAGAAAAATGTGCATGAGCAAGTTTTATTCCAAGAGTTCAAGGTTGGCTTAACAGTAGAAAACTACTGTAATCCTGGCTAGGCGTGGTTAATTTTTTGTAGAGATGGAGTCCCAGCATTTTGGGAGGCCAAGGCAGGTGGATCACTTGAAGTCAGGAGTTCAAGACCAGCCTGGCCAACGTGGCAAAACCCCGTCTCTACTAAAAACACAAAAATTGACCAGACGTGGTGGTGCATACCTGTAATCTCAGCTACTTGGGAAGCTGAGGCAGGAGAATTGCTTGAACTGGGGAGATGGAGGTTGCAGTGAGCTGAGATCATACCACTGCACTCCAGCCTGGGCAACAGGGCAAGACTCCATCTCAAAAAAGAAAACTAATTACTATAATCCATCACAGTAAAAGATGATAGAAGAAAAGTTAAGTGGTCATCTCAAGAAATGCAGAAAATTTAACATTCATTTATAATTTTCAAAAATTCTTAACTACCTAGCAATACAAGGGAATTTCCTTAACTTAATAAAGGGTGTCTATTAAAAATTACACTACTTGTAGATAAAACTTATAAAGGATTCTTTTTAAAGATAGGAATAAAATAGAATGCATGCTATCACCATGTCTGTACAGCGTTGTAGTAGGCATTCTAGATTATGCAGCACGGCAAGTGAAAGAAATGAATATTGTAAGAATTACAAGAAAAGAAAGAAAACTACCATATTTGTCTATATAGTAAACTTCAAAATCTGTCAGTAAGAGCATTTAAGAAGACTGCTAGATACAGATTCAATTTCCGTAATCTGCACTGAACAGAAAATTTACATTTTTTGTAAGAACGATACTATTTACTAGAAAATTAAGCATATAAAGTACCTAGGAATAAATATTATTGGGATGTTTAACATTTTAATGAGAAAAATTATTAAACTTTATGAAAGATATTAAAGTTCTAAAAATATATCTAGTTCATTATGTGTTCTAGAACAGTACCTGGCATATGATAAAATCTAAATATTTTTGCAGAAGTTCAAGAATAGCTAAGATGCTCTTGAAGAGAACAAGCTGAGACTTATTAGATATCAAGCCTTATAAAGTGATAGTAATTAAGATAATGAATGTGGTATTGGTACAGGACTAGGCAAAAGAGTGGATCATAATAGAAAGTGCAGAAATATCCATGCTTGTGAGTATACTTGATATATATCAAAGGTTAAGATAGAATAAATTTTTAAATAAATGGTACTGCACATTGGCTATCCATATGGGGAAAAATGAAATCAGACCCCTGCCTCATACCATATACAAAAATGAATTCCAGATGGATTAAGGACTAAACATGAAAAGCAATACTTTAAAACTCTTACAAAGTTTATCAATCAGATATTGTATAACGAACAACCACAAAATATCGGTAGCATATTGTGATGGTTAACTTTATATGTTGACTTGACTGGCTACGGGGTGCCCGGATACTTGCTCAGACAGTATTCTGGGTGTTTCTGTGAGGGTATTTGGGGATGAGACTAACATTTAAGTCAGCAAAATTGAGTACAGTGGATTGCCCTCCCTGATGTGGGTGGGCCTTATCCAGTCAGTTAAAGGCCTGAGTAGAACAAAACTCTGATCTTTCCCAAGTGAGAGAGAATTCCCTCTGCCTGACTGCCTTCGAACTGGGACGTTAGCTTTTCCTTGCATTCATTCAGACTCAGACTGAAACCCTGGCTCTTCCTGGGTCTGGAGCCTGCTCGCCTTCAGACTGGAGCTATACCATTGGCTCTCCTGGCTTTTCAAGCCTTTGGATTTGGGTTGGAACTATGCCACTGGCTTTCCTGGGTCTCCAGCTTGCCAGCTCACCCTATAGATCTTGTGATTCATGAGCCAGTTTCTTATAATAAGTCTTTATTTACACATATACACTCTGTTTCTCTGGAGAATTCTGACTAAGGTACAGACAATACCAAGCATTTATTTCTCGTTCACATACATGGAGGGTGAGCATGGTTGGCTCTGAGTTAGGTTTTAACTGGGGTGGCTCTGACCCACATGGCTCCTTCTAGGGCCCAGCTGAGGGGCAGCAGCTATGCAAAATGTTGTTCTCCTGGCAATGGTAGAAATGCAACTCAGCCACTCAGACTGTAAGCCTCAGCTTCTGTCAGATCTGCAAACATCTCTTTACTCAAAGCAAGTCACGTAGCCTAGCCAAAGGTACTCAGGGTACTTTGCCCATCATAAGCCCCTAGCAAGGATATAGATGTACATTTTTACTATAAAGGAATGAATAATTGAGACCACTAATTTAGCCTACCAATGAAACCAGTATAAAAGTAGGAAATACGACTTTGAGTATAAGAAAGGATTTGTTAAATGGAATGTAAACGTCACACATTCTAAAATAAATGTCTGATAAATTTGAATATATTAATATATGGTATAGTCGTGCCCTTAACAACAAAGACTTAATTACATCCGAGAAGTTCACTCTTCGGCAGTCTTCCTTGTGCAGACATCACAGAGCGAACTTACACAAGTCTAGTGCTGTAGTCTACTACACACCTAGGCTATACGGTATAGCCTTTCGCTTCTGGGCTACAAACGTGTGGAAAGCATTACGGTACTGAATAATGTAGTAGCACAAAGGTAAGTGTTCTAGTATTCAAACATATCTAAACATAGAAAAGCACAGTAAAAGTACAATAGAAAAGATTGTTTAAAAGATAATCTGTTAGGGAAACAGCATGAGTGGAGCTTGCAGGACTGGAACTTGCTCTGGGTGAGTCAGTGAGTGAGTGGTGGGTGAATGTGAAGACCTAGGATATTACTATACGCTATTGTAGACGTTATAAACACTGAACACTTAGGTTACACTATGCTTATTTTTTAAATGTTTTTCTTCCTTCAATGATAAATTAACCTTAGCTTACTAAGCTTACTTTTTTTTCTTTTTTTTGTGGGGGGACGGTGTCTGGCTCTGTCACCCAGGCTGGAGTGCAGTGGCACGATCTCGGCTCACTGCAAGCTCCGCCTCCTGGGTTCACGCCATTCTCCTGCCTCAGCCTCCCGAGTAGCTGGGACTACAGGCGCCCACCACCACGCCCAGCTAATTTTTTGTATGTTTCAGTAGAGACGGGGTTTCACTGTGTTAGCCAGGATGGTCTCGATCTCCTGATCTCGTAATCCACCCGCCTCGGCCTCCCAAAGTGCTGGGATTACAGGCATGAGCCACCATGCCCGGCCACTTACTTTTTTTTTTTATAAACTTAAAAATAGGCTGGGCGTGGTGGCTCACGCCTGTAATCCTAGCACTTTGGGAGGCCGAGGCGGGTGGATCACGAGGTCAGGAGATCGAGACCATCCTGGCTAACACGGTGAAACCCCGTCTCTACTAAAAATACAAAAAATTAGCCGGGTGTGGTGGCGGGCACCTGTAGTCCCAGCTACTCCGGAGGCTGAGGCAGGAGAATGGTGTGAACCCGGGAGGTGGAGGTTGCAGTGAGCCAAGGCTGCGCCACTGCACTCTAGCCTGGGCGACAGAGCGAGACTCTGTCTCAAAAAAAAAAAAACAAAAACAAAAAATTTTTAAAGCTTTTTGACTTTTATTATAGTATTATAGTAATAACTTAGCCTAAAACACAAATTAATAACTTAGCCTAAAACACAAACATATTGTACTGCTGTACAAATATATAAAAATTTTTTCTTTATATCTTTATATAATCTTTTTTCTATTATAAAAAAAAATTTACTTTTTTATGACCTTTTAAAACTTTTTTCCCCAAAACTAAGACATAAGCACACACATTAGCCTATGCCAACACGGGGTCAGGATCATCAGTATCACTATGTTCCACCTCCAGATCTTGTCCCACTGGAATGCATTCGGGGACAATAACACACGCAGCTGTCATCTTCCTGGGATGTCAGTGCCTTCTGGATACTTCCTGAAGGACCTGCCTGAGGCTGGTTTACAATTAACTTAAAATAAGTAGAAGGAGTACACTCTGACGTAATAAGTATAGTACAATAAATACATAAACCAGTAACAGTTCATTATCATTGCGTATTGTACATGATTGTATGTGCCATGCTTTTATATAACTGGCAGTGCAGTAGGTTTGTTTAACCAGTGTCACTACAGACACGTGAGTAATGCATTGTGCTACAACACTGTGATGGCAGCAGCATCACTAGGCAATAGGAATTTTTCAGCTCCATTATAATCTGATGGGACCACCATCATATATGTGGGCCATTGTTGACTAAAGCATTATGTGGCATGTAACTTTATTTCTGATTATCAAAAACCAGTATAATGGAAAGAAAAAGCCATAAACTGGAAGAATAAATTTGCTACACACGTAGTTGATAAAGGGTCGTTATCTAGAATATATGTTCATTAATATGTTTATAACTCCTTTAAATCAGCAAGACTAAGAAAAGCAAGCTGTTGGTGTTGTGTGGGAAGGTGGGGATAGATGTGGCTGGGAATTCGAAGGAAGAAGAAGTATAAATGGTTCCTAAACAAATAAAACGTGTACCTTCACTGATTATTATTTAGGTGATTAAATAATTTGACAAAAGATTAATTAATACATTTATAATGATTTCTGTCAGGCTGGGTGTGGTGACTCACAGTGCTGGGTGTAATCCCAGCACTTTGGGAGGCCGAGGTGGGCAGATCACCTGAGGTCAGGAGTTCAAGAGCAGCCTGGCCAACATGGCAAAACCCTGTCTCTACCAAAAATACAAAAATTAGCCTGGTGTGGTCGTGGGTGCCTGTAATCCCAGCTACTTGGAGGGCTGAGACAGGAGAATTGCTTGAACCCAGGAGGCAGAGGTTGCAGTGAGCCGAGGTCGCACCACTGCACTCCAGCCTGGGCAACAGAGCAAGACTGTCTAAAAAAAAACATTAATTAATTAATTAAAATAAAAATATTTATATCATACTGCTGTCACCTGAACCCACTAATCAATGTTATTGTTAAAAATGGGAAAGACAACCAGTTATATATCTCATGTGATATACTATGACTACACAGCCTTACTTACGAAATATTATTGTCAAAAAGACCAAAAATACTGAACCAAAATCTGACGAAGACTTAACACCTTTAAGTCTTTCAGTTTACAAGAAAAATGAGGATAAGAGGAACAGATTAAATGGCACCATTAAGAAATAGTCAACAAAGGCTGGGTGCGGTGGCTCATACCTATAATCCTAGCACTTTGGGAGGCCAAGGCAGGCAGATCCCATGAGGTCAGGAGTTCAAGACCAGCCTGGCTAACATGGCAAAACCCTGTCTCTACTAAAAATACAAAAATTAGCTGGCGGTGGGGTGGCTAAGGCACGAGAATCGCTTGAACCTAGGAGGTGAAGGTTGCAGTGAGCCAAGATTGCACCATTGCACTCCAGCCTGGGCGATAGAGTGAGACTCTGCCTCAAAACAAAAAAAGAAAAGAAATAGTCAGTGGAATCCCGAATGTGGTACATAAGACAGGACAAGTGACCCAGTGTCATCAGGAAGTTAATGCCATGAAGAAATTAGAAGTATGAAGTACTGGGGCATTTGTCCAAGCACCATTTGTTCAAATGAATATTCTTTCCCCATTGAATTGGCGTGGCACCCCTGTCAAAATTATGACCTGGAAAGTTAGGATTATTTCTGGACTCTCATTTCTTTTCCACCGATATCTTTGTCCATCATTAAACCAGTACCAACCCAGAAGCTTTGTAGTGTGTTTTGAAGTATGAGTAGCCCTCCAGCTTTGTCTTTTTCAAGATGTTTTTGGCTATTCTGGCTCCTTTTTATTTCCATGTGAATTTGAGAATCAGCTTGTCAATTTCTGCAAAAAAACAACAGCTCAGATTTTCATAGAGATTATGTTGAACCTGTAGATCAGTATAGATTATGTTGAACCTGGAGAGTATTGGCCATCTTAACGATATTAAGTCTTTCATCCATAAACATAAATATTCCATTTATTTAAGTCTTTCATTTCTTTCAACAATGTTTTGTCATTTTCAGTATATACATCTTACATTTCATTTGTTAAATTTATGCCTAGATATTTCATTCTTTTTTATGTTATTTTAAATGGAATTGTTTTCTTAATTTCATTTTCATTGCTGTGTATGGACATACAGTTAATTTTTGTATATTGCTATTGTGCCCTGCAACATTTGAATGCTCATTCGTTGTAAGTGATTTTTAGTGGATTTCTTAGGATCATTCTGTGTGCAAGAGCATGTCATTGTAAACTAAACATAGTTTATGTCTTCCTTTCTAATGTGGATCCTTTTAATTTTTTGTGTGGCCTCATATCCCTGGCTATTATGTCTAGTACAATGTTAAATTGAAATAATAATAGTAGACATTCTGGTCTTGTTCTTGATCCTAGAGGAAAAACATTCCGCCTTTCATCATTAAGGATGATGTTACCTGTGGGTTTTTCATAGATGCCCTTTATCAGTTGAGGAAGTCCTCTTCCATTCCTAGTTTGTTGAGTGGTTTTGGCATGAAAGGATGTTAGAACTTGTCAAATGCTTTTTCTCCATCGATTGAGTTGATCATAGAGTTTTTTTTCCTGTATTCTATTAATACAGTGTATTATTGATATGATATCCAGTAGCCCTGAGTCCATTTAGTGTTGCTATAAAGGAATACCTTAGGCTAGGTAATTTATAAAGAAAAAGGTTTCTTTTGCTCACGATTCACGATGGCTTGAAAGTTCAAGAACTGGTATCTGTACCTGGTTTGGGCCTCAGGGTGTTTCTACTTATGGTGGAAGGTGCAGCGGAGCCAGCTTTTGCAGAGATCTTATGGTGAGAGAGGAGGCAAGACAGACGGGGCGGTGCCATGCTCTTCTTTAACAACCAGTTCTTTCTCAGTGAACTAAGAGAATGAGAACTCATTCATCCCCGAGGAAGGGCATTAATTTATTCGTGAGGGATCCACCCCATGACCCACGTAACTCCCACTAAGCACCCCACCTCCAACACTGGGAATCAAATTTCAACATGAGGTTTGGAGGGGACAGATATTCAAACCAGGCCAATTACATTGGTTCATTTTTGTATGTTAAACCACCTTTGTATTCCTGGGATAAATCTCAATTTTTACATGTTGTTGGGTTCGGTTTTCTAATATTTTGTTGAGGATTTTTGCATCTGTGTAGGAGATATTCCTCTGTAGTCAATTAGTTCCCTCCCTGAGTCCTTCCCTTCCTTCCTGGCTGGTTTTGGTATCAGGGTTTCTGTGTCCTTTTGCCATGATCCCTATTTCTCTTGCTTTTTCCAGCACAAGATGTACAAAGTTCATCTCATAAATTTCCTGCTTGAAATCTGGACTCAGTCATTTTTCTAAGGAGCCTGTTCAGTTTAGTGGTAGTGCGGTCAATGCTGTTGAGCTGTCACTGTTTTTGGCTTCTGGGAGGTGAATACACAGGTGTGTGTTCGCTCTTGGTTCTGGAATATTCACATACGGTGAGCCTTAAAAAAAAAAAATGCATCGGCCATGCGCAGTGGCTCACGCCTGTAATCCCAGCACTTTGGGAGGCCAAGGCGGGAGGATAACGAAGTCTGGAGATCAAGACCATCCAGCCTAACACAGTGAAACCCCATCTCTACTAAAAATACAAAAAAATTAGCCGAGCGTGGTGGCGGGCACCGTAGTCCCAGCTACTCGGACCCGGGAGGCGGAGGTTGCAGTGAGTGCTCTGTCCCAAAAAACAAAAAACAAACAAAAAAAAAAACCCCACACATCAAAAAAGCATAATGTTGGATGAAATAAGAAAGTAAATGCTGTTTATATGAAGTTCGTAAACTGATGAAAATAATCAGTGATTTATTTTGGCATATATACCTTAGAGGTAAAAATAAAGACATGTAAGGGATAAGTAACACTAAGAATGCTAATGACCTTTCGTGGGAGATTCAGCGCGATACAGCTGCAACGCACTTGCAGAGCTCCTGGGTAGTAAGTCTAGAGATGGCTGCTTTGCACTGGATTCTAAAATACATGCATATGGGAGGCCCCGTTTTTTGCATGCAGTATTTTACGTTGCTTATTCATAAAATTTGAGGTAGTTATGTGTAATATAGAACATTGTTAAATATTCTTTTGTGGGAGGCAAGCCACCCAGGTGCCGAGGCAGGAGACCGAAGGCACAAGCTGTTCCAGTATAATAAAGAAAACAATTAGAATAATTAAAGTTATACTAGAAATAGGATTTAGATATGATTATGTATGAATAGTATAAATCATTAGCTTGTAGTGTTACTCTTTATTATTATAATCATCTCAGTTCTATAATTATAACCTAAGAAAATACCAGGCCATACAGAATTAGGAGCTGAAGGGACACTGTGAGCAGTGACCAGAAGACGAGCGTGAGCCCTCTGTCACCCCGGATAAGGGCCGCTTGAGGGCTCCTTGGTCTAGCGGCAGCGCCAGTGCCTGCGAAGGCACCTGTTACTTAGCAGACCGGGAAAGGGAATCTCCCTTTCCCTGGGGGAGTTAGAGAACACTCTGCTCCACCACCTCTGGTGGGAGGCCTGACGTTAGCCGGGCCTGCCCGCAGTCATCCAGAGGCCTAAACGTGTGTCTGTGGTGCTGTGCTTCAGTGGTGACGTGCTTCAGTGGTCACGCTCCTCGTCCACTTTCATGTTCAGCCTGTGCACCTGGGTCCCCCTCTTAGCAGTAGCAGAATTAATAAAAGTATTAAAGTCTTTTGATCTTTCTGTTAAGTGCATATAGGAAATGCTGACGTATGCTGTCCTTCCTCCCCGCCTCGATCACATTAAAGGGAAAGGCCCCCTGTCCAGTGGACACGTGACTCGCTTGACCCTATCAATCATTTGAGATGCCCCACACTTCTTACCCTGCCCCCTTGCCTAGAATACAATAAATAGCAGCGAGTGCAAGCGTTCGGGGCCACTACCGGTCTCCTCATCTTGGTGGTAGTGGTCCCCCGGGGCCCAGCTGTCTTTTCTCTTACCTCTTGTCTTGTATCTTTATTTCTACGATCTCTCATCTCCACACACAAAGAGAAAACCCACAGGCCCGGTAGGGCTGGACCCTGCATTTTTTCCTACAATTTATAAGTAGTCTTTAAAGCTATAATCTTTTGCAAAGTAGGTAGAAAGTTTCTTCCAACCATGACTTTTGAAATTCTTCTATCTTCATACAAATATAAATGAATTTTAACCATTACAACGTATGCAAAAATCAGTTGCATATATATTGTAAATGAAAACATGAAACAATAAAGAATTTATAAGAAAGGATAGAAGAATATTCTCATGACCTTGAAGTAGAGAAAATCTTATTCAGTATGCGAAAAGCTCTGAGCATATAAGAAATATAAAGGAGAAAATTGATTAAACTCCATTAAAATTAAGAACTGCTCATTATCACAAGTGCTTTAAATAAATGGTATTTTCACACAATGGCATACCATACAGTTATGATAACTGCATCACGCAACCTGGATGAATCTCATAGATAGTACACTGAGTTTAAAAATCTGTAAAATTATATACTACATAATTTCATTTGTATAAATTAAAAATAAGCAGTCAAAATTAATCTAGAGTGTTAAAAGGCAGAATACTCTTTTACTCCAGTTACTCTTTATCTGGAAAGGGGATATGCCGGCAGTTTCTGGGGTACCGGTAATGTTTAGTTTATTGTTTTATGTGCTGATTACATAGTGTGTTCACTCAGAAAATTCTTAAAGCTGTACATTTATTATTTGTGTATTTTTCTATGTTTATTTTGTATTTTAATAAAAAGTTTCCCAAAATGTTTAAATGCATAGGAGTATGTATAGAATGGGCTTCCATTTGTGTAGAAAGAGGAGGAATAGTTTATTTGTACATGCTTGCTTGTGTATATGTAAAATATCTGTCCAAGTTATGTAAGAAAGTGCCAATGTTGGTTGCCTGGAGTGGCAAAAGACAGGATAAGAGGAAGATTTTGTTTAGATCTGTTAAAGTTTATAAAAGATGGACACATCCTATGCTTTATCTGTTGGAGCTCCTATAAATGGTTCTTATCCATTACTGATTTTATGTTATAAAAACATAGCTTGGTGTATTATTTGTACCCAATTTTAGATAAAATTTTACATGAATTAAACTGATAAAATGGAATCAATGGTATATGTTCATGTAAAGCTTGCAGATATGCGAATACATATCCCAGTATATTACATAGCAATATATTCTCTTTTTTGTTTGTTTGTTTGTTTAGTAGAGACAGGGTTTTGCCATGTTGGCCAGGCTAGTCTCGAACTCCTGACCTCAGGTGATCCACCGGCCTTGGCCTCCCAAAGTGCTGAGATTACAGGCATGAGCCACAGCGCCCTGCCGTAACAATATATTCTTATGGCAACTGGGACTGTGAGGATGCTGTTAGCTGAAGACATTTAACTTGCTCACTTCTGGAAGGATAAAAAAATTCAGGTGCCAAAAAAACTAAATGCATCTGCTTACTATCATTGTTTAACAGCTGTTACCAATCAACATGGAAACTTTGCTTAGGCAGGAAGCACTAATTTCCAAGGGCCAGTGAAACAACTTTGATTTGTCATGCTGATTTTTGACTCCAGGTTTCTCTGTTTTAGCATCACACAAATGGGGTTTATGTAGGAGTCAATGAATGGCAAATGCCCCACCTCTACCTGCTCTACCTTTTACTTCTGAAAAGACTGGTTATTACCAAGATTATTTCTTGGCAATTAACAACCTAACATAAACTCTTGTAATTGATGCAGTTGGCTGTTTGATTACATTTGCTTCTGAATTAAAATGAACAAGTTTATTTAAATAATTCTGATTTGGTAGCCACCTGGAATAAGTGGAAATTACTGATAAAGTACTTACCTTGCTCTCTTAGTTTCTTTTCCTTATGTTTTAGCATTTTGTCTGTCTTCTCTGGTGGCTTTTTGTTTGTTGTTTTTCAGGTCTGTTGCTGTCAAGGCTTTTTTTTTTTTCCCCATGTCATTTTTAAAGCATTCTGTCTCCTTTCTATCTGGTATGTATACACACACACACACACACACACACACACACACACACACACACACATACAACTATATAGGTATATAGGGATATATTTCCTTCCTGCCTATATAATATATAGTATATATATATAATATATACACTGCCTATGTAGTATATAGGTATATATATGCCTGTATAGTTATATAGGTATATAGGGATATATTTCCTTTCTGCCTTCCTTAAAAAAGAAACCCTACCTACCCGGATTTAGAGCAAGAAATTGTCTGATTGAATTCTAGCAGTTTCTTTAAAAACAAATTCTTCTTAATGATGTAAATAGGAAAATTTTAGTTTAGAGGACTAAAAATTATTCATCTATGTATACAGGAAATCTGTTATTTGTCAAGTTTATGTCTTTTATTTCCTAAAATCGTTCTGTATATTTTTTTATATTTGTATTGTATTATTTCCATGGAAATTTCTGGGTCATTTCCAAAGAACTTCCTTAAAAGGTATTGTCTGTGGCAGCGTGCAACTTCTTAAACTGATGACTCGTATGCCCTTGCATGTATTAAGTTCTTTCTGACCTAAACTGAAAAGAATTATACTGTAGGGATGTTATTATCTGCTATATTGATTCTTGATATATACATACACATAACTGATCCAGAAAGAGTACAGAATTTTTAATGTGTTCCTGTGTCTCTTCAATTTTCTGGACCCAGGAGTTGCGTGTTACCCAGGTCCTCTGACTCTGACTGATCAAGATACTCTGTTGTTCTCTTTCCCATATTTATGATAGGTGGAGGAGTTACTGATGGCCATGGAGAAGGTAAAGCAGGAACTAGAATCCATGAAAGCAAAGCTGTCCTCCACCCAGCAGTCTCTGGCAGAAAAGGAAACTCACTTGACTAATCTTCGGGCAGAGAGAAGGAAACACTTAGAGGAAGTTCTGGAGATGAAGTAAGTGTTTGTAGTCTTATTCTTCAAGCATATGCTTAGTGGAAATACTTTTTCTCCCTGCATTTATCTTCTGGCTCTGTGTTTTACCCCAATACACTTACTTAATTTTAGTGCTAACTTGTATTTCTCACTCTCTAGAATAAATTTGGTCAAAGGTGGAACAAATCCTGATCAAATAGAAATATTTTTGGTTCCTCTTTAATGATTTCTAAATCCTCTGGCTTATACATATCTGTGTGTAATTACCTCTCTGAAATTCCTAAAATCTTCTGGAAAGTTCAGGCAAAATGGCGAGCTTACTGGGGAAGAGGGCTGTTGGTTCTGAGGTTGTATGAAGACTAGGCAATTTTTAAACACATTTTTTATTGTAAACATTTCCAAAGGTACACACAAGTAGAGAGAATGAACCCCCATATACCTGTCTCCAAGATTCAGTAGTTACCATTTTGCCACACTGGAAGCCAATTTTTAGAAAATTGTCACTTTTAGCAGAGCTTTGCTATACACATTTTCCTGCTTCCCCCACATTTTGTAGGTTGCTGAGACCATAATCTGTTGTGAAGCATGTATACATCTGCTAATACATAGTAGATGTTTCTTTTACTTCTCAGTGACCTTCTGTTTAAAACAAACATGTCTCTTTTGAAAATCCAGTTGTACCCTCTCATTTACCATTCCTAGCCCTTCCCCTTACCTAAAGGCCCTACTGCTATTTTACTGAAACCAGGTCTATCCTGGGATCCCTCAGTTACCCTCGTTCTGTCAGCAGTTATCTTTATTTTTGTTGTCTTCTTTTCTGTCTCAGAGGATAGGTTTTTTCTCCTTCATAAGGCCAGATTCTTCTTTCTGTCACAGATTTCAAGTCCCCGCCTCAGCAGCCTTTCGCTGTCACTTCTCTCTCACATGACCCTTGCTCACTTCTTCTCTGCATAAATGCACAGTCTGTCTTTGGCCTAAAATAAAATTTTTTCACTCCAACTAGTGCTTTAAACTGACATCAGTTTACTTTTCTGCTACTTTGAACTATCAATAAACTTTGAATACCTGAATAATAGAGCTGTACAGAATCTTGCCATGATGCCTTAGCATGTATTCTCATGGGACATGATGATTGTGATATTGTGACTGCAACCCAAGAATGTTGAGGTGTCCTCTGTGCTTTCACGTTCTTGGGCTATAGTGCAAGGCTACGAGATTCTGTCCTTTTAGAAAAGCATTATGAGTGATATGTCTTGGAAGTAATGTGTAAGTGAAGCCGGAAGTGGATTGGCATAGGGGGAGAATTAAGAGAGGTTAGAGTTCCGAGTAGCATCATCAGAAAAAAGCTTGCAGGTTTAAGTAGAGAAAGGAAAGTCCTCCCTGTGACTGTTGGCAGTGACACTAGATTCTTCACTCTGTAGTCACTGCAGGACCCACCATATTTTAAAGGTTTAAATTATTCAATTATTGATCATTGAACAAGTGAAAAGACTTAGTCTACCTAGAGAACTTGAGAGGCAGAAATATGAGGGGAATGAAGTGTGCAGGGAGACTGAAACATGCGTATGTGTGACTCTGGAGCTAGAATAAGACAGAGTCTTCCCTCAGGAAAAGGTAGTTGGCCCATTTGCATAGAAAATTCTTCAGCAAAGCACTAGAATAGCTTTGTTTTCTGGAATAATCCTGACTTCATCAAGCCAAGAGAAATGATTTAATAGCTATTTTCCATTCCTAGCATATATTAATGTAATTTTTGAGCGTCTGTTACAGATAAATGGTGACCGTAAGTTTGGGGAGACGTAAAACGGTTCACTTGGTAGCCTGCCAGTGGTGCATTGGAAACATTTGCGTTGGTTATAGCCAGCCCTGGAGAGAAGGAACGTTTTAATTGGCAGATCCCACAATGGGTCTTCTCTTCCTTATGCTGTGGTTTTGTTAACCATTACTTTTTTATTCCACTTTTATGTTAGCCTTTTTCCCTTAAGAAAGAAAGGATAAAACGGAGCAGGGGAAAAATAATAAAATAACAACTGTAATAACTGTAATAAATTTTAAGTATCAGTTGAGGTCATGAGGTTCACTGTTAAGAATTCTAGATGAGCTAGTTCATTCGACACTGCCCTGCATTCAAACTCCTCCTGCAGGCCCACCCTACATTAGCATTCAGAATAAATTTTACAAGTCCATTTTTTATTTTTAATAAAATTTTTATTAAGCTGTGAATTTGACTGCCCTGACAACTGGTTTGTTCAGGGAAGGGGTGGCAGAGCTCTTTGGTTTCATTGAGAGTTTAGAGCTATTCAATAGGTAGCCTCCTATATGCAGGCAGTTAGTTGTAAGTCATTCAAAGAATGAAACCAACGAGTAGAAGTTAAATCACTATACTCATTGGGAGCTTAAAAAATAAATAAATATGATTTAAAAGATGATGTCAACACAGGTGAAAAAGGAAAAATATTAGAATCTCCTGAACTGACTAGACAGACATATTTAGAAGACTGGTCTTCTCTGGAAACAAGTAAAGCTGGCAGAGAAATCCAAATATCTCTGTGTTAAATTATATACTCATGAGATGCTTTCTGGCCAAAAAAAGGTCTCCCACAAACAGAGAATAAATTTTCATATGTACCTAAGAAGAGTCCAGTACTAAATTCTGACATTTAAAAAATTATTGACTGTTAGGAGAGAAAAGTAGAGTACAATTGTGATTAAGAGAGCTGTTAACAGGCCGGGCATGGTGGTTCACACCTGTAATCCCAACACTTTGGGAGGCCGAGGCGGGTGGATCACCTGAGGTCAGGAGTTCTAGACCAGCCTGGCCAACATGGTGAAACCCCGTCTCTACTGAAAATATAAAAAATTGGCTGGACGTGGTGGCTCACGCCTGTAATCCCAGCACTTTGGGAGGCCGAGGCTGGTGGATCACAAGGTCAGGAGTTTGAGACCATCCTGGCCAACATGGTGAACCCTCGTCTCTACTAAAAGTACAAAAATTAGCTGGGTGTGGTGGCGCACACTGTAATCCCAGCTACTCTGGAGGCTGAGGCAGGAGAATCACTTGAACCTGGAAGGCGGAGGTTGCAGTGAGCCGAGATTGCACCATTGCACTCCAGCCTGGGTGACAGAGCAAGACTCCATCTCAAAAAAAAAAAAAAATTAGCCAGGCATGGCTGGGCACGGTGGCTCATGCCTATAATCCCAGCACTTTGGGAGGCTGAGGTGGGCAGATCACGAGGTCAGAAGATCGAGACCATCCTGGCTAACACGGTGAACCCCGTCTCTACTAAAAATACAAAACATTAGCCAGGCGTGGTGGCGGGCGCCTGTAGTCCCAGCTACTCGGGAGGCTGAGGCAGGAGAATGGCATCAACCCAGGAGGCAGAGCTTGCAGTGAGCCGAGATCGTGCCACTGCACTCCAGCCTGGGCGACAGAGCAAAACTCCATCTCAAACAACAACAACAACAACAACAACAAAAATTAGCCAGGCGTGATGGCGGGTGCCTGTAAACCCAGCTACTCAGGAGGCTGAGGCAGGAGAATCACTTGAACCCAGGAGGCGGAGGTTGCAGTGAGCCGAGATCATGCCATTGCACTCCTGCCTGGGCAACAAGAGTGAAACTCTGTCTCAAAAAAAAAAAAAAAAAAAATTGTGGGGTTGTTCACATTCTAAAAAAATCTCATTAGGGATTTATGACATGGTTTTCCAAATTAACCACAAAATTGTAAATAGTTAACCAAATTATATCCTAGTAACAATTTAGGGGGGGAAATAAAAATGAAAATGCATTCTGAGTTACATAAGAGCATGTTTACTCTTCACAAAGCCATATTTATTTATACTTCCACCAAAAGCCATTTTTTTTTAAGTCTGTAGACATATGATAAAGGACTTTTAGTGGACTTGGAAGCATTTTTCACAATGGGCTAGAATACTGAGGTTGAATGTTATGTAGGAAGCCCACATAAATTAATATAAAATTATTTTACACTTGAAAAAGAAAACAATATGTTGTACAGTATAGCTATAAACAAATAGCATTGGTGGGTCTGGGACTAGTTAAAATTATGAAGCAAAGTTTATATCTACAATCAACTATCCCTTGGGACTCCTCCTCAGTTTTGCTTAACTCTCTCATTCTGCTCCCTTTTTTTCTGCCCTGATATTCAGTGCTTTTATACGGCCCACCCTATAGAAATTTCTTTACTTTCTTGTGACCTGAATTGGAATAAATTACAAATAACCCTACATGTTCTTTGCCTTTCTCCTTCTTTAAATTTTAAACTTATTCCACATTTTAGCTTTTTAAGATCAGACATAACTTCCAAATAGAAGAAACCATGTTTAAAAAAAAATCCATGCTTTCTAATCATTTTCTTATGTAAAAAGCCTCAAGTGGCTGGAATAAGGTCTAAGTAACAAATAAAGAACTAAACTTTTCAGATAAAGGCTCCGAAAGTCCCTCTTGTTTTCAGCTTTCAAAATTCTTTCTCTCTATCAATATATGGTTCACGTGTAAAAATGTGCTTACCTGTGTAGGGATGAAATTAAGACTGTCTGTCATCTACTCTTCACAAAAGGAAGGAAGTGAGATTATTGTCCTACTTTTTCCTTATCTTTTCTTTTTTTCTCTGTTGGAGGTATAGGATCAACCCTCATCCCTTTTGTTAAATATAAATGAATCATTTAAAAGGTTAATTATTGTAGGTAGGTAACCTGATGCCTTAACCTAATTGCAATACCCAGTTGAAGAAAATCTGATATATAATTTACCAGTATGGCAGGTTTTTTTGGTTTTGTTTGGATTTTTGATGTTTTTTGTTTTTTAAATTTCCTTTCAGGACCATCTTTTTCATTGTTCTCCAGAGTGTACCTTATAGGTAGCTACTCACTCTCCAAATAGGTAAAACTCCCCTCAAGCTATGGATGTCAAAGATAGTAATCTATCCATTTAATCATAAGCTTTTCTTCCAGAAGTTACTGAATGAAAGAGGATTAGCAGATGGTCTGTGTAGCAAAGGATTTGCTTACATTTTGGGCCAGTTTGCTTACCCGTGAAGCAGGCATAGTAATACTTAGACCCACCTCATGAAGTTGTTGTACGGATCAAATGAGATTTAAAAAAAGCACGTTGAAGTTGGTAAAGCTGAATGTGCTTGCAAAGCATGACATTTACAACTGAAAATCCAATTTGTGCTTTTGTGTTCGTACCTGGAGAAATCACTTAGCTTTTCAGGTCTGCAGTTTTCTCACTCAGATTCGAAAGGTCCCCCATCGATTTAAAAATTGTGGACTTTGGCCAGATGACCTGAGGTCCCCTGATTCTGTAGTTGTAAATGTCCTGTGTAAATCAGGGAAGTAATTCATATACAAGCAGTATACTGAGGAGAAGTTGGAAGCCAGGTATCATGATTCCTGGCTGAGGACTAGGCTACGTGTTCACTGAATGAGACTGCCCAAGGCTTACCAGAGATTAGATGCTACAGAATGAGAGTGGAATTGTAATATTAGAGATAGAGCCATGGGGAATCTGGAGTTCCAAGCCAGTCAACATGGAGAAATCCTTGTTAACTTCAGTTATCTAGCTGAGATAACAAAAAAGATAGGTTTTAGGAACAAGGACCATGCTCTAATATAAGGCCTACTCTAGACCCAGGCTAAGACTAGTAAAACAAGGCCCCAATTAATTCTTACAGGGTAGACCAAATTTGGACAATGAGTCTCACCGAGATAGAGAAGCCTGGGAAATACCCTGAGCTTTCAGCAGATCAGCATACCAAAGGTTAAATCCAAACCTATACAAGTTCAGGGAGTCAACTATTAACTGACATATGTACTAGAATAAAAATCACTGCTCCTCAGAAGAAATTAACGATATTTGCAATATATCCCATGTTGAACTTTTAAAAATTACCAGACATGCAAAGAATCAGGAACATATGATCTATAGAGCAGAAAAGAGCATGCAGTAGAAATCACCTCTGAGGAGTCCTATTTGGTTTAACAGAAAAAAAAAAAAAAACTAAATTCACCCTTATACATTAAAGAATTAAAGAAAAATGTCATGTTGATGATGGAATAGATAGGAAATCTCAACAGAGAAAGGAAAAGTATTTTAAAATGGAAATTTGACATAGTGAGAACTTGTCTCTACAAAAATGTTTTTAAATACCAGCCAGGTGTGGTGGTGCACACCTATAGTCCCAACTACTTGGGAGGGTGAGGTGAGAGGATTGCTTGAGACTGGGAGATTGAGGCTGCAGTGAACTTTGATTGTGCCAGCATACTCCGGCCTGGGCAACAAAATGAGACCCTATCTCAAAAAAGTAATAATCATAAAATGAAAATGGAAATTTGATAATTGAAATAGAAATGAAAAATTTATTGGATAGTCTTTTTTTTTTTTTTTTTTGAGATGGAGTGTCGCTCTTGTCCCCCAGGCTGGAGTGCAGTGGCGCCATCTCGGCTCACCGCAACCTCCGCCTCCCGGGTTCAAGCGATCCTCCTGCCTCAGCCTCCCGAGTAGCTGGGATTACAGGCATGTGCCACCACAGCCAGCTAATTTTGTATTTTTAGTAGAGGCAAGGTTTTTCCATGTTGGTCAGGCTGGTCTCAAACTCCCGACCTCAGGTTGGCCTCCCAAAGTGCTGGCATTACAGGCGTCAGCCACCGTGCCCAGCCTATTGGATAGTCTTAATGGCAAATTAGAGCTGTCAAAAGAAAGAGTCAGTGAACTTCAAAATAGATCAATTGAAATTATTCAATCTGTAGAACAGGGAGTGAAAGGATTTTTACTGAATGAACAGAGCCTCAGTGAAATGTAGGAGAATTTCAAATGGGTTAACATACATGTGGAACACTAGAAGGATAAAAGAGTGAGAATGAAGCAGATGAAAGACAGTTTTTAAAAATGGCCAACATATTTCTATAATTTAATTTGAAACCATGAATCTTTGATTTACAAATCCCAGAAACTAAGTGAAACCAAGCAGGACAAATACAAAAAATAAAAAAATCACAACTAGAAATATCATAGTCCAGTTGCTGGAAACAAAATATGCAGAGAAAAATAAAAGCAGCCTAAGAAAAAAGGCACAGCACATAAAGGGAAACTATGATAGCTGAGTCCTTATCAGAAACAGTGAGGACCCGAAGACAATGGAACTTCTTTCAGGGTACTGAAAAAAAAAAAAAAAATTAGCCTAAAATTCTGTAAGCAAAGAAAAAGATCCTTTAAAAACTAGGATTAAATAAAGACAATTTCATATAAACAAATATGAAAAGAATTCATCTCTAGAAAGCACTCTACAAGAAATGCTAATGAGTGTTCTTCAAGCTGAAGGGAAATGAATCCAGACGGGAGCATGAATCTACAGGAAGGAATGAAGAACACTGGACATGGGCTGGGCACTGTGGCTCATGCCTGTAATCTCAACGCTTTGAGAGGCCAAGGTGGGAGGATCACTTGAGTCCAGGAGTCTGAGACCAGCCTAGACAACATGACGAAACCCTGTTTCTAAAAAAAAAAAAAAAAATTAGCTGAGGATGGTGGCTCATACCTCTTGTTCCAATTACTTGGGAGGCTGAGACTGAGGATTCCTGGGCCCAGGACACGGAGGCTGTAGTGAGCCAAGATCACACCACTGTACTCCAGCCTGGGTGATAGAGTGAGACCTGTCCCTCCACCAAAAAAAAAAAACACAGACATGGTAAATCAGTTGATACATATAGAAAATGTATTTTTTCTTCTCAGAATTCCCTTGAAAGACAACTAACCATTTAAAGCAAAAATAACATGATGAGTTGGCATTTATAATATGTGTAAAAGTGAAAGATGGGACAACAGTATCCCAAAATATTAGGAGGTAGAATTGTAAGGTTGTTACGTTCGTGAAGTAGAAAATATGAACTGTTGACTGGGCATGGTGACTCATGCCTGTGATCCCAGTGCTTTGGGAAGCTGAGACTGGAGGATCACTTGAGCCCAGGATTTTGAGTTTACGCTGAGTTCTGTTTGTGCCACTGCACACTAGCATGGTTGACAGAGTAAAACCTGGTCTCTAACAAAAAAAAGAAGAAAGGAAAGAGAGAAAGAAAGATTACGAAGTGTTAGATGTGAAGTAGTACAATTTCTAATCTAAATAGACTTTGATAAGGTGCATGTTGTTAGCTGTAGAGCAACTACCAAAATAATAACAACAAAAATTTTTAAAACCCCGAAGAGCGGCCAGGCACCATGGCTCAGGCCTGTAATCCCAGCACTTTGGGAGCCCAAGGCGCACGGATCACTTGAGGTCAGGAGTTTGAGACCAGCTTGGCCAACGTGGTGAAACCCCTGTCTCTACTAAAAATACAAAAACTAGCCGGGTGTGGTGGCGGGTGTCTGTTATCCCAGCTACTCGGGATTCTGAGGCAGGAGAATTGCTTGAACCTGGGAGGCAGAGGTTGCAGTGAGCCAAGATGGCGCCACTGCACTCCAGCCTGGACGACAGAACGAGACTGTCACAAAAAAAAAAAACAAAGAAAAAGCACCTGAAGAGCTAACAGAGGAAATAAAATGCAATGCTAAAAATTGTTTCATTTATCCAACCAATAAAGGCAGAAAAGGAACAACAAATAAAGAACAGAAACAACAAATGAATGACATAAATTCAACCATATCAATATTTATGGCAAAATGAAATATAGCAAACACACCAAGTAAAGGACAGAGATACTAAAATGGATGTATTAGAAAAAAAAAAAAAGCAAGGCTCAACTGTATGCTGTATATAAGACCTGTACTATCATAAACACTGGCTGGAATTAACGGAAAAAGGTACTTCTTGGAAATAGTAATCCTAAGAAACCTGGCATAGCTATATTAATATCAGACAAAGGAGACTTCCAGACAAAGAGTATTCCCAGAGATAAGAAAAGAGCATATAATAAAGGGGACAACACATCCAAATGACATAATAATCCTAATAAATATATATCTAATAGAGCTTCAAAATTCATGAAGGACAGACCGACAGAACTAAAGGTAAAACAAATCTGTGGTCACCAGTCATTACTGGGGATTTTGACCTCTATTCCTTAGAAACTGATAGAATTACTAAACAAACAAAAGCAATCAGAAATATAGAAGATCTAAAGACTATTAACTTGACTTATTTAACATCTATAGAATACTACATCTAACAACTGAAGAAAATATATGTTTTTTAAGTGCATATGGAAGTTTCACAGATACAGACCATATGCTGGGCCTTAAAAGTAAGTCTCAGTAAATTTCAGAAGACTGAGATATGCTAAAGTTGTTCTCTAACCATAGTAGAATTCAGTTAGAAGTTAATAAGATACTTAGAAAATGTTTGGAAATTAGATAACATAATTCTAAATACCATGGCTTAGAGAAGAAGGAATGTTAGGAATCGTTTTGAACTGCATGAAAATTCAAATGTGAAGTTTTGTGTTTCACAGTTGAAAAAGTGGTTAGAATGAAATTTTTACCCTTATATACCTGTATTAGAAAAGAAGAAAAGTTGAAATTCATTGATCTTAGTTTCTACACTAAGGTACCAGAAAAAGAAGCAGAGTAAACCACAGTAAGTAGGATAACAGAAATATTAAAGATAACAGAAATCAAACACATAGAAGACAGAGAATCAACAGAGAAAATTCACAAAATTCATAACCGTGGTTCTTTAAAGAATTAAAAAAATTGATAGGTCCCTACCAAATGGATCAAGGGAAACAGGAAGGCACATGAATTGCCAATACCTGGAACGAGAGAGGGGTTATCACTCCAGTTTCTAAAGACACGTAAAAAGATAAGACAGTATTTTGAGCAAACTTATACCAATAAATTTAATAGACAAAGTCTTTGAAAAATACAATTTATTAAAACTGGCTCAAGAAGGAATAGAAAACTGAGCAGGCCTTTATCTATTAAAGAAATTGAATTTGTCATATGGAACCAAAAAAGAGCCCAAATAGCCAAGGAAATCCTAAGCAAAAAGAACAAAGCTGGAGGCATTATGCTACCCAACTTCAAACTATACTACAGGACTACAGTAAACAAAACAGCATGGTAGTGGTAGTAAAGCAGACACACAGAGCAAAGGAACAGAATAGAGAACCCAGAAATAAGGCTGTACACCTACAACTATCTGCTCTTCCACCAACCTGACAAAAACAAGCAATGGGGGAAAGGATTCCTTATTCAATAAATGGTCCTGGGATAACTGCCTAGCCATATGCAGAAGATTAAAACTGGACTCTTTCCTTACACCATATACAAAAATCAACTCAAAATGGATTAAAGACCTAAATGTAAAACCCAGAACTATAAAAACCCTGGAAGACAACCTAGGCAATACCATGGGCACGGGCAGGGATTTCATGACAAAGACGCCAAAAGCTGTTGCAACAAAAACAAACAATGACAAATGGGATCTAATTAAACTATAGAGATTCTGGACAGCAAAAGAAACTACCAACAGAGTAAACAGACACCCTACAGAATGGGAGATAATTTTTCCAAATTGTGTGACAAAGGTTTAATATCCAGCATCTGTAGGGAATTTAAACAAATTTACAAGAAAAAAACAACCCCATTAAAAAATGGGCAAAGGGCATGAACAGACACTTCTCAAAAGAAGACATACATGTGGCTAATGAGCATATGAATAAAAGCTCAAAGTCACTGATTATTAGATAAAATGCAAATCAAAACCGCAATGAGATACCATCTCATGCTAGTTGAAATGGCTGTTATTACAAAGTCAAATAACAGATGCTGGTGAGGTTGCAGAGAAAAAGGAACTCTTATACACTGTCGGTGGGAGTATAAATTAGTTCAACCATCGTGGAAGACAATGTGGCAATTCCTCAAAGACCGAAAAACAAATACAGTTTGATCCAGCAATCCCATCACTAGGTATGTACCCAAAGGAATATCAATCGTTCTATCATATATACATCATGAAATACTACTCAGCCGTTAAAAGTAACGAAATAATGTTTTTTGCAGCAACTTGGATGGAGCTGGAGGCCATTATTCTAAGTGAAGTAACACAGGAGTTAAAAACCAAAAGCCTTACGTTCTCACTTATAAGTGGGAGCTAAGCTATGAGTATGTAAGGCATACAGAGTGATATAATCGACTTTAGAGACTCCGAGGGGGTGGGGGAGGGAAGATATGGATAAAAATCTATATATTAGGTACCACGTGTATATAGTACTCAGTTGATAGGTGCACTAAAATCTTAGAATTCACCACTATATAACTCAACCTTGTAACAAAAAAACACTTAGACCCCAAAAGCTATTTGAAATAAAACAAGACACATGTACACATACGTTCATTGCAGCACTGTTCTCAATAACAAAGACATGGAATCAACCTAAATGCTCATCAGTGGTGGACTGGATAAAGAAAATGTAGTGCCCATACACCATGGAATATTGTGCAGCCATAAAAACGAACAGGATCATGTCTTTTATAGGAACATGGATGGAGCTAGAGGTCATTATCCTTAGCAAACTAACGCAGGAACAGAAAACCAAATACCACATGTTCTTACAAGGGGAGCTAAATGATGG
Source organism: Pan paniscus (assembly GCF_029289425.2). Taxonomy (NCBI): domain Eukaryota; kingdom Metazoa; phylum Chordata; class Mammalia; order Primates; family Hominidae; genus Pan; species Pan paniscus. The sequence continues at coordinate 6,824,688 of NC_073259.2, forward strand.
CAACACATGGACCCATAGAGGGGAACAACAGACTCTGAGGTCTATTGGAGGGTGGAGAGTGGAGGGTGGGAGAAGGGAGAGGATCAGGAAAAATGACTAATGAGTACTAGACCTAATACCTGAGCGATGAAATAGTCTGTACAACAAGACTTCGTGACACAAGTTTACCTATGTAACAAACCTTCACATGTGCCCCTGAAATTAAAAATTAAGAAAAAAAAAAGAAAAAGAAATAGAATTTATAATCAAAAACATTCCTACAAAGAAAACTCCAGGCCCCGATGGCTTTACTGTTGAATTCTACCAAATGTTTAAGCAAGATGTAATACCAGTCTTAGAGAAACTCATTCACAAAATAAGGTATTATAGAAATACTTACCAAGTCAGCTTAGAATTGTGACCCTCCTGCCTAAACTTGACAAAGACATTGCAAAAGAATAAATTACACATCAGTGTCACTCATGAACATTGACATAACAGTCCCTAACAAAACCTTAGCAATTTGAATTCAAGATAAATAAGAAAGCTAATATATCACAACCAGGTTGGCCTTATTTCTAGAATGTAAGGTTTGTTCAGTATTCAAAAATGAATTAATTAAACTCACTACCTGAACAAAATACAGAAAAAAATCATTTAGTCACCTGAGAACATTCAGAAAGGCTTTTAATAAAAGGCAGCACCCATTTATGATAAAATATCTTAGCTGACTAGAGATAGAAGGTAATTCAGCTTAGTAAAGAGCATCATGAAAAATTTACAGCTGACATCATACCTAATGATGTAAGCTGAACCCTGAGATTGCAAAAGAGATAACAATGTCTACATCCCCCTATTCAATACTATATTGGAGATCCTAGTAATGCAAGAAAAGAAGGAGGGAAAAAGAATAAAATTCAAAAGAAAATTCCAAAACGTATGTATTCATAAACATGGTTGTTTAGGGCATTTTAGGCATAGTTTGGGGACACTGCAAGTTTTGTTCCAGACTACTGAAATAAAGTGCATATTGTAATAAGGCGAGTCACCCAAATTTATTAGTTTCCCAGTGCTTATAAAAGTTATATGTAAGCAGGGTGGAATGTGTCACGCCTGTAATCCCAGCACTTTGGGGCCATGGAAGGTGGATTGCTTGAGCCCAGGAGTTCAGGACCAGCCTGGGCAATATAGAGAGACCCTGTCTCTACAAAAAAAGAAAATAAATAGCGGGGCATGGTGGCACACACCAGTGGTCCCAGCTACTCGGGAGGCTGAGGCAGGAGGATTGCTTGAGCCCAGAAAGTCAAGGCTGCAGTGAGCTGTAATCGCATCACTGCACTCCAGCCTGGGTGATAAAGTGAGATCTTGTCTCGAAAAGAAAAAGTTAAATGTACACTATGCTATGGTCTGTTAAGTGTGCAATAGCGTTGTGTCGTAAAAAATGTGCATACTTTAAAAATGCTTTATTTAAAAAAAATTCTCCTGATCATCTTGAGCCTTCAGGGAGTCATGATCTTTTTGCTGGTGGAGGGTCCTGCCTCTATCTTGATGGCTGCTGACTGAGCAGAGTGGTGGTTGCTGAAGGTTCGGGTAGCTGTAGCAATTTCTTAAAATAAGACAGTAATAAAGTTGCCACATCAATGGACTCTTCCTTTCACAAAAGATTTTTCTGAAGCATGGGATGCTGTTGGATAAGCATTTTACCCACAGTAGAACTTCTTTCAAAATTGGAGTCAATCCTCTCAGTCTTGATGCTGCTTTACCGGCCAGGTGCGGTGGCTCACGCCTGTAATCCCAGCACTTTGGGAGGCCGAGGCAGGCGGATCACGAGGTCAGGAGATTGAGACCATCCTAGCTAACACGGTGAAACCCCGTCTCTACTAAAAATACAAAAAAAAATCAGCTGGGCGTGGCGGCGTGCACCTGTAGTCCCAGCTGCTGGGGAGACTGAGGCAGGAGAATGGCATGAACCCAGGAGACAGAGCGTGCATTGAGCTGAGATCTCGCCACTGCACTCCAGCTTACATGACAGAGCAAGAGTCCATCTCAAAAAAAAAAAAAAAAAAAAAAGAATTCTATCTGCCAGGCGTGGTGGCTCACGTCTGTAATCCCAGCACTTTGGGAGGCCAAGGCGGGGGATCACCTGAGGTCGGGAGTTCGAGACCAGCCTGACCAACATGGAGAAACCTTGTCTCTACTAAAAATACAAAATTAGCTGGGTGTGGTGGCGCATGCCTGTAATCCCAGCTACTCAAGAGGCTGAGGCAGGAGAATCGCTGGAACCCGGGGGCAGAGGTTATGGTGAGCCAAGATCACGCCATTGCACTCCAGCCTGGGCAACAAGAGCAAAACTCCACCTCAGAAAAAAAAAAAAAAAAAAAAGAGAATTCCATTAGCTATATCCAAGGTTTGATATATATCTAGATTTTTTTTTTCTCATGTATGATGAAGTCTCTGGATTCCTGAGTGTTTCTTTTTAACCTATTTAGGGTGTGGTGGTTTCATTTCATAAAATTGGGAGTTGGGAGAGAGGTATTTGTTGTGGAGTTCACAGTATTATTGTATTGTGGTGAAAAAACATAGTCTATAAAAGGAAAACACAGGAGGTGTAAATACAACTACAGTCAAGATTTTAAAAATATCCACTGACCAGATGTACTGGCATTGAACTGTTGATTTTTGTCCTCAGGCTGGTGTCAAGTGATGCCATCCTTTTGAGTGTTCCTAGGTCTCTTCCTTAGATATTTGAAAATGTTTCTCAGAAGTCCTGATATCCAGCCTCCCCCAACAGTAGACTTTTACTCAACATCTGTTAGGCTAGACAGAGTCCCGTGCCAAGTCATTGAGGAGGGAAAGTGGGATTATCGTTCTTGGCTTAATCTAATCAGCACCTACCTCTGAGATTTAGAGATAGTCTTTAAGGCACTCTGCGAAGGCAAGATACATGAAAAACAGTTGGAAGCACAACTGGTTAAGCGGCCAAAAGAGTCTTCGGTTGTCTCTGAGTTGCTATCTTTCAATATGCCTGGGTGTCAGCCAATTTATTGAAAGGGAGAAAGAATACTGGTTGATCCAGAGAGTCTGATAATTGGCATTCTGTTAGGAGAACCTCTGTTATGCTTATTTAAAGGCCCTTTAACACAGTTCTATTATTTCGAGTTTTTACAATGTGAAGTCTTCTGTTTGTTGTAACTCTTTTTTTTTTTTTTTTTTTTTTTTGAGACAGAGTCTCGCTCTGCTGCCCGGGCTGGAGTGCAGTGGCATGATCTCAGCTCACTGCAAGCTCCGCCTCCCGGGTTCACGCCATTCTCCTGCCTCAGCCTCCCGAGTAGCTGGGACTACAGGCGCCCGCCACCACGCCCGGCTAATTTTTTGTTTTTTTAGTAGAGACGGGTTTCACCGTGTTGGCCAGGATGGTCTCGATCTCCTGATCTCGTGATCCACCCACCTTGGCCTCCCAAAGTGCTGGGATTACAGGCGTGAGCCACTGCTCCCGGCCTGTTTGTTGTAACTCTTAAACGAGGGCTTGTTTTCTAATCTTTGGTAGCTGTGCTTCTGTGGAGCTACTTTCCTTGGGAGTCCTGTTCCTTCAGAGCAGCTTCCAGTTTCTCTCTCTGGGGACTTAGTACACTCACTCTTTCTGGACCAGTTTTTATGTTAATTTCTGTGCTTGGGATTCTGTGTGTCTCTCATGCATCAGTGATTTCTAATGAGTAATTCTTTTCCTACCCATAGCCTAAGAGTCTTTGTTGCTTCATTGGGCTAGTAAGTAAAGTTTTTCTAAAGGTCTCTATTTTTACAGGGATAGTCAACCTTTGTGACTTTCTTTAACTTTATGCAGAAAGGTTAGTTCCATCTCCTCCTGAGCCCCAATCCTGGGATCTCCTCCCTAAGGCTTATAACCCAGTTTTTTGCCTACCGCTCCCTCGCCCCACCCCCGTAAGTTATTTCCACTTAAACTCGTCAGCTATAACTGAATTCTTTGTTATTAGCACTTCTGCTTTGGCTAAAGCTCAATACCTAATTATTATTTTCTTTTTATGCACTATTTTTATGAGTTTGGAGCAAGAGGGGAGGGTCATGTTGGGTTCCTTCACAATATTTATCACAAGTACAAGTTCCAATTTAAGCTAATTTATTTTCAGTCTGTTAGGATTTTTTTCTCCTTCTCTCCTAATTTTTGTCAACTGTTATTTTTATAATCATTCTTTTTCTTCCTGAAGTCTTCAAAATCCATCAGATGGATTTGATTGTTGCTTTTTAGATATATATCTGTTGCAAAGTTTTTGCCATTGCTTATGGGATGGGATGAATTACAGCTCTCTTAAAGAACAGTTTTCTGTGGAAAGGCAGCAGAAGGCAATGATGAAAGATGTACTTCCTGCTCTTCATCTCTATTTCTGAAATCTTATTTTGTTTCCTGAGTTTCTGTAAGAGTTACTTCTGCTTAAAACTTCTGCCTTTACCCAAACTTTATGGTGTCTTCTGGAATAGTTTATTTTTCCAGTATACTTTAAAGAAAAAAAAACCTTCTGTTCTCAGCCTGCTCATGACATCCAGCTCCTGTTGCTTTGGCTCAGAGTTCCATTCTACCTCATGATAAACACCTTCGTATCTCATTATATCTTAAATTCTCTAAGCTCTAGGAGCAGACTTACAGAGGGAGCATACTGTACTATTTAAATGAGCCATGACAGGCCTGGGAGTGGAACTTACTGCTGGGAAGTAGACCAGGTGGTATTAAAGGGGCTTGTTCCATGTGGCAATTGCTCCACCCGTTAATACTGAAGTAGAAAATTGGAGGAGTAAACCACGTTCAGTTGCTAATTTCCTGTGGAGATAAGACAGTCACACTGTGCTTGTGTATTTCCATCTCTCCATGTAAAACTGTATTGGAAAACATTTCTTTTTATTTCTAGGTCTGATTTTTTTGTTGTAGTTTTATTTTATTGGCAGAGTTCATGTAGCTAAACCCCTCAGTGCTTCAATTTAAGACATCGGGAGAAGAATGAAATTGTTATGTTATTAAGTAGATGCTGCAGCTCTGCTTGCTAGGGATGAAATCCTATTTTATGAAATAATATAGTGTGAAGCTGTCAGTAATTTCCAATTGTAGAAGAGGCCTAATCAGAAAGTTGGGTTTTTTTTTTTTGTTTTTTGTTTTTTTTAGACAGGCCCAGAAAGTTTTTTGACCAGACACCTATACATGTTTCAGTGAGTTAATTACTCATTTTATTGTAATTTCATCTGTTAGAAAGTACCCAAATAATGGCAAAGTTTATGTATATAAACTTTTATGGATACATCACAGGCAAACAATAGGTGATCTTTGGCATGGTTGTAGTTGGGAGGTTTCAGATGGAGATACTGTGGGCACATGCCCTCTTCTTCCCAGCTGGCATCCTGGGAAGTGCTGACGGGCTCCGGAGCAAGTGAGGCCCTAGAGACTGTTTATGACACGTCAGTGTTCATTTGTGTCTCATCTCTTTGATCGCTAAGAAGATACCTGTTTTACTAAAGCTCAGCTGTTGTCAGTTTCTTTGGATTGATTGTCTTAAAGGGAAAGATAAATCAACTTTGTTTTTTTCCTGAAGATAGCTAATCAGGTCATTTAATTTTGGACCAATAAGTAAAAGAATAACTGAGTTTAATGAGTATTGCGTAAAATAAGTTCTTGGTGATTTGACCCTGGGTTGACTTGGCATGAATTTTCTTTCTGTTCAACTCCCTGCCACCCACTTTGTGGTGGTGTATGAATAATGAGTCCACAGGCCCTGTAAACATGTCAGGTGAGGTGTTTGTTGTTTATTAGTAGTTGGGATTAAATAGAAGTTGCACATTGAAATTGAGTGAAGTGACTTTTCTGCAGTTAACTTGGATGTCATTGGTTTGAAGGAGTTTTTCTGTTGCAGCTGCTTCTCCTACTACTTTTAGCTGTGGGTGCATCCTTTCTGCGTCCTGCTAAAAATTATATTCTTGTTTTCACTTTTAAAACCTAAGACGGTTCCAGAGCTGTGTTTGGTTTTTGCTTTAAACTAATGCCCGAGCGCCCCTTTAGTTAGTCACCAATCACTGTTTAGGTAAGTTGATGATTCCTTTTTGCTATCCAAGATTTTTTTATTTAAAATTGAGCATTTTTAACTTGCTTTTTAGGTCAGAGGATCAATGTCCTCTGTGGTATTCCTCCTCCATCTAAGCTTCTTAAAGCAGTATTATAAATAGAGGCTTTCAACCTAAAAAGTACTATGTATTTCATTGACTAGAACTGAACTGAACTGTAGGCTAATAAAAAGTACAAATGAAAATATTATGGTATCTCATTGCACTCCATTGTAGATGTAATGTAGTGTGACCAGTAGTAGCTTTGATTCATTGTAAATCCCATCTGAATACTGACAGCAGTTCAAAACATCAGGAGATAAACCTCAAAGGTCACATTTGTGTGAATGGTCATTGTGCATATAAGACATTATTTTATTATTTGAAAACTAGTAGTGTAGCTCTTAAGACAGGGCAGTGTCCTAACCTCTGACAGGGATAGAGGCGAGAGGAGAATCAGTGGCTGCCAAACAGTCACGTGTTCATAGGTGAGGTTCTGTTTCTTCTTTAGCTGTTACTATTGTTATTATTATTATTATTATTTGCATGAATGGTAGCAGTTACTTCACAGGCAAATTTCCCTTGAATCCCAGAGTATTGCAACAGATTAGCAGCAAATAAAGACCTGAGATAAAGAAAAAAAAAATGCTTTTATTCAGTTATATTAAAATTAGGACATTTCAATAAAAAACTAAAGCAGCTTATGTTGTTCTGCATGCATAAATTGAAAGAATACTTGAAAATTCTTCAAACTTGATGGTAGACATTATCTTACAGCTTTCTTAAAGGAAGTCAGTTTCTTGGCAGTAGGACAGAGGTTCCCAACATTACTTGGTTCTAGCACAATCACTAAATTTTTCGTGACTTTTAGACCAAAATAAATACTTAACAGTTCCCAACAGTTTGTTGTGTTCCAACAGTTTGTAATCATGTCAAAAAATAATAGACATATTAGTAATAATAAATTGAAAGAAAATATTTTAATTTCTTATTACTTACTCATCAAATGTGTGATTGTTGGGCATGGCACGGTTTTTTAAACCTTGGAATCAGATTGGCCACTGCCAACTTCATTTCTTGTTCCACGCTAATTTCTGTGCAGAACTGTGCTGTGCTTTTAGTCACAGTGCTGTGGTCTGAATGGTTATGTCCCCCCAAAATTCATGTGTTGAGATTCTGACCCCAAGGTGATCATATTAGGAGGTGTGGAGCCTCTGGGAGTGATTAGATCTTGAAGGTGGAGTTCTTATGAATGGGATTCGTGTCCTTGTAGGAGAGACCCCAGAGAACTCATTTGCCCCTTCCACTGTGTGAGAAAAGCTGTGAGTAGATGCCATCTGTGAACCAGAAAGCGGACTGTCACCAGATACTGAATCTTACAGCACTTTGATTTTAGACTTTCCAGCCTCTGGAACTGTGAGAAGTAATTTTTTGTTGTTTATAAGCTACCTAGTTTATGATATTTTGTTACAGCGGCTTGAATAGACTAAGATACACCGCAACCATCAAAAACTCAATTTCGAAGAGATGGAATATCATGAACAATAATTTTGCATGATGTCGTATTGAACTGTGAAATACCACAAGCTAGTAATTTGCACACTGTCTGACAGCACTGTGTTTCTCAAAATTTAAAATGCTCTGCAGTACCCCTGTGAGTTCCCTGGGGTGCTGCAGTGCACAATTTGGGAACTGTGGTAGTATTGTAGATAGTAAGATTATCTAATAATAAGTATTGATGGCATCTTAGTTTAGGAATAATTATTAGTATGTCAGACTATAGGGGAAGTGAGTAAATCATATACTAGGTTGTTATCAGAATGATTATGAATTTCTTCACCCACCTGTGGAGAGACAGCATGGCCTATTTTTTTACTCTGACCCCAATAAGAAAAGTATTCTGTACCTTTCCCCTTCTCTCTCCCTTTTTGTCTCTTCGTTATCTCTCACTCTTGCTCTAACAGACACACACATAGTGAAATAAGTATTTAACAAAACAGTATTCTCATTATGTGCACTCTGACTTTTTTTTCTTTTTTTTTAATGTCTCCTTAAGACCTACTGAACTGACGGAAACTAGTTAAGGTCACAGACTCGAGAGACTGACAACTTTAAAATGGCCTTCACCATTTCCTGTCTGTGTGACTGTAAGCAAGTTATGTAACCTCTCAGTTACTCAGTTTCCTCGTCTATAGAGTGGTAATTTGTAATAGTACCTAGTGCTGAGGGGATTTGTTTTCTTTTGTTTTGTTTTGTTTTGTTTTGTTTGAGACAGAGTCTCGCGCTGTCGCCCAGGCTGGAGTGCAATGGTGCGATCTTGGCTCACTGCAAGCTCTGCCTCCCGGGTTCACGCCATTCTCCTGCCTCAGACTCCTGAGTAGCTGGGACTACAGGCACCCGCCACCATGCCTGGCTAATTTTTTGTATTTTTAATAGAGAAGGGGTTTCACCGTGTTAGTGCTGAGGGGATTTTAAGGAAGTTAATACATGTAAAACACTTTAAACAGTTCTTTTTTTTTATTATTTTTTATTTTTTTTTGAGGAACAGTTTTGCTCTAATCTCCCAGACTGGAGTGCAATGGGACGATCTTGGCTCACTGCAACCTCTGCCTCTTCCTCAGCCTCCCAAGTAGCTGGGAATACAGGTGCGCACCACCAGGCCCATCTAATTTTTTTGTATTTTTAGTAGAGATGGTGTTTTACCATGTTGGCCAGGCTAGTCTCGAACTCCTGACCTCAGGTGATCTGCCTGCCTTGGCCTCCCAAAGTGCTGGATTTACAGGCAGGAGCCACACCGCGCCTGGCCATTTAAACAGTTCTTGATCAGTAATTACTGCTTTATTACTAGAATCTCAATGAATAATCAGAGGCTAAAACATTTGGGAAATTAGGGAGATGCAGTAGTTCTGTGCTCTAAAGGGTACTGCATACAGTCCAAAGGCTTTTCTGAATTTCTGCTCTTGGGCAGATAGATTGTGTATCCCTTGCCAAAGATTTTCCGTATTTATCCCCTTGAATCTGGATCCAGTTGAGTAGTAAACAGGGGAGTCAAAATAAGGGAGATGAAAATACTATCGTCATTACTGACAAAGCTGATTAGAGAACATGACTTCATATTTGCAGCCAAGTAGCTTCACTAGTATATCACTCCTGCCACCAGCACAGCTGCATAACTGCAGGCTTCTTACTGCGTGGCAGAGAGTAGAACAGGATGGACCTTCTGCATAGGCAGCCAGGTCTGAAGAGAGGAGAGCAGAAGGGGCTGAACTGCGTGTGTTCACCTCTTTCTTCAAAATCTGCCAATGATATAACTCACAAGGGAGGGAGACTAGAAACATAGGCACAGAAATGTGAAGAATGAGAATATCACCTTAACAAAGGGAACATTTTATAAGGATACAGGAGGTCCATAATCAAGTTCATGTTTTGTAACTTTTAGTAGTTAGGTATCCTTTCTGGCACGAACTTTAAAAACAGATACACCAGGGTTTGAATTCTGCCTGTGTCACTTAATTGCACTGGCTTAGGCATCCTAGAATTTCTAAGAGCCGTAAAACAGACAAAACTACTTGGCAAGAAAAATTGACCACTGACTTCTCTCCCCTGTTCTGTTGATACAACATTAAATTTATCAATGTTTGTTTTTGTCAAACTTCAGTAGTGTTAGAGGTATGAGATCAGCCTTAGTTGATTAGTAAAAAGGATTTTATATGCCTAAGATAGCAAGAGAGATATGCCTTTGATCTTTCTTATTTATAGGAAAATAATTTATTAACCTAATTTTTATTGTCACTTCTAACCTAAATACATAGTTGTCCTATCAATGGGGACCTTTTTTTCCTGTGAGCATCTGAAACAGTCTTTTTTTTCTATGTATGTGAAATGGTAATAGTTTTTCTGGTGTATCAGGCAACTACCAACTTATTTTAGACCAGAAATTCTTGGAAATGGTACCGATCCAGTTGGCATAAAATGTGCAAGCACTATTCTATTCTTTCCTCAAAAAGATGCAATTGCTTTACTCATAGAGTTATCAGTTATTTTTCTGGCTATTTCACTTGAAGTAGCCATGCTTTGTCTTTTTTTCTATGGAGATACATGGCCAAAACTAAGTCTTTTCACCAGCTGGATGATAGGAAATTTGATAAAATTTGAGCAATATAAAAACTTTCCCATTGACTTTATATGATTGAATTTCCACTATGTAAAATTAAACTAATTATTTCTTATGCTACCCAATATATAGTTTATTATTTGAAAACTATGTCCCCATTTTTCCTCAAGAACATAATTTTGTCTTTTGCATCTCAGTGCAGGGGTTGGACAGCGTAATTTCTTCTCCTAGAAACACATTTTCTGCTGCTTGTAGCTACTATTTCTATTTTTTCATCAACAGCTACAGGAGGAAGTGGAGTTCCTGACATCTCTGTGTAATCAGTGGTATGATCACATACCCCATATTGACTTTTTCTTTTGAAGTTTATGCTGCTGTCTCTTCAGTACCTTGAGCTTGACCTCTAGCTTTAAGCAGTAAAGGTATCAAAGAAAATCAGTTGCCAGAGTCAGTCTGTTTGCTTGTGTCCTCCTAACCCACTGATGGCACCTCTGACTCCTTGACATTGTATTATTTGTTTCTCAGAGAAGTAAAGCAATTTTTTTTTTCCTCTGTCACCCAGGCTGGAATGCAGTGGCGGGATCTCGGCTCACTGCAACCACCTCCCGGGTTTGAGTGATTCTCATGCCTCAGCCTCCCGAGTAGTTGGGATTATAGGTGCCTGCCACCATGCCTGACTAATTTGTGTATTTTTAGTGGAGACGAGGTTTCACCATGTGGGTCAGGCTGGTCTCAAACTCCTGACCTCAAGTGATCTGCCCAGTTTGCCCTCCCAAAGTGCTGGTATCACAGGCGTGAACCACCACACCCGGCCAAAGCAGTTTTTTTTACATATAGGCATTTAATATATTGACTTTGGTTGATTCTTACCTCACTTCCAAGATAATTGCTTCTGTTAAATTACATGTATTTTTAGGCTTGAGTCATCCACTATATTTATGAGTTGGTCAGTTCTTTCATGAGTTGAGCTTGTTTTTAAGAGTTCTACTTTTAAAGTCCCCTTCTGTCTCTCCTGCAGCCACTTTCACTGTAACATTTATCATGTTATTCCTGGCAGCCAGTCTTCTTAACTCTCCATCATTACTTTTGGCAGGTTACAGCAGTATCACTTAGGGTTCTCTTAGTTCATTTTTAATGAACATCCAAAAGATGCTCCTATTGCAATAAAACCATAAGAAAAGATTAATAGAATAAGGGTTTATTCTATTAATAGGCAATTTGGGGCTGCACAGTGGCTCCATGATACCAGTGGTTCTGGGCTCTTTCTTTTCCGCTATCCTTAGTATATGGCCTTCTTCCTCCTGCTTGCAAAATGGTGGCATACAGAAGCCTTTCCTACATATTCCAGAATATGAAGAAAGACAAGGGGGAAAAGGGACGTGCCAACTGGTTAAACAACAATCACCATATCAAAGACCCACCCACTAGATTTCTTCTTCTTACTGGCCAGAACTTTGTAGCGTGCCCACCCTCTATACACAACAGGCTGCAAAGGAGCCTGGAATATCACGTTTTAGTTGGGCAGTGACCATCCAGTGCAAAATCCAGATTCTGTTAGTAAAGGATGTTGATGGAGTGGATGGATATTAAACAGAGATTCAACTTTCCTGTTCAGAAACGTGTTATAACTCCATATATTGCTTTAATTCTGTCTATCCTAGATAGACTTACACGGCTAGAATAAGACCTTTAGAGGCACTAACCAACCACTGAAAAGAGGCCAATCACCTCCCATATGTAAATCAAATTGTACAAAAAATGGAAAAAAATACATGTAAAGACCGAAAACATTTTGATTTATCCCATGACGTTTCAGTATTTTTCTGGAAGTATTAAATATTCTAAAAAATTTTTTTTGCCCGGGTACGGTGGCTAATGCCTGTAATCCCAACACTTTGGAGGCCAAGCTGGGCGGATCCCCTGAGGTCGGGAGTTCGAGACCAGCCTGGCCAACATGGTGAAACCCTGTCTCTACTATAATACAAAAATCAGCCGGGCATGGAGGTAGGTGCCTATAATCCCAGCTACTCGGGAGGCTGAGGCAGGAGAATTCTTGAACCTGGAAGGCGGAGTTTGCTGTGAGCCCAGATCACACCATTGCACTTCAGCCTGGGCAACAGAGTGAGACTCTGTCTAAAAACATAATAATAATAAATTAAATTAAATTAAATTAAAGTGTGTGGTAGTGATAATGGGCTGGAGGGTATGGTGAGTCTACGTTGCTGACATGCTAACCCACATCCTGTCTACTTCATCAGTATTTCCTATTGTATTAGAAAGATGAGAAGGTTCCTTAAATTTTAACTCCATAGAGGTGATTCATTTACTATAAAGCCTTAAGAAAAATACTTACCCTATCTGGGCCTCTGTTTCTCCATCCATGAAATGAGAACATTGATCATAATAGAAAAGTAGGCAAAGAATATAATCAAGCAATTCACAAAACTATACACGCAGATGACTAATAAAACTATAAGAAAATATTAAGCCTCACTTATGACAAAAGAAGATTAAATTTAAATAAAAAGTCCCTTTCTAAAAATGTAACATAGTATCAGAGATGTAATACCCAGTGGCAATAAGAATATAAAGAAACAAGTACTTGAGTGTAAAGATAGTCTGAAGTAGTAAACGAGGGCAACTAGGTGTATTTATCAAAGGTTTTAAAAAATGCGCAAAAACTTTTGACCCTGCAATTCTACTTTGAGGAACTTTCCTACCTGAGTTTTTGACAAGCACACAATGATTGACCCTGGTAAATTGACATAAGGTATTTTTAACTCCAGCCAGTTTTTTTCTTTACTGTAGTAATTTGTGTGAAGCTTTCTAAGAAGTAAATATGTAATTTACTGTCAAAGCTTTTTTCTTTTAGAAAATCTAAGCCATGAACATTTAATATGTTTTCGTTTCACCTTATATTAGGAAGATAATGGCAATCTTTTAAAAATAAAAATTATTTATTTGTTCATATCTTAATTTTTGTTTCAATCTGTCTGTCCATTTTGGTCTTGTCTATTTTACCTCTGGGCTCTATCTTTACTACAACCAGTCTTCCTAACTCTTCTCCCAACTTTCAGAAGTAGTTTTCTAACTATGTCAATGAAGTATTTCCAAATGAAACTTGCCTGATGGTCTAATGCCATAAAGACTTCTGCTTCTGTCTTCATTGGATTTTAGTCAGTAAATTTTCTTTCTTTTTTATTTATTTGTTTATTTATTTATTGAGAATGGAGTCTCACTCTCTCTGCTCACTGCAACCTCTGCCTCCTGGGTTCAAGCAATTTTCCTTCCTCAGCCTGCCAAGTAGCTGGGACTACAGGTGTTCACCACCACATTTGGCTAATTGTATTTTTAGTACAGGTGGGATTTCACCATGTTGTCCAGGCTGATCTTGAACTCCTGACCTCAGGTGATCCACCCACCTCGGCCTTCCAAAGTGCTGGGATTATAGAAGTGAGCCACTGCGCCCAGCCCATATTCAGAAGTTTTCTACAGTTTTTTGTTTTGTTTTGTTTTGTTTTGTTTTTTTGAGATGAAGCCTTGCTCTGTCACCCAGGCTAGAGTGCAGTGGTGTGATCTTGGCTCACTGCAACCTCCACCTCCCAGGTTCAAGCTATTCTCCTGCCTCAGCCTCCCAAGTATCTGGGATTACAGGTGCCCGCCACCACACCTAGCTAATTTTTGTATTTTTAGTAGAGACGGGGTTTCACCATGTTGGCCAGGCTGGTCTCGAACTCCTGACCTCAGGGGATCCGCACTTTTGGAGGCCGAGGTGGGCGGATCTACAGGATTTTAAAACATGAAGTTGTGCCTCTTCCCAAATTTATTCTCAGACTTATTTTTTTACTAGTTTTATTTCTGAATGGCACATTAGAGAGAGAGAAAGCCAGAGAGAGAGAGAGAGCAAGAGAGAGGAAAGAAGAGACAAGGTGGGACCGATGGTATAATTGAGTTCATAGAAAGACAGTGAAGTGAATCATGGGTGTTTCATCACTTTACAAAACTGATAACAATAATATCATTTCTAGAAACGTGAATTTACAGTATGAAATGGTAAACTTTTTTTTTTTTTTTTGAGACGGAGTCTCACTCTGTCGCCCAGGCTGGAGTGCAGTGGTGCAACCTTGGCTCACTGCAAGCTCCACCTCCAGTGAGCCATTCCCCTGCCTCAGCCTCCCCCAGCAGCTGGGACTACAGGTGCATGCCATCACGCCCGACTAATTTTTTGTATTTTTAGTAGAAACGGGGTTTCACCGTGTTAGGCAGATGGTCTTGATCTCCTGACCTCGTGATCCACCCCCCTCGGCCTCCCAAAGTGCTGGGATTACTGGCTTGAGCCACCGCGCCCGGCTGGTAAACATCTTTTTATAGCTAATGGGCACCTTTAGGCTAACTGAGCAGTGAACACTGTTAAATATATGAGAAGCTTTTTAAACCACCTTCCACTTAATTCATAACTACTTGTCAGGTTGAGACTTTCTTTTCTCTGTTAACCATGCCAATTTTTGCTCAGAGCATGCTGAAAAAGCTACTAGATTACTGTCACATATACCAGGCATGGCTCTGTTAACCTGTTGAGTTGTATTATTGCTGAAAAGTTATTTATTCCAGCTATTCTTGATATTTTAATTATATATGTTTATTATTATAAGAAACCAATGACATACTCATATGAAAAAATATCTCTGTGAAATAAAGCAAAATGTTTTGGAAAAGGGATGCAGGTAAGTCATTTCAAAATTGCTGTTGTTAATGCGGGAGAGGATTTGGAGAAATAGGAACGCTTTTATACTGTTGGTGGGAGTGTAAATTAGTTCAACCATTGTGGAAGACACTGTGGCGATTCCTCAAGGATCTAGAACCAGAAATACCATTTGACCCAGCAATCCCATTACTGGGTATATACCCAAAGGATTATAAATCGTGCTACTATAAAGACACATGCACACATATGTTTATTGCAGCACTGTTCACAATAGCAAAGACTTGGAACCAAACCAAATGCCCATCAATGATAGACTGGATAAAGAAAATGGGGCACATGGCCAGGCAAGGCGGCTCACGCCTGTAATCCCAGCACTTTGGGAGGCCGAGGCGGGTGGATCACCTGAGGTCAGGAGTTCAAGACCAGCCTGGCCAACATGGTGAAACCCCATCTCTACTAAAAATACCAAAAATTAGCTGGGTGTAGTGGCAGGCACCTGTAATCCCAGCTACTCAGGAGGCTGATACAGGAGAATCGCTTGAATCCAGGAGGCAGAGGTTGCAGTGAGCCGAGGTCATGCCATTGCACTCCACCCTGGGCAACAAGAGAGAAACTCTGTCTCAAAAACGAAAAAAAAAAAAAGAAAATGTGTAACATATACACCATGGAATACTATGCAGCCATAAAAAAGGATGAGTTCATGTCCTTTGCAGGGACATGGATGAAGCTGGAAACCATCATTCTCAGCAAACTAACACAGGAACAGAAAACCAAACACCGCATGTTCTCACTCATAAGTGGGAGCTGAACAATGAGAACACATGGACACAGGGAGGGGAACACCACACACACAGGGCCTGTCGGGGGATCAGGGGCTAGGAAAGGGATAGCATTAGGAGAACTACCTAATGTAGATGATGGGCTGATGGGTGCAGCAAACCACCATGGCACATGTATACCTATGTAACAAACCTGCACGTTCTGCACGTGTATCCCAGAACTTAAAGTATAATTTTAAAAAAAGTAAATCCAAAAAAAAATTGCTGCTGTTGAATTAGGTAACAGTTACTGAATATTGGGAGACTTTTTGAAACCTCAAAGTTTGAAATTGGCATTGTATTTCAAATGTCTACATACTGACTAGCCCCACTTTCACACAACCAGAGCTGAAAAGGATGTGAAAAAGACAATACTGAACCTAAGTCATCAGATTATATGGTGATCTTTGGATCTTGTCTACATGAAAAACCAGCAAAGCAGCTTCAAAGCAGCAAAACACTCTCTATATACTTTCTTTATTCTTTAAGAAATATTTTAGTTAATCACCTAGCAGACTTGAGTGTCACATAAAAGGGCTTCTTCTGTAGTTTCTCATAAATAATTTGCTGATTCTGGGAACTCTAAAAGGTAAATATTTTATGTAGCATGTGTTATTGTAAATTATTTATAAAAATGTTTTAAAAGACCTAATTCTGAAATAGTAAATAACTAAAAATTTACAAATGCTATTCTCAAATAGTAAATAAGTATATATGAGCTTTCAAGTTAGAACTAAAATTTCCATGATGTGATATCTATTTTAAGATTTGTTTATCAAGGAATATTGTAATTTGGGAGGATTTTTTAAAAGCAGATTTTATTTTTTCTGCCCTTCACAAAAACTAAATCTGAGCCTTGGGAAATCAGGGCAGCTGCATCATGATGTGACTTGCCTGGGGTTTGGTATTTTGCCGAGATACCTGCCAGTTGGAATTAGAACCCTATGGGTATAACTAGGGTAGACTTAATTATTGGCTTACTGTATTTAAATCAAAATGAAAAGCTCATACAAAAGTTTGTGCCCGTACTCTGGAAAAATGTGGAACTGTTTTTGGACTAAAATTTTATAGTTTTTGTGGCTAATGAGGCGTGAAATAAATTGGCAAGCTCAAACTGTTCGGAATACAGTGGCACAGTGTGCACTTTCTAATTCCCAGCCCTTGGGATTCCAGCAAAGGTCACAAATTAAACAAAGTCAGGATTAATCAAGACTATCATCAAATAAAACTCAATCATTAATCCTCTTCTGACTTACAACAGAGTGATTGTGTAATTGTGTGAGAAGCACTGGAGAGGGCTCTTTTGTAGTGCGTAGGAAAATCAACATTAAGGTGTCAAACAGAAAAGTGAAACCCTGCAGGTGAAGCTGTCTCTGGAGCCAAGAGAAACTGGCAATTTATGCAGAGTTGCAAGTGAAGCTTTGGCGTATTGAAAGGCTGTTGGCACTGAGCTGCAGAGCCTGTGGGTCTCTCGGTGGGGCCTCCACAGAGATCAGTTGACGGGCTGCAGCAGGCCGTTTGCTGAGAAGCTCAGTGTTTGGGTGCAGCAGCTCCAAGCAACAGTCTCTCCAAGTTAACTGCCAAAAATTTACTGTGTAATTCTCAGCTTTTTGTAATTTTGAAGAAGAGGTTATGGAAAAGCATTTCCTCTGTGGGAGTAATTATGTGTCAGAAAATGCCATTCCTCAATAAAGGGGGAAGGTTCACAAAGCACAGAACTTTGTCCTATTTATTCCATGGTCCTGACTTCTGAACTGATGCTTGCTTTATGATAGCTGTCTTATTATTTCTGCTATTTTATGTTCTATAGTGATACTTTCTTCATTTTTCATCCCTTCATCTCGAGTCAGTGTCAGTTTTATTGCTTTAAAAGTCAACAGTGATACTATCCAGTTCTGCTAAGAGTGAAACTTTAAGAATAAAATTTGATTTTAATTCATCCCTTATTATATGTGAGTATATTTTTTATATTCGCTTTAAGGATAGTATTTACCTCTGTTTGTTAGCTTTCTGCTTTCCTTCGTATACCAAATAGAAAAATTCTCATTCACTCACCCCCAAGCATGTGCCTGTTATCACATGATTCAGTTTGAGTTTCTATATTACGCAATTTCTGTTTCTTACATTGCTTTTTCCTATTTATGTACTAAGCTCTCTGTATATGCAGGATACTGTTAGGTATGATATGAGATATTTATTATTTTCTTTCAAGTAAACAAACAACCATTATCCATGCATAGCTGGTCAGTCCCATAAATTTTAGTACTAAAATATCACTTGGATTATTTTATTAGCAAGACTTTATTATAATGATGTATTTCAGATTTTGTCTTTCCATTTAGGCTCATATATGTTACATTTTGGTATCATTATTGAAACAAATTCATGAATTGAGTTCATCATTAGAAAATGAAAGCCTCAGAATTTTGGTAATTGTTTTGGACCATCACAAAAATGTGCTTGGCATATTTAAATTCTGTATTTTTTCCCTTACCTGTAATAACTTTTCAAAGTATCTAAAGCTATGATAGAAATGGAATAGCATATAGAATACTGGTGTGTGTGTTTGTATGCGGGGGGGCGGCTTCTTATTTTTACCTTTTTTCTGATTTTATATATACAATGTTAGATATATTGTTCTGCAATTTATATTTCAGTGGAAGAATATTCATGGTTATTTTTTAATGTCAGCATAAAGATCTGCTGTATTCTGTTCAACAAGTGCTTTGTGTTCCAGTGTATAGATATTGCATTATTTATTTCATCCTTTCTTGGTTGAAGGTTATTTAGGTTATTTCCAGTTGTGTAATATTGCAGATAATACTGTAAAGAAAATCATTATACTTGCATCTTTTCACATATGTAAGCATATTTTTCTAGGATAGATAATGGAGTTGCTGGGTCAAAACATAATGGCGTATTTTATTTTGAAAACTGTTGGTCAAGCACTCTTATAAAAGGCTCCACCCCACATGTGCTCTCACCCAAATGCGTATGAGAGTGTGCATCTCCTTAATTGTTAGGTGTAGTGGATACTATCCATCTTTTACATTTTTGCTGACTTACTTTTATATTTGAGATATCTTTCTACACCATTACTCACTCTTTTCTCTCCAGCAGAGTAGTATTCCATAGTATTATATTTAATTAGTCCTCCATTAATGAACATTTAAGTTACTTCTAACAGTTTGCCATTACGTTTGATGCTACAAAATTTTAACAAATTTGTAATGCAGAATTTTCATAAGTATAAGAATAACCTTATTACAAAAGTCATTTCACATGTATGCAAGTATATCTGCAGGATAAATTCCAAAATGTAACAGAGGGAGTATGTATTTGTAATTCTAGTTGATAGTGTTTTTTTGGTTTTTGTTGTTTTTTTGAGATGGAGTCTTACTGTGTCGCCCAGGCTGGAGTGCAGTGGCGCAATCTGGGCTCACTGCAAGCTCTGCCTCCCGGGTTCACGTCATTCTCCTGCCTCAGCCTCCCGAGTAGCTGGGACTACAGGCGCGCACCACCACGTCCAGCTAATTTTTTGTATTTTTAGTAGAGATGGGGTTTCACCATGTTAGCCAGGATGGTCTTGATCTCCTGACCTCGTGATTCGCCCGCCTCGGCTTCCCAAAGTACTGGGATTACAGGCGTGAGCCACCACTCCCAGCCTCTAGTTGCTAGTGTTAAATGGAAAAGGAAGATGTAAAACAGTATGCTACCATTTGTTTACAAGGGGAAGGGTATAAGCATATCCACATGCAGGCACACATGGTAACATGGCGAGTGCGGAGGAAAAGCTACCATTTGTTTACAAGGGGAAGCGTATAAGAATATCCATGTGCAGGCACACATGGTAACATGGCGAGTGCGGGGGGAAATGAGCTTTCAAGTTAGAACTAAAATTAAGGGTACACTGGGACTTAGGTCACAACAGGACATAAACATTTAATTTACTCTGAGCCTCAGTTTCCACGTGTATGTAAATAAAGCTAGTAAATGCCTGTTTGATAGTATTATGAGAATTAAATGCAAAATTGTATGTGAAATTATGTGACACTGTGGCCAGCATATGATACGTGTGTGTGTGTGTGTGTGTGTGTATATATATATTTTGCTCTATATTGTGCCATATGTGGCACAGATATTTCTTGTAAAGGTAGCAATTGCCTGTTGTATTCATACAATGCGGAGCCTACTTGTCAATGATGCTTTTGTTTAATCAATTATACATAGAGTTGTCAGCATGGAAAATGCAGCTTCTGTTTTGAATTATGTTTTACTTCTGAGTATAATTTAAAGGCAAAATGGCTTCACTCCTAGAAACTTGAGACCTCTGAAGCTTGTTCTCTTCCTGATGAATGTTCTCTTTGGGCACTTCAAATAGAGTATCTTACTCATGGCTTTAGGTGATATACTGGGAAAGCATGCAGTTGCTTTAGAAGCCTTTATAAATAATACTTGAGTGTTCAATATAAAAAGAATGTTTGGCTTTCGTAACCATTTCCTATATCTCTTCTATAAGTTTGTTGAATTCACAGTACACAGCTACACTGTGAGAAGCATTTATCTCCTTTTGTGCTAATAAAATTAAGCAAAAGACAAAGTTACTCCCAAGTTCATAGCATATTCCTTGAAAGGAATGATTCTAAGAACAAACGGGGATCAATGCATTACATCTTTAGAATACAGGAAGGAGTTTTTACTACCTTCATTTTAAAAATAAGGAAATAGAGATGAAAAGCTTTCCATCTCTCCATACCACGTTCGGCAGTGGTAATATGTTTTATACCCACTAATCAAGGCATCCTTTGTGTTTTGATGCTTTGAGAAGTAGTCATCTGCTTTTAAGTTTGTGATAGTAGATTGAATAAGTGTCCTCGTGCTCACGCAGGATTATATACTTAAGCGATAATATACCTCACTGATGCAAGTGAGGAAACCAGTAGAACTTAGATCCCATACTGTTAAAGTCTTTGATGCTTGAATTAATTATATGTAGGGTTTAGAATAATGGGAATTTCTTTTTTTTTTTTTTTTTTTTTTTTTTGAGACGGAGTCTCCCTCTGTCGCCCAGGCTGGAGTGCAGTGGCACGATCTCGGCTCACTGCAAGCTCCACCTCCCAGGTTCACACCATTCTCCTGCCACAACCTCCTGAGTAGCTGGGACTACAGGCGCCCGCCACCACGCCCAGCTAATTTTTTTGTATTTTTAGTAGAGACGGGGTTTCACTGTGTTAGCCAGGATGGTCTCGATCTCCTGACCTCGTGATCCGCCCGCCTCCACCTCCCAAAGTGCTGAGATTACAGGGGTGAGCCACCGCGCCTGGCCGGGAATTTCTAATCTATACCTGAGAGAAAATACTTAACCAGAGATGCCGCTTTTTTCAGAATGTGTTTCCTTTCAAAAGTTAAGAAGCAGCCCAATATAATTTATGTGGTTCTCATTCTATGTGGCTACTCGGTAGCATTTGCCACCCTACTAAATACGTTTTTAAAATGTTATCTTGAAGCTGTTTCCTCCCTTGGATTCTGTGTCACCTCACTCTCAGACTTTTCTTCAACTGTTCCTTTTAATCCTTTGATAATGGCCCTTTTTATAACTGAATCTTCATTATGTATTTTAGTTCATTGTTTAAAAGTCTGTTTCTCCTATTTAACTGTCCATTGTCTTTTTGGGGTTTTTTTTTTGTTTTTTTTTTTTTTGAGATGGAGTTTAGCTCTTGTTGCCCAGGCTGGAGTGCAGTGGTGCGATCTTGGCTCACCACAACCTCCACCTCCCGGGTTCAAGCAATTCTCCTGCCTCAGCCTCCCGAGTAGCTGGGATTACAGGCATGCGCCACCACGCCCAGCTAATTTTGTATTTTTAGTAGAGACAGGGTTTCTCCATGTTGGTCAGGCTGGTCTCAAACTCCCGACCTCAGGTGATCCGCCCACCTCGGCCTCCCAAAGTGCTGGGATTACAGGCCTGAGCCACTGCGCCCGGCCCATTGTTTCTTTTTACCTCCCAATATCTAGAACATATTGATTGTTATGTAGTAGATGCTTTGTAAATGTTTATGCAAGTGAGCTACAGCCACTCCTTAAATGCTGGTGTTCCCCTTCCAGCCTAAGGTTGCTCATCTCCCATGTACAGGTTCACCTTGGACATTTTTTTCTCTCTTATACTAACTACTCAGAAGTTATGTTAGAGAGGGGGTCTCTGAAACTAGTCTGCCGGGGTTCAGATACCAGCTCTACCAGTTTCTAACCATGTAAGCTTGGCAAGGCAATACTAGAAATATTTTCATCTCTATTTCCTTATTTTTAAAATGAAGATAATAAAAACTCCTTCCTATAGTCTAAAGATGTAATGCATTGATCCCCGTTTGTTCTTAGAATCATGCCTGGCATTTAGAAAGCCCTTAATCAATGTCAGATAATAGTGCTCGTTTTTTTCTTCTTCACCCTCAACTGCCATGTATGTATCTGTAACTTCCAAACCATTCATCCTGAAGCTCTCTGGACTTAGATTTTCATATGGCCATTGGGCATTTTCAGATAAGTGCCCTACAGGAATTTTAAACTAAAGCTTAACTCATTATTTCTGCCTATGCATGTATCCTGCCTTCCATATTTCCTACCTTAGATAGTGGTATTGGCTGCGCACAGTGCCTCTCATGCCTGTAATCCCAGTGCTTTGGAGGCCCAGGCAGGAGGATCACTTGAGACCAGGAGTTCAAGACCAGCCTGGGCAACATAGCAAGTCCCCATCTCTACAAAAAATAAAAAATTAGGCCCAGCATCATGCCTCACGCCTGTAATCCCAGCACTTTGGGAGGCCAAGTCGGGAGAATGTTTTGAGCCCAGGAGTTCCAGACCAGCCTGGGCAACGTACTGAGACCCTGTCTCTACAAAGAAATAAAAATAAATTAGTCGAACATGGTAGTGCTTGCCTGTGGTCCCAGCTACTCAGGAGGCTGAGGTGGGAGGATCTCTTGAAACCTGGGAGGTCTGCAGTGAGCAATGATCATGCCATCACACTGCAGCCTGGGGTGACAGCAGGACCCTATCTCAAAAATTAAAATTAAAAATTAGCCGGGCAGGGTAGCACATATGTGTAATTTCAACTATTCAGGAGGCTGAAGCAAGAGGATTGTTTAAGTCCAGGAGTTCAAGGCTGAAGTGAGCTCTGGTTGTGCCACTGCACTCCAGCCTGGGTGACAGAGTGAGACCATGTCTCCGAAAAAAAATAACAATAATAATGATAATACTACTATTATAATAATGTCTCCTGTGTACTCTCAGAAATGTCATTAACTACTTTATTCTTTGTCCTAGGCTTTCTGCCTTTGTTTCTCCTTCTCCCACTTCCCAAAAAGAAATTTAAAATCCTCACTTCTGCTTTTCTTGATTTTCCAGAACACTCACTGCCTTTCCTCCTAATCCTTCTGTCCTGGATTCTCACTAGCCGTCTCGAAACTGTCCTCTGCAATTATCAGGCTCCATCTCAAAAAAGAAAAGGTGCTAACCTCCACCCAGTTCCCTAAACTTTAAAACTTTGATTCCTCCTCCTGGCCACCCCTCCTTGCCCTGCAGTGTGTCCCTTCTCTAGCCCCACTAGGCCCTGCACTATTTGTTCCTGGCCCGTCTTTCCGGCTCCTCCTCCTTTTTCCTTTCCTTTCCTCCTCTCCCTCCCATTACTCTTGCACCGTATGCACATACATCCTAAACAAGATGATCTTTGACCTCTTGTGGTGCTGGAAATGGGGCCACTGCAGGATCAATGAGGAGGTCATGATGTTTACTGATAATGAAAGCATTATCCTTTCCAGATTTGTTAATTCATTTAACAAACTTAAATTTAATATTCATCATTTATTAGACACTGCTGGGTGACAAGAGAAGGACAATAATGCAAAAATAAGTAAAAGCCTGAGAACAATAGAGAAGACAGGCTCGAAAACTACTTTAAGGTAATACCTTATAAAGGTATGCATGACATGCTATATGGAAGGTCAGAGGAAGAATCAGCTCAGTGGGAGTTTGGAGGGGAAAGTCACAGAAGAGGTGACAATTTAGTAGCATTTCGAAGATTAAGATTTTGCCAGTAGAGAAGAGGAAGAAATACAGTCTGGACTGGTCAGCATGGTAATTGCATGGAGGAAGTTACAGTCCTTGGTAAAAACAGACTACACTTAAAAGTCCAGGACATTTTTTCCGTATGGATGCGTGAGGAACGCATGCCAGGCACATCTTCAGCCTTCCTAAAGGCATAGATGTTTTCTGGCAGTAGCACCTAGGTCATTTTGACTGGAGTGAAGATGAATGTATTCGGGTTCTCGAGACACAGAACTATAGCATATATGTATATATGAAAAGTTTATGGAGGAGAATTGACTCACAGTGACGATCACAGGTGAAGTCCCACAATAGGCCGTCTACAAGCTGAGGAGCAAGGAAGCCAGTAGTGGCTCAGTCCAAGTCCAAAAGCCTCAAAAGTAGGGAAGCCAACAGTGCAGCCTTCAATCTGTGGCTGAATGCCCTAGGACCCCCTGCAAACCACCGGTGTAAATCCAGGAGTCCAAAGGCAGAAGAACCTGGAGTCTGATGCCCAAGGGCAGGAAGCATCCAGCACGGGAGAAAGATGAAAGCCAGAAGACTCATTGAGCCAGCGTATCCCACCTCCTTCTGCCTCCTTTATTCTGGCCATGCTGGCAGCCAATTGGATAGTGCCCGTCCACACTGGGGGTGGGTCTTCCTGTCCCAGTCCGCTGACTGAGATGTCAATCTCCTCTGGCAACACCCTCATAGACACACCCAGAAACAATATTTTGCCAACTATCTGGGCATCCTTCAGTCCGATCAAATTGACACCTAATATGAACCATCACAATGAAATTAGGAGGGAGAGTTGAAAATGGACTGTGAAGACATTCATGTGTGCTTCCAAAGATTTTGGCATTTTTTTCTATCTTTGGAGCTTTGTTCAAGGATGTGAAAATATAAAGTTTGTATTTCATAGAAGTATCACTGTGGTAACAATATAAGAACTAAATGAGGGAGGTTAGTGACTGGGGGCGGGAGACCCTCTCAGAGCTGGGACAGAGTATGCCAGTAGAAAAATCTTGATGGCAATAGGGATGGCAAATTTCTAACCAGCAAAACCACAGAGAATTAAGGCTACTGGTACCTTTGGGGGCTGTTAAGAGGCAATTAATATTTTATTATGGAATTCAGAGAAAAATAGAGATAAGACACAAAGTCTGCTCTGCTGCCTGGTATAAAAGTGTGAGCTTGGTGGCCAGCCCAGCCTGGCTCCATTCTCTGTCCTCAGTCACCCCTTCCCCACTCCCCTGGTGGCCTGACTCCCACTCCTTGGTGGCCCCATCCCCCCAGTTCCTCACGATTTGGTTTTTACTTCTCCAGATTTAATAAAAACTCCACCAGTTTTTTAAAAAAATGTGTGTGTGATCTTAGGCAAATTTGTCTTTTTGAACCAAGTTTTATCACTTAAAATGAGCATAATAATAACTAATTCATAAGAATGCTGTAAACATAAAATGAGTATTACTAACTGAGAATGTACAGTAGATAGTAGGCTCTCACTACATGCTGGTTTTCCTTCTTCCTTTCCATTCTCTTAGGAAAACTGATACTCAGAATGGCTAAGTGATCTGTGCATAGTCAAAAGGCCAATTTAGTGATAGAACTGAGACTGGATCCATCACTTTGATTACAGCTAGATTCTTTCCATTATACCAAGCAGCATCCATAGTAATTTACTTTCATTTGTACAATTTTCTATGAGAAAAAATGAGCAACAACTATCAGTTTGTCTTTCTTCAATCCTGATAAAATCTAGCACTTACAGAAATTGCTAAGAAGTAAACATTTATTACACAAACCCATGCCAGAGAGGGGGATGTTGAGTTCTAGTCTAAACATCTTTAATAATGATAATTCCATAATTCTCAGCTGTTTCTTTTAGATTGACCTTTTCTCACCTGATAAAATTTTCCAATTCTAAGCTCTTTATTCTGATTGAAATCTGACGTAACTTGTCTCAGTCATCATTTTTCCATTCTAAGCTTGCTTATATTTTCTAAACTTAACTTTTAACTTGGTTCTCCAGCCTGGCGACCTTAATTTGTCCATTTTAGAACAGCCAAAATATCCTTGATTTTGCTGGATTAATTCGGTTATCTCAAATTATCTCTGACTTCCTTTTTCACACCTGATTTTCCTTAGTTTTGTTGATTAAAGATTAATATGAGTATGTATGCCCTAACAGTGGATGATACAAAAGAAAACTGGTCTAGGAATTGGGAAACCTACTTTCTGTTTCATCTCTCTTCTTATTGCCAAGCTGTTTCCTCACCATGATGGGAAAAATTATGTTGTAATCTTATGTCTTAGAAAAGAGGGCTCAAATTGGTATAGACTATATATTTTGTGGGGAATTAATTATGTGACTATTCAACATTTGACAAATAATTTTGGACGTAAGTGTGCAATGTCTAAAGCCCGAATAATTCTAATTTTAATGTCAACGCACTTGATGAGTTGAAGTATGGTGCTTGCTGGTAATGGGAAAAAAAAAAGGCTACAACCAAAAGTATTGTGTTATATAAAATTACATGTGATTTGTTGTGCCTTCACTTTGAATATTAGCTTTCCTGTCAGCCAATGTAAGATACTAGTTAACATGGAAAATAACTTCTCTTACATTTACATGTTGCAGTTTTTCAGGGCACTTCTGTACACATGTGGTATCTATATAAATTATATTTCAGAATAAAGAAATGGTCACTGTCTATAATTCTTACACTGCCACACCATTTGAAACAGGCCACAGAGATTTATTACTCCATGAGTTTTGTGAATATTGAGACTCAAATGCTACGTTTGTACAAGGAAATCACAAATCGTAACTAGAACACATTCACTTACATATTATACCTAGAGTTCGTTTTCTCATTATTCTTTTAAGTTTTTTTCTGTGAGTATGGGTAGGTAAAGTATAGCAAATTTGTTGCAGAAAATTAACTATGACCACATTAAAGACTTGAAACCACACTCCAAAATAGAAAAGGCATTAGGAAAATATTTTGCTTAGAAGGAATGATTGTTCTTTGTTCTTGTCTTTTCAATTTTTTCTTTTAAATGTGCAACATGAAACTACTCCTTACCTTGAAAGCTGTATGGCTGATTGTTGCTGCTTCCCAACATCTTCACCCGTTTTACCCGAATTTCACCTCTGCTGTTTTACCTTCTAAGCTGTGAACCCTTGTCATCCTATTTGAGCCACCCCCTGCCCTCCCACCTCCCTGTTATTAGCAGTACATCAAAGATTGGTCGGTGGTCTTGTCTCCCTGCTAATTCATATCTTGATGTTCTTGAACAGTATTTGAACAGTGCCCCTTTAGAGGAATATCTAATGTCAGTCATTTCCTATTCTGAGTTAAGTTGATTGATCTGATAAATTACAATGAGCAAGTGAATATAGTGGGTTTAAAACGTATCCGTCTATTCTGGATTTGCTTCTGCTCTGGAGAAGGCAAAAAGGCCAGGAATTAGTGAGTGACTTAGTCTTCTCTCGTCATTAGCAGCTGACAGACCTACTGATGAGGTGATAATGAACTCCAAAGTCTACCCTGGGAGCAACTGGGAGGGAAAAGAACCCAGACAGAAGGCGTGTCTCACTTTGGAGCCTGCCAAGATTTTTGCTTTTTCATAGAATTCATTTCGAGGAGGTTAACAGGTAGACTTTGCTGGGTGCATATGTCAGGAGTGTAACTTATCATTCATGGACACCAAAGACAAATATATATTTTATTTCTCTCAACGTACCAAGCCAGAGGCCTCAGTCTCAGACGGTCACTGCGGTAATCCAGTCAGAGAGGGAGCATCCGAAACAAGGCTTGAATATAAAGTTCATTTTTTAAAATAACTCTTCCTTCTTTCCATTAAAATTATTATCCAATACATATGGTATGACAGATTAGACCTTCCAGAATTATTTGCTACTCCTGTTTATTTGATTCCTAGAATGTTGCTTGGCAGTCTCAAACTTAATTGGAGATAATGAGTATACCTAAGGTAAATCTTCCAATTTTGTTTCCAGTTATGAATGTTGGTGAATCTTTCATTTTCCAAATTCAGTTTAGGCCTCCACTGCCTATTTTTCTTCAGGTATCATAAAAGTGAATGAAGTATTTTCAAGTCCATTCATCCCCACTTCACATTGGTAGTCACCCCTCATACACATATATTTTGTAGCCCACACAGGAGGCAACTTAATGTATAAAATGTTTTAAGTTAATTACTGGAAGTGTGTTAAACATAGAATATTAGTGAGTTTTTAAAGTCTCTAAACTTTAAAAATAATCAACTGTTTGTAGAAAAAAATGAATTATTGTTGATGACTCAGCGTTCCTTATGTAAAGACTTGGCTTTAGTCTTCAAGAAGCTCTTCAGCTTCCCTTTTTCGGTTTTAGGCAGAACATGGACTTTGAGAAGTTTTAAAAATTCTATTATTCCCACCCATGTTTCCCTCTGTCTTTAAGCTGTAATAAAACGTATCAATGTTCTGGGAGTCTGTATTGCTGAATTGTCAGGGCCTTTCTTGCTTAGTTTCGCTTGATGATAAATTTCAAGGAACCCATAGTGCACTATTTTTAACCAGTTTCGAGGTTGAAAAAATGCTAAGAGTTTGTGTCCAGAGGTTTGGATAACATTGTTAATTGTGCCAAGTATCCATTGAGTTTGGCTTTATTCTTTATCCTGTTTAACTGGCATTTTCTCTGCTGTAAGAAAACAGTCCTCAGGAGCCATGACAACTGATTTTATTGGTAAACATATGAATGAGGCATGTTTCATAAAACTTTATAAATTTAATATTAGAAGGACAGAAGTTTGACAAGACAGTTCAATAAAGACAATTTTATATATATTTTAACTTTCTTTGATTCCATTCACTTTTCAAATTAGATATTTCAGATTGTAATTCTTAGAATTGACCATACCATTTATTCCTCTTTCTTGAAAGACAAATAGAATAAACAAAAATTTGTAGACATCTAAAGAGTAATCTAAGGATTATAGTTTTGACTCATTTCTTTCATGAGTATAGTTTCTCTTTTCTCTTTTATAATACAAGATATGCACCCGTTTGTCTATTCATTCCTTTTTGCTTCTCCAAACCTGTTTGCATCTTTGGTTGTGACTCATTTCTTTATTTGATCAGTTGTTACCATTGTATACAGTCGCTTTAGTTGGATATTTGCTGAAGTCAGATAAACCTTACTGGTTTCAGGGATGTGATTGTGGTATGAAACTGCCAATCTTCTACTTTGATGTTCATGATTCAAAAACTTCTTGTTCCTTTGGAGAAAATGAACCTAAGTTAGTCGTCATCCTGGAAATAAGTTTTGATTTCTTTTCATGAAAGAATGCCAGGAACTTTCACCAGTTTATCTTTGAATCTTTATTTTCCAAAAGTAAGGTAGAAAAATCCTCACCGTTTTACTGATTTGCAGGCTGGTAAAGTGAACAAGGTGTTAGAATCAAGACATTTTACTCAAAGACCACTAATTTAAAAAGGTAAGTCAGAATCTGGCCCAAGACCTTGACCTCTCAAATTAGATTTAATTATGAACTGCATTAAGTCCCATTATTTCTCCTATTTTGCTTATCAAGTGATAACTTCTAGTCAGACTGGGATAATCATGAATCTACAGTGCCGAAGGCATTCATGACAAAGCTCACCCTTTGAAGCAGAAAAGCAATTCATCTGTGTCAAAAAAGGATGCAAACTAAGTTTTGATCCTGCCTGATAGTACCATTTTCCAGTTATACCTTGTCCAGCGTTCTTTATCAAAGCCAGAAAGACTATATGCAAGAAGAATTTAGAACAGACTAGGTACTATAATTCTTTGTGTTTGAAAGGTGATATTTTAGACGTAGAGACAAAAAGTCTCCCTTGAGTTTTTGAAAGAAATTGCTTGTAAGGGCAAATGTTTTAGGTTGAAAAGTTGATATTTTTTAGTTTCCCTGTTTATGAATAGTTCACAGGGTAATGTTGTCAGTCATTTTAAACTTATTATTTCTCCCTCTTGGAAAGGTTATAGATTGCCAACAGAAAGTAGAACTCCCTGTTTTTGCGTGTTTTTCTCTGAAATAGTGTGTGACATAGTCACATTACTCCAGGCTCAATTATAGACACTTTGTGGGTTTTTTTTAATAATGCCAAAAATCTGTGGATAATGTATAATAAGCTGATGTACATCCTACTAGAACTGAGGTATTTCAGTTTGTGACAAATTATGTCTTAACATGTTACCTCGTTAATAGTCATTGGTTCATAAATGCTGGGGTTTTTTAATTTAACTCTTTTTGTACCTAATATTAAAAATTAACCCAATTTAACATTATTTCATCTACCACATTACTGGCCTTGTTTTAATTCTAAATCTTGTGTCCTAAGTTACAAATTACCATATTAATTCAAATGTATAACCTCTTTATGATTTGAGGCCCACTCTGGAAAAGAAAAATACTAGACATTTCTATTAAAGTCATGAGTGATTTTTATGTGTCTTGTGGATCCATCCCCCAGAGTCATGTCTTATATCTTTATGTTCTAACAATGAAGTTTTTTTAACGTACTTTTAGCAAAATATACATATATTTACACAAGTATTTTAGAGTTACCTACAGTAGCATTTAGAGGTCTTTGATTCCCATGATTATATAACATTAAACGATATGTAGCCCCCAAATAAATTTTTCTGTGGGAACTTCTTCATGTTGCCTGCACATGACAGTTGATCTTGGGTTGTTTCAGTACTTTCTTTGGTTTTCCTCCTGTGTCTTTAGCCGTTCCCTAAAAGTCCCCTTTTTCTCTCCCTTAGAACTGATGGTCTCCATGAGTCCACTTTTTGCTCCCTTCTCTTCTCCTTCTATACTTTCTTCCCCTGTATTTTTTCCAAAGTAATGTTATCTGTTCAGTGGCATCAACCGCTATTGATACATGCTTATGACGTCCAAGTACAAATAAATACACAAGTGGTCTACTCTAGCCCATATCTGTCTTCCCAACTTTGGGCCCCTATCAACGGCCAACTGCACCTGACAGCTTGAACGTTCCATAAACAACCTCAACATACCTAAAATCATCTCATCATTTTTTTTTTTTTTACAAATATGCTCCTCAGTATCTTCATCATCAAGAAATGTCATTTACTCAGTTGTTCAAGCCGGAAACTAATTAAATTGTTCCTAACCACTTTTTTTCCCTTGCTTCTCATAGCTTTTTCAACCTTTGAGACATATCTCCACATCATTTTGTTTCTCTCTTCACAGGAATTATTCTATTTTATCACTTTGTTTTTGCAACAGCATCTTAGCTAATTTGTAACTAATTTTACCCTTTGCCAGTCCTTTTCTTCTGCTTCTTCCAGGTTAATACTTGGTTGTTTGTTTGTGTTTGTCTGTTTGTTTTTCCTTTGGAGATGGTGTGTCATTCTGTCACCCAGGCTGAAGTGCATTGGCGTAATCACTGGTCACTGTAACCTCAACCTCCCAGGCTCAAGCAGTCCTCCTGCCTCAGCCTCCCAAGTAGCTGAGACCACAGATGCATGCCATGATGCCCAGCTTAATTTTTTTTGTTAGAAATGAAGCCTCACTTCATTGCCCAGGCTGGTCTCAAACCCCTGAGCTCAAGTAGTTCTCCTACCATGGCCTCCCAAAGTGCTGGGATTACAGACATGAGCCACTGCACCTGCCCTTAATACTTTTGAAAACACGTATATGGTCATGTTATTTCCTCTTAAAATTTTCCAAAGGCTTCTTATCCTTTCAGGATAAAATTCAGACTCCGAAGCCTGGCGTTGAAGGTTCCCCATAATCTGGGTCCTCCTGTTGTGCGCCACGCCCATATGACCTCACGTTCCTCCTTTCTCTCTCTTTCACTTTTCCCCCTCTTGCCCTTTTTCCTTTCTCCCCCCCTCCCCTTTTCTCCCTCAGTTAAGATGCTACTTCTTCCATGACAAATGATGCTACATACAGCAGGAAATCATTTCTTTCTCTGAGTTTGCTTTGAACCTCTCCTATTGCTTCTTCTTTTTTTCTTACCATGGATTAAAATATCTGTGTACATGTTTTCTGTTGAATTAGGGGCATCTAATTCAGTGTTAGACACGGTTCTACGTGTTAGCACTATCACCTGGAATAAGACAGCCTCTGTTCTTGGGGAGGGAGGGTCCTTGTCTTTTTCATTCTTGGAACTTTTTACAGGTGATTTGACAAATAAATAAATGTCTATTTAAAAGTTACTTTAAAAAAAAAGCCTTAGAGACCAGGCACGGTGGCTCACGCCTGTAATCCCAGCACTTTGGGAGGCCGAGGCAGGCAGATCACTTGAGGTCAGGATTTTGAGACCAACCTGGCCAACATAGCGAAACCCCATCTCTACTAAAAAATACAAAATTAGCCAGGCGTGGTGGCACACGCCTGTAATCCCAGCTACTTGGGAGGCTGAGGCAGGAGAATCACTTGAACCCCAGAGGCAGAGGTTGGAGTGAGCCAAGATCACGCCACTGCACTTCAGCTTGGGCGACAGAGCAAGACTCTGAATCAAAAAAAACAAAAAAGAAAAGTCTTAGAAAAGGTTATTTTTTTTCTAAATTTTTCAATATAGATTCATCTAATAATCTCAAAATAATTTTATAATAGCCTAAATAAAATCAACTACCCACGTATTAATAATGGCCTTCTATCCCTATTTGGGATGCAAAGTGAGGCAATAACTAGAACAATAATAATATATTGTTTTACGTTTTCCATGTATATATTCTGAAAGCCTTACGAGCAGCTTGTGAGAAAGCTGCTTTCATTATACTCATTTTATAGTTGAGGAAACTGAGACTGTAACAAAGTGAGTAATTTTCCCAATTATACTAATAAATGAGAAGGAACAGATCCGTAACTTTGGTTTCCTTTTGCTATCTAATGTTGCTCTTGTAGATCTTACCTAGCTGGGGAAGGGGAAAATGTGAATAAGATACCAAAATAAGTGGATGTTAAAGTAATTCAGGCAAGAAATTATGAATTAGGGTTATGTCAGAGGTGGACGATGAAGAAATATTGAGGAGGTAGAATGAACAGAAGATTTAATGACAAAGGGATATGTGGAATTTGAAGGAAAGGGAGGAGTTAAAGATGATTTAAGCTAAAAGCTCCCAGGACTTTTGACCCCACTTTTCTAGTGTGCTTGGTTTCTCCTTTAAAAAGATTCTGGAGAATAGTTTAACAGTTCCCAATGGAAGTAAATTATAAAAGCTGAGATGGGAATATTTAAACCCTAGAGCCAGCAGCAGTGGATTCAACCCTGAAGTTTCAAGCAGTATCCTTTGTTTTATGGCTAAGAACCAGTATCATCTGTTATATAACTAGGAAGCACAAGTTCACCTTTTACAGGACCAACATTTTATTTTCTTCTGTGAAATGCATAAACAACATAATACACGATAATGGGAAAAGTCAGATGGCATAGAAAGGCCTATAAGGAAAAGCAACAACACCTCTACCTTTTCTGTCCCCCTTTCCACATCCTCAAGTGAGTGATCCTTTGAGCTTTCTTCACTCAAAACTTTGCACTTGCTCTTAGCTAAGGCTGAGAAGCAATCATCACTCAGAACTTTAGACTCATAATGTTATTTTTTATTGACTCCTTGCTACAGTCAGTATTTAGCTTACTTAAATTGCTGCCTGTTTTCCCTCACTCCTTCTCCCAGTTTTTGTATTATTATTATTATTATTTTATGACTCCTGTTCGTTACCTTTGTAACTTTAAATCATACACTTAAAACTCTAATTTCTCTTTATCATCTTCCCACAGGCTCTCTGCCTAGTGACATGTAAAATAAGGTTATCAGTACCTCTACTCTTCCTTCCACTTTTCTTCCCCTCCCTTCTTCTCTCTTCCCCTTCCCTAACTTCTGACAGTTGAATTTTTATTTTTATTCGTTTGCACAGGACATGCAGCCATATCTTAAA
Source organism: Pan paniscus (assembly GCF_029289425.2). NCBI lineage: Eukaryota > Metazoa > Chordata > Mammalia > Primates > Hominidae > Pan > Pan paniscus. The sequence continues at coordinate 6,858,436 of NC_073259.2, forward strand.
GTTGAAGACTCATCTTGTCCTTCTATTTTGGAAAATTATGAACAATTCTCCGAAATACTGTTTTCTCTAATATTTTGTTCTGCAACTCCTAGTAGACTTAGAGTCTCTTTGTCTTTTTTACACGTCTCTTAATTTATCTTCTCTCTTTTTTATCTCTTTATGTCTTTTATCCTTTATGTTCCATGTTTTGAGTAAATTCCTAGTACTATCTTTCAATTCACTGATTCTGTCTTCAGCTACATTCAATGTACTGTCCCCTGCTTATTTAGTTTTTGTCTGTAACTTTACTAACATATTTGTTAAATTTTTTATTGGAGTGTATACTATACCTCTGAAAGAATATGTGTACTGTCAGTTTAGTTCACTATATTTTTGCAATCTGAAAAATTTATGTAACCTGACACCCAAATCAAGAAACAGAATATTCCCAATACTCCAGAAGCCCTCTTTGTGCTTCCCTCCAGTGAGTAACACCTCCCTTGAGTAATCACTATTCTGACTTCTGAATGCATATTTTAATTTTACCTGTTTTGTGTTATATATAAATGGAGTTATCAAATAAGTACTCTTTTGTGTCTGGGTTCTTTCACTCTGTGTTGTGAGTTTTATTCATGTTTTTACATGTAGCCAATAGTTCTTTCAATCTTATCCCATATGGTATTACATTGGGTGACTATACAATATTTATTTGTCTAGCAGTTATCCATCTACTTATTTATTCACTGTTGATGGAGACAGAGCCCATTTAGTTTGGGGCTCTTACAGATAGTGGTACCATGAGCATTTCCAGTAAAGTAGTGGTTCTTGACCCAGGGAGATAGTGAGGCTGTCACAGAGATCCAGTCACAGAGCCGGTAGATACCTTGGTTCTGTTTCTGTTCTTGAATCCATCTGCTTGATTCGTTATGCCCTGATCCTAACAAATAATTAGTCATTGGGACAGGAGGTGAGTACACGATTGTAGTTTCTGGTGTTAACCGATGAGCCTGTATCTTCTATAAAGTGTTGTTAGTCCCCTCATCCAGGAGGAGTGAGAGTTCTGGCTTCCCGAGGCTGCTTTCGGATCCATATTCCTGGCAGGCCATGGTGTATTTTGCAGCTCTGTTCCATTTATGCACCACACATACGTTTAAGTTGTATTTGAGCCCAGCTGTAGCTTTCTAGATCTCTCCTTATAGTCATTGCTATGTATTTTATATTTCAGAGCGTGACTTTACTAAACCATCTTAACCAGAAGTATTTCTTTGAATCTGAAGACTCCTGGATTTCGGGATATATTTATGACTTCTTTTTTTCTTCCTTTGTTTAAGCTTAGAAAACTTCTTGTATTACTTCTTTGGTCGTTTCCTTTCCTTCATTTTCACTATTCTCACCTTCTAAAACTTCTAGTTGTTGGATTTAGATTTCTCTTAAATTTTTTACTCTGTATTTTTTTATCTCCTTTTCTTCATTTAGTTCTTGGTTGGGGGGACGAAATATCCTTGACTTTATCTTACGGTACTTTTGAATTTTTTTATTTTGCTAAAGAGCATTTTAACTTTCTTACAATTGGAATGTTCTTTTTCATAGCCTGCTGTATCTGTTTTGTAGCTTTAGCGTCTTCTTGGATTTCTCTTAAGAAATTGATTAGACCTTTTATAAAAATGTTCTTCTATTTCCTGAATTATTTGTGTTTCCTATAGCCTTAGTTGTTAAACTCATGTATCTTCTCTTTTATTTCAGAGGTTTTTCATGTATTAGTCAATTCTTCATTGTCCCTTCGTGTTTAAGGAGAACTGGATTGATTGTGGCACATGGCCAAATTGAAATTCTTTGGTGGTGTTTGCAGGTTTGCTTCCCTGCTAGGCCTCTGCTCTGGGCGATACAGCTGACTAGCAGCTTTGTATAACTGGCAGAACCTGTCCACTGGTAGCCGTCTCTTTAGGATGGATGGTGTGGATCCACTGTCAGGTTGGAGGCACCCCCCAAATTTAAGAATAAAAAGGATTTATTCTGGGTCACCAACTGTGATATAAGCAGTCCTGGATCATTTCAGTAGTTTATTTAGTGTCATAGAAAAGATCGTTTCAGGTTTCTTTGCTTACTTGTTATAGGTGGGGAAAATAATAAACTGCATGTCCTGTGTAAGAGCATAGGGAGGTGAGGAGGGGAAACTATTGCAGCTATTCAAAATAGACTTGTTTTGAAGCTTTTATTTTAAGTACAGGGGTACATGTGCAGGTTTGTTACGTAGGTAAACTTAAGTCATGGAGGTTTGTTGTACAGATGATTTCCTCGCCCAGGTATTAAGCCTAGTACCCTTAGTTATTTTATAATGTTGTACAGATGATTTCCTCGCCCAGGTATTAAGCCTAGTACCCTTAGTTATTTTATAATGTTGTACAGATGATTTCCTCACCCGGGTATTAAGCCTAGTACCCTTAGTTATTTTATAGTGTTGTACAGATGATTTCCTCGCCCGGGTATTAAGCCTAGTACCCTTAGTTATTTTATAATGTTGTACAGATGATTTCCTCGCCCGGGTATTAAGCCTAGTACCCTTAGTGATTTTATAATGTTGTACAGATGATTTCCTCGCCCAGGTATTAAGCCTAGTACCCTTAGTTATTTTATAATGTTGTACAGATGATTTCCTCGCCCGGGTATTAAGCCTAGTACCCTTAGTTATTTTATAATGTTGTACAGATGATTTCCTCGCCCGGGTATTAAGCCTAGTACCCTTAGTGATTTTATAATGTTGTACAGATGATTTCCTCGCCCGGGTATTAAGCCTAGTACCCTTAGTGATTTTATAATGTTGTACAGATGATTTCCTCGCCCGGGTATTAAGCCTAGTACCCTTAGTGATTTTATAATGTTGTACAGATGATTTCCTTGCCCGGGTATTAAGCCTAGTACCCTTAGTTATTTTATAATGTTGTACAGATGATTTCCTCGCCCGGGTATTAAGCCTAGTACCCTTAGTGATTTTATAATGTTGTACAGATGATTTCCTCGCCCGGGTATTAAGCCTAGTACCCTTAGTGATTTTATAATGTTGTACAGATGATTTCCTCGCCCGGGTATTAAGCCTAGTACCCTTAGTTGTTTTATAATGTTGTACAGATGATTTCCTCGCCCGGGTATTAAGCCTAGTACCCTTAGTGATTTTATAATGTTGTACAGATGATTTCCTCGCCCGGGTATTAAGCCTAGTACCCTTAGTTATTTTATAATGTTGTACAGATGATTTCCTCGCCCGGGTATTAAGCCTAGTACCCTTAGTTATTTTATAATGTTGTACAGATGATTTCCTCGCCCGGGTATTCAGCCTAGTACCCTTAGTTATTTTATAATGTTGTACAGATGATTTCCTCGCCCGGGTATTAAGCCTAGTACCCTTAGTGATTTTATAATCTGTCCTGATCCTCTTCCTCCTCCCACCCTCCCTCCTCCATTAGGCCCCAGTGCCTGTTGTTCCCCTCTATGTGTCCACGGATTCTCATCATTTAGCTACCACTTATAAGTGCGAACATGCGGTATTTGGTTTTCTGTTCCTGTGTTGTTTGTTAAGGGTAATGGTCTCCAGCTCCATCCATGTGCCTGCAAAGGACATGGTCTCTTTCTTTTTTTATGGCTGCATAGTATTCCGTGGTTTATATGTACCGTATTTCCTTTTTTTTTTTTTTTTTTTGAGATGGAGTCTCGCTCTGTCGCCAGGCTGGAGTGCAGTGGCGCGACGTCGGCTCACTGCAATCTCTGCCTCCCAGGTTCAAGCGATTCTCCTGCCTCAGCCTCCGGAGTAGCTCAGATTACAGGCACGTGCCACCATGCCTGGCTAATTTTTGTATTTTTAGTAGAGACGGGGTTTCACCATGTTGGCCACGGTGGTCTCGATCTCCTGACCTCATGATCCACCCATCTCAGCCTCCCAAAGTGCTGGGATGACAGGCGTGAGCCACTGCACCTGGCCCCACTTTCTTTAGTCTATCATTGATGAGCATTTAGGTTGATTCTGTATCTTTGCTATTGTTAATAGCACTGCAGTGAACATACACATGCATGTGTCTTTATAATAGAACAATTTATATTCCTTTTATTATGTACACAATAATGGGATTGCTGGGTCAAATGGTATTTCTGTCTTTAGTTCTTTGAGGAATCGTCATGCTGTCTTCCACAATGGTTGAACTAATTTACACTCCCGCCAACAATGTATAAGTGTTCAGTTTCCTTTTCCCACAACCTCGCCAGCATCTGTTATTTTTTTACTTTTTAATAATAGCCATTCTGACTGGTGTGAGATAATATTGTGGTTTCGATTTTTTCTCTAGTGATCCCTGATGTTGAGCTTTTTTCATGTGCTTCTTGGCCACGTGTTATGTCTTCTTTTGAAAATCGTCTGTTTATGTATTTTGCCCACTGTTTAATGGGGTTTTTTTTTCTTGTTTAAGCTCCTTATGGATCCTGGATATTAGACCTTTGTCACATGCATACCTTGCAAAAATTTCCTCCCATTCTGTAGGTTGTATACTGTTGAAAGTTTCTTTTACTGTACAGAAACTCTCTAGTTTACGTAGATCCTGTTCATCAGTTTTTGCTTTTGTTGCAGTTGCTTTTGGCATCCTCATTATAAAATCTTTGCCCATTCCTGTGTCCTGATTGGCATTGACTAGGTTGTCTTCTAGGTTTTTTATAGTTTTGGGTTTTACATTTAAGTGTTTAATCCATCTTGAATTAATTTTTGTATAGGGTGTAAGGAAGGGGTCCAGTTTCAATCTTCCGCATATGGCTAGCCAGTTACCACAGCATCATGTAGTGAATAGGGAGTCCTTTCCTTCATTGCTTGCTTTTGTCAGGTTTGTTGAAGATCAGATAGTTCTAGATGTGCAACCTTATTTTGGGGCTCTCTCTTCTGTTCCATTGGTCTATGTGTCTTTGTACCAGTTACCAGGCTGTTTTGGTTACTGTAGCCCTGTAGTATAGTTTGAAGTCAGGTAGCGTGATGCCTCCAGGTTTATTCTTTTTGGGTAGGATTGCCTTGGCTGTTGGGGATCTTTTTTGGTTTTCATATGAATTTTAAGATAGTTTTCTAGTTCTGTGAAGAATGTCATTGGTAGTTTGATAGGAACAGCATTAAATCTATAAATTGCTTTGTTCAGTGTGGCCATTAAACGATATTGATTCTTCCTATCCATGAGCATGGAATGTTTTTCCATTTGTTTGTGTCATTTCTGATTCTTTGAGCAGTGTTTTGTAGTTCTCCTTGTAGAGATCTTTCACCTCCTTGGTTAGCTGTATTCATAGGTATTTTTTACTTTTTCAGGCACGTGTAAATGGAATTACATTCCTGATTTGGCTCTTGGCTTGACTGTTGGTGTATAGGAATGCTAGTGATATCTGTATATTGATTTTGTATCCTGAAAGTTTGCTGAAGTTTTTTTATCACCTTAAGAAGATTTTGGACCAAGACGATGGGGTTTTCTAGATACAGGATTGTGTCATCTGCAAACAGGGATAGTTTGATTTCCTGTCTTCCCATTTGGATGCCCTTTATTTCTTTCTTTTGCCTGATTGCCCTGTCCAGGACCTTCAATACTATGTTGAATAGGAGTGGTGAGAGAGGGCATCCTTGTCTTATGCCAGTTTTTCAAGGGGAATGCTTCCAGCTTTTGTTTATTCAGTATGATATTGGCTGTGGATTTGTCATAGGTGGCTCTTATTATTTTGAGGTATGTTCCTTCAATACGTAGTTTATTGAGAGTTTTTAACATGAAGCGATGTTGAATTTTATCGAAAGCCCTTTCTGCATCTGTTGTGATAATCATGTAGTTTTTGTCTTTAGTTCTGTTTATGTGATGAATCACATTGATTTTTGCATGTTGAACCAACCTTGCATCGTAGAGACAAAGCCTACTTGATCTTGGTGGATAAGCCTTTTAATGTGCTTCTGGATTCAGTTTGTCAGGATTTTGTTGAGGATTTTGCATTGACGTTCCTCAAGGATATTGGTCTGAAGTTTTCTTTTTTTGTTTTATCTCTGCCAGGTTTTGATATCAGGATGATGCCGACCTCGTAGAATTAGCTGGGGAGGAGTCCCTCCTCCTCAATTTTTTTGAAATAGTTTCAGTGGTAATGGTACCAGCTCTTCTTTGTACATCTGGTAGAATTTAGCTGTGACTCTATCTGGTGCTGGGCTTATTTATTTATTATTTATTTATTTATTTGGTTGGTAGGCTATTTGTTGCTTCCTCAATTTCAGAGTTCACTATGGGTCTGTTCAGGGATTCAGTTTCTTCCTGGTTCAGTCTTGGGGGGGTGTATGTGTCCAGGAATTTATCCCTTTCTTCTAGATTTCCTAGTTTACATGCATAAAGGTGTTCATATATTCTCTAGTGGTTGTTTGTATTTCTGTGGGTTCGGTAATAGTATCCTTTTTGTTATTTCTAATCGTGTTTATTTGGATTTTCTCTCTTACTAGCCTATTTAGCAGTTTATTTTATTAATTTTTTTAAAAAAAATAAACTCCTGGACTCATTGATCCTTTATATGGGTTTTCATGTCTCAGTATCCCTCAGTTCAGCTGTAATTTTTGTTATTTCCTGTCTTCTACTGGCTTTGAGGTTGGTTTGCTCTCGGTTCTCTAGTTCTTTTAATTGTGATGTAAAGTTGTTATATTGAGATCTTTCTAACTCTTTGATGTGGACATTTAATGATATAAACGTCCCCATTAACATTGTCTTAGCTCTGTCCCAGAGATTCTGGTATGTTGTATCTTTGTTCTCATTAGTTTCAAAGAACTTCTTGATTTCTGCCTTAGTTTCATTATTTATGCAAAAGTCATTCAGGAGTAGGTTGATCAATCTCCATATAATGGTATGGTTTCAAGCAAAATTCTTAGTCTTGATTTCTAATTTGATCGTGCTGTGGTCTGAGAGAGTGTTTATTATTTCAGTTCTTTTGCGTTTACTGAGGAGTATTTTCTGTCCAATTATGTGGTCAGTTTTAGAGTATGTGCCATGCGAAGGTGAGAATGTATATTCTGTTGCTTTTGGGTGGAGAATTCTGTAGATTCCTGTCAAGTCCCTTTGATCCTATGCTGAGTTCAGGTCCTGAATATCTTTATTAATTTTATTTTTTTTTTTTTTGAGACAGTCTCGCTCCATTGCCCAGGCTGGAGTGCAGTGGTACAATCTCGGCTCACTGCAACCTCCGCCTCCTGGGTTCAAGCAATTCTCCTGCCTCAGCTTCCTCAGTAGCTGGGACTACAGGCGTGCACGAGCATGCCGGCTATTTTGTTTTGTTTTGTTTTGTTTTTGTATTTTTAGTAGAGACAGGGCTTTGCCATGTTGGCCAGGCTGATCTCAAACTCCTAACCTCAAGTGATCTGCCCACCTCAGCCTTCCAAAGTGCTGGGATTACAGGCATGAGCCACTGCTCCTGGCCTTAATCTTTGATCTAATACTGTTAGTGGGGTATTGAAGTCTCCCACTGTTATTGTGTGGGAGTCTGAGTCTCTCTGAAGGTCTCTAAGAGCTTGCTTCCTGAATCCGGGTGCTCCAGTGTTAGGTGCATATATATTTAGGATAGTTAGGTCGTCTTGTTGCATTGAACCCCTTACTATTTAGTAATGTTCTTCTTTTTCTTTTTTTTTAATCTTTGTTGGTTTAAAGTCTATTTTTTCTGAAATTAGGATGTAGTCCTGCTTTTTTCTGTTTGCTTCGTAGATTTTTCTCCATTTATTTTGAGCCTGTGGGTGTCGTTGCATACGAAGTGGGCCTCTTGAAGATAGCACACTGGTGGGTCTTGGTTCTTTATCTAGCTTGTTACTTGGTGCCTTTTAATAGGGGGTATTTAGCCCATTTACATCCAAGGTTTGTACTGATATGTGTGGATCTGAACCTGTCATCATGATGTTAGCTGGTTATTATGCAGACTTGTTTGTGTGGTTGCTTTATAGTGTCACTAGTGTGTTCACTTAAATGCATTTTTGAAGTGGCTGGTAATGGTCTTTCCTTTCTATATTTAGTGCTTCCTTAAGGAGCTCTTGTAAGGCAGGTTTGATAGTAATGAATTTCCTCAGCATTTGCTGGTGTGAAAAGGATCTGACTTTTCCCTCACTTATGAAGGTTAGTTTGTCCAGATATGAAATTCTGGCTTGGAATTTCTTTAAGAATGTTGATTATTGGTGCCCAATCTCTTCTGGCTTGTAGGGTTTCTGCTGAGAGGTCTGCTGTTAGTCTGATGGACTTGCCTTTGTAGGTGACCTTACCTTACCCTCTAACTGCCTTTAACATTTTTTTCTTTCATCTTAACTTTCAAGAACCTTATGATTATGTCTTGAGGATGTTCTTCTCATGAAGGATCTCATTGGGGTTCTCTGCATTTCTTGAATTTGCATATTAGTCTCTCTAGCTAGGGTTGGGAAGCTCTCATGGATGATATCCTGAAATACGTTTTCAGTTGCTTACGCTCTCCCCATCTCTTTCAGGGATAGCAGTGATTCATAGATTTGGTCTCTTTATATAATACCACATTTCTTGGAGGTTTTGTTTATTCCTTTATACCCTCTTTTCTCTATTATTGTCTGACTTCCTTATTTCAAAACATCAGTCTTCAAGCTCTGAGACGCTATCCTCACCTTGGTCTTTTCTGCTGTTAATACTTGTGACTGCATTATGAAATTCTTATAGTCTGTTTTTCAGCTCTGTCAGGTCGATTACATGTTTTTTCTTTGCTGGCTATTTTGTCTGTCAGCTCCTATATTGTTGTACTGTGATTCTTCGCTTCCTTGATTTTGTTTCAGCATACTCCTGCATCTCAACGATCTGCATTCCTATCCATATTCTGCCTTCTGTTTCTGTCATTTCTGCCATCTCAACCCGGTTCAGAACCCTTGCTGGAGTGGTGGTGCAGTCATTTTGAGGAAAGAAGGCACTCTGGCTTTTTGAGTTGTCAAGAGTTCTTGGATTGGTTCTTTCTTATCTTTCTGGGGTAATGTTTGTTCAATCTTTGAACTTGCTGACCTTGGATAGTTTTTTTTTTCTTCTTCTTCTTTTATACTATTTGATGACCTTCAGTGTTTGATTGTGGTATGAGGTGGATTCAGCCAACTGACTGTTTCTGGAAGACTTTAGGGGGCCAACACTCAGCTCTGATCTTCTAGACTGTGTGCTCTAACTTTGGGGGACTTATATTGGGCAATGACTTTGTTCTCTGGCTCCTCTGAGGTTAGGAGTCCACTGTGCTGGTGGGGCTGAAGTGCTCCACGATCACTGGTCACTACAATCTAATGGGTGGTGTCTGCCAAAGTGCTTCATAATGTGGCGGCAGCAGGATCCGTCCTCATTTGCACATGCCAGCAACAGCAGCAGCGCAGCAGAGTACACGCTGGACAACTGTGACAGGGTGCTAGCAGGTGCCAGGGTGCCTGTCCCCATGTAGGCATTCACCGCAGTGGCAGAGGCAGCTCAGCTGGATGACTGTGACAGGGTGCTAGCAGGTACCAGGGTGCCTGCCCCCATGTAGGCATTCACCGCAGCGGCAGAGGCAGCTCAGCTGGACAACTGTGACAGGGTGCCTGCCCCCATGTAGGCATTCACCGCAGTGGCAGAGGCAGCTCAGCTGGACAACTGTGACAGGGTGCTAGCAGGTGCCAGGGTGCCCGCCCCCGTGTAGGCATTCACTGCAGCGGCAGAGGCAGCTCAGCTGGACGACTGTGACAGGATGCTAGCAGGTGCCAGGGTGCCCGCCCCCATGTAGGCATTCACCGCAGCGGCAGAGGCAGCTCAGCTGGACGACTGTGACAGGTGCTAGCAGGTGCCAGGGTGCCCGCCCCCATGTAGGCATTCACTGCAGTGGCAGAGGCAGCTCAGCTGGATGACTGTGACAGGGTGCTAGCAGGTGCCAGGGTGCCTGCCCCCATGTAGGCATTCACTGCAGTGGCAGAGGCAGCTCAGCCTGGGGGGCCAGGGAGCCCTTGCTGGTGACTGTGCATGTGATATCACTGGTGGTTGTGTTAACATGGATGTGGGTTACTGGTGGGGACAGGTCTCTGTGTGCCCCAGGCAGGGGCGGTTGCTCAGGGTTGGGGAGGGTCTGCTGTCCTCTGTGCCTGGTTTCACTCCCATGGCAGTGTTGGCACAAGGGCAGGGCTGGCTGGTTCTGTGCTCACCAAGGCTCCAACTGCAGTGATGGTCCAGCAGAGGGGGAACAGGTGGTAGGGTGCACACACACATGCACACTGGCAGGGCAAGGAAAGCAAAATCTGCCCACGTACACATGTGCTGGCAAAGAGATGTGGAGGCTTGCTGTAGGCCTGGGGGGGAAGCTGCAATGTGTGGAGAGAGCAGGCAGGCCTGGTGCGTGGCCAGTGTGTGACCGTGGGGGCCAGCCTGCTTGAGTTCTCTGCCAGTCAGGCATAGTTCCCCAGCACAGGAGCTATAATGACAGCCTCCAGGGTACCCAAGGCTATCCTGCAAGCAGGCACAGCTAGGCTGTGGTCCCTAGAGAGTCCAGCAGACCATGAGGTGCTCAGGTTGGACCAGCCCCATCTGATGGGCAAGACCCCCAGAGTTGAGGTCTTGCAGAGGTTAGGTCCAGTTGTTCCCCTGGGGCTAAAGTCTCCTATGGGAGCAAGTCAAGCCTAGGGAGATGGGCTTCCCTAGCCATGCTCCACTACAGACTCCACCACACCAAACCCTCTGGGTTCCACCTCAGCTGACGTGCTGCCCTTGCTTCTCTAAGCAGCTCTCCCTGCCAAATCGGTGTCTGTGGTAGATGAGGGGTCATCTTCTGCTGGAATTCCAGAGGCCCGTAGCAAGAGCAGATTACTCTTTGTGAGTACAACTCGCTCATTCCCTCAGGGTCGTTGGGGGCTAGGAACAAGTCCCTGTGTGCAGTAGCCCGGTGCAGCGTTCCCAGCATCCTCCCCTTTCAGCCTGCTTCTGTGTGTTCCCTCCATCCACTCTCACTGCCTTCCCTCTGAAGGTCTGTTGTGCCAGTCAGCTCGGTTTCTCGCTGGCAGCTGTTCCACCTGGCTGCTTTTAGTAGGCTTTAGTGCCCTTCCCCCTCTTTTTTAATATAGAGACAGAGTCTCTCCATATTGCCGAGGCTCGTCTCCAATTCCTGGGCTCAAGCAGTCCTCCTGCCTTGGCCTCCCAAAGTGCTGGGATTACAGGCCTGAGCCACTGTGTCCAGCCTAGTACTCTCTTTTAAGGATGTGTTTTCCAGTTCTTGTTATTTTCATTTTAAGGGGTACATTGCCAGTATATTCTACCTTCTTCCAAAGGAATAAATACAGATTGGTTTAAAACACAGAATATTAACATTTCTATTTTTCCTTGAATGTCCATTTATTCTTTTCTTTTTCTTTTCTTTTCTTTTTTTTTTTTGAGGCAGAGTCTTACTCTGTCGCCCAGGCTGGAGTGCAGTGGCGCAATCTCGGCTCACTGCAGCCTCCAACTCCTGGGTCCAAGCAGTTCTCCTGCCTCAGCCTCCTGAGTAGCTGGGACTACAGGCGCACACCACCAAGCCCGGCTAATTTGTTTTGTATTTTCAATAGAGACAGGGTTTCGCCATGTTGACCAAGATGGTCTCAATCTCCTGAGGATTATAAATCATGCTACTATAAAGACACATGCACACATATGTTTATTGCGGCACTATTCACAATAGCAAAGACTTGGAACCAACCCAAATGTCCATCAACGATAGACTGGATTAAGAAAATGTGGCACATATACATCATGGAATACTATGCAGCCATAAAAAGGGATGAGTTCATGTCCTTTGCAGGCACATGGATGAAGCTGGAACCATCATTCTCAGCAAATTATCACAAGGACAGAAACCCGAACACTGCATGTTCTCACTCATAGGTGGGAATTGAACAAAGAGAACACATGGACACAGGGAGGGGAACATCACACACTGGGGCCTGTCATGGGGTGGGGGGTTGGGGGAGGGATAGCATTAGGAGAAATAACTAATGTAAATGAAGAGTTGATGGTGCAGCAAACCAACATGGCACATGTATACCTGTGTATGAAACCTGCCTGTTGTGTACACATACCCTAGAACTTAAAGTATAATTTTTAAAAAAAGAAACTTGAAGCTTTGGGATCAGCCTGGAATATTTTGCATAAATTCTGTTGACAGTTTCTTGCTGAATCACTTTGAATGGATATTCAAAACTTCGTTTGAACTTAAGAAAAATAAGAATTTCTTTTTGTATTTCACTGAATGGTAAACAGTTTCTACTCTCTTCTGGGAATTCATAGATGAAAGGGGATGGTTTTTACCTGTCCAAATCTATGGAGAAATACACAAAACAGGAGATTATATTAATAATATACTATAATAATATAAAGGAAGTATGAACAGGTTTCAGTGGGAGCTTGTAGAGAGAGTTTTTCCTGAAAAAGTCAAGTAAAGATAAAATTCAGTAAGCAAAAAGTTAAAGCAGGCCGGGCGCAGTGGCTCACGCCTGTAATCCCAGCACTTTGGGAGGCCGAGGCTGGTGGATTACCTGAGGTCAGGAGTTTGAGACCAGCCTAGCCAATATGGTGAAAACCCGTCTCTACTAAAAAAATACAAAAATGAGCTGGGCATGGTGGCACACGCCTGTAATCCCAGCTACTTGGGAGACTGAGGCAGGAGAATCGCTTGAACCTGGGAGGCAGAGGTTGCAGTGAGCCAAGATGGCGCCATTGCACTCCAGCCTGGGCGACAAAGAGCGAAACTCTGTCTCAAAAAAAAAAAAAAAAAAAAACCAAAGACAAAGCAAAAAATGCAGGGATAGAGAAACCATGGCAAAAGGTGCCAAGTGCTGAATTTAAGTGTAGAAGCTAGACTCAATCTGAGAGGACATCATCCCATGTCTGCCTGGTATCGTACAGACCCTCCTAGTCTTTTAGCTGGCTCTTAAAGGATAAATCAGAGAAGAGAGCGTTGCGAGTATTCTTAGTTGATAAAACAGCAGATGAAAAGTCACAGAGGTATGAAATATTAATATTAATGTGTATTGGAGGAACTATAAGAATTTTAGTATTGCTAGAGCAAAGAATGTTTGAGGAGAATTTTGAGGAAAAGGCTAGAAGGGCTTTCTATGCCATGCCACTAATTTAAATTGCTATTCTATAGCAAGGAAGTGATGTGATCCAATCCATATTTCAGGAAGATCATGCTGACCCTGTAATCCATTACATGAATGCAGACAGTAACACTCTCAAAATTTATTAAACACACTTAATGAAATAAATACCAGTATCTGTGTTATCTGCCTTTTTTGCCTGTCACTCATGCGGTCCTCACAACTCCTTCCAGCCCCTAAACTAATCAGTCCGGGCATTAGAGAGCTTTGAAATGTTTATTAAGAAAACAGTCCTGTTTTGACAGACAGGAGTTAGAGCACCTGGACTTAAAGCAGGCTTTACAGCTCTACTGGGGATCTCTCATGTAGGCAACATGAGGCCAGCAGAGCCCTGTGCAAACAGACATCATAAGCAAACGACCATTTCTTTTCCATTATAGACTTCGTCCTTCAAGAGAGAGTGCCATTCGTCCCAACTAGTATTTTCCCCCCTTTTATCTGTGTCACTAATGCTAAATTAGTTCATGGCTCATTCAAATTCTAGCAGCTTTGGTGTTAGTCTTTATATTTCAGTTCCAGTGCTCCGCTGATTATTTTGGCATGAAACTATCCCATACAGTCATCATGCTGCTTTTAATTCAAAAGATTCCTATGAGCTGCACCAGGAATATCGTATCTAGTACAAAAACTGTATGTCTGTTCTTCCCTGAATCAGATTCTCTTGTAACTTGAGTTTAGTTATCTTAGTATTGATATTGAGTTATTTTTAGAGAGTTCTGTGGTGGTTAGTGGCTCAGTGTTTTCATCAGTCATTCACTTAACTATCCTTTCGGAACATCTATGCCACTTACGCTGTCTCACTTCTCACCCAAGTCTTAGATGCTTTTTCATTCTTCATATTACTAGGAAAGATTAAACACATCATATAATGCCAGTGACTGCAGGACTTTCCTTTAAAGCTTCTAAACTACCTGCCAGTATGCTGAAATAAGGTATATTCTGAAGCTTATCATTTAAATTGTAGATTTCATATGTAAAAACTTTTTTTTTTTTTTTAAGACAGTCTCGCTCTGTCACCCAGGCTGGAGTGCAGTGGCGCGATCTCCGCTCACTGCAAGCTCTGCCTTTCAGGTTCACACCATTCTCCTGCCTCAGTGTCCCGTGTAGCTGGGACTACAGGCACCCACCACCGCGCCCGGCTAATTTTTTGTATTTTTAGTAGAGACGGGGTTTCACCGTGTTAGCCAGGATGGTCTCGATCTCCTGACCTCGTGATCCCCCCGCCTCGGCCTCCCAAAGTGCTGGGATTACAGGCGTGAGCCACCGCGCCCAGCCTGTAAAAACATTTTCATCTTTGTTTATAAATAAAACATCTGATTATACAACAATACTTTTATGGGACTCAAAGAGGGGAGTCAGGGTTGGGGTGGGGTCTGTCATTTATTTACTTATTTTTAAAAGATACCTGGCCTGGTTCTGTGGCGGTGGCTTTTCTTCGCTAATCATGAGCTGTACTTTGAGTATGCAGTAGATTCCGTCAGCACCTCAGTGGGAGAAAGGGGGGAAAGAGGGGTTTTAACACAGTGTTCTCTCTGCACTGAGTGAAGAAGCTGTTGATCTCTGAAGGAGGAAAGGAGAGACTGGAACCACATGAAGCCTTGTGCTGTGAAACCCTGAAACCCTGACGGTACATTTTGATCACTGTGTTTTAACAAAGCTGACAATCCTCAGCCACACAAATCTTGGGAACTAAAATAAGTATTCATTTAACTCTTGACTAAAGGTTAAAAGATACAGTTAAAAAGAAATCTAAAACCCAGAGTGGTAATTCCACTTTTTCTTTCTCTTTCTGTTGTTGGAACCTGAGCTCTCTAGGAAAACTAACATTTGTTAAGGGCCTGCCATGTGCCAGAGTCCTGTCTGTAAGAGAGGTATAATTATTATTTTACACTATCTCAATCTTAATAACAACTCCGTTAAGTTTACACATTTATATTTCCATTTGACAGATAAAATCAAGGAAGTTCAGGAAGCTGCTTATCTAGGGTCATACAACTAGTAAGCGGCACTGTCCAGCTCCAGAACACATGCTTTTTCTTGTGTATTTTAGTGCTCCTTCAGTCACTTATATGATTTACTTATTTGTTATTCTTTTATAAATTTAAGCAGTAGTACAAAGTAGAAAGAATAAAGAAAAAAACAGCCCCCAAGTCAATTGCCTAGAAAATAATCATTATTTGTAGTAGGTAAGCAGGATTCCTGTCATATTCCTATGCACATATAGAAAAAAATTAACATGTAACATGCCATTTTAAATAAAAATTGAATTTAATTTTACTTGACATTAGCAGAATAAAGAGAATTTCAGTAGAATATTTCTTTTCTCTTTTTTGAGACGGAGTCTCACTCTGTCGCCCAGGCTGGAGTGCAGTGGCGTGATCTGGGCTCACTGCAAGCTCCGCCTCCTGGGTTCACGCCATTCTCCTGCCTCAGCCTCCCAAGTAGCTGGGACTACAGGTGCCCGCCACCACGCCCGGCTAATTTTTTTTTCTATTTTTTAGTAGAAATGGGATTTCACCGTGTTAGCCAGGATGATCTCAATCTCCTGATCTCGTGATCTGCCCGCCTCGGCCTCCCAAAGTGCTGGGATTACAGGCGTGAGCCACCACGCCTGGCCAGAATATTTCTTTACTATAAAGGAGAATTCCTAAGCCATCCTTCCAAGTTTAAGAAAAGAGATAGAGATTGGGGTTATGTTTTACAACAGCATCTTTTATTTTTATTTTAATCAGTATTAATTCATGCCATGCTCTAAAAGATGAAGAAACTATCACTTCTTCTCACCATTTTTTAATGATATAGTTTTATATCAGCTTTACCAAGGTTTATAATATTTACTTCTTATTTTATAACTCCCAGGCTACTTAGTCTGTGAGTTAAATTCAGCACTTAACACCTTTTGCCACATTTTCCCTATCCCTGAATTTTTTGCTGTATCGTTTTGCTTATTTAATTTTATCTTCACTTGACTATTTCAGGAAAGACTGATGCTGAATTCTGGTTTTCTTGTTTTATGTTTGCATGCTTGGTAGTGTTTATTTGCCATTCTACTTGAAGTATCACTTAGCTAGTTATGAAATTCTTAGGTGTGTTCTTCTAACGCAGAGTGGATGAATGTTCCCGGATGCTCTCTTCCTGCCATCACTGCATCTGATGTTGCCCCTCTGAGTTAGAACAGAAGGGCCAGGAATTGACTTCAGCCTGCTTTTCTATAACCTGGGAAATGTGAGGAGCTAGGACTATGCTCAGCTGGATCTCCACAGTCTTTGTGGAAGGCCTGGACTCAAGTTGTTGTTGTTTGTTTGTTTTTCCTGAAATTTTGATAAATATCCTGTATTCATCCTGGTAAGCATGAGAAGGTTCAGATCATCTGTGAAATTCTTTAGAGATTGCTAGAAAACAGCATATCCTAGTAATTTTTCTTGCCTTTATGAGGTTGCCATAGTTAAATGTTTTGTCCTGACTCATCTCTTAAACCACCAATCCACCCTTTTCCATCTGTTTTTCTCCACATTTGGGGATATTACTGGGAATTCTCACAGTTTTATCACCTCACTTCTGAATTGTCTCTGGGCTTAGAATAGGGTAAAGAGCAACACTATTTTTCACCAAAATTTTTGTTGATTTTCTTACCTGCAGCCCAACTCAAAAATACTGACAAACCTTTCATTTCTAGGAGAACAACTGATTGGCCCTAATAGAATAAATAGACTCTATCAGTCAGGTATTCCAGTGTATAGGAAACAGCGTGTTGTGACATTTGTTTATGTAAGAGATGACGGTTTTCAGGTTTTTTGGGTTTTGTTTGTTTTGATCCTTTGAGGATGGTATGTTGTAGTCCAGAGAAGGTATTTAGAATTGTGACAAGGTAATAAAATTGAGACAAACACAATTATTTATCTTTGTCGAGAGTCACTCCTGGCAATTTTCACATGGACCTTCGTTGAAATGCATCATTGAAATACTAGCGTACATTTTAGGTATTTTACTTTTTCACGGTGTGCTTATTAGTCAGTGTAAAATGCATCCTAATCAAAATTAACTACTTTGAAAAGGGAAGTTGATCGCTTCTTGGCCATTTGGCTAAGATCGACTGAAAAGGGAAGTAGAGATAATATGGTACAGCAATTTATTTTTAAAACAATTAGTTTTTTTAAATTGACAAATAAAAATTGTGTATGTCCATCATGTACAACATGATGTTTTGAAATATGTATATTTTGTGGAATTGTTAAATCAAGCTAATTAACATATTCATTATCTCACATGCTTGTCATTTTTCATGGTGATAACACTTAAAATCTATACTCAGCAATTTTCAAGATGTAGTAATTTCTATATAGAGAAAATCTGTAGAACTCAGGCTTGTCTATTTTGAAGGTTCTTAAGATGTATTTCCAAGAAAATGCAGTATAAATTTTGTGATTGATACCACTTTTCATGCTAGCCACATAAATTGTCCTTTTTGCTCCGAGGTTAAGAATTCAAGGCTTACAAAAATGAACACAAGGCTGGGCACAGTTGCTCAAGCCTGTAATCCCAGCACTTGGGAGACCGAGACGGGCAGATCACCTGAGGTCAGGAGTTTAAGACCAGCCTGGCCAACATGGTGCAACCCTGTCTCTACTAAAAATACAAAAATTAGCCAGGGGTGGTGGCGCATGCCTATAGTCCCAGCTACTCAGGAGGCTGAGGCATGAGAATTGCTTGAAGCCGGGAGGCAGAGGTTGCAGTGAGCAGAGATGGCACCACTGCACTCCAATCTGGTCAACAGAGTTAGACTCGGTCTCAAGAAAAAAAAAAAATTCAAAATGAACACAGGTTTCTTGTATGTCTCTCCACTTAGTTGATTCTTTAGAGTGTGGTACATTTTACAATGTGTTGTCTGCAGTGTTTATTTACATTGTCTGGCATGCTACAAAGGTTGGTAGCATTTGCTAATAAGGAACCACTATGTGACCAGTGTAAATGATCTACCACTGCCTCTTCCTGGTTTGGATTTCTTTCCTAGCAAAATACGGGTATAAGAAGTGAACCAGACGTCTTTAAGAAAGAGTATGTCTGCCACTCTTGTTTCCAAAAGTGTTTATTCATTAAAGAACTTTTGTTACTGAATTCTTTTTAGGAAACTTAGTGAACCGTACAGTGCCTGTATGGCCAATGATGAAGAATCAGCTTAAGGGGAAAAAATGTATAATGTCCAGCCAGGCGCAGTGGCTCACGCCTGTCATCTCAGCACTTTGGGAGGCCGAGGCGGGCAGATCACTTGAGGTCAGGAGTTCGAGACCAGCCTGGCCAAAACCAACATGGTGAAACCCCGTCTCTACCAAAAATACAAAAATTAGCTGGGCGTGGTGGCAGGCACCCATAGTCCCAATTACTCGGGAGGCTGAGGCAGGAGAATTGCTTGAACCTCGGAGGCAGAGGTTGCAGCGAGCCGAGATTGTGCCACTGCACTCCAGCCCAGGCAACACAGCGAAGACTCCATCTAAAAAAAAAAAAATGTATAATGTCTCACAATATAATGCAACAAGATTTCCTACTCAGGACTTACAAAGACCTGTGTCTCTTAAAATACACGGGTCACCGGAATGTAGGTTTTTTGGTAACTGCTGAGCATTCCTATATTCATTTCCTTCCTCTATTTTATGATTCACTGGAAAGCTTCAAGCCTTGAAATATTTCTGATTTGATTTTTGCAATATACTTTTTCTTCCCATTGCCATGCTCCTATTTCTGCACACCTCATGTGCTTATACAGTCCAATCATTTTGATGACTTGGGGAGGTGTGAAGAGGCTGAGCTAGACTTCATATTTTCTCCTGTCCCGTGTTCTTATTGTAAAGGAATGTAGTAATGCACTGTGTCTTTTTTGTGTCTGTTGTTGGCTACATGTCCTCAAAACATATTCAACAAGTAGACGTCTATTGAAAAAAGGAAATTTTCCTAAGTTGTCCCCAAGAAAACGACGACACTGGAGTCAGTTCTGTGCTTATAACAGAGTCCCAACACTTGTTTTTCTCCAGGGTTTCTACAAGAAGAAGCATAAAACAGTGTTAGTATGTGACTGACCTTTGGCTTCAAGGTTTCAGTAAATCCATAAAGTGAGATTGATTAGGATTAATAGCTTTTTGTCCTAGCTAAAAAGTGTTCGAGATCTTGGCTTAAAAAGAGTTCTTTTTGGCCGGGCACAGTGGCTCACGCCTGTAATCCCAGCACTTTGGGAGGCCGAGGCGGGCAGATCACGAGATCAGGAGTCCAAGACCAGCCTGTCCAATATGGTGAAACTCTCTCTACTAAAAAATACAAAAATTAGCCGGGCATAGTGCCATACGCCTGTAGTCCCAGCTACTCGGGAGGCTGAGGCAGGAGAATCGCTTGAACCCGGGAGGCAGAGGTTGCAGTGAGCCGAGACCATGCCACTGCACTCCAACCTGGATGACAGAGTGAGACCGTCTCAAAAAAAAAAAAAAAAAGTTATTTTTGATACCTTGGAATGTGTTGGCCGTTTTAGCTGCTTCCAGCATTTTATTCAGAGTTGAGAACATAAAAGGATAGCTTGATTATACTTAGACCTTAAAAAACTTTTAGGAGTTCATCAAACACATAACCTTTACAACTGGTTAGACTTCCAGCTTTCCTAAACAAGAGTATGGCACTCTTGCCAGTGTTGGTTTAAAGTACTTGTAATTTACATAAAATAGCACTGACTGCAGCCTAGGTCTCTAAGCAGAGAATGCTCTGACAACTTTGTCTCCAGGTCCACTCTACTGTTCCTTACTGAGGAGGGAAACCAGGTTCACAGTGTTGTGCTTTCTTCTTTTGGCACCAAAAGGGGCTCCTCCTGGTTTATGAGTTTTAAAGGATGAGGGAAAAATTCGTCATGGGGGATGTTATTTTCCTCAGTGGGTAAGTGAAGTCAGGGAAAAACAGAAAACAATGGAGATAAGAGGATGGGATGCGTTCAATTTATTCTGTTGTTCTCACCACAGTAATTCACTCAGAAGGGACTCATTCTGAATTTAGTATCTAGTGTTAAAAGAACAGGCCTGGGGCAGGCGGAGGCCAGCACTGAGACACAGTGGTGGGTTGAGACCTATTGTATTTTTTAAGTGGTTCCAAGGCTGTCCAGGTGTCCTGATTTAAAGGCTGCTTCTTAAGTCAGGAAATTGTATCTTGTTCTGAGGTTTACTGTAATAAAGTACACAGTCCTAGGGGATGGTACTTCTGGCTCCATGAATCACTTTACAGGCTGGCTGTACTGACCCAAGCCTCATGATTTATTTATGCCATACCATAGTAGGAATGGCAAATATGTAAGCCACACATGGTCTATGGGATGGGCCTTTAACTGGGAAACTGCCATAAATCCATGAAGTCAGGTAGGACAGAGCCAGCAGGAGCTCATGTCGTGCACAAGATTTCTTCCTGTTTTATAGGGACTTACAGTTCTAGAGCTAATTAAGTTCATCCTTCTTAGAGTGTATCTGTCTTAGTCTGTTGTGTGTTGTTATAAAAGAATACCTGCGCCTGGATAATTTATAATGTAACAAGGTTTATTTAGCTCATGGTTCTGTGGGCTAGGAAGTTCAAGGGCATGGCCCTGGCTTCTGGCAAGGGCTTTCATGCTGCGTCACAAAACAGCAGAGAAGGTCAAAGGGGAAGGGGACACATGCAAACAGGAGAACCTGAGGGTCCATCCTGGCTTTATCACAACCCACTCTCCTGGGAACTAATCTGTTCCCTGCAATACCTAATGCAGTCTTGTCAGAGTGGGAACTCACTCACTACCGCAAGATCAGCACCAAGCCATTCCTGAAGGATTCACGCCCCCGTGACCTGAATGCCACCCATTAGGCCCCACCTCCCAACACCATCATACTGGAATCAAATTTCAACGTGAGTTTTCGTGGGGACGGACAAACCATATCCACACCATAGTGATATCCTTGGACTTTTTGTGTGCTGTGTTTATCCAGTCTTTGATTTACTGCTTACGAATCTAAAGAATAGCTCTGAAATATAGTCTAGTCCTGTTGTCACTGATATTTTCTCTTGGATTTATTTCTATAAAGTGTTGCCCATGTTTTTCAAATAATTTCTCTGTTTTGAGTAAATACTAAGGAGTGCGATGGCCAGATCTTAAGAGTATGTTTAGTTGTGTACAGAACTGCCAAACTGTCTTCCAAAGTGCTGTACCATTTTGCATTCCCACCAGCGGTGAATGAGAATTCCTGTTGCTCAGCATTCTTGCCATCATCTGGTAGTGAGTGTTCTGGATTTTGTCCATTGTAGTAAGTGTGTAGTGGTATCTCATTGTTCTCATATGCATTTCCTGATTACGTATGATGTGGAGCATCGTTTTGTATGCTTATGTGCCATCTGTATATATTCTTTGGTGAGGTGTCTGTTAAGGTCTCTGGTGCATTTTCTTCCTTTTATCTTGTTTTATTTTTGTTTTTTATAATATTTTCAATTTTTAATTGATACAACATAATTGTACATATTTATGGGGTACATAGTGATGTTTTAATACATGCAGTGTATCATAAGGCCCATTTTTAAATCAGATCATTTATTTTCTTAGTGTTGAATTTTAAGTATCTTTTGTATTATTTTGGATAACAGTCCTTTATCAAATGTATCTTTTGCAAGTATTTTCTCCCATTCTGTGTCTTATTTTCTCATTCTCTTAATATTTGAATATTTAAACACATATTATTTATAAATTAATGGTACATTATTTATAATAATGGTTAAACGGTTGGTAAGTAAATCACTGCTGAGTATATACTGCTTCGAAGGGCCCAAGGATCCATTAGGCCTCCAGCTTTAACCCAGCACAACATTCTGAAATACCCAATTCTCCCCAGAGTTTCAAGAGTCACCAGGCCTTAACCCTCTTATTGCCTCAAGGACTCTTAGAGCTCACCAGGCTCCTTCTACCACAAGCCTTCATCATATCACCCTGTTCCTGTTGCTTAGGGAGCTTTCTCAGGATAGCATTTCAAGATTGAGTACCCATCCTAGTTTTCTCAGTGTTCCTTGTGACCTTTGTCACATAGAAGGCATTTAATAAATGTGTGCTGAACTGAGCTGAACCAGCAAGGGCAAAAGGGATTTAAAAGACTGCCATTTTAATTGAAAAGGATTAAAAAGACACTGGGAAAGGCAGCGTGTATTGGGGGAATATGAGAAATTTCCAAATCACTGGACCATCAGGCTGGAAAATTTAGGTTGGAGCCAAACTGCAAATGGTTTGAATGTCATCATGTATAGTTTATGTATTTATATATACTTACCTTTCTCATAGAAGGGTGAATTTTTATATTATAATAGCTAGAATGTTCTTGGAATTTATCTTCTTAATTCAGAAAACATCACATTGAGATCTGTCAGTAAACCCCCCCACCCCACAATAATTTCTTGTCCTCATTGACCTTCAGTCTGAGCTCTTAATGCTGTTTTCTCTACTACACTTGTCCATGCACATAGTGGTCGCAGACATTTGAGAGAATGAAAATCATATGTTTAATGAGAGATTGTTATCGGAGACTGTAGCACTTGTTTTTACTTTATTCTTTCTATTGCTTTTTCTGTTTTTGTTTCTTACAAAGTACATACAAATACATATTGATTATATCCTATGTAAGGGAATGTGTATTTACTCTAGAATAGGACTACTTTAAGTTTGAGATGGCTTTTTTCTTTTAAAAATATAGATGAGTGTGATTTAGGCATGTATATTCAGTCAGATCTTTTAGCTCTCACCTTGATAAAATTATTGGGTATGAGAAGCAATCTAGTCTTCTTTTCTTTTCTTTTCTTTTTTTTCTGATATGGAGTCTCGCTTTATCACCCAGGCTGGAGTGCAGTGGTGTGATCTCTGCTGACTGCAAGCTCTGCCTCCCGGGTTCACACCATTCTCCTGCCTCAGCCTCCTGAGTAGCTGGGACTACAGGCGCCTGCCACCACACCCAGCTAATTTTTTGTATTTTTAGTAGAGATGGGGTTTCACCGTGTTAGCCAGGATGGTCTCGATCTCCTGACCTCATGATCCGCCTGCCTCGGCCTCCCAAAGTGCTGGGATTACAGGCGTGAGCCACCGCGCCCGGCCTACAAATAATTCTTTAACACTAAAGAGACAGGAGAACGTTTTCAAATATTTTAAGGACAGTTATTTGAAAGAATGAATTTCTTTTATGGAGCTTAAAGGAATAGAACTAAGGTTACAAAGAGACAGCTCTTTCAGTCTTAATAATTATGCAGGATAATAAAAAATATAAATAAAACTTAAAAACAGAGCTTTTTGGATCAGTTCCATAAGTAATTTCCTAAGAGGTTGTCAAAGCTGGTATAGGCACCAGCTCATTCAATGTGTTTAAACATAGGCTGGGGGGCCACTTGGCAGCCATGTGGTGTGGAACACAAGCAAGCCATGATTTTCATGAATGGATCTGTTCTGTAAGGTCTCTTGTTATGCTAAGAGTTTGTGATTCTGGTTTTGTTTTGTGTGATCTTGAAAGACTGATTGATGATCTCTTTCCACTTGTTTACTGCTGTTTACTGCTCAGCCCATTGCAATATAGCTTCTGCCTCCAGCCCTGAAACTACTCTCCAAAGTAGTAACTTTCGAAAAACTAAATCCGATGGAAATTTTGTATTCTTTATCTTGACCTGCCTGTGAATCTTTAACATGTTTAATCTCTTCTTATTTCTGGAAACTTTCTTTATCTTTGGCTTCCAGGGGACCACCTTCTTTTTGTTTTCTTTTTCCTCTAAGACCATTGCCCCTCAGTTCTTCATAGACTTCTTCCACCAGTGCTGTGTGCCCCGCCTCTTATCTTGGTGGTCTCATGTACTCCTGTGAGTGCTGATCATTCCCACGTAGTCTTTAATCGGGTCCTGATTGCAGGACTGTCAGTACAACTGC